>NC_056673.1:54037611-54673167 GCF_018350195.1 Panthera tigris | reverse complement strand
TTTGGGAGGCAGCTCTCTTGTGTGGCTCCAGCTCCCTGCCCCGGTCCTTTCACTTCCTTCGAATCCTTTGAGGAATTTGTAGACTGTTTTCCACCACTTTCCATTCCCATGAACAGGTATATGGGTGTTCTGACTTCTCGACATCCTTGTCAAGACTCACTCTCAGACTTTTTGATGCTAGCCACTCTAGTGGGTATAAAGCAGTGTCTCACCGTGGTTTTGATTTGCATTCCTTGATGGCTAGCATTTCCCTAATGATGTTGTCTGTGCTCCTCTTTGGACTGCCCCAGCTTTCTACCTCCTCCCTAGTGGTGGAGCAGGTAGTAATAAGGGGAGTCTTGTCTTCTGGAAACTAAGCCTCTTCCCCTATGGCAGCTGGGGACATTCCCCAAATGCATGTGTTTCAGTTTTTGGTGGAGATGGGCAGGTCCCAGCCCTAAGGGCCTCCTGCCGTCCCCTGGCAGAGTGGCTCTGGGCAGTGGGTAGACACTGGATGGTAGTTCCCATGTCATAGAAGCCATGCTGTGGATTGTGCAGCCTGTGGCCCCCAACTGCAAAGCATTGGTAAGACATTGGGGTGATGGAGGTGGGGAAGAGGCTGTGCTTCCTTTTGGGAAAGTGATCTCCCTACTTCTTGGTCACTAAGCTCTTGGTCAGTTTGCTGCTTCCTCTACTGGCTTTCCCCCCAAATCCCAAAGGATAACAAACCAGATTGGAGTTTGTGAACTTGATTTGATGAAGTCTGGTATCAGGACCTCCCTCTGCCTCTGTCTTCTTATCTACAAAGTAGGAATAATGGTAACTGCCTTACAGCTTTGCTGTGAACTTCAGAAATAATTTTGGGGAACCCGCTAGCACTGTGCTTGGGGAAGAGAAGCAGTTATTGTTATAATCGGGACCCCTGCCTAGCCCCTCCTGGGTGTTGCAGTTCTGCAGTTTCCTGTCTCCCTGAGATGCTCTAGGTCTGCCCAGCCCACACTTTTCTCAGAAACTTCAGATCTTATCCCTGCACTGCCAATTTCTCACTCAGCTCCTGACTGGAATATTTGATTTTCCACTTACAGGCAGAATCCTGCCAGGAAGAAAGGCCCAAACCTTTTGATGGTTGAACAGAACTCACGGATCTGGCCACCATTCCCTTCCCTTTCTCCACAGGAAGTGAGAAATATCTGTGATGCTTTGGGCTTTGAGACCCAGAAGCTTACGTTTATTAATTTAAAAAAAATTACGTGTGTCTTCTTCCAAATATTAAACTCTAGCATTTTCAATAAATGTAATAACCATATTAATAATGATGATTTAGACATAGATTCTAAAGTTTAACAGATTTTCTACTGTTATTTCCTTTATACCCACATCTTTTTCAAATTTCAATTCTTTGGATTGACTTCTCGGTTGGGTGGAGTACTTTGAGACTTTTTTTTTTTTTTTAACATAGTATAAATGGATAATGCACATTTGGAGTCCTTGCATTTTTGAAATATCTTTCTGTTTTTGTCTACAAGGTAGAGCATTCTTGGACATTGATTTTCTGTCTTGAAATTCCATAGACATTACTCCACTGCATATATATTTAATTGTACACACACACACACACACACACATGCATTTAATTGTAAGATACACATGGAAAAGACTACATAAAACATATATGTACCATTTACATAATAATCATAAAGCAATTTTTATATAGCTACCAATGAGGTCAAGAAATAGAACATTGCCAGTACCCCAGATATCTGCTTTCTGTTCATACCCTCTCCCTCCTCCACTAGATATATGCATACTCTGATAGTTGTGACATTCATTTCCTCGATTTTAAACATCAACCATATTGTAGTACATTTTACATATAAGAAAATGCACCCATTTTATATGTACAGTTCAATGAGTTTTGACCATCTCCTTCCCTGTGACCAACACCACAATCAAGATATAGGACATTATCAATTACCGCAGAAAGTTCCCTTGTGCCCCTTTATAGACCATCCCTACCCCTGCTACAGGCAACTATTGATCTGATTTCTATCACCTCTATATGAATTTTATATAGTTTAGTCTTACCTACTTTGGGACTTCATATAGATGGGATAATATTGTAAATATGTTCATGACTTGCTTCTTTCACTTAATATTATGCTTGAGATTCATCATGTTGCAGCTGTAGTGTGCCCATTTTCGTTGCTGAATAAGATTCCACTGTGTGATTATACCACATGTATTTATCCATTCTATTGTCGATGAACATTTGGTTGTTGTCAGATTTTGCAGTTATGATCAGGACTACATTCTACATTCAATTCATACATAAGAAAATAAGGACAGTGTATTAGTCACTTGTCTGTTCGCTCTTAGATCTACTCATTGTCATCTATCTATCTATGTATCACCTATCTATCTATCTATTATATATCTATCTATTTTCTATGTATCATCTATATCTATCTATCATCTATCTTCTATCTATCTATCTATCTATCTATCTATCTCTATCCATCCATCATCTATCTCTCTAGCTCTATCTTATCTATCTATCTATCTCTCAATCTATCTAGCTATTATCTATCTACATACCTATTCACAATAGTATATAGTCTCTTATTGTTAGGTAAGTAGTGTCTTTTCAATTTTTCATTAATATGTGTTCTCATTTCCAATTTTTTTCTTAGCCTAGATTATGCAAAGCAGAAATATGGGGCACAGAGAAAGGCCACTTTTATAATTCTTTACACCTATTGCTAAATTACATTGTAGAACCAGAGCAGTGTGTCACCCACAAGGAATATATGAGTTCCTATAACACCACACCTTTGTCTGCCTTTACTACTACCTTAAAAACATCTTGACTAACAGGTCCCTGGGTGGCTCAGGCAGGTAAGCATTTGACTCTTGATTTTGGCTCAGGTCATGATCTCACAGTTTGTGGGATCAAGCCCCAAGTTGGGCTCTGTGCTGACAGTGCAGAGCATGCTTGGGAATTCTCTCTCTCCCTCCCTTTCTCTCTGCTGCTTCTGTGCATGTGCTCGCTCCCTCTCACAAAAATAAATAAATAAACATGAAAAAAAGCCATCTTGACTAATTTGGGAAAATTTATAATTTAGTTGTTTTCATATATCCATGAATTTGCTTGCCAGTGAGGATAAACACTTATTTTTTCTGAATATTAGTCCTTTGCCTTTCTTTCTTCTTTTGAGACTTGCGGGTCCATGGTCTTTGCCAATTTTTCTTTTAAGGCTTTAGTATTTCTCATTTTGATTTGTACAAGCTCTTAATGTTTTTGGCATTTTTTCCCCTATTTTATTATTTAACCACAGAAATGCTTTAAATTTTATGTAATTAAATCTAGCTTTGTGCTTGTATTTCAAGTTCTGTGAGCAGCATGATGACACCCTGGAGACTGCCTATCACAGGACATGACCCTGCAGTCTGCCCGTTCACACTCCTGGATGCCACATTGGCCAGCTCCTCCCCTTTGCTCCTAGCCCTTTCCAGCCACTGCCTCTTTTCTCTCTGCTTTTCTTCCCAGAGCTTCTTGTGAAACACTGTCTACACTGGCTGGCTCCGTTTCCTCTTCCCTCCTTTTCCCCCCAGTCTCTCCCAATCTGTCTTGACAAGGACCACATCCCTCCTTCTAATCCTGTCCAGAGGCATCTTGTCTTTCTGCATCTTATTTTACTTCTCTGTAGTGTTTGGTTCAGCCAATGGCTCCTTCCTTCTGGAAATGTGTTCCTTTCCCTGCTTTCAGACTCTCCTGGTTTTCCTCTTGCTTCACTTTCCTCCTCCTTACTTTTTTTGCCACCTTTCTTCCTCAGTCCACACATGTTGCTGAACTTGGGAACCTAGGTCCTGGTGCTCTCAGGTAACCCTGTGAACTTCTAAATGTGTGTCTCTCACCTGGACCACAGGTTGTACACTCAACTCCTCACTAAGCATCTCCACTTGGACGTCTAACAGGCATTGAGAAACCCTTAGTGAAAGGAAAAGCATTTCAGGTAGAGGGAACAGCACATGCAAAGGCCCTGAAATGAGAAAGCATTTGATGTATTCAAAGAAAAGGAAGGGAACCAGTGAGTCTGTAGGCTGATAGGTAGGTGGGAGGGGGTTGTATAAAGCAGTGGTGGGATAGAGGACCAGCGAGAGAGGAGGGGTAGACTTTGGTCGTGTTGAGTGTGAGGTGCCAGAGCAGCCAGTCCCAAGGGCACAGCAGGGTCATGGGGAATTGGGGCTGGAGACACTGGGCAAGGAATCTGAGGTGCTGGTGGAGGAGCGAGTGGGAGCTGCTGCTTCCCCTTGAGGTGACATGGGGCTGTACCAAGCGGAGAAGCAGGGAGGGCCTAGAAGAGAGAGCCAGCTTCTCAGGCCACACCAAATGAGGCCGATGAGGACCAAGCAGAAGCATCCGGGTCTCTAACTGGGCCAGGTTGGACTCAGCCTGAACCAAGACTGGCCTATAGTCACTCTGTAGGTTGTTTGGACCCTGAAAAAATTATCATACATCTAAAGTAGCTGCCATTGCCTCAGGATTCTGCTTCCAATTACTAGCAGGAATGATCTCTGGTGAGGGGCCTGTCCTCCAGACAAGAGGGTGGCAAACTCTTCTCATCAGGGCCAGATAGGCGGCATCATGGGTTTTGTGGGCCAGCTACTCAATTCTGCCCTTGTAGCAGAAAAGCTGCCTCAGACAATATAGAAAGGAGCAAGTGTGGTTGTGTTCCCGTAAGACTTGTTTATACACTCTGAAATGGTAGTGTTGTGCAATTTTCATGTGTCATGAAATATTTTTCTTCTGATTTTTCCAACTGTTTAAAAATGTAAAAGCGTTTGAGGAGTGCTTGGGTAGCTCAGTTGGTGAAGCATCTGACTTCTGCTCAGGTCATGATCTCGCGGTTCATTGGTTCGAGCCCCATGTCGGGCTCTGTGCTGACAGCTTGGAGCCTGGAACCTGCTTCAGATTCTGTGTCTTCCCCTCTCTCTGCCCCTCCCATGCTCATGCTCTCTCTCTCTCTCTCCCAATAATAAATAAACACTAAAAAAATTTTTTTTTAAATGTAAAAGTGTCCTTAGCTCATGGACTATAGAAAACCAGAGGGTGGCCAGGAGGCATGGTTGTGGTTTTGCATCCATGTCTCCCAAAGCCCTGCAAGCCTCATCATTTGTCAACCTGATTTTATATTAATGACTTTACCCAAGCCTCCCATGCTATGGGAAACAGTGACTTTGGCTGTCACACCTCAGTGTAGTACTGTTTGGGTGCCAATTCTTATGGAAGACTGTAACTCCTGTGGCTCCAGGGGGCCAAGATACCTTGGTGCTCTCCTGAGGCTATCAATGAAGTATGCCCTCACTCCATTCTGGGGCTGTGGTGACCCTTCATGGATCCCAGTTTTGGGCAGGGAGCTCTGCTCCAGTTACCCATCTGGTATGGACCTAAGGCATAAGCTCCTGTCCCCTTGTGGTTGTTGAAATGCCAGCCCCTTTCCTCCTAAAGCCCGTATCCATTCTGATAGTTCCCATCAGCCATCTGGTATCAGATCCTGTTCATAGTCTTGGCTTTCAGTTCCCTTTACATTTCTGGCACTTGGGGATTTCCTTTGCTTTGGTTTATTTGTTTGTTTATTTATTTATTTGAGAGAGAGAGAGAGAGAGAGAGAGAGAGCACGTGCGCGCACGCACGAGTGGGGGAGGGGCAGAGGGAGAGGGAGACACAGAATCCCAAGCAGGCTCCGGGCTCCGAGCTGTCAGCACAGAGCCTGATGCAGGGTTTGAACTCACGAACCATGAGATCACGACCTAAGCTGAAGTCTGACGCTTAACTGACTGAGCCACCCAGGATCTCCTCCTTTGCTTGATTTTGAATTCACTTAAGTATCAGAACCTTTGGAGTTGCATTTTATTTATTTTACTTTTATTAATTTTTCTTTTTAAAAAATTTTAGAGAGGGGAGACGGAGGGAGGGAAAGAGAAAGAGAGGGAGAGAGAGAGAGAGAGAGAGAGAGAGAGAGAGAGAGAAGAAAATCTAAAGTAGGTTAGGGGCGCCTGGGTGGCTCAGTCGGTTGGGCGGCCGACTTCGGCTCAGGTCATGATCTCGCCGTCTGTGAGTTCGAGCCCCGCATCGGGCTCTGTGCTGACAGCTCGGAGCCTGGAGCCTGTTTCAGATTCTGTGTCTCCCTCTCTCTGACCCTCCCCCGTTCATGCTCTGTCTCTCTCTGTCTCAAAAATAAATAAACGTTAAAAAAAATTAAAAAAAAAATAAAGTAGGCTCCATGCCTAGCACAGAGCCTGATGTAGAGCTCCATCCTACTACCCTGGGATCATGACCTGAGCCAAAATGAAGAGTTGGATGCTCAACTGACTGAGCTATCCAGGTGCCCCTTGGGTTGCGTTTTAGATAGGATTTCCATGTTTGGAACTAGAAGACAGTCTGTGTATTGGCTCAGTCTACCATATTGCCTGGAATTTGTCCTTTCTTATTGGATAATGAAATGTGACCACATTAGACATATTTTATAAATTTTAAACCATTATTGCTTGCCTTTGCTCATTCCAATTTCCTTTATTTTATAAAAAAAAATTTCAAGGATCAGATTGGGGGGAAAAAAGAAAGCAGAAGAAAACAATGTAAAAGCAGGACCTAGGTGACTGAAGATCTGTTTGATGCTCTTGATGGGAGAATGGAAACCTCCAACTGTTGTCTGTGCTGAAGAACAGGGTACACAGAGTTGTGCCTACCATTAGTTCCACTCATTCTGGGTCCCCCAGTTGAGTGACTAGTCACATACATGCAAGCAGGAGCCATGTGGCTTTTTCCCTCTGGGGCTCAACATATATACCATATTTCATTAGATATGGTGAAAGAAGGAAAATAAGAAATTGTGCCCTTACAGCAAGTTTGAAGTGACAGATAATCTGATAGAGAGTTTCAAAAGATAGTGAAGGTTATAGGCTATGGGTATCAACCACTGGGAAAGAGAAGAAAATGATGGGGGTTATTTATCACTGGAATTACATGTTTAGATACCTGTGTCTTAGAGAAGAATATGGCTCTGGTGTGTAAGTTGAATTGGAGGGAATGTACAGCTGGTTGATAGACCAGATGAGAAGCTAGTCCTGTTCCAGGACTATTCTAAAGATATTTAACATTTTTACTGAGTAGTTACTACTATGTTCCAGGCACTGTGCCAAATGCTTTATGTTTGTTCACTCATTTATTTCCTATGATGCAAGAATGGTTACCAACTACTGTACCTTATACATGAAGAAACTAGGGAAGAGAGTGATTTAGCAACATGCCCAAGGGCACATGGGTAGTACATAATGGAGGTGGGATTTGAATCTGCATAACTCCAGAATCTAGACCCTTAACCAAAACCCTTATACTAAATTAGGTTGATAATGTACAAGAAGGTTGAGTATCCCCACAGGAAATCAGAAAGTTGGGTCTGGAGCCAAGACAGAGACTAGGTTAGAGGAAAGGGTATGAGGTCAACTGCCTGGAGGTTATGGTTGAGAGAGTTATGGGGAGTCCTCACCCCTGATCTTTAAGTGGGCATGTTTTATGACCCCAAAGTAGGCAGCCAGAGAGCAGGAGCAGCTGGTTATGTCAAGCAAGCAAACCCAGACAGGAAGAAGAATGGGAGGCAGGTTCAAAGGCTCACCTCTGTTGGAGGTTTCATATATTGGGATTGGCTTTCATGGAGGCTTGGGGTATGATCCAAACATTATATTGCCATTAGATGAAGCACAAATCAGCAGATTTCCCATGTTGTTCTTAGTCCATTCTCTGAAGTATCTCTTGTCATTCTTCTGTTTCTAAGTAGGGCTTCAAATTAGGAAGTGTCTAGGAGAAGAACAAGGAAGTAAATGAGAGAGAAACACAAAGGAAACTTGAACAAGTAGAAGGTGGATGCCCTAGGCTCTGTCACAAACACCTGGATTCCAGCTGGGACTTGGATTTGCTGGGGACACTAGCCAGAGAGACGGGACCATGTGGCTGTCCCCAGCTCTGCTCCTTCTCTGCCTCTCAGGTGAGTGAGGCTGGGGCTTTGGGTACCTGGTATTTCAGGGGGTAGAACAGTGGGCAGAAGGTCTATCCTGGGTTCAAGCCAGAGGTGAAGTCTCAGCAGACACAAGAAGGACACATCCATTCATCCATCTGTGTATCCTTCTATCTACTCAGACATTCACCTACAGATCCTACATACACTTATTGAGCACCAGATGTGTGCCAGGAGCATTCTGGTTGCTGTGTTTAAGAGCAACTTCTGCAGTCAGGAACTCATAGTTGAATGAGGGAGACAAACCACTATGATACAGTGTTGAACTTGTTGTAGAAAGAGATTTATTTATATGGTGTGGAGGTGCACAACAAGGGCCCCAAACACTGCTCTTGACCAGGTGCAATTCTTCACTGATGCTCCACTGGACATTGGTCTTGAAAGATGAATAAATTGGCTGAGTGGAAAGTGGGAATAGCTTATGAAAAAGTGTAGAGATATTAAAGATCATGGAGATTTCAAAAATTAGCAACAGTTGTATTTTGTCAGAGCTTAGTTTAAAGGGGTTGGAAAGGTTTTTAGTAGGAATTAATGAAGGATCTAAAATGGCATCCTCCGCACCCACCTCAGACCCTTTCTGGAACAAGATGTAGTTCAGGCAGGTAAATAAAATTGTCCATTGAAGGTTGGAGTTTCAGAATAGAAACTGTTAAAAATAGGCATTCAACATGGACGAGAGCCCATTCTCTACAGGAAGTAAGTTTAGGGTAAAAATCGGACGGTATTCTTCATGTTTGTAGAATAAATTTTATGACATGGAACCTGCCCAACATAATCATGGACTGTTCCAGAATAGTGAGTGGAAAAGGCAGAGGTTTAAAGGAAGAATACCAGCTGGGTGCAACTGGCCAAAACATAATTTTCTTTTCAGTAACACGGTAGAGTAGACAGGATGATCTTCAAGGCCCCCCAGAGCCCTCATAACCGAGATCTTAGACTCAGAAAGACTTTTAAAAGAGATGCATCTCATTACACGTGGGAGGTGCTCAAAATGCCTTGAATGAGGGTGACGATGATAATAGATGTTTTCTGAGTTACCGCAATTAATGAAATGGGCATCCAAAGCAGTAGTGGCTGAAGCCAGCTTGCATCGGCTCATAAGAACTGATTATGGGCTTATCTTCCCAACCCCGTGTCCAGTGACAGCATGTTGTTGGCCTGAAATCAGTCGTGGTGAGAGCATTTACACCACAGAAATTGGCAAACAGTATAAACCATGGCTACTCCTCGACTCCCCTCACCCCGCCTTGCTCCTTACCCAGAGTCAGTTTACCGGCCTATCACGGTCTGCTTGCTTAAATCTGATATAATTGTCTAAGTGCCCTAGCCTGGGTGCAATTAAACTGGACTGGAAACCTCTTCCCACTCCTTCATGTGGACTGGCTGACCTCTCCAGATGCACGTGGGTTGACCCTAGGATTCCTCCTGGGTCCAGGTTGAAACTTTGGAGTCACTTATGAATTTTGGTTCTTTTTTTTCCATCCCAGCTCCTGGCTCAGCTCCTTCCTGCTTGTCCCTACTTTCTCCCACCCACCACACACTGAGGTTATAAACACCGTTTGGAAATGTGTGACCACTTTACATTTTTATAGAGGGCACCCCAAAGAGTTGTATGGCTAGCCTGAGAGAGGAAGGGGAGAAAGTTGTAAAGAAAGATGGTGAGGCTCCGGGTACTGTGATGGGGGGTCAATGGGAAGGAGTCAGCTCATGCCCCAAACCTCTGTCGAGAAGCCTAATAGGGTCTCCTTGGGACTGAGCCCTTCTCAGCAATGCGTCACTCCTCCCTCAAGTGTAGTCTGGATGAGAGCCAGGGGTTTACTTTTCCTCTCTTGAGAACATGTGGAGAGCAGAGTAAACAAGAAGTTGTACTCTTGCAGAACAAGTTTGAATTGCAGAAAACCTAGAATGCAGAGCCTCTCTCCAAAGGGAGATATTTTTGTGTGTGACTGAATTTCACGTCTGGCAAAGGCTGCCAGTCTAAGGATAGGGCAAGACAGTCAGCTCACTCTGCTGAGAACTAGCTTTGTTCCAATTCTCCCTGTCCCCAAGGGCTGGCATCCCTATGTGGTTACTCAGTGTTTCTGGGCTTATAGAGCACAGGTCTCTACTTATCTTTCTGGCTGTAGTCTCCAAACCCTCTGGCTTAGGTCCTAAGTTCAGATGTCCCTCCAGGTCCCCATACCTGAGCCTGGAACCACCTATACCTCCTTGGCAAGTTTCCCCTTGGGCTTCAGGCATACAGCTACTGAGGGGACCCATTGAGATAGAGTCCTGGGACATGGCTTGTGTTTTCCAGGCTCTTTGTCCCTGACGGGCCCCAGCTCTGTGACAGGCACCTTGGGTGGCTCTCTGAGTGTGCAGTGTCAGTATGAGGAAGAGTACCAGAGTTATAAAAAATACTGGTGCCGAGGGCAGAATGAGGGCACATGTGACAATATTGTGGAGACCCAGGGAGAAGCAAAAGAAAAGAATGGTCGCCTGTCTATCAGAGACCATGCTGATCGCCTTACCTTCATCGTGACCATGGAGAACCTCACTGCAGACGATGCTGGATCCTACTGGTGTAGAGTTCGGAAAACATGGTACCTGGGCTTCTGGTCATCTGGCACTTCAGTCCAGGTTAAGGTGTCTGTTTCCCCAGGTAAGAGATCTTCTCACTCCATCAGCGGAGCTTATGGGACATGACTGAACATGGGGATGAGGATGGGTGCCATACTGAAGAGTGTCTTTAGGCCTTGTCTAGTCCTTAGTCCCAGTGGTGTTGGGAAGAGCCTATGATGAGGGCAGAGAGAGAGGTGACTGACCCTTTAGCCTTGGCATGGGTGGGGGTGAGTAGCCCAAGGTGCCCTCACTCTCTCACTCCATTGCCTGGGAGGCCCCTCCCTGCTGGACCAAGACTATTTCCACATGCCCTTTGGAAACCTGCACTAAAGGAAATAAGCTCTTTGTATATACATCTTCAGCTTGCTCACAGAACATTCCCTCTACTATACTGTCCTGAAATTAACCTCACTCCTCTCATTTCAAAAAATAAGCTTCTTGAGTGGAAGCTGCTCCTTCTCCTACCTCGATGTGCTATAGGGCTGTGAAGCTGTGTCCAAATTCTCCCACCCCTTCATTACAGCTTCCAACCTATTACTGTCCTATCTGCCTCCTTTAACATTTTTGTCACATGGCCACACCCCTCTACCTCTCCTTTGCATGGCCTTCCATTAGCTTCTAGTTTACTCCCTAATCCCTGCCATTGTCTTGGGAGTTTTTAATGAATAACTAGTCCAACATCCTTTTCTTGGGTTCCGTGACCTTCTTGACTGCAGTGGCCCACATTTCCACTTTCCAGAATTCCACTCCATGGCAACGTTGCACAGCTTGCTGTCACCCCAAACTGGTCCATGTTCAGAACCCTACACTCAGACATTGTACTTTTGGACAGCTTTCTGTGTATCAGCTTTCCCACACCCTCACCCCCACTGGCCCTATCTATTCTCAACCTCACATATGCCTCCAATCCTTTGATGCCTCTCTCCATTCTCTCCCCATTTATTACCCATCCTGCTCCTGCCCTGATCTCACTTCCTTCCTCAACCCTCATGGAAGACTACATTTTCTTCTCTCACCAGTACCCTCCACTCTTGTACACCACTTCCCTACCTACTTCTCGAAAACTTCATCCCTGGATCCATCTTAAAATTAGGGTGAGCAACCATTGGGGGTTGCCCAGGACTGGCAAGTTCCTTGGGATGCAGGACTTTCAGTGCTACAACTGGAAAAGTCCCAGGCAAGCTAGGGCAAATTGATCCCCTACCTAAAATCTATTTGCTCCAGTACTGCTGAAGAATAGTCACAGAAGGCACCTATGGGTGTCAATACAAATTCATGGTTTCTAATATGACCCTCCTGTTCTTCTACCTTACTAAGGGAGTACGGGATACCAGACGTGAACTCTCTCAATTTCTTTTCTTCTGCGCTTACACACTTCTGTGCTGCTTAACTCATTCTTCCCTCTTTCCCTTCTAGGTGGAAGGAAGTTTCCTTCTGTTCAATAACGGTCATCCTGAAGCTGGCTTCTCACCCTGTAGCTCCTTGCCTCTCCATTCCCTTGAGCCAAATTCTCTCTTTGCGCATCTGTATCCTTCTTCCATCGATTATCCACACTCTTTACCTCAACCTGGAAACAGGCTCGAGTCCTAAAACTATCTTGTAATCCCTGCGGCCTCCGCTAGGCGTCACCATCCCTCATGTCTTTCCTTTGTCTGCCTGGAAAGTAGCTGAGGTCCATGTCCTCCTTTGTGCTCCTGCTGCACCTGATGGAGTCTGCCCCTGTACTCACTTTCTATTGACCTGACTCCATCTATTTAGACTCATCCCTGTCCCTCCTCCCTATGGGGCTCCTCGTCAGCTGCGGAAGCCCCTGAGAGACCCCTGCTGTCACCCCAGGCAGAGTCAGACTTGGGATGGAAAGAAAGACCTGGCACTTACTAGAGATGGCTTTTATGACCAGTTCTGAAAAAGTCTCACTTGGTCCCTGAGGGGCTCACTCCATCCAGGAGGTGGCCTGGGTCTAGCTTCAGAGTCCCTTTTGTGAGTGGGTGATGGTGTGCAACATTGGGTCCAAATGGGCACTTCATGCATGGCTAGGGAGAGGGCGGCACCTGATGTGTGACTTGTCTCTAGCACCACGTAAAACCGCAGAGGAGACCACATGTCAAGCTGCATCTGACATCTTTCCGGGGCTGAGTACCAAGCAGAACTTCAGTGCTGAGGAAGTGTTGATCCACTGCTCGGGGTAAGGGATCACAACCTACAAATCACAGAAGGGGTTCAGAAGCTTTATGGGACCTTTGGGTGGGGGCTGACAACACACCATGCTCTTTTTACCTCACTGCTGCTGGGTTTTCTTCCAGTTCTGGTCCTGATTTTTACATTCTCCATGGCTGCATGGGGATTCCTCACGGAAAATACCACTTGTTCTGTGAACCCTCTCCCACATGGGGCAGCTACAGGGGACCAGGAGGCTGGTTCAGGTGGATGTGCAGCCTCTCCCACCCCACCCCACCCCCTCTACTTCTCCACCTGGTTCTGGACTCCAGGTTCTGGTTCTGTCCTCCCAACCCGGGCTTGCCTCCAGAGGTCTTGGCTGTATCAGAGATCCTATACCAGGAGCCGCTTGTGGGGGCCAGAGCAGGGAGATGGACTGGCTCCAGGCTGTTTTTCTCCTCCCAAAGATACCCAGAAAAGGCCATGATGTTTCTGTCAGGTCCTGCAGGACAGAGGACAAGGATCAGGACTTTAAAGTGAGGGTGAGGGTGGCTTTCATGATCAAGGAAGGGGAGGGGGCCCAGAGAAGTGCTGCCCTGACACGTGTCCTTTCCAGGTTTGATCCTAAGTGATTTGGGCTCAGGTTGCAGGGACAGGTGGGGAGAGAAGGGTCCTGGCCCCAGTCCCTTGAGGAGGCAGCTCACTTTCTGTCCCTATTTCCCCGGACAGGTCCTCGTCCAGCAGTGTCCACTTGCTGCTCCTGGTCTTCCTGAAGCTGCCCTTGTTCTTGACATTGGTGGGTGCTGTCCTCTGGGTGAACAGGCCTCTGAAGGGCCCTGGAGGAAGTCAGCCTGACAAAGAGAAGCCATCACGTAGTGCACCGTCCCCAGGAAAGCCCTGTCCAGGAATACAGCCTTTCAGACCAGATAGAAGAGACCTTCAGACTCTGGACTCCAGGGCAGGGGGGCAGCAGTGCCTGGATTCTGGAGGCACCTAAGTCTTCTGGAGATATTGTTCCTGTATCTCAAGGGAGAATCCTGGGTCTTGGATGACACTTGTTGCAAGTGCTCAGGTGCAGGAAGGATGAGTCTCCTGGGCCAGTGTTTGGGGTCCTCCTCTCTCTATCCCAGATTCCTTGGCCCCTTGCTCTTATGCCTACCTCTCAAGGGCAAGAATTCTCTAGAGGTTACTGGAAAGTCCAGCCCTTTACTCTTTTCATTGCCACAAAAGCTCCTCAGCTCAGTGTCTCCCAGGGTAATAACCACCTCCTCCCTGTAGCCAGGAGGCTCCCTGAGGACTTACCCCGCATAGTCTCAGTCTTCGGGCTCAACAGGGCTTCAACCTCACTTGTGTCCCTGTGATCAGGGAATGTACGCTGTGCTCAAACATCTCTGCCTGGGCCGGCCATGACTGAAGAGCTTTCGGTTAAAGCCCTGGAGCTGGTTGGAGCTGCAGTGGGTGCCCCCAATATCACTCCCAGAATTCTCCACCCTTGTGGGCCTCCTGCACACAGGGCTGGTGGACAGTCCACTGTAGCAGAAGTGTGGCTGAAGCCACCTGTCAACAGTTGGTGCTTTCCATAGGAGAAGCAGACAGTTTTCTAAAGACAAGGACACAGAGGTGAGGAGTACCTCCCCACATCAGGTTGACATGATGCCACAGCCACCACGGAGCACACCAGCCCTGGCAAGGGCTCTGTTGGGTTTGAATGCTTGTCAACGGCTCCCTCCCTGAAGTTTGCAGCGAGGCGCGCAGTCTGTTATAAGCACGTGTCACCATCTTCACTCAACTCCTTGTGTGTGGAGCAGCCCTCTCGTCTCCACCAAGCCCAAGCCTTCCCTGGGCTAGTGATGCCAGTTTCCAGAAAACACTCCAAACTCCGGAGCACTGAGTTTGCAGGCAGGGCCGCCACACTCAGAACCTGAACCCTGGCGTGGCTCCCACAAGGGCAGGGCCATTGGAGGAGAGCTGGGACTGGCCCAGGACTCCGCTGAAGGAGAAATTCAGCCAGGGAGGCACATCCAGACCTTATTAATAAAACACAGGGCGGTGTAGGAAGCACAATGATGGGCAAGAAAGAAGCTTATGATGTACTTTATTCTGTTCCAAAGTTATTTCAAGCATTCTTGTTTCTTCACTTTCCAGATAAATTTTCAAGTAAACTTGTGTATGATCGGAATCGTATTAAACTTATAGATCAATACTGGGAACATTGACATCTTTACTATGTTGAGTCTTCCAGTCCATAAACATGGTATCTCTTGCAATTTAGTTAAATATTCCTTGGCTTCTATCACCAGTGTTTTGTAAATTTAAGTATCTGGATGTTGCATGTGTTCTGTTAGATTTATACCTGGGTATTTTGTCTTCTTTTTGAGCACTCGTGAACAACACTGTACTTTTCCTTTCATTTTCTACATCCTCATTGCTAGTTTACAAGTAAGATTGTGTGTGTAATTGTGTATATGTGTGTGTATGCATATGTGTTTATGTATGTATGTATATGTGTTGGTATATATGTGTGTATGTGTGAGTGTGTGTATGTGTGTGCATGCATGTGTGTGTATGTGTGTGTATGTATGTATGTGTGTATATGTATGTATGTGTGTGTGTATCGATCTTTATTCATGCGACTTGTTAAATTAATTTACCAGTTCTAGCAGTTTGGTAAAAATTTTTTGATAGATTCTTTGGGATTTTCTACACAATTATGTTGCCTGCACAAAGGCACAGTTTTATTTTTTCCTTCCTAATCTGTGTGCTTTAGTGGTGTCCCGGAACCCTAGAAGCCCCTGGAAGGTCTTAAACATTCTGATGACTATGTGGAGCATGTAGCATCGTGGACCCACTGTTTTCCGGCATTTCTGCTTTTAAAAGAGAAGCCAGGAGTGAAGTGGCTCATGTGTACATATAGGCAACAACCTCCACTTAAATAAATATTGTGATCCAAGCAAAACCTATTCATAAGTTCATGCAATTCTCGGATGCAGTCTGTGACCAGTGAGTAAAGCAGAGAAAGTTCAGAGCATCGTTGTGTCTGCCTAGTACTTACACTGGGGCCACATGGTGCCCCCAGCAGACTTGGGACCTGACCTGTCCAGTGCACAGATGGACTCGCAGTATTGTGGTGTGGACCTCCTTGGGGCAGGTCCAAGTCTGCTCCCTGGCCTTATGACTGGGGGGCTGGGGCCTCAGCCCTTCTGGGCCCCTCATTCTTTAATCTGATGTGAAGGCACTATATTAAGATTCTTCCAGGTGGCAGCTCTAAACCGGGACTGTAAATTTCTTGACACTCCTGTTATTGAGAGTTGGGGGTGTGTCCCCTCCCCTTGAGTCTGGGTGGGTCAGGGCTGTGAGGTCAGTAGCTTAGAGCAGATTCCCAACTTTTCCCTGTAATTATCCTCCTAAGGATATCCTCCTAATGATGTTGTTTAGTAATTTTCTTTTATTAGAACCCGCCCGCCCCGCCATAGGTATGAAATTTTAATACCAAAGATATACTATACACCTATGTTCTATATCTCAATCAGTCGATCCATCTATCAACTGATCACCTATGTTTTGTACATAAAAATAATTTTCAGTATAAAAACAGCATTTTTTTTCACCCCCCAAAAAACAGTGTTCATCGCCATCGGACATCAGAATGCATGGATAGAGTATGGTGACAGTGACCCTGTGTGACTTCTGAGGCAAGGCCCAAAGGAACCCTGTAGCTCCATCCTCCATTTCTTGAAATGTTTGTTTTGGATACTCTCCTTCTCAGAACCCAGGTCCACATGGAGAGGCCTCCTGTAGGATCTCAGGTCAACTATCAAGATTGAGATCAACCTGGCACATGCTCTAGACACGCAGAAAAGAAGCTTCCAGATAACAGTAGCACCCAGCCATTTAGGTCCCCCCCCCTCCACTGCCATTATGTCTTTCCAGCTGAAGCCCCAGAGTTTTTGGAGCAGAGACAGGCCATCCCTGCTGCACTCTGTCCGAATTCCTGACCACAGAATCTGTGACATGACAGGCAAATTGCTGTTTTGTGCCCCACAGAAGATCTAAGCAGAGAGAACTGGACGTTCCAGTCCCAGGCAGGACAGTTCAGAGGAACATGCTGCCTCTGCCGGATGCACAGTGGGCTGGGGGGAGGCCCCTGGGAGACACAGCCCTAGGAGACACAGCCCTGTGGTGGGAACCTGGGGCCGACTCTCCACGTGGTAACATGCATGGGCTCCTGGGCCTGGAGGTATTGCCCTTTTCAGAGGCGTGAATCAGAATCATGTGGGCTGGAGCTGTCAGCACTGGTGGGAGGTGTTCCCCACAAGAAGTCACCTGCTGCTGTAGAACACCCCCCTGCCTACCCAACCCTCTCTGCAGTGCCCTGACCACATTCTAAGGAAGCTTCTAGTTGAAAATGGACCAGCACCTTTCCTCACTGACAGACTCAAGGAGAGGAACACAGCACCAGCAAAATGCAGCTGGAAACATGTCAAGACATGTCTCCAGCAGCAAGGGAAATAAAAGCAAAAATGAACTTTTGGAACCTCATCAAGATAAAAACTTCTGCACAGCAAAGGAAACAATCAACAAAACTAAAAGTCAAACAGTGGAATGGGAGAAGATATTTGCAAATAACATATCAGATAAAGGGTCAGTATCAAAAATCTATAAGGAACTTATCAAACTCAACACATGAAAAACAAATAATCCAGTGAGGAAATGGGCAGAAGACATGAACAAACACTTTTCTAAAGAAGATATCCACAAAGTGGATGGAACTGGAGAGTGTTATGCTAAGTGAAATAAGCCATACTGAGAAAGACAGATACCATATGTTTTCACTCTTATGTGGATCCTGAGAAACTTAACAGAAACCCATGGGGGAGGGGAAGGAAAAAAAAAAAAAAAAGGAGGTTAGAGTGGGAGAGAGCCAAAGCATAAGAGACTGTTAAAAACTGAGAACAAACTGAGGGTTGATGGGGGCTGGGAGGGAGGGGAGGGGGGGTGATGGGTGTTGAGGAGGGCACCTTTTGGGATAAGCACTGGGTGTTATATGGAAACCAATTTGACAATAAATTTCATATATTGGAAAAAAAAAAGAAGATATCCAGCTGGCCAACAGACACATGAAAAGATGCTCAACATCACTCATCGTCAGTGATGATGTTTTGATACAAATCAAAACCACAATGAGATACAACCTCGCACTGGTCAGAGTGGCTAAAATTAACAATTCAGGAAACAGCAGATGTTGGCGAGGATGTGGAGAAATGGAAACTTTTTGCACTGTTGGTGGGAATGCAAACTGGTGCAGCCACTCTGGAAAGCAGTGTGGACGTTCCTCAAAAAATTACAAATAGAATTACTTTATGACCCAGCAATAGCACTACTAGGAATTTATCCAAAGGATACAGGAGTACTGATTCATAGGGGCATATGTACCACAATTATTATAGCAGCACTATCAACAATAGTCAAATTATGGAAAGAGCCAAAATATCCTTTAACTGATGGATAGATAAGGAAGATGTAGTATGTATATACAATGGAATATGACTCGGCAATGAAAAAGAATGAAATATTTCCATTTGCAACAATGTGGATGGAACTGGAGGGTATTATGCTGAGTGAAATAAGTCAGTCAGAAAAAGACAGATATCATGTTTTCACTCATATGTGGAATTTGAGAAACTTAACAGAAGACCATAGGGGATTGAAGGAAAAATCAATTACAAACAGAGAGGGAGGCAAACCCTAGGAGACTCTTAAATACAGAGAACAAACTGAGGATTGACGGGGGTGAGGGTTAGAGGTTGGGGCAAATGTGAGATGGGCATTGAGGAGGGCACTTGTTGGGATGAACACTGAGTGTTGTATGTAAGTGATGAATCATGGGAATCTACTCCTGAAGCCAAGACTACACTGTGTACACTGTATGTTAGCTAACTTGACAATACATTATTTAAAAAAAAATGCAGCTGGAGAACTTGCTTCATGAGCGCCAGGGCCCCAGGACACAGAGGAGGAGTCCAGATGGCCAGTTTGGCTCAGTCTAAGAGAAATTACAGACAACATGACCTCTCTAAGGAAGGAGCTCAGAAAAGAGATATAAGTCCCGAAAATGGTTCAAAATAAAATATAGAGACAAAAAAGAACAGAACCCAGGAAAAATGTAAGTAAAAGAGAAAAAAAAAAACCACCCCTGAAAAACAAAACGGTTGAGAGGAAAATGTATAACTTTGAAATTTAAAAAGAAAAGGGCTGTTTTTGTGTTGTTAGTTTTTGATGAGTAAGTGGGAGGAAGTTAAACACAAAGAGCCCAGCATCCTGGGTTTGCATTGTTCAGCTGGGGTGAGATGGGGGGTGGAGGTTAGGGGTGTGGGAGCATGGAAAGGCCAAAGATCAGGCCAAACCCAGGAGTGGGTGATGGTGGGTGTGAGCTGCCTGGGGGATGGGCAGGGTCACAGACAAGAAGGGGACAGATCTGTCCATCTCGATGGAAAAGTCCAAACAGTCCATGGAGCCCCTGCACGTAAGGACCAGTGAGGCCAAGGGACAAATGGGGGAACAGAAATGAACTGTTCTTGTGACGACTGGGTGAATCCCCTGTGCTTGGAGGCCACCGATGTAGATAAGGGGACAGGAATATTTGCATTGTTTCAAAGCCCCTCCCCGCAAAACATTGATTACTTACAGAGGGAAAAAGAGTGACTTCAATGAGTTTCAACAAATTTATACTCACAACCACCCAGTTCTAAGACACATTCGGATTCTAGCATTGGATTTAGAGTTGCTTCCCGCCCTCTAGAAGGGAAGGGTTGTCCTCTCACATATAAAATATTGAAAGAATGTCCAAACAAAATAATTTCCAGGGAGCACAAGAAAGCCAAAGATTTTAATAGGGAATATACAGGGCAAACAGATCAGATGCGGGTTGGGCGATGGTCCAACCCTGTTTTCCATCTTTTACGTTCAAGGAATTCTTTCTTGGAGGCACTGATGCAGCAGAAGGTGGAATCGGCGGACCTCTGTGCAGCTGGCCCATTGGGGGTCTTTGTCCTTGTGGACACACTCTGGAACTTGTTGATTTAATCCAGGTTTTATGCTTACTGGTTGGTCTGGAATTGGAAAACCCATCATTGGCCAGAGTCCTGAACGATATAATAGTTATTTATCCTTGGCAGAGCCACTTGAGTGTGGCAAGGAAAGAAGGTACCAGGAGGATCCACACAGGAGGATTCTCTGCTGCAACACTGAAGGCCAAGATCCCCGACCTGTGCAGAGCAGGGAAGGAGTCAGACTTTAATTCCTGACAGCAGGACGCGGGGAGTCCTCACCTAACAGGGACCCCCATCTGTCTCGGAAATGTAATCATTGCCCTTTCCCTGACCAGAGCTCAGAGGGTGTGGGGGTGTCCATGGTGGGGGGGGGGCTGTGTTTTTCCTGCTCAGACTGACGTATCTTCCCCTGGAGTCCCCCGGACCCCACATCACAGTCACAGCAGGACCCAAGCAGGGGCAACTTCACAAAGGTCAAAAGCACAAAGTGAAGGTTGTGTAGCAGGGCCCTGAGCAGGGATCGTGCTGACAGGAGTGGGGTCCCTCTTCAGGGGCCGCTCCAGGCCCTTCCTGTCCACCCTCACTCCCACCCCCAGACCTGGAGGACAGGCCAGCCCCGGTCCCTGCCCAAAAGCCCCTCTGAGGGCACGGCCATGCTGCCCAAGGCGAAGCATTCAGGGGCTTCCCAGCAGCCTTAGCCTGGGCTCCAGCACCTCTGCACCCTGATTTCATCCTGCTTGTCGGCTGCCTCCCCCAAATCCCCTCCACCTCAGCAGCAGACCAGCCAGGACCAAAGGTTTCCCTTTGCCTATTTGATTCTACTTCTGTCCCACCTTGTGTAAATTCTGCCCTCTCTCAAGCTCATCTCATATAACATTTCATATTACCATTCAGCCTGGCTGAATACCTTCTGGCTTCTCTTGGGAGGGGTCTCTCCCAACTCTCAACCCCATCTGGTAGCACATAGGAGGTGCACTATCTCATACACCCTGAACAGTGGACACATGGTCTAGTGGACCATTGGGCCCTTGCTCACATACGTCCCCCTGGGAGTCCACATCAGTATCCAAGAGTCTGATGCCCTCACCCTCTGCCTCATCCCCTCCCCCACAAGCAGTGTCAGGGCCCCCATGCAGGCTGGCTTTGTTCTCTCCTTCTGCCTGCCTTGAGCAAGTTTTGTCATGTGCATTTCACAGGGGGTTTTCTTGAGAGAGAAGACATGCTCCCTTGCACTTCCTGAAATTATCCTTGAACTCACTGTGTTCTGTTCCCAAGTTCCAATCCCTGTGGGGCTGCGGTCCCATCTCTCCACCTACAGGCTTCCACCCATGCCCTTCAGTCTCCTAAAAGTCCCTCATCCTCCCCTCCTGACTCTACAGAACAACTGGTCTCCAAATAGTCATGAGCAGGACAAAAGCCAGTTGTGAAGCATGAGTCAAGTGCCTGGCCTCATTCGGACACATTGTCCAGCAGGACAAAGCTACAAGGAATTGGTCCTTGAGAAGGGAAGGAAGAAGGAGTGGACTGGAAGGTAGGCCATGGAAGGGGCATCTGGGAGAAAATGCACCTTCACCCTGAACTCCGATGGGGTGAAACTGGGTCAGGGGTGTGCCCTTTGAGGAAAGAGTTAATTCATTGTTCTTTGGATGCTTTTGAGGGGGTAGGCTTCAGGTTGATGGCCCAACCTCTCTACCGTGTTGGGAATGTGAGAAAGCAGGAATGCCAGCTTCCCACTCTTTCTCAGCATTTCCCAAGCACTTGGGAGGGGAGGGCTGGATCCATGGAACAAGTACCAGCCCTTGACAGTGGGCAGAATGACTCCCCCTCAAAGATGTCTTAATCCCCAGACCTCTGAATGTGCTAGATTCCTTGGCGCAAGAGAATTAATGATGCAGATGGATTTAAGATAGCCAACCAGCTGACCCTGAGATGGGGAGGTGATCCTGAGATATCTGGATGAACCCTATGGAATCGCCAGTGTCTTTATAAATGAAAGCACACAGGAGAGCCAGTGTCAGAGTAATGAGGGTGAGAAAGACTCAACCACCCCTGCTGGTTGATGGAAGAGACCACGAGCCAGGGGTGCAGCGGCCTCCAGAAGCTGGAAAAGACAAGGAAGCCCTTCTCCCTTAGAGCCTCCAGGAAGAGCCAGCCCTGCCAGCACCTTGAGTTTAGCCCAGTGAGATTCATCCCAGACCTTAATCTCTAGAACTTTAAGATCATAACATCGTTTTGCCTTCAGCCACCAGGGTGGTGGTGATTTGCTCCAGCAGCCACAGGGAGCTAATCCAGAGCCCTTCCCTTCTGGCAACTTGAGGCTGAAAGCGCCTGAGCCTGTTTTGGCTGCTTGGGGGTTGGGAGGCAGGTCAGAAGGAGACCAGAAGCTTCTCTCCTACAGCCCAGCTGAACAACTTAGCTTAGGTTTCTTGTGGGGAGGGGGAGCACTTTAAGGACTCAGAGGTACAAAGAGGGGGCCCAGTGCAGACCTTGCTGTTTCTCCCCAGCAGAGGAGACATCAGAAGGGCCAATGGGGGCCCCTGTCAGAGTGCCCCAAGGGAGAGCTGTCCCAGGGCAGCAGTGGGAAAGTCTGTGGGTTCAGCTGTGCTCACCTGCTGTGGGGGTTGATCAGAACAATAGGCTGGCTGCTGTTGATGCCCTGGGTAAAAGGAGGAGAGGAAGCTCGACCGGCTGGTGTTCTTGCTACAGGCTTGGGAGAGTCTGTTGGATCAGGGGCTAAACACACAGAGCAAAGCATGGTTGTGAGTGTCACAGGTGGCTCCCATGGTCTCCACACCCCACCCCCAGGGATGCAGAACCTTTCTGTGTTAGTGCCACTGCTCAGCCAAGTTTGCTTTCTCTTGCATCTTTTTGGTTTCTTATCCCAAATATGAATACATATTTCCAGAGGAACACCAGTTTGCCACCGCGTGAGGGATTTTCAGCGGCAGGCATAGTCCTAGGCGAGTTTCGAGACTCCCCTTCATCCATTGGGGAAGACAGAGAAATAGTCCTGACTCCTTTGGGTTGGGACTCAGGGTCCCAGAGCACAGGAAGGGTAGTACCTACCTGGGTCAACATCCACGTATACTTTGTACCCCAGGTCATTGCCAGCTTTCTCAATCCCACACCAGTAGGTGCCTGCATCGTCATACCAGAGATCCTCCAATGTCACGGTGAATATGCGCCATCTGTGATTGTCCTGGATGGATGCTCGGCCCTTCTTCACCAGTTGCTCTGACCCAGTGCTTTTAACAAGGATTTTGCAGGAATCCCACTCGTACCCACGACACCACCATTTCTTGTAGGATTCCCACCCCTGCCCATATGTACAGTGCACGGTCAGTGTGCCCATTGCCGTGCCTCTCACCGTTCTATGCACGCAGGTGGAGAAGTGGCCTAGAAAACAGAAACCCAACATGCATCTTATCCTTCCTTGAGCCCAGAGCTGACCCGGGAGCCACTGGGGCTTCTGGCCCTGCCCTGAAGACAGCCAGGAGCCTCTGCCCTCTGTCTAATTGCCACATCCCTCCTGTCCCTTCATCCCCTGCAGGATTTCTTTTCTGTCACCCCTCTTGTGAATCCCCCTTGAGGCTCCTAACTCTCCTAACCAATACAGGACTCTCTGCACGCTCACCATCCTACTGACCACCGTCCCCTGCCTGACCTTAAGCAGCACCTCTCCCAGCAGCACAGAGCGCACACTGCAGCCACAGGTGTATTTCTGAATCCCAGAGCTGGTGAGACAGTGTGGCCCCCTCCCCATCTATGCCCCGATACTGTAAACTCTGCACACCTACAAACCCTCAGCCTCTGAATCGACACATAGCACAGAAGTAAACACACACGCACACACACGCACATACCAAACACACTCACTCGCACAGGTGATTGCTTGTTGTTGTTTTTTTTACCTATACACCTTGTTCTTCTGTGTCTCTATAATGTAATGCAAGCTGTCCCTCTGCCTAGAATGTGCTTTCTTCTCTGTTTGAAGGGAGCAAACCCTTATATTCATCCCTTAAGGCTCATCTCCAAGAGTGTCTTTTCTATGGTTTGTCTGGTTCTGCAGACAATCTGGTTGCTCCTGGTACAACCAGAGCCCTTTGTCCCTGTCACAGGTATTGTGCTAATGACACTAGATGATGATCTGTCTTTAGATAATCCAGAGAAGAGACCCAGGCAGGCTGGTGTGTGGGGATAAGCAACTCTCCAGAGAGCCTGTCACCCTGGTTTTGCTGCCTGCCTTCCTCCCTGTTGTCTGAGGTCTTCAGAAGAGAGGATTCCGGCTCAAGCTTCAAGTCAAGACCAGATGTGTAAGTTTTTAAATGATCCAGTTGCCTGAACTTCACCTTGACTGAGTGGGTCTCAACTGGGGCTTGAGCATCTGTGCTTCTTCAAAGTTCCTCAGGAACTCATGCATTTAGGTATGTGTGCATGTGTGTGTGTGTGTATCTATCATGTGTCCATCCATCCATCCATCCATCCATCCATCTGTCATCTGTCTATCCTTCTCTCTGCCAGGGTTGGGAAACTGTGCCTAGAAAACAAACACTGTACGCGTTATTTATTTTATTTCCTTTCCCTAACATTTAACTTTGTACCTTTCAAGTAACAAAACTTAAAAAGTTTTATAAATACGTAAGTGTCTGGATATGAAAAGCCCTGCCATCTCTCTCAGGACAGACCCTATCTGTGTCCCATCCTGATCCTGCAGGTACTTAGTAAGCCCCTGCCTTACTCACCTTGGACGACGAGAAGGATCACAACCGGGAGCAGCCACATGTCCTGCCTGCTTGGCTTGTCTCCCTGGTGCTCAGCAAATGCCAGCTGCCTTCCAGAGACTTGAACTGAGCACAGATGCAACCTACCTTCTCTTCTTCTAAGTTATTCTTTTTTGTTTTCTCTCATCTACTTCCCCTCAATTTTTTCTTCAGTTACTTCCTTATTTCATTAATTCGGTGCAAAGCAGCGGCGACTGTTCGGAGCTTATGGCTGACGTGATGAGGTGGCCCCACTCCTTGCTCTGGCCCCTCAACTCAGCATCCCCTAAAGTCTGACTCTGATGATCTGCTCTCTGGGAAGGGTCCCTGCCTGTCCCCCCCGCCCCCCACTCTAGCACCACCTCCAGTCTGTGCGCACCTACTTCCTGCCCCCCCCATCTTCCAGCCCAGTTCTCCACTTTAATGGCTGTTGGAGCCTTGTAGAACTGCCACCCTGTTAGCAGCTCAGATGTGCTCCAAATGCCATTTCTTGTCATCTTCATCCCTAAAGTCAATCTGTCCCAACACCTGGTCCCTGAGCCCAGGGATCCCTCTCCACCTGCCTCCACCACTCTAGTCTTCCGTAGACAAAGGCCATGGGGTCTTCTCCCTGCCACCTGCCACCCTCAGAAGGCCTTGCAGGGGTGGGGGGCTTGGAGGTGGAGCAGTCCAGGGCTTTGCCAGAGGAGTAGGAGAGGGCGTGGCGGGCCAGCCCCAGGAGGGAAGGGGAGCAAGAATCCCTGTCCCCCTCAAGGTCCTTCTGGCTGGACTAAGACTCAAATTGACATGAGATAGATTAACAAGAGAAAATCAAATCTAATAGCATATATGCAAGGAGTCCACACAGACGTGGCAGTCAGGCAAAAGAGATACAAATGTCATCCCGAATTAAGCAGAAGGGGGTAGGGGTCTGAGATTGCAAAGGGAAGGAACCAGTAAATGTTTGGTGCACAAATGTCAGTCCTGCCAGAGAGATGGGTTACTCAGATCAAATTCAAATGTAAGCTTCTCTGCAGTTGCACACATTAACAGTTCAGCTGCTACGTGTTTCTTCCAACTGAACTGGTCTATTCATCCGGATGATAGGTCAGTTTAGGCAAACTCATTCCAGAAGGCAGTGATGCGGGTGGATTTACAACGTTAGGCCTGTGGTCCAAGTAATCAGGTAAGAAACAAGAGGCTTTTCTATGGAAACAAGAGGAACCCAATGGGTCATGACTGGATCTAATGTTAAGCCAGTTTCTGAGTTGTGAGGGCAGCCAGTGGAGCAGACTTCTAGATGTTGGACTCGAAGCATCTCAGATAGAGTGAGGGCAGGCTGTGCAGTCAGACAGGTCCCCTGGATTTGTCGTTCAAATGTCTCTGGTGATCTCTGGTTGGCCTGCTGAGCGATAGGCACAAAGATTGTGTAGGTTATGAGTTCTTGTGGATTTCTCTAGGGTTAGGTAAAGTGGTTTACATTTAGCAGAACCTCAGGAGAAGGGCAGTTTTAGTTCTCAAAGGATTCCAAGTCAGAAAGGTGGGAGAAACCTCAGAATGTTGATTTGGAACGTTGTAGCTGGTGGTGGAAGACACTAGAAGAAATCAGGACCTAATCCATTGTATAATGAATAGTAATAAAATCTAAAATGTACGAAGATGTGTTATTGAAACATATTTTCTCACTATAATCACTTCTTTGACCAAAGATAATGAAATTAACACTAATTTGTTTGCAAAATAAGTCATTTCCCATAAAACTTGGCCTGACTATTTCCTTAAGTACAACAAGAATTGCAGTTGACTCTTTCAACCTGCTTTGCTAGAAGTTTTCATAAAAAGTCTCCAGATGAAGTTTAACAGCCTCTTGAGGCCAGGAGCCAAGCCAATTACTTGCCATCAGACTTTGCCTGTAATACGTATAGATTGGGGTGAATTCCTCTCTTCTCAAGGCCCCCCAAACATCCCGGGGTTCCTGCACCTGTGAGGAAGTGACCTTCTTTACTCACCTGGTAAGGCTGCTGGGAACTCTGTAAGCAAGCTATCAGTCTGGTATTTCCAAGGGGCTTTATTGTGTCCATGAAATCACCCTGAGTTCTTTAAGGCTGTCGGGTCACATCTGAGCACTTCATTCCCAAATATGACCTTCCAGTCCCAGCGTGGTAATATACGCAGTGTTTCCCATTGTGTCCTGTCATAAAGAGAACAGATTCTTATTGAAAAATAAATTCAATAGATTCAAATAGATTGCTAGAAAATATATGAATACTGATTGAGAGTTTCTGAACTCTGGAGGGTTCAGGTAAGGAGAAAAGATAAATACTTGAATTTGTTCACAAAGGTGTATTTTATCAAATCGCTGTAAGTCAGTTAGCTTAAGAGACAAAGTTTCCTTAAATCTGCAAAAACACAACATTTAAAAAAAGCACTAATGTTTCATACAAAAGTCCATAAAGAGTATAATGATCTTTTGCAAGTCGTTATTAATTTTGGTTCTGTTTGAATCTGGTTTTTCCACTAGTTCTGGAAACTTTTACTTCATTCAGATTTCAGGTCTAGAAGTTATTAGAAACCTGTACTCGCAGTTTTTCCCTGAATCTCCTTGAAAGTGAAGCACATGCCTCATGTAACGAGGCATCTGAGTGCAAGTATCACTGTCTAAAAAAGACGTAAAAATGACCATGCTTAGAGATCTGCGGAGTTCCTGCCAATGCAGCCGGCATGGAAATCTGGATCTTTCTGTGACACACAGCACTTCCAGATAATATCATATGAAGATATAAGATTTGTAGGAGTTTCATATAATTTTATGACACAATTTTAATAACATATCTACCTAAACATAATCTAAGAGGGTTTCATATCACTTATTTGGCAATGAATGCTTCCCATGTAAGTAAATGTACCAAGTAGCCTCATTAGTTCAATTGCTCACAAAATCTCTGAGATGTTCAAGTGTCAAAAATTTGAAAAGGTTTGAATATTTGAATAGGATCGTAAATCATTAAGAAACAATGTTTAAATATCCTTTTCACCAACGTGACAATAAAAGATATTCAAGGCAAATATAGAAGGCTACATAGCTATGAGGCCAAAATGTAACTCCTTGGATATTCAGACCCACTCAGTTTTCTTAGGTATCCAAGATTGATAAACACAGGAAATTATTTTGGCAGCCAGAATCATGGGTTTTTAGGCAGATAAGAAGATCAAGTTTTGCTTACAATTTCTTATGGAGAGCAGACCATTAGTTCAAGCCAACTCTGTACTTTTTATAGAGAAAACAAAACCTTTACAAAAGTGCACTTTTGATGTTAAAACTCATTTACTTCTTTAAATTTATCATAATCTTAGCCAGTATTGGCCACACATAGAATTTTTTTCCCAAAGATTCTTTCTTTATAAGCTTCCCAGAACTTTCTTTTTAATACTCAGATTTTGTTTTAAATGTTTCGTCTTGAAATAAATGGTTTCACTTTAGGACAAGAAAATTTCTGTTCCCTCAACAAATATGTCTTTTTATTCTTCATACCTTCTCTTCACAAAAACATATGTTTTATTGTCTTCATATACAGAGTTGTTTCCCTTATTAATAGTCTTAATTGCATTTATTAGAATATGTAATGCTTAGAAACCTTAATTTCCAGTAAAAACTAACTAGTAAGCAGTTCTGAACTCTGTTACACCAAAACTCTTTAGATTTGCACATTAATGAATATATTTTGGAATTTTTAAAACCATGTGCTTTTTCATAATACAATCTTTCTGTAAAGCATGAAATCTGTTTATTAAAGACCGAAATATATCTTTAGACAAAAGCAGATAAATCTCTGCTCATTAGTTTATCGTAGTTAGGTCAGTTTAATTTACTTGTTTTAAATCAGACTGACCTTAAAACTTCATGAGGCATTAGGTAAAAATTAATAATTATTCTAAGGTTTCTTTTTCTCCTGGTCAAGTGCAACAGAGATACCGTGACCTTATTTGGTTTTTAGTAAATGCAAGCAGGATAAAAGTTTTCTATTTAAAGCTGGTAACTCTTCAGCCATACCCCTTATAAGTAAACCAGCAACCTGAAATTCACTTTACTACCGAATATGTTCCCAGATCGTGTGAACCTGAAACACGTTTGGGTGAGTTTTTACCTTTCCGAGTTTTAGAATGCCCAGTCCTTATGAGTACTTGCCTTCAAACTAACTCAATAGAGCTCTTTTGCAAATTAGTTTTAGCAGTACTGCCCAGAGATAGGGAAAATATCTCACATCACATGTACAACATGGACACACACACACACACACACACTACACAGACAAGACACAAACAAAATCTTAATTTTGTTTCTACTAATCCTTGTGGAGAAGACATGACAAGCCCAATTTTTAAATACTTCCCTCTAATTTTTTGTTTTGTTTTAGTGAAAAACTTTTCCCTAAAGTTCACATGTCAAAAAATGGCCCTTAGATCTTAGTGAAAATGGGGGTAGAGAATTTATATCACAAAAGCACAGAGCAAGGGTCTCACTTTTCTCCAGGGAGGATCCTTGGAGCCTCTCTGCCTGTCATCAGAGGGGCTGGAGTCTGGGCACATGAGTCCTGCCAGCAGTTTTTATTTTAAAAGGGCCACTTTCTCTCTTTATTTTTTCTTGTTCTTCATTCTCAGGAGATTGTGGGTTGTGTTTACATTTCAAAGACATGGTAAGATTTATAATTTCAAGGGGTAGAAAGAATATAAAAATAGTTTTTTCCTAGGATTTTGGGGTAATTGCTATTTAAATTTTACCTCTTTTTTCTTTTTAAAGAACAGAACATTTTTCTTCCAATATTGTAATCTTTCCTAATATTCACCAACAATAAGCAAGGTTTGGAGATCCGTAGAATTAGGTGGACTTTCACTCATTTTTGGAGTTGTAGTTCTGGTTTTGTAGAGATTTGGGTTTTTTTTTTAATGTTTACTTATTATTTATTTATTTTTTAGGAAAGACACAGAGAGACAGAGAGAGAGAGAGAGAGAGAGAGAGAGAGACAGAGAGCATGAGCAGGGGAGGGGTAGACAGAGAGGGAGACACAAAATCTGAAGCAGGCTCCAGGCTCCGAGCTGTCATCACAGAGCCCGATGCAAGGCTCAAACCCATGAACTGCAAGATCATGACCTGAGCCGAAGTTGGAGGCTTAACCGACTGAACCACCCAGACGCCCCTGGTTTTGTAAAGTTCTGTAAAATAAGGACCGTTATTCCTAATTCCTCAAGACCTGGATTATGGCCTGAATATCAAGTGACTGCCCCTTCTTTTCAACTAATTTTGTTTCTTTATAACAAGGAGAATTTTAACTAAAATGGAAACCAATAGTTATATGCCTTTGTAATGTTTGTCTAAAGCATCTTAACAAAAACCTTTTTTCTAAATACAAAATATAAGTTGGGCTTTCTATAAGCCCCTAAACATTGGCCTTCAACTGACCATTTGTAGGAGAGCTTAGGAGAAATTTTGGTCTTTTGTTTCCTCTGTAAAGAGAAGGTTGCATGTGTAGTCAAATAATCTTTGTAAATCCCCTCTAAATTTGGTAGGAGCTTCTGAAAGTAGAGGTAAGAGCCTTTTTAATTTAAAAGCTCTGCTGCTGTCCAGGGGACATGACTTTTTTGTGGTGGTGAGGGGTCTAGGATACACCTGCAAACACATTCTATAAGAATCCCTCAGTCTGGCAGAGCCTGGTTACAGAGCCCTGGAAGTCGGGAGCAAATTGAGCCTTATTGCCAGTGTCAAGTGCTTTTGTTAAATTCACTTTATGGGTTTTAGCATTTGTAGGAGCAACCTGGATACTTTGAGCCTAGAAATCAGGCCAGAATGATCTCTGTAGCAAAGATCAGGATTCTGATCTGTAGCAAAAGAGAAGTTAAGACAGGCACATGGGGGCACCTGGGTGACTCAGTCAGTTAAGAGTCTGACTCTTGATTTTGGTTCAGGTCATGATCTCATGGTTCATGGGTTCGAGCTCCACATCGGGCTCTGCGCTGACAATGCAGAGCCTGTTTGGGATTCTTTCTCTTCCTCTCTCTCTGCCCGTCCCTTGCTCACATGCTCTTTCTCTCTCAAAATAAATAAATAAGCTTAAAAAAAAAAAGACAGGCCCATGAAATCAGAATTTAAGAAGACAAAACAAAACCAAGGAACAAAGAAAAAAAGAAACAAACCAGAAAACAGACTCTTAACTACAGAGAAAAATGGATGTTTCCCAGAGGGGAGGGAGTTGGGTTTGGTGAAATAGTGAAAAAGACTATTTAGAGTCTACTTATTGTGATGAGCAGTCAGTAATGTATAGAACTAAAAAAAACCCAACTATAATGGCAGTGAAAAAAAAATCAATGAAATTCAAACAAAGGGGAATTTACACTGGACATGGACACTTATTTTTGTCTAAAGTTGAACTTCTTCAGTCTTGCCAAGGGAGTCGTGAAGGCTAACCATGATACTAATAAGATAATTGAGAGCTCTATATGAAATATATATTTAAAAATGTACCCAGTTTAAAGGATACATCCTCTGGCCATTGGTGGTTATCACCTCCTAATAGCAACTCAAAGCAACAGCCTTTTTGTGGCTTGACTCAAGTCAGAAGAGGTGACCAGAGAGGGCAGAGGTGATGCAGCCTCCCATGACCCCAAAATTTACTCCTAACATTGGACTAAGAAAGCAAAGGCCTTCAGTGCACAGGCGATAAAGATGGTTTAGTGTAACTGATGTCTCCAATCTCCCACGAAAATATGATACATGTCCAGGGTCAGACCCACTAATGAGTAACATCACATAGGGTTCTTCTGGAATGGGACTTTCCAGCACTGACAAACAATGAGGGTTGAGATACAAAGGTGTCCGTGGTCTGGAACCTCTCAAAACAAACACCCCTGAGAGCTGGCACAATCAGACAGAGAGAAAGAAATTTGGATTCCCAGTTTATTTGATGGCTACCATTTGACCCCAGTAAGTGCACGCTCTGGAAAGTGGAGACCACAGAGGAAATTCTCACTGGTCATACAGCCAAACACTTTAGACATAAAACAACATAAAAGGAAAAATCGAACAGCTTTATTGAAGCCTTGGTTGTTTGGGAGCCACAATAACACCTAGGAGGGATGTGTCATGGGGTTGGGGACTGTGTGTTGTTTACAGTGTACCTGCTCGCATGGAGGTTTCTTGAGGCTGGTGGGTGACCTAGTGTCAGTCTACCCCATTCCATGACCAGCTCATCCTATCATGGGAATCCTCTTCAGGTGACAAGAGCTCAAACAGCTTTTAAGTGCTCGACTTGTGTCCACCAATTTTGCAGCTCTGGTTTCCAAGATGTCCCTTAGCAACAGATGACAAACATCAGAAATCATATAGACAGAGGAAAACAAAGAGCATTTCTGGGATGAAATGGATCAGTAATGAAAGGACACTCAGCCAAATTGAACTGGTTGAACCACAAAGCCACTAAGCCCAAGGAACTAGGTCCACGAATATTGTCTCCTGCTCATCAAAATTGAGAGAGATAGGGGCTCTCATCATGCTATTTCTTTGGCCTCAGCAAATAGCCATTCCAAGAGCCTGGCATGGTAAGAAATCTTACCTTCTGCTGGCTATATGTCATATGTCCTGGGGGCATCTCAGCTGTGGCAGAGTCTCAGTGAGCGGTATCCAGCTAGTCCTGCTGACTACACCAACTGTTGGGGAGCAAGAATGTCCCATCCCCTTCTCAGGGAGAAAGAGTTCCTGGGTCCTTCAAGGTCCTTCTAGCTGGGCTAAGAATCAAATTCATATGACATAGATTAACAGGAGAAATTAAAATTTAATAGTATGTATGTGGAGAACTCACACTGAAATGGCAGTCAGGCATAAAGGGTATAAATGTCAATTTGAATTAAGGAAAAGGGGGTAGTGGTCTGGGAACTCAAAGGGGAAAAAAAGCAACTCACAGGAAGATGAAAACCAGTAAATGTGTGTAAACAAATGCTTGCCCTGCCATGCAATTGGGTTACTCAGATAACATTTATCCCTCGTAATAACCCTTATCTGCAAAGACCCTCCAGTTGAGATTCTTGTACGTAATAAGGAAGGGGTAAAAGTTTCTCTGGAGCCCACAGGGTCTCAACTGCCTTTATTTCAGAATAATCTTCCTGTCAAATGGCCCATCTTGGAGCGTCCTGCCCACAGCCCCTATACCTCTGTGTTGGCGTGTGAAAGCTGAGACTTCTCCTGGATTGGGGCTCCAATGAACCCTTGGGCTTCTGCCCACAGCCCAGAAACTATGAAAGGATGATAGAAGGAATATTGGCCTCTCAAACTTTTCCCCCCTCCCTTTCTTTCTCAGGTTTGATTGAGGTGTAATTGGGATAAAATAAACCAATACGCTTAAAGTGCACAGTTTCACACATTTTTCTTGTTGGTTTTACTACTTCTTAAATCTTACATATGGTACAACTTTGTGGTGGTGTTCAGTTCTACGTGTTTAACACACGGATAATTTCACGGAACCACCACCACAAACATGCAAAGCAACGCTATCACCTCGCGGGAAAGGTCTTTCACTCTGACTCCTGTTTCTTTCTTTGCAGGCAGTCCAGCTGGTGAGGTTAGAACTTCAAGTGCTGATGTGGTTTTTGTGGACTGTGGTTCCCACATGCACTGGTCCAGCTTTCTGGAGCCTTGCAGGTGCTCCTCTGATGTGCCCCCATGGGCGCCATCCAATGGCCAGTCCATGACTGGTGAAGGTCGTCACCAAATTCTCAGAGTTGGGGTATTCTCTCCAGGGTCTGAACAGGAGCGCACACTGGAGCGCGATCCTGAGAGACCAAGGGTCTCTTTCTTCATCTGCTTTCTCTTCTCCATCCCCCCACCCCCGGCCCCCACCATTCCCTCCCAGCTTTCAGAACCTCCACCTTCTTCTTTCCTGGTCCTTTGGCTAGGAAGTTTGGAGAGCTGAGGCTTCTCTCTCCCCAGTCTGCTGTGTACTTCCTATGATTGGGTTTGCATCCAGGCCAAGCAGCAGAAGAACCAACAGAGAGAAGATGCACTGGTATCCCCCTCTCCCCGCTCTTGGAGTCCAAGGTCTTTTGGGCAGCAAGGAACTTCCTCCTTCAGAGTTCTAGCAGTCGACCCCCCACTGGCTGCAGGTGGAATTGCAGCTTCTCTCCTGAGGCTTGCTGGGGACCTGGTGGAGGGAAAAACACAAACACTGAGGAAACTCTGGGAATATAAGCCCCATCTTCCATTAATGCTTCGTTTTACTCCTCCTCCGGAGCTCTTAAGATCCCTGCTGAGCCTGAACTTTCAGGATGTGGGATATAGGGTTCATCCTCAGACAGGAGAATATAGAAGGATGTAGAAGGAAACATAATCAGGAAACTTACAGCTGGATTGGTCCAAACTTGGTCTGGTTTCCTTCTCCAATTATTTGCTAAAGTTCATTTTACAGGAAGCTCAGATAGTCACTCCACGTATTCTGTTTGGGTTCCTAGTTGTAGTCATGAGGAGAAGTCTGTGGAGTGTGTTGACTTCATCTTACCCAAAATGGACCCTGCAGCATAGATTTGCAAGGGCAAGAACTTGGAAAGCAATCAACAGCTAACAATACAGGAAGAGTTAATTATGCTACAGGCACACAATGGAACATTAAGGCAGCTATTGAAAGGATTAAGTAAACACATGTATAACGATTTCAAAAAGGTTCACGGTAAAATTTAAAACCTTTTTATTACAGTATAATATACACACAGAGGGTGCACACATCCGAAGTGCACAGCTCAATGTATTTGCACAAATAAAACACACTCGTGCAACCAGCACCTAAATCAAGAAATAAAGATTTCCATTCTCCAAAGGGCTCTTCCACTTCACAAAACATTTGGGGAAACTAAGGCAGCTAGAGACAATGCTGGAGGCCACCTTCAAACATCTTTACTCTGGAATTTGGAAGATGCTTCTGCCTGCATGTGGGAAAGCATAGCCTGTAGGTCAAGGAAGGGATGGAAGGGTAATGAATTAGGCACAATACAACACACCTAATTCACATGGTGTTTTGCACACACATACTCAGAGCCCCAGTCAGCTATGTTTTGGGTCAATCTCAATTACAATCAGATAACCAACAACGATCAGACATTTGAGGCAGGCATGTTACATGAAAGAGAAGAATCAAAGCAGACCAGACCAAACCAAACATGACCACAGTGAGGAGAGTTTCGAAAACCTTAGCAAGCAGAAACAAAAAAGTAGCTTTTGACATAAAAATATAATTCCCAAAGTAAATATTTCATCCAATGGTTGGAAGAGAAGATAAAGCACTAAAGAAAACAAAACCTTTCCAAGAAGTAGGACAAAAATGTGGGAAACATAAAAGAAAAAAGGAGACAAAAGAATTGATTCAGAGAGGAGAGGGAAAGGGAGCAGGGAACAGTCAGAGAAGGGGACACCTGAAGGAAGAGGGGATGCCTTTGTGAAAGTCACTTAGGAATCATTAGCATAAGCAGTTTTGGGGCTGGGAAGAGGCCAACAGCCCACAGTCAGGGGAAATCTGCCAAGGGTGACAGAAGAAGCGTCTAGGGCACGATAAGGGTGGTGGGAACAGGTGATTTCTCCTACCTTATAATCTCCCCATGGCACTTCTGCCTCAGAGGAACTCAGGACTTCAGGGGTACCCCAAGAGGAAGGGGCAGCAGGTCAGGGTCTGGGCTGGACAGGACCCAGGGCAGGAGAGGTGGTCTGGGATGCACCGAGGTGGGCTGCCCAGAAGGAGGTTCAGGATGGAGCTGTATGTCCAGCGAGGCTGGGTGTGAGCCCTGAGGATTGATTCTTCCCCACGTGCAAACCCAACGTGTGCCCATCCCTCCCTTGGACCCGACCCTGAGGTTCTGGTGTCCCTTCCCTGCTGCACTGGGTCACCTGGTTTGCTGGCAGCTGGCTCCCCAGGTCCTCACGCACAATTGCAATAGCACCCTGGACAGTGGGATGCTTTGCTTCTGCAAATCACGGAAGACATGATGACGTCAGCCATATGCTCCCAAAGAAGGCACTGATTTTCTTCTAATTAATGGAATTAGGAAGTAACTGAAGAAAAAAATAAGGGAAGTAGATGAGAGAAACTAAAAAAAAAAAAAAAAGATTTAGAGAAAGAGCAGGCACTTTGCTTCTGAGCTCAGTTCAGTCCCCGGCGGGCAGCTAGCATTAGCTGAGCACCAGGGAGACATCCAAGGCAGGAGGACATGTGGCTGCTCCTGGTTCTGTTCCTTCCCATCGTCCAAGGTGAGTGGCATGGGCCTTTCAGGACTGAGCACCTGCAGGATTGGGGCAGAACACAGACAGGATCTGTCCCACAGGGAAATCATAGGACCTTTCATTCATCCAGACACTTAACTCTCTAAAAACCTTTTCGGAAAAAACAAACAAACAAAAAGAGCTTTTTTAGGGCACATGGGTGGCTCAGCTGGTTAAGCACCAGACTCTTGATTTCAGCTCATGTCATGATCTCTTGGTTTGTGAGTTTGAGCCCTGCATCAGACTCTGCACTTAACGTGCTCAGCCTGCTTGGGATTCTCCTTCTCCTGCTCTCTCTGCCCCACCCCTGCTTGCACACTAGCTGTCACACTCTCTCTCTCAAAATAAATCAATAAACTTTTAAAAATTACAAGAAAAAAACTTAAAAATATTTTTTTTGTTACCTGACAGGTACTAAGTTAGGTGTTGCAGAAAGAAAATAAAAATAAATAACATAAATGGTGTCTGTTTTCTAGGGCACTATTTGTCCTCCCTGGCAGATAGGTTGATAGACAGATGACAGATGGATGGATGGATGGATGGATGGCTAGATAGATGATAGTTAAATGCATGAATTCCTGAAGAATTTTTAAGGAGCTCAACCTCCAGCTGAGACCCACTCAGTCAAGGTGGGGTTCAGACATCTGAATCACTTAAAAACCTGCACAACTTGTGTTGACTTGTCCCTCGAGCAGGGAACGTCTCTTCCGAATTGCTCAGAGTACAGGTAGAAAGACAGGCAGTGAAACCTGGGTGTGACAGGCTCTCTGGAGAGTTGTTCACCCCCACAGAATAGCCTGAGTCTCTGCTCTGCATGAACCAAAGACCAGACAGTTGTCCAGAGTGGTTAGGGTAACAACTGAGACATCAGAGAGGGAAGGCCAGAGATTATAAGGTGTGTATTTTGGGGATGGATTTCATATCTTGAAGACAGCTAGTGCTTGATGCTCCCAGAGGATAGGAGCTACTACAGGACCATTTGGCTGACCCAGCTCTGCTCCCTGTCATTGAACAGAACCACAGGGTTTGGGACTGGATGCAGATAGTGTTTCTTCCAGGAAGGAGGTTATCAGAGGAAATAAAATGACTTAATTTATTCATCCATTGACTTCGTCATCATATGTGTGGAAGAGAAAAACTCTGATAGGGAGATTTCCAGGCAGACAATTTTGGGAAAACTTGCATATTATTATGTTCTTAATGTGGAAGTTCATGCGGGGATAAAAGGGTTACAAATGTGTATTAGTCATAATTGCAACATACCACAGACTGAGTGACTTAAGCTATAGAAATTTATTTTCTCGCATTCTGAAGGCTGGGGGGTCAAAGATCAAGGTGCAGGCTGATTCAGTTTGTGATGAAAGCTCTCTTTCTGGTTTTCAGCAGTCACCTTCTCACGGTCATCTCCTCTTTGTTCACAAGCAAGGGGGGAGGGAGAGAGGGAGAGACAGAGACAGAGACAGAGAATAAGGAAGAGAGAGAAACTCTCTGATGTCTTTACTTGTAAGAGCACTAATCCCATCCTGAGGTCTCCATCACAATCTCCTCTAACCCTAATGTCTTGCCAAAGGCCCCATCTTCAAACACCATCACATGGAAGGTTAAGACTCCAACATATGAATTCTGGGGCAATGCAAACATTCAGTCCTCCACAACATAGAGACAGAACTGATCAAGCGGCAAACAGGGATAGCTCATCTGTTGTCATTTTGACATCACCACCACCCATTTTAAAATTTAAAAATATTTGATGTTTATTCATTTGTGTGAGAGAGAGAGAGACAGAGTGTGAGTGGGGGAGAGACAGAGAAAGAGGGAGGCACAGACTCTGAAGCAGTCTCCAGACTCTGAGCTATCAGCTCAGAGCCTGATGTGGGGCTCGAACTCACAAACCCTGAGATCGTGACCTGAGCCGAAGTCAGACACGTAACCGATTGAGCCACGGAGGTGCCCTACCACCATCCCTCTAACTCGTCTTCTGCTTCACAGAGCAAAATCTGGGAATCACATTTCCCTTAATCACCTTCCTTCTATGGGTTGGAGTTTGTCAATGGAAGTACTTGTCAGAGATTTGGAAGGTGGGAGAGCAGCCTTACACTCTGGAGGCAGCTGAAGGGCCCATGGGTGGGTTAGAGATTTGGAGTGACTTCTTGTCAGGTTCTTGGGAACCCTTACTCTGTTGGTGAAGACTGAGATGATTGGTGGGAGTTTCTCAGAGAATTTTTAGGATCTCAGCAGCTTCTTGTGGACTCTTGAGCAAACTCATTCTGGAGCTTTTGGCTGTGAACACAGGGTTAGCTTCCTTTCACTTGAATCAGTGGAAAGACTAGGACATAACTGCTCACAGCAACATTATTCACTTGGCCAAAATGTAGAAAAATCCTGTATGTCATCAACTGATGAATGAGAAACTGTATGTGACTTATCCCTAACAAAGACTGAGTGCCCATATACACTACCACGTGGATGAACCTGAACAATTATTATGTTAAGTGACTGAAGCCAGAAAAAATGGCCATTGATTGTATGATTCAGTTCATATGAAATATCCAGAAGGGAGAAGTCATTAGCGGTTACCAAAGGCTTCAGGCAAAAGGGAAATGAGGAGAGATTGGATGTAGGGTTTCTTTCTAAGGTGACGAAAATATTCTGGAATTAGAGGTGATGGTTGCACAGCTTTGTGAATACCCTAAAAACCACTGAAGTACAGACTTTAAAATTTATGACATGTGAATTATACCTCAATTTTTAAATTGGACAAAAATAAATCCTTAGTCTTAAACAGTATTTCTTCATTTTAGAAAAGAAGAAAATGATCACTGTCTTAACTTAGCTAATTGGAAAAAGAGCACAGTGGCAATTTTGAGGAAATAAGAGGAATAAAATTATACATATGAAAACTTAATAATAGGAAATAAAAACAGTAACATCTACAAACTAATCTCAAAACTGCTTTAGTGATGCAAAAAATAAGGAGGGGAAGAAAAACAGGAAGGACATCTTGTGGCATGTGTAATCAACAAAATCAAAGAACGTGTGTAGTCAGAACATGTAATTATAACTGATATGAACGCTTTAATTATTAAAGGTACATTCTAGGGGCGCCTGGGTGGCTTGGTCGGTTAAGCGTCCGACTTTGGCTCAGGTCATGATCTCACGGTCTGTGAGTTTGAGCCCTGCGTCGGGCTCTGTGCTGACCACTCAGAGCCTGGAGCCTGTTTCAGATTCTGTGTCTCCCTCTCTCTCTGCCCCTCCTCTGTTCATGCTCTGTCTCTCTCTGTCTCAAAAATAAATAAACGTTTAAAAAAAATTAAAAAAAAAAGGTACATTCTAATTGCAGGACTTTATGCTAATACATATTCCGTGAAATAGGTAACTTCCTGGAAAAAAACTAACCAAAACAATAGAACAGATTCAAGAACCATGGAAGAATTTGAATCTTCAACATTCATGGGAAAACAATTTCCAAGTTCGAAGGATTTGTCCCAATAATGAATTTGTCACGTAGTTTTGTAGATAATTTCTTAACACTTAAAGACACAGAAATTCCTTTGTTCTATTTATGTGCTGATGGCCAGTGTTTTAACATAGGGATGTCCCCACAAAATCCAGATTCCTGGTTACTCTCAAAAAATGAAAAGATCTGAAACCACAGAGCCAACATCTTGCATGAGAGCAGTGGGCCAAAGTGTACTGGGGTCTTGCCTTTCCTTGGGTCATTTGCTCTCCAGATGACATTGGCCATGGGGAGGGGGAGGAGTGGGTTATAGGATGTTGCCATTGCTCAGTATGGGTGTTTTTGATTCTTTGAGATCTGTAGTTGCGCTCTTAGGTGATTTCTGGGGTGGATTTGACCCACTGGAGTTTTGAAGGACAAAGGTCTGTCTTGTGGAAGGTCTATTCCTTCTTTGACTGTTATTCAACTCATCAGGTACTTGGGTTTATTGGAATCATTTGTGATACAGGAGGCTGTGGCTCTTCCTCAGGCAATGGGGTGTGGTGGTGACAGGCACGTGGACTTGTGTTTTTCAGGCTCATATCCCCTCATGGCAGTGTCAAATGCAGTGAGTGGCCCCGTGCGGGGCTCGCTGACCGTGCACTGTCGCTATGAACCCGGGTGGGAGACCTACAAGAAGTGGTGGTGTCGAGGAGCTAATTGGAAGAACTGCCGTATCCTTGTGAAAACCAATGGATCAGGGGAGAAAGCAAAGGGTAACCAAGTGTCCATCCAGGACAATCAGAAAATGCACACGTTCACCGTGACCATGGAGGAGCTCAGGTGGAACGATGCAGACACCTATTGGTGTGGGATTGAGAAATCTGGGACTGACCTTGGGGTCAAAGTCAAAGTGACCATTGACCCAGGTAAGAGTATGTGTAAGTGTGGCTGTGTGTCTTTAGAGCCTGCTCTGTCCTGGGCCCTGAGGTTCCTCTCCAGTGACTTCAGTGTCACTCAGAGTGAACAGTCACACAGGGTGGTTGAGTCCTGAGTTCTCCTAGAACCCGAATGACCCCTTAGATGCTCTCACGGATCCCAACACCTCCTCCAGGACTGGATCAAGCCTTTCTGGGCATGTGTTTCTCTGCACAGCTCAGTGTCTGAGTCTATTGCCCACAGAGATCAAGGTGATGGTCCCAGTTTCAGCCCATAGGCCAAAGGGACCTCCTTCCATGGGACCCAGAAACCCCAATTCCTGCCAATGCTTTCCTGGGCTTCTGGTGCCCTGTGTTCCTGCTCTTTCTAGAGTTTGGGGCTGGGACTTCATAGCGGCTATTCCCCCGCTCTGTTCTGTAGCCAATGTCAGAGGGAAAGGGCTCCCAGCATAGTTGTGGTGGTGTAGTTGATTTCTGAGGTCCAGAATGGCCTCCATAGTCAAAGCGCTGTTTAAATCTATCAAATACGTTTTGTCCATATCTATGAGATGATCATATGATTTTTCTCCTTTAGTCTGTTAATGTGGCATATTATACTTATTAATATTCTCATGTTCACACAATTTTGCATTCTTGGGATAAACCCCACTTGGTGATGCTTATTTTGCTTTTATATCCCTGAATTAGGTTTTCTGATTTTTGCTTGCAGACTTTTGCATTTTTTCATGACTGGTTTTGCCTATAATATTTCTTATTGCACTGCATTTGTCAGGTTCTGGCATCAAGATTATGTTAATCTAATTAAATGGATATGGGATTGCATCCTCTTTCCTATGTTCTGGAATTTTCTGTGTAAGATAGACATTATTTCTTTAAATGTTTAGCAGATACGTCCATTGAAGCTCTAAGTGTCTGGAGTTTCCTTTTGGAGAGGTGTTTTATTACTTTTTTTAAGTAAGCTCTACACCAAATGTGGGGCTTGAATTCCCGATGCTGAGATCAAGGGTAGCACATTCTACACACTGAGCCAGCCAGGAACCCATGGGGAGGTTTTTAATGATGGATATGACTCATTCAAATAATTGTAAGATGATTCAGGTTTTCTATTTCTCTTTGTGCCTGTTTTAGTATAATACATTTTCTGTAGAGTATTTTTTAATTAACTTGTTTTATTTTTTATTTTTTTTAAATTTACATCCAAATTAGTTAGTATATAGTGCAACAACGATTTCAGGAGTAGATTCCTTAGTGCCCCTTATCCATTTAGCCCATCCCCATCCCACAACCCCTCCCATAACCCTGTTTGTTCTCCCTATTTATGAGTCTCTTCTGTTTTGTCCCCCTCCCTGTTTTTATATTATTTTTGTTTCCCTTCCCTTATGTTCATCTGTTTTGTCTCTTAAAGTCCTCATATGAGTGAAGTCATATTATTTTTGTCTTTCTCTGACTGACTAATTTCACTTAGCATAATACTGTCCAGTTCCATTCCACCAGAAGTTTCAAATTTATTGGCATAAACTTGGTTAGATGTCCCTTTATTATCCTGTTCCCTTAGTATCTTACCTTATTATAATATGCACAGAATATTATGTGATATACCTTTTTTCATTTCTGGTATCAGTTATTCAGACCTCTCCTATCATCACTAATATCTTGCTAGGGTGGTTTTTTTTTTTAATAACTGTTGCCTTTTTTGTCTTCTCTATTTTATATTTTCTTTCTACTTCATTAATTTTTTTTCTTCGTATCTTTCCTTCCTTCTCCTTTCCTCTGCAAGTGACCATGCAGTGTCACTACAGCCCAGAGTGGGAGACCTACGTGAGGTCCTGGTGTCCAGATGCTGATCTGAGTAGCTGCACCATCGTTGTTCAAACCGCTGGATCAGAGCTGAAGAAGAACCGTGTGTCCATCAATCAGAAAATGCACACATTCTCCATGACCATATGGGGAGAGTAAAACAATTTTTGAGAAAAATGACCTGTTGTGTTTCTAAGTTGCTCCCAGGCGTTTTACAGAATGGCATCCCTGTTCACACGCGAAATCTGGAAATTCAGAGAAGGACCCAAGCTTAGAATTCTTCCATAAGTTCCTTCTTTGCTTTTTCTGGGGCACCTTTTAAAGTAACCCCTTGGATTTCATTCTGTGAAAAATCAGTGACCTCTTCCCCGACCCCCTTGTAAGTCACAGGGGCTCTCAGTCTCCTGCTCTCAGTCTCTTGCTTGTTCGTGGTCCAGGATGGGGGACTGCCCTTCCCCAGGCTCTCCCCTGGATCTGTAAACAATAAATGTTGTGACTCTGCTTCCATCATGTGGGTGTATTGAAACTGCGCCTTTCATTAAAATGTTCCTGTCCCTGGGTGGTTCATGTCCCTAAAGTGGGAGTGTGGCTATGGAGGGAGCTACCTACCTGCCCACCCACGTGGGTGGTTGTGCCTCCTCATGCAGCAGGTCGTGATCTGCATCTTCTTAATTCAATGAACCAGCTCTGGCTTCTAAATACACACGGAGGAACTCAGGCAAGTCAATGCAGACACAGCCTGGTGTGGGATTAGGAGAGTTGGAGATGACTGTGGGTCCAAGTGACCATTGACCCAGGGAAGTACTCTTCCCTCATGGACCACTGGCATCTCCTCAGCAAGAGGGAGCTAGTGGAAAAGTGGGCAGATAGGCCAACTTTTATAATTATTTGTGGATTTTTAGAAAGAGAAATTTTAAAAATACACAAAATGTAAAGTAGAAAAGTATGTTCTGTCTTCTACCCTACTCCCCTACCCAAAGGTAGGACTATAACCAGTGTGTGTGTGTGTGTGTGTGTGTGTGTGTGCGCGCGCGCATGTGTGTGACTGCGTGTGTGTGCATGTGTGTATGTTTGCTTAGGAGAAATTCTATGTGTTGAAGCATATGTGTGTGTATATTCTTTTCCTCCCTCAAAGAAAAATAGCTATATTATTCTACAGCCTGCCTGTTTTCAGTTAATGTATTTTAAAAATCATTCCATAGCAATATCTACAGACTTTTGTTTTTCATGGTTTCATAGTATTTCATGGTATCTGTATATCATGATTTGTTTAATTTTTTTGTTCATGATGGACATTTCAGTTGTTTTGATTTTTTTGCAACTACCTGCAATTGTGTAACAATTCTCCTTGCATATGGGGCTTGATACACATTTATGGATATACATGTAGGCACATTCCTGTAAAAAAAAAATAGCTCTGTTACTGGTCTGTGCAGTTTTCAATTTGGTGCATATTATTACCAAAAAAGGTTATAACATTTCTATCCTCGCCGAATGTGTTAATAAATACCCACCCCACCTTGGATGTGGTCAATTCTTTATCTTTATACTCTGAGTGGCAGACTTGGCATATTGATGCACATGACCTGGGCCCCCAGGCAGTGGAGAATGCTGTAGCGGATGGGAGTGGATGAGAGGGGAGAAGGAGTGGCAAAAGGCTGCCAGGCAGAGAGCTACCAGGTTGGTGATGGTGGGTGAGCTGAGAACCAACAGGACACCTGCCCTCATCGAGAGAGAGAGGTTCCAGGCTGCCACCTGCTCCAGCTTGCAGACCTTCCCAACAGCGTCCCTCCTTACACTAGACTTTGGCAAATATCAACTTTTATTTGTAGAGGGAGTAGCACCTTCAAAGCTTATGGGTGAAAAGAAAAGAACTCAACAAATCAAAGGAAAAAAAAAAAGAGCATACTTCACAAAAGGCAATGCCCAAGGAAACATAAGCAAGGCAGCTCATATAAATAGTCCTACTCATTCTCCAGGAAATGATAGACAACAGGAGGATTCTAGAGGTGTAAAGAGAATGAGGCACAAGATAGGGTGATGGAAAACAAGCAGGCTGACCTCAGAAAAGAGAAGGAGCAGAAGAGAAAGAGCCAACGTTGCCCAGAAGAAAGAATAGGGAAAGAACCACAAAACCCAATGATAAGTGTGCCTAAAAACGCACAGACGTGGTGCCCTGTGGAAATTTCATGGAGTGAAGTTTAAGTGAACCAGTACAAAATGTGTGGAGAGGCAGACATTGGTATAGAAGACAGAGAGGTGATGCCACAAATGTACGTCGGCTATTCCTTTGGGGGAGAAAAGAGAAGGCAAAAGAAACATAATTGAATCGAATTAAAAACTATCCAGGAACAAAAGGATCTTTCAGACTGTTACTGAAAGCCCACCTGGTGACCCAGGAAAGGAACTGATACAGATGATCCACACCTAGAACAGTATGAAATTACCAAACCATGTGGATAAAACAGAATCATATGGGCTGGTATCAGAAACGATGATCAAATCAGAAGGTCATGCCAGAAGGATCATGTTGTCTGTGACAGAAATAGGCTAGCCTCATAACACTGCATCCCAGAAGACAGGGAGGAGAATCTATATGTTCTGAGCAAATGGCAGAATAGTCTGGGAATATTCTGGCAACAATCTCATGCATGAAATATAGCACCCTGATTCCTTTAAAAGCAGAAAATCTACATCATGATGAAGTATCGCCAACAAAGAGATAAGTTAAATAGTGAAAAAAGAGAAGCTATGGTTAGCAATGAATATATTTTAAAATATACAAAAAACCGTAAGCAATGGTGGGGACTATTACAGGACAGAGTGGTAAATATCATAGATTCCAAGAATACTATGCTGACAGTATCAGCACTGGGTAGAGGAGGGTGGCAAGGGGTGAGATGCAAATGTCTTCATCTTTTAAGGCATAAAATCCATAGATAGTTTAAGTGTGTCATTAAAAATAAAATGGTAGGGGTGACTGGCTGGCTCAGCTCATTAAGCGTCTGACTCGATTTTGGCTCATGTCATGATCTCATGGTTCGTGAGCTCAAGTCCCACTATCAGCTCAGACCCTACTTGGGATTCTCTCTCTCCCTCTCTCTCTTCCCCTCCCCTGATCACTCTGTCACAAAAATAGAGAAACTTATAAAGGATATAAGATGGTAATGTGGAGGCTTAGAGTTCAAGCAAAGTGCAGAGGGTGTCCAAGTGAGGGGCAGCTTGGCATGAGTGTCAGGGCCTCAGCAGGGTGAGGAAGCCCTCCCCACTGAGGGTCAGCTCATTCTGGGGTGACAGAACCCAAGAGTGTGAGAAGGGCATCCACATGGAAGGAATTTGTGTGTAGGATATCAAAGCCCTCGTAGGGTAGGGCTGGAGGTAGGGTGGTGTAGGGCTGCGCATGGGTGTTGAGGCAAAGCCTGTCTCTTCCAGGTGAGATTGGTTACAAGTGGCATTATTGACCCATAAGTAAATATAGGAAAACTTCCAGAAGTCAAGTTTCTCACAGTGCGAGAGGAGAGTCACAAATAGAGAAAACCAGAAAACTAGAATGAGCCCTGTGGTTCTGACTGGGAAGTGGGAGCATTGCAGGGAACTGATAGTTTCAGGCTGTCCCTGAAAGCCCATAGATGTGAACACAACAGGGAGTATGTTTCCATCAGTTAGCTGTATATGTAGGTGTATCTGCAGAGGACCTAGGAAAAGGGACATCCTAATAACTAGAGAGCACCCAGCTCCTGGGCCTTTGGCTTCTCGAAAATCATTCTCCACTAAAAGGAAGTAGAGTTCTTTGAGAAGTGGCTGATTCCAGGGCTGGGACACAGAACTGACAAGTTGAGCCTTGGACATCTTGTGTCGCAAAAGAGGAAGAGGTCAAGGGCCAGAGAGACACATCAAAAGGACAGGAAGCCGCTCGAAGGGGCTCCCACTGGCCAAATCTGGGACAATTTGAACATCAAAACACATAATGGTAGTAATGGAGTGTAAACCCTCGGAGCAAAATAAAAGCCATTTTAGCGTATATTGGTATAAGCATATAAAGGACTAAATTGAAATTTGATGCGGAACTGGTGATTTACATTGTTTCAAAGAACTTCTATGCAATACTTACTAATTATAAGTAACAGGGCAACTTTGTAATGAAGAAGTCCTCCGGCCACAACCTTCAGCAAGTGACCAAGTGGACCCCATTGGTAATGGAACAAATTGAAATCACGTGTGCCACCTGGCAAGATGCATGTCCTGAAGGCAAGGCAGGAAGCCGGTGCCAGAGCCCCTACCCCACAAATGACAAAAATACAGCAGGGCAGCGACCCCAGAGTCTTCTGTTCACTTGTGGGTTCAGGTCTTCCCTCATGGTTGGTACATACTCAAGGCTTGGTTCTGCTTTTGATCGTGATGGGGTCTAGAATTTTGAAACCCCTTTTTGGCTGAAGCCCTAACGTCCATGGGACACAGAAGAAAGTCCATGATGGTTGCAGGTGGCTCACAAACTTGAGATGAAATATGTTTTCCAGGGAATCGGGGCCCCATGGGAAGGCATTTTCTACTATGTTAGAGGCCTCAGGAAAAAGAAGGGCCAGGGCTGTGTGGCCAAGGGGGCCACTTGGCTTCTCAGGCTGTCCTCATGCCCACCAGAGACAACAGTGGTGCTGGCAAGCCATAGCAGTCCTTTGGGGACCCTGAGTTTGTGGAAGGGGACTCCATGTCACAGATCCCAAGACTCAGCTGCCTCCCTCTTGTTCCTGCCAGGACCCCTCCGGCCCCAGCTCTCTGTGTTATCTGAGACCCAATTCAACAAAGAGACACATGTAGACAAGTAAATACACCCCCACAGACTCTCTAGTCACCTGGATGCATAGCCGGACTTGCTGTTTTTCCCTGAGGGCTTCTGGGTAGAAAACTTCGGGTTCTGAGACCTCAGCCCCAGAGCCTGAGTGAGAGGGTATCTCTTGAGGAGACAGACACCACCACCTGGACCACAGGATCAGGATTGAGCCCACCTAGACCTTCCATCGCCCAGTCCATCTCAGTCCCGCACCAGTGAGCTGTGCATCATGTGTACGGAGGTTCCCTCATGGTGACCGTGAAAATGAGGGTCTCCAGATGGTCTATGAGGGACACAGGGCCTCTCCTCCACTCTGTCACCAATGTGGTGGCTTCCACAAGTCTCTTATAGGCAAGGAGCTACTGTTTGTGGCACCAGAAATTAGTGTTCGTCTTTCATTTCTCCTAAGATGGAAATGACATGCTCAGAGTCCCCCCACCATGGTGTCTATACCTTCTTTTGACCCCTCAGAAGCAGGGAGCCTAGAAAACCCAGACTGATATCCTTCTCCTTACACATGCAAGGGACAGGGTCTTAGTTCCCTGGGAGTCACCTCCCACTCTGATGATAAAGCAGGTATTACTGAGCAATTCCATGAGTATCCAATGCTCCCTGCCATTGATCATTGTCTCTATAAGTAACATGAAACTTTCATTGACTGCCACTGTGTCTGAGGCAGGCACAGTCACATCTCCTCTGAGCATCTCCTGAGTCTAGACAAACTGGGCTCTAGGCAGTATAGGGGACATTAATCACTTCACTTTACACGTGAGGAAACTCAAGCCAGACAGAAGACACTTGCCCAGTGCCACAGAGCCAATGACACCTGTGCCAAAACTGGAAACAAAGCCTTTGATCACAAGCCTGGCGTAATTTCTACCCTCAACCCCCAGGATGTACAAGGTTACTTCTGTTTTGGTGTGTGCACTCTATGTTGGTTCCTATTCCAAATGAGACCACCATACAAAGATCCAGCATAACAAATAGGGCACAGACACCATGCTAGTCTAAGCTTTTCACCTTAGCACTCTCTGATCTATGGAATGTAGGAAAGGACCCCCCAAAATCTCCTCCACCATTATTCTAGACACTTGGAAAGACTTCTTAACTAATGAGTCCTTGGTATTTTCCCTGATTAGGGCTTCAACATATGAATCTGGGGGCAACATGGGCTTATAGTTCTAATAAAATGGTTCGAAATAAAATATGGATGCAAAAAAAGAATAGACAGCCCAGGAAGAATGTAAGTGGAGGAGAACCCCCCCAAACCCCCAAATCTTTATTGAGAGGAAACATGTATTCTCTTGAAAATTAAAAAAGAAAATTGCTTATTTGTTATTTTTTGATGAGTGAGTAAGAAGATGTTGAACATGAAGAACCCAGTATTCTGGGCTTGCAGTTGCTCACCTGAGGGAGGGGGTGGGTAGGAAGGAGGGATGGTGGAAAGGCCAAAGGCCAGGCCAAACCCAGGAATGGATGATTGTTGGTGTGAGCTGCCTGGAACATGGACAGTATCACAGCTGTTACGGGGAGATCTGAGCCTCTTAGACTGTCCCATCTAGATGTAAAAGTCCAAATGGTCCCTGGAGCCCCTGCACCTAAGGGCCAGTGGGGTCAAGGTACAAATGGAGGAGCAGAAATGAATTGTTTCTTGTGACCACTGGGTAAGTCCACCGTGTTTGGAGGCTACTGATGTAGATACAGGGATAGGTGGATATTTGCATTGTTTCAAAGCCCCTCCCCACAAAACACTTATACTTCACAGAGGAAAAAAGAGTACCTTCAATGAGCTTTGTCAAATTTATAGTGATATATCTGTATACCTGTATTAAGATCTTGTTTGAGATGAAAGTAACCCAGGTATTCCAGGCTTAACAAAGGTGATTAGACTGTGCACTTAGCATGAGAAGATTATAATATTTGAGGTATACATATACCATGATACATTTTTTTAAATACAGAAAATAATTGCAGACGTAGATCCCTATACTTTCCTTTAACTCTCTTGACCATCAGTGAAATTTTGCATTTACATAGAGGGAACCCTTGTCAGGACCTCTCTGAGGGGATTAAAAGGCTTATCCAGGCCTCTCCCTTCTACTCTCCCACCTCCCTGTTGCTGGAAACAATCTAAATCTACAATTGGACTTAGAGTCACTTCACAACCTCTAGAATGGATGGCTCATACTCTTACATATAAAACATTGAAACAGTGTCCCCTCCAAAAAAAAAATCTCCAAAGAGTGCAGGAAAGATTTTAATAGGAAATGTATTTTATAGGATGCAAATGTATTTACTAGGAAATAGATTTTAATAGGAAATGTATGGTGCAAACAGATAGGATGTGGGTCAGGTGATGGTCCAACCCTGCTCAGACAATTCTTTCCCAGGAGGCACTGATGCAGCAGAAGGTGGAATCCGTGGACCTCTGTACAGCTGGCCCATCAGGGATCTTTGTCCACGTGGACACATTCTGAAACTTTTTGGTTTAGTTGAGGTTTTCTACTTACTGGTTGGTATGGAACTTGAAAACCCATCATTGGCCAGAGTTTTGAACGATGTAATAGTCATTTATCCTTGGCAGAGCCACTCCAGGGTTGCAAGGAGAGGAGGTACCAGGAGGATCCACACAGGAAGATTCTCTGCTGCTCCATTGATGGCCAGGGTCTCTGACCTGTGCAGAGCAGTCAGGGAGCCAGAGTTTAATACTAAGATCAGGATGAGGGGAGTCCTCACCTAACAGGGACCCTCTTCTCCCTTGGAACTGCAGTCACTGCCCATTCCCTGATCAGAGGTCAGAGGATGTGGGAGAGTTGGTGACACAGGGGCTGTGGTTTTCCTGCTCAGGCTGACTTATTCTCCTGCTGGAGCCCCCCTGACTCCCCACAGCACAGTAACAACAGGTCCCCAAGCAGGGGCACCTTTTGTTGCTGCATCCCCCCACATCCTCTCCACGTCACCAGCAGGCCACCCAAGATCAAGGATTTCCCCTTGCTTGACTCTTTTGGTTCTACGTCTGTCCCACCTTATGTAAATTCTGCCCTTCCTTCCTTCCTTCCTTCCTTCCTTCCTTCCTTCCTTCCTCTCTTCCTTCCTCTTTCTTTCTTTCTTTCTTTCTTTCTTTCTTTCTTTCTTTCTTTCATTTATTTTTATATTTGAGAGAGAGAGAGAGAGAGAGCCTGAGCAGGGGAGGGGCAGAGAGAGATGGAGACAAAATCTGAAGTGCAGATCCCAAATTCTGTCCATCTTTCAAGCTAGGATATAATATTACCTAATACAATAGAGGAAAATTTCCACTCCCCTTTCAATCTGGATGCTTACCTTTCAGCTTCTCCTGGGAGGAGTCTCTTCCAGCTGTGACCCCCACCTGGTAGCACATAGAAGGTGCACTATCTCATGCACCCTGGACAGTGGCACGTGGTCTATTGGACAGTTGGGCCCCTGCTCACATATGTCCCCCTGGCAGTCCCCATCAGTATCCAAGAGTCTGATGTCCTCACCTTCTGCCTCATCCCCTCTCCCACAAGCAGTGCCAGGACCCCCCTGGAGGCCATTCTGTTCTTTCCTTTTACCTGCCTCGAGGAGGATTTGTCATGTCCATTTCACAAAGGACTTTTCTTGAGGGAGAGGACATGCTGCCTTGCATTTCCCAAAATTATCCTTGAACCCACTGTGCTCTTTTCCCACGTTCCACTCCCCGTGGGGTTGCTGCCCTTCTGCCCTCCCACAGGCTTCCTTTTCTGCCCTTCAGTCCCCTAAAAGTTCTGCATCCTCCCTTCCCACTCAACAGAACAATTAGTCTCCAAATAGTCATGAGTAGGACAGAAGCTGGTTGTGATGCATAAGCCAAGTGCCTGGCCTCATTTGCACACGAGTGAACACACTATCCAGCGGGCCAGGCTCCAAGGAATAGGGACCTTCAGAAGGGAAGAAAGACAGACTGGAGCTCGAGGGGAGGTGGTGGAGGGCACTTGTGGCAGGAAATGCACCATCACCATGGCCTGGGATGGAGTGAAGCAGGGCAGGGTGTGTGCCCTTTGATGAAGGAGTTAATTGTTCTTTGGATGCCTGTTGAGGGGATTGGGCTTTAGGTTGATGGCCCAACCTCTCTACCATGTTGGGAATGTGAGATAGCAGGAATGCCAGCTTCCCACTCCTTCCCAGCATTTCCCAAGCATTTGGGAGGAGAGAGCTGGATCCATGGAACAAGTACCTGCCCTTGACAGTGGGCAGAATGACTCCCCCTCAAAGATGTCCTAATCTCCAGACCTTTGAATGTATTAGATTCCTTGGCGCAAGAGAATTAATGATGCAGATGGATTTAAGATAGCCAACCAGCTGACCCTGAGATGGGGAGGTGATCCTGGGATATCTGGGTGGACCCTATGGAATCGCCAGTGTCTTTATAAATGAAAGCACACAGGAGAGCCAGTGTCAGAGTAATGAGGGTGAGAAAGACTCAACCACCCCTGCTGGTTGATGGAAGAGACCACGAGCCAGGGGTGCAGCGGCCTCCAGAAGCTGGAAAAGACAAGGAAGCACTTCTCCCTCAGAGCCTCCAAGAGGAGCCAGCCCTGCCAGCACCTTGAGTTTAGCCCAGTGAGCCTCATCCCAGACCTTGTCTCCAGAACTTTAAGATCATAACATCGTTTTGCCTTCAGCCACCAGGGTGGTGGTGATTTGCTCCAGCAGCCACAGGGAGCTAATCCAGAGCCCTTCCCTTCTGGCAACTTGAGGCTGAAAGCGCCTGAGCCTGTTTTGGCTGCTTGGGGGTTGGGAGGCAGGTCAGAAGGAGACCAGAAGCTTCTCTCCTACAGCCCAGCTGAACAACTTAGCTTAGGTTTCTTGTGGGGAGGGGGAGCACTTTAAGGACTCAGAGGTACAAAGAGGGGGCCCAGTGCAGACCTTGCTGTTTCTCCCCAGCAGAGGAGACATCAGAAGGGCCAATGGGGGCCCCTGTCAGAGTGCCCCAGGGGAGAGCTGTCCCAGGGCAGCAGTGGGAAAGTCTGTGGGTTCAGCTGTGCTCACTTGCTGTGGGGGTTGATCAGAACAATAGGCTGGCTGCTGTTGATGCCCTGGGTAAAAGGAGGAGAGGAAGCTCGACCGGCTGGTGTTCTTGCTACAGGCTTGGGAGAGTCTGTTGGATCAGGGGCTAAACACACAGAGCAAAGCATGGTTGTGAGTGTCACAGGTGGCTCCCATGGTCTCCACACCCCACCCCCAGGGATGCAGAACCTTTCTGTGTTAGTGCCACTGCTCAGCCATGTTGGCTTTCTCTTGCATCTTTTTGCTTTCTTATTCAAAACATACGATTTCTTATTTGCGGATAAATACCAGTTTACTACCTTGTGAGGGATTTAGGGTTACTGGTTATGTAGGAATTCACATTCAGTTTCATCTCAGTGTCCTATTAGACACAGCTCAGTATGTCAGAACCATGTTCCGAATCCCTGGAGCCTTAAATCAGCCAGGCAGGCTCCTTTCTGAGTCTCAGCCTGGCTTGAAGCAGGCTCTGTGCCACCTGCCCTGAAGCAACGTGACCCATGAGCTGGCAAGTCCAGGGTTCCCTGTATTCTGGGGCTGCCAAGTGCCCGCAGCTTCTGCTTCCCCTTGGGTCCCTTTCTGCCTACCTGGGGCTTGCTTTCTTACTTCTCCAGGTCTGCCAAGGAAGGTCGTCTGGGTTAAGGGTCCAGACTCCAATTCTCTTGCACCAACTCCTCCTCTACTCTTGCACACATCTACCACATTTGATGTCCTTTTCAGTTAATTTCTAGAACATTCTAAGACCAGCATCCTTCCCACTGCACACATTTGCACACATGTGCATATTCTAAGTTTGAAGAGATTTTTCTCTGCTCTAGAAATGGAGTGTTGAGTAGCAGGTGCATTACCTACCTAGTGTCTGTGTGTCTGTGTGTTGGAGACAAGACGCAGAGGTCCAGACATGGAGCTGTTGGGTGGGGGCTATAACCTCTCTTTCCAGGCTCTTCTCTTAGGAGGACTTAGTGCTTCTGGGGCAGCTTCAGGGGAGACCAGGGTCCCCTCCAAGGATAGAGGCAGCCGGAAGAGAAGGTGCCTGCACCACAGTGGAGTCTGTCTTTCCTTCTCCTAAAAATGGGTTCATAGTCCCTCACCTGCTCCTTTGTGCTAATGTTGCCAAGGGTGGGGGGGAGGAAGAAGAAGGAGGAGGCAGGGAGAGGGTGTCTTGTCCTATAGCTGAGACCATCAGGATCATGGCCTTATGGCACCCCACTCTTCCATGCAGGCCTGACATTACCCCACACAGGCTGGGATGTGCTGAGGGTGAACATGACCGGGAAAAAAGGAGCTGCCTCCCCTGGACAAGCCTGTCCTGACCGAGTGTGTCCTTCTCTAACCCTCTGGGGAAACCAGATGGACTCATGTGGCATTGTGGGGGCTCACTCTTTCTTCCAGTCCTTTCCAGAATCTTAGTGCCCCCCATCCATGCTCTCACATGCACATACCCGCTCACACAAGCACATGCACACGTGTGGTCTCAGGCAAGATTCCAGACTCCTCTCCATCCATCGGGGGAAGACAGAGAAACAGTCCTGACTCCTCTGGGGGTGGGTCCCAGGGGCCCAGAACACAGGAGAGTAGTGCCTACCTGGGTCGACAATCACGGAAAATTTGAACCCTATGTCAGTGCCGGTCTGCTCAATCCCACACCAGTAGGTGTCTGCGTCGTCATACCAGAGATCCTCCAAGGTCACAGTGAACATGTGTCGGCTGTGATTGTCCTGGATGGACACTCGGCCCTTCTTCACCAGTTGCTCTGACCCAGTGGTTTTAATAAGGATTTTGCAGGAACTCCAGTTCTTCCCGCGACACAACCATTTCTTGTAGAATTCCCATCCTGGGCTATACTCACAGGACATGGTCAATGTACCAATTGCTGTGCCTCTCACCATACTCTCCTGGCAGGTGGAGAAGTGGCCTAGAAAACAGAAACCCAACATCCTTGAGCCCAGGGCTGACCCAGGTGCCACTCAGGCTTCTGACCCTGCACTGAGACCAACCAGGAGCCTCTGTCCTCTGTCTAATCGCCACATTCCACCTGTCCCTTCATCCCCCGCAGGATTTCTTTTGCTGTCACCCATCTTGTGAACCCTCCTTGGGTCTCCTAACTGCCCAATACAGGGGCCTCTGCTCACTTCATCCTACTGACCACCCTCCCCTGCCTGCCCTCAAGCAGCACCTTTTCCCGGCAGCACAGAGGGCACACTGCAGCCACAGGTGTATTTCTGAATCCCAGACTGGTGAGACAGCATGGTCCGTCCTCATCCCAGCCCCTGACAATCTAACCCCCACACACCTACAAACCCTCAGCCTCCAAACTTACATGAACTAAACACACACACACACACACACACACCAAACACACTCACTCACTCAGACACATGATTGCTTGTATTTTTACCTACACATCGTGCTCTTCTGTGTTTCCATACCTTTGTACAAGTTGTTCCCTCTACCAGGAATGTGCTTTATTCTCCGTTTGAGGGAAAAAAACCCTTAATTCATCCCTCAAGTTTCAGCTCCAACAGTGTCTCTTCTCTGGTTTCCCCGGTTCTGCAACAACTTGGTCACTCTGGTGCCTCCAGGGCACTTTGCCCCCATCTTGGGTATTGTGTCTAGGACATTGGATTGCATCTGGTCTTTGGATCATCCAGAGCAGAGACCCAGGCAGGCTAATGTGTGGGGACGAGCAACTCTCCAGAGAGCCTGTCACCCTGGTTTTGCTGCCTGCCTTCCTCCCTGTTGTATGAGCTCTTCAGAAAAGAGTTTCCCGGCTCAAGCTACAAGTTAAGACCAGTTGTTCAGGCTTTTAAATGATCCAGATGTCTGAACCCCACCTTGGCTGAATGGGTCTTAGCTGGAGGCTGAGTATCTGTGCTCTTTAAAACTTCCTCAGGAATTCATGCATTTATGTATGAGTGTATATATGTGTGTGTGTATGCCTCTCCGTACCCTCTATCTATTTATCCATGCATCTACCATCCATCCATCCATCATCTGTCTATCCTTCTCTCTGCCAGGGTTGACAAACTGTCCTAGACACAGACACTGTTTGTATTATTTATTCTATTTCCTTGTCCAACACCTAACTTAGTACTTATCAGGTAACAGTACTTAAAACAAATGTTTTTAAATAAATAAATAAATAAATAAGCATCTGGCTGAATGAAGTCCCTGCCATTTCCCCCAGGACAGACCCGTCCATGTCCTGCCCCAGCCCTGCAGGTGTGCCGTCCTGAAACCCCCACCTTACTCACCTTGAACGACGAGAAGGAACAGAACCGGGAGCAGCCACATGTCCTGCCTGCTTGGCTTGTCTCCCTGGTGCTCAGCAAATGCCAGCTGCCCTCCAGGGACTGAACTGAGAATAGAGGCAACCTACCTTCTCTTTCTTCTAAATTATTCTTTTATAGTTTCTCTCATCTACTTCCCCTCAATTTTTGCTTCAGTTACTTCTTAATTTCATTAATTTGGTGCAAAGCAGCGGCAATGGTTCGGAGCTTATGGTTGACGTGATAAGGTGGCCCCACTCCTTGCTCTGGCCCCTCAACTCAGCATCCCCTAGAGTCTGACTCTGATGATCTGCTTTCCGGGGAGGGTCCCTGCTTGTTCCCCCCACCCCCCACTCTAGCACCACTTCCAGTCTGTGCGCACCTACTTCCTGCCCCCCCCATCTTCCAGCCCAGTTCTCCACTTTAATGGCTGTTGGAGCCTTGTACAGCTGTCCACCTTGTTAGCAGCTCAGATGTGCTCCAAATGCCATTTCTTGTCATCTTCATCCCTAAAATCAATCTGTCCCAACACCTGGTCCCTGGGCCCAAGGCTCCCTCTCCACCTGCCTCCACCACTCTAGTCTTCTGTAGACAAAGGCCATGGGGTCTTCTCCCTGCCACCTGCCACCTGCCACCCTCAAAAGGCCTGGCAGGGGTGGGGGGCTTGGAGGTGGAGCAGTCCAGGGCTTTGCCAGAGGAGTAGGAGAGGGCGTGGCGGGCCAGCCCCAGGAGGGAAGGGGAGCAAGAATCCCTGTCCCCCTCAAGGTCCTTCTGGCTGGACTAAGACTCAAACTGACATGAGACACATTAACAAGAGAAAATCAAATCTAATAGCATATGTGCAGGGAGTCCACACAGACGTGTTAGTCAGGCAAAAGAGATACAAATGTCATCCCGAATTAAGCAGAAGGGGGTAGGGGTCTGAGATTGCAAAGGGAAGGAACCAGTAAATGTTTGGTGCACAAATGTCAGTCCTGCCAGAGAGATGGGTTACCCAGATCAAATTTAAATGTAAGCTTCTCTGCAGTTGCACACATTAACAGTTCAGCTGCTACGTGTTTCTTCCAACTGAACTGGTCTATTCATCTGGATGATAGGTCAGTTTAGGCAAACACATTCCAGAAGGCAGTGATGCAGGTGGATTCACAATGTTAGGCCTGTGGTCCAAGTAATCAGGTAAGAAACAAGAGGCTTTTCTATGGAAACAAGAGGAACCCAATGGTTCATGACTGGATCTAATGTTAAGCTAGTTTCTGAGTTGTGAGGGCAGCCAGTGGAGCAGACTTCTAGATGTTGGACTCGAAGCATCTCAGATAGAGTGAGGGCAGGCTGTGCAGTCAGACAGGTCCCCTGGGTTTGTCGTTCAAATGTCTCTGGTGATCTCTGCTTGGCCTGCTGAGCGATAGGCACAAAGATTGTGTAGGTTGATTCTTGTGGATTTCTCTAGATTTAGGTAAGTGGTTTACATTTAGCAGAACTTCAGGAGAAGGGCAGTTTTAGTTCTCAAAGGATTCCGAGTCAGAAAGGTGGGAGAAACCTCAGAATGTCAATTTGGAATGTTGTAGCTGGTGGTGGAAGACACTAGAAGAAATCAGGACCTAATCCATTTTATAATAGTATATAAATAGTAATAAATCTAAATAGTAATAATATATAGTAATAAAATCTAACATGTACGAAGATGTGTTATTGAAACATATTTTCTCTCTATAATCACTTCTTTGACCAAAGATAATGAAATTAACACTAATTTGTTTGCAAAATAAGTCATTTCCCATAAAACTTGGCCTGACTTTTCCATAAGTACAACAAGAATTGCATTTGGCTCTTTCAACCTGCTTTGCTAGAAGTTTTCATAAAAAGTCTCCAGATGAAGTTTAACAGCCTCTTGAGGCCAGGAGCCAAGCCAATAACTTGCCATCAGACTTTGCCTGTAATACGTATAGATTTGGGTGAATTCCTCTCTTCTCAAGGCCCCCCAAACATCCCGGGGTTCCTGCACCTGTGAGGAAGTGACCTTCTTTACTCACCTGGTAAGGCTGCTGGGAACTCTGGAAGCAAGGTATCAGTCTGGTATTTCCAAGGGGCTTTATTGGCTCCATGAAATCAACCTAAGTTCCTTCAAGCTGTCGGGTAACACCTGAGCCTCTGCATGTCTCCCCCAAATATGACCTTCCAGTCCAAGCGTGGTAATATACGCAGTGTTTCCCATTGTGTCCTGTCATAGGTAGAACAGATTCTTATTGAACTGAAGCAAATAAACAGTTTCCAGAAAAAAAGAAAATACTCCCTGAGAGTTTCTGATTCTCGAGGGTTCAGGTAAGGAGAAAAGATAAATACTCGAATTTGTTCACAAAGGTATATTTTATCAAATCGTTGTAAGTCAGTTAGCTTAAGAGACAAAGTTTCCTTAAATCTTCAAAAACACAACATTTAAAAAAAAGCACTAATGTTTCATACAAAAAGCCATAAAGAGTATAATGATCTTTTGCAAGTCGTTATTAATTTTGGTTCTGCTTGAATCCAGTTTTTCCACTTGTTCCGGAAATTTTTACTTCATTCAGATTTAGGGTCTTGAGGTATTAGAAACCTGTCCTCACAGTTTTCCCCTGAATCTCCTTGAAAATGGTCACATTTGCTCGTGTAATGAGGCATCTAATACACATACAACTGTCTGTAAATAAGGAAAGACTTAAAAATGTGCATTCTTTGAGATCTGCTTGGAGCTCCTGCCACTACAGCCTACATGGAAATCTGGATCTGTGACACACAACACTTCCAGATAATATCATACCAGGACCTCAGATTTGTAGGAGTTTCATATAACTTTTAGAACATGTATCTTAATAACATATCTATATAAACATAATCTAAGAGGGTTTCATATCACTTATTTGGCAATGAATGCTTCCCATGTAAGTAAATGTACCAAGTAGCCTCATTAGTTCAATTGCTCACAAAATCTCTGAGATGTTCAAATGTCAAGAAATTTGAAAAGGTTTGAATGTTTGAATGGGATAACAAATTATTAAGAAACAGTATTTATCCTTTCAACTAACGTGGCAATAGAAGATATCCAAGGCAAATATAGAAGGTTACATAGCTGTGAGAGCAAAATGTAACTCCTTGGAAATTCAGACTCACTCGGTTTTCTTAGGTATCCAAGATGTGATAAATATAGGAAATTATTTTGGTTGCCAGAATCATGGGTTTCAGGCAGATAATTTAAAAAGATAAAGTGTTGCTTACAATTTCTTATGGAGAGCAGACCATTAGTTCAAGCCAACTCTGTACTTTTTATAAAGATGAAACAAAAACTTGCACCAGTGCACTTTTGATGTTAAAACTCATTTATTTCTTTGAATTTATCATAATCTTAGCCAGATTGGCCACACATAACATCTCTTTCCAAATATTCTTTCTTCATAAACTGTCGGAACTTTCTTTTTTACCTTCAATTTTTGTCTTAAATGTTTCCTCTTGAAATAAATGGTTTCACTTTAGGACAGAATTAATTTCTGTTCCCTCAACAAATATGTCTTTTTATTCTTCATATTTTCTTTTACCAAAAACAAATGTGTTATTTTCTTCATATATGGAGTTTCCCTTGTTATTTCCAGTAGTCTTAATTGCATTTATTAGAATTCTTAATGCTAGAAACCCTAATTTTCAGTAAAAACTAAGAAGTAAGCAACTTTGAACTCTGTTACACCAGAATTCTTTATACTTGCAAATTAATAAATATATTTTGGAATTTTTAGAAATATGTGCTTTTTTCATAACACCGTCATAATACAAGCATGAAATCTGTTTATTAACAGGCCCAAATATATCTTTAGTGTCTCTATAATAAGACAAAACCAGATAAATCTCTGCTTATTATTTTATCGTAGTTACATCAATTTAATTTACTTGTTTTTAACTTGTTTTAGTTATACTCAGACTACCCCTAAAACTTCATGAGGCATTAGGTAAAATTAACAATTATTCTAAGGTTTATTTTTCTCCTGGTCAAGTGCAACAGTTGATACCATGACCTTATGTGGTTTTTAGTAAACGCAAGCAGAATAAAGGTTTTCTATTTAAAGCTGGTAACTCTTCAGCCATACCCCTTATAAGTAAACCAGCAACCTGAAATTTGCTTTACTACTGAATATGTTCCCAGATCGTGTGAACCTGAAACACGTTTGGGTGAGTTTTTACCTTTCTGAGTTTTAGAATGTCCAGTCCTTACGAGTACTTGCCTTCAAACTAACTCAATAGAGCTCTTTTGCAAATTAGTTTTAGCAGTACTGCCCAGAGATAGGGAAAATATCTCACATGTACAACATGGACACAAACACACACACACACACACACACACACACACACACACTACACAGACAAGACACAAACAAAATCTTAATTTTGTTTGTACTACCATTTGTGGAGAGGACATGACAGGACCAATTTTTAAATACTTCCCTCTATTGTTTTGTTTATTTATTTGTTTTAACAAAAAGCTTTCCCCTAGAGTTTACATGTTGTAAAAAGGCCCTTAGGTCTTAGTGAAGATGGGGGGTAGAGAATTTATATCACAAAAGCACAGAGGAAGGGTCTCACTTTTCTCCAGGGGGGAATCCTTGGATCTTCTCTGCCTGTCCTCAGAGGGCTGGAGTTTGGGCACATGAGTTCTGCCAATGGTTTGTATTTTAAAAAGCCCTCTTTCCCTCTTTATTTTTTCTTGTTCTTCATTCTCAGGAGATCGTGGGCTGTGTTTACATTTCAAAGACGTGGTAAGATTTAGTTTTAAGGGACACGGGAAGAATATAAACAATTTTTTTCTAAGGTTTTCAGGGTAATTGCTATTTAAAATTCACCTTTTTTAAAAGAAAAGAAATATTTTCTTCCAATGTCCTGAACTTTTCTAATATTACACAAACATTTTGAGAGGAACAGGCAAGGTTTGGAGATCAATAGAGCTAAGTGGGCTTCTACTGGTCTCTGGAGTTGTGGTTCTGGTTTTGTAGAGGTTTGCAAAATAAGAACCATTGTTCCTAATTCCTGAAGACCTGGATTATAGCCTGAATATCAACTATTGCCCCATCTTTTAAACAAAAATTGCTTCTTTACATAAGGGAGACTTTTAACTAAAATGGAAACCAATAGTTTAATGCCTTTGTAAAGTCTATATAAAGCATTTTAACAAAAACCCTTTTTTCTAGATACAAAATGTAAGTTTGGCTTCTATAAGCCCCTAAATATTGGCCTTCAACTGGTCATTTGTAGGAGGGCTTAGAAGAAATTTTGGTCTTTTGTTTCCTCTGTGAAGGGAAGGTTGCATATGTAGTCAAATAATCTTTGTAAATCTCTAAATTTGGCAAGAGCTTCTGAAACTAGACGTAAGGTCTTTATAATTTAAAAACTCTGCTGCTGTCCAGGGGACATGAATTTTTTGTGGTGGTGAGAGGTCTAGGATACACCTGCAAACACATTGTGTAAGAATTCCTTAGTCTGGCAGAGCCTGGTTACAGAGTCCTGGAAGGTGGGAGCAAAACGAGCCTTATTGCCAGTGTCAGGTGCTTTTGCTAAATTCACGTTCTTGCTTTTAGCATTTATAGGAGCATCCTGGATACATTGGACCTAGGATCAAGCCAGAGTGATCTCTGTAAATCTTGTAGGCAAAGGGAGGTTAAACTAGGCATATGTGGCCAGAGTTTAAGAAGACAAAACAAAATAAACGAACAACTACAGCAAAAAAGGGAGACAAACCAGAAAATAGGCTCACACCTGTAGAGAACAAAGGGATGGTTCCCCGGACGGAGGTTGGTGGGGATTCGTTGAAACAGGGGAAGAAGTTTAAGAGCCCATTTATGTGATGAACACTGAGTAACGTATACAACTACAAAACAACTATATAATGTCAGTGAAAAACTCAAAGAAACGTAAAGAAAGGAAGAAACAAAGGGGGATTTACACTGGATGTGGAAACTTATTTTTGTCTTAAATTCGACCTTCTTCCATTTTGCAAAGGGAGTCCTTAAGCCTAGCCTTTATGCTAATAAGATAATTGAGAGCTCTTTATGAAATATATCTATTTAAAAATATTTAAAGGATCCATCTTCTGGCCGTTGATGGGTATCATATCAGTAGCAGCTCAAACCAGTAAGACTTTTTGTGACTTAACTCAGGTCACAAGAGGTGACCAGAGAGGGCAGAGGAGATGCAGCTTCCATGATCCAAAAGTTTACTCCTGACATTGGACTAAGAAAGCAAGTGCACAGGTGGTAAGGTGGTATTGTGGAAATGATGTCTCTAGTCTCCCACAGAAATGTGAGACACCTCCGGTCACAGACCCACTAATGAGGGACATGATATCAGTACTTCTGGAATCATACTTTCCAACACTGACAAGCAATGATGGTTGAGATACAAAGGTTTCCAATGTCTGGAAACTCTCAGGACAAATACCCCTGAGAGCTGGCACAGCATGACAGAGTGAAAGAGACTTGGATTCCCAGTCTATTTCACCACCAAGGTGTACCCCAGTAAGTCCACCCTCCAGATGGTGGAGACCAAAAGGAAAAACTCTCACTGGTCATAAAGCCAAACTCTCAGGAAATAAAACTAAACAAAAGAATAAATCTAACAGCTTTATCAAAGCCTTGGTTCTGTGGGAGCCACAATAACACCTAGGAGGGATGTGTCATGGGGTTGGGGACTGTGTGTTGTTTACAGTGTACCTGCTCGCATGGAGGTTTCTTGAGGCTGGTGGGTGACCTAGTGTCAGTCTACCCCATTCCATGACCAGCTCATCCTATCATGGGAATCCTCTTCAGGTGACAAGAGCTCAAACAGCTTTTAAGTGCTCGACTTGTGTCCACCAATTTTGCAGCTCTGCCTTCCAAAATGTCCCTTAGCAACAGATGACAAACATCAGAAATCATATAGACAAAGGAAAACAAAGAACATTTCTGGGATGAAATGGATCAGTAATGAAAGGACACTCAGCCAAATTGAACTGGTTGAACCACAAAGCCACTAAGCCCAAGGAACTAGGTCCACAAATATTTTCTCCTGCTCATCAAAATTGAGAGAGATAGGGACTCTCATGCTATTTCCTTGGCCTCAGCAAATAGCCATTCCAAGAGCCTGGCATGGTAAGAAATCTTACCTTCTGCTGGCTATATGTCATATGTCCTGGGGGCATCTCAGCTGTGGCAGAGTCTCAGTGAGCGGTATCCAGCTAGTCCTGCTGACTACACCAACTGTTGGGGAGCAAGAATGTCCCATCCCCTTCTCAGGGAGAAAGAGTTCCTGGGTCCTTCAAGGTCCTTCTAGCTGGACTAAGAATCAAATTCATATGAGATAGATTAACAGAAGAAATTAAAATTTAATAGTATGTATGTGGAGAACTCACACTGACATGGCAGTCAGGCATAAAGGGTATAAATGTCAATTTGAATTAAGGAAAAGGGGGTAGTGGTCTGGGAACTCAAAGGGGAAAAAAAAGCAACTCACAGGGAGATGAAAACCAGTAAATGTGTGTAAACAAACGTTTGCCCTGCCATGCAGTTGAGTTACTCAGATAACATTTATCCCTCATAATAACCCTTATCTGCAAAAACCCTCCAATTGAGATTCTTGTATATAATTAAGGGAGGGTCAAAGGTTTCTCTGGAGCCCACAGGGTCTTGACTGCCTTTAGCTCAAAATAATCTTCTTGCCAAAGTGGCCCATCTTGGGACAGCCTGCCCACAGCCCTTTTGCCTCTGTTTGTGTTGGTGTGTGATAGCCACGCTTTCTCCTGGGGTGGGGAGTGGGGTCCCAATAAACCCTGGGGTGGGGTCCCAATAAACCCTGGGGCTTCTGCCTACAACTGAGAACTATGAAGGGATAGTGGGCAAGAATATTGGCCTCCCCTCAAACTTTTCCCTCCCTCCCTTTTTTCTCAAGTTTGATTGAGGTGTAATTGGGATAAATAAACCACATATACACAAAGTGCACTGTTTCAAACTTTGTTCTTGTTGTTTTTACTACTTCTCAAAGCTTACATAAAGTACAACTATGTGATGGTGTTTGGTTCTATGTGTTTAACGCATGCATCATTTCACGGAACTAACCACCACGAACTGCAAAACAATGGTAATCACCTCGCTGGAAAGGTCTTTAACTCTGACTTTGGTTTCATTCTTGGCAGGCAGTCCAGCTGGTGAGGCTAGGGCCTCAAGTGGTGATGTGGCTTCTGTGGACTGCGGTTCCGTGTCCTGTGGTGGAGTTCTCTGGAGCCTGGCGGGTGCTCCTCAGATGTGCCACTTGGGCGCCCTCCAGTGGAGGTCTTTACCAAGTTCTCAACGTGGAGTATTTCTCCAGCGTCTGATCAGGAGCGCACACAGCTGGGGCGCGAGCCTGGTAGGCCTAGGATCCCTTTTTTCAGCTGCTTCCTCTTCTCCATCCCCCAATTCCCCGCCCAGCTTTCAGAGCCTCCACCCCTTCCCATCCTGGTCCTTTGGTTGGGAAGCTTGGAGAGCGGACGCTTTTTTCTCCCCAATCTTCTTTGTATTTCCTGTCATTGGGTTTGCTTTTAGGTGCAAGCAGAAGGAGAACAAAGAGGGAGAAGATGAACTGGTATTTCTAACCCCAGGTCTTGGGACCCTAGCTCTTCTGGGCTGGGAGGACTCTTCTCCTTCAGAGTTCCAACTGTTGGCCCCCAGCGGCTTCAGATGGAGTTGCAGCTTCTGTGCTGTGGCTTGCTGGGGACCTGGTGGGAGGGAAAGAAAACACAAACACCAAGAACACTCTGGGCATCTGACCCCATCTCCCATTAGGGCTTCCCTTTCCCCCTCTTCTGGAGCACTTAAGATCCCTGCTGAGAGTGCACTTTCAGGATGTGGGCTACAGGGTTCACACTCAGGCGGGAGGCTATAGAAGGAACCATAACCAGAAAACACACAGCTGGATTGGTCCAGTTTCCTTCCCCAATCTCTTACTAGGGTTCAGTTTGCAAAATACTCAGATAGCAGCTCCAAGTATTCTGCCTGAGTTCTCAGCTGTAGTCGGGGCGGCGTGGGGAGGTCTTTGGAGTGTGTTGACTTCATCTTACCTGAACTAGAAGCCTGCAGCATAGGTTTGCAAGAGTAAAAAGCTAGAAACAGGGTCAACTGTCATCCATATAGGAATAGTTAATTATGCTACCGTCACACAATGAAACATTAAGGCTGCTATTTAAGGGGTTGATAAGCACATATGTGATGGCTTGGAAAGATTTCCATGGTAAAATTTAAAACCTTTTTATTGGAGTATAAAATACACATAGGAAGTGCACACATCAGAAGTGCACAGTTCAATACATCTGCAGAAATAAACACTCCATGGAACCAGTTCCCAAATCAAGAGAGAAACATTTCCAGCTCCCAGGAGGCTCTTTAACTTAATAAAATATATGTGGAAACCAAGGGAACTAAAGAGGATGCTGGAGGCCACCTTTAAGCCTCTTCACTGTGGTATTTAGAATACTCCTCGGCGGCTTGTGGGAAAGCATAGCCTGTAGGTCAAGACGGGATGGAAGGGTAAATAATTAGACACAATACGACACACCTATTTCACATGGTGTTTTGCACCCACATGCTCAGAGCCCCAGTAGGCCATGTTTTGGCTCAACCTCAGTTACAATCAGATAACCAACAATGATCAGACATTTGAGTCAAACATGTGATATGAAAGAGAAGGACCAAACAAGACCAGCCAAACCAAAACATGACCACAAATGAGGAGAATTTTCTAAAACATCTGCAAAGAGAGAACAGACTGGGAGCTTTTGAAATAATAATATAATTCCTTGGGCCTATGCATGGCTCAGTTAGTTAAGCATCTATCTCTCTCCCAAAATAAGTAATGATTTCAAAATAATGTGATTCCCAAACTAAATATTTCATCTAAAGATTAGAAGAGCAAATAAAAGCACAAAACACAAGAAACCCACCCTCAAAAAGTACAACCAAACTCACAAACATGGTAAACATAGATGGAAAAAGGAGACAAAAGAATTGATTCAGAGAGGAGAGGGAAAGGGAACAGGGGACCGTCAGGAGGGGACACCTGAAGGAAAAGTGGACACCAGTGTGAAAGTCACTTAGGAATCATTAACATAAGCAGTTTGGAGCTGGGAAGTGGCCAACAGCCCACACCCAGGGGAAATCTGCCAAGGGTTGACAGAGGAAGCATCTAGGGTACAATGAGACTGACGGGAAAAGGCGACTTCTCCTTCCTTATAATCTCCCCATGACACCTCTGCCTCAGAAGGACTCAAGATCTCATTGAGAAGCCTGAGATGGAGGGGCAGTGGTTCAGGATCTGGGCTGCACCAGGGCCCAGGGTAGGAGACGTGGTCTGGTATGCACTGACATGGGCTGCCTGGAAGGGGGTCCGGGATGGGCTGTATGTGCAGCGAGGCTGGGTGTGAGCCCTGAGCACTGATTCTTCCTCAGGTACAAACCCAATGTGTGCCCATCCCTCCCTTGGACCCGACTCTGAGGTTCTGTGTCCCTGTCCTGCTGCACTGGGTCACCTGGTTTGCTGGCAGCTGGCTCCCCACACACAATTGCAAGTAGCACCCTGGCCAGTGGGATGCTTTGCTTCCCCAAATCATTGAAGACACATGATAACATCAGCCATAGGCTCCCAAAGGACGGCACTACTTTTCTTCTAATGAATGAAATTAGGAAGTCAGTGAAGAAAAAAAAAATAAGGGAAGTAGGTGAGAGAAACTAAAAAAAAAATGATTTAGAGAAAAGCAAGCACTTTGCCTCTGAGTTCAGTTCAAGTCCCCAGAGGGAAACTGGCATTAGCTGAGCATCAGAGAGACAACCCAGGCAGGCAGGACATGTGGCTGTTCCTGGTTCTGTTCCTTCCCATCGTCCAAGGTGAGTAGCGTGGGGCCTTCAGGACTGAGCACCTTAAGGATCGGGGCAGAACGATGACAGCATCTGTCCCACATGGAAATCACAGAGCCTTTCATTGATCCAGACACTTATTCATTAAAAAACTATTTTAAAAGCTTTGTTACCAGACAGGTACTAAGTTAGGTGTTGGGGAAGGAAAATAAAAATAAATAACACAAACTATGCCTGTTTTCTAGGGCACTGTTTGTTGTCCCTGGCAGATAAATCAATAGACAGATGACAGATACATGAATGGATGGATGGATGGATGGATGGATGGACGATGGATAGATGGTAGTTAAATGCATGAATTCCTGAGGAATATTTAAGGAGTCCAACCTCCAGCTGAGACCCACTCAGTCAAGGTGGGGTTCAGACATCTGGATCATTTGAAAGTATGCACAATTGGTCTTGATTTGTCCCTCAAGCAGGGAACCTCTTTTCTGAAGAGCTAGAGTATAGGTAGGAAGACGCCAGCAAAACTTGGGTGTTACAGGATCTCTGGAGAGTTGCTCATCCCCACGTATCAGTCAGCCTGAGTCTCTGCTCTGGATGATCCAAAGACCTGTCTTCCAGCGCAACAACTGAGACACTTTGAGTGGTGTCACTGGGGGAGGAAGACCAGGGATTAGAAGGAGTTTATTTGTGGACTGGATGTTACATCCTTGGAGGTAGCTAGTGCTTGATGCTCAGAAGGGATAGGAACTACTATCGGACCATTTGGCTGCCCCAGCTCTGCTCCCTGTCATTGGAAAGAACCACAGGGTTTGGGGCTGGATGCAGATAGTGTTTCTTCTGGGAAGGAGGTTATCAGGGGCAATAAAATAACGTCATTTATTCATCCATTGACTTCATCATCATATGTGTAGAAGAGAAAAACTCTGATAAGGAGATCTCCAAGCAGACAATTTTGGGAAAACTTGCATATTATTATGTTCTTAATGTGGAAGTTCATGTGGGGATAAAAGGGTTACAAATATGTATTAGTCATAATAGCAACATACCACAGACTGAGTGGCTTAAACTATAGAAATTTATTTTCTCACATTCTGAAGGCTGGGGAGTCAAAGACCAAGGTGCGGGCTGATTCAGTTTGTGATAAAAGCTCTCCTTCTGGTTTTCAGGCACCACATTCTCATGGTGACCACTTTTTGTGCATAAGCAAGGAGAGAAAGAGAGAGACAGAGACAGAGAGAGAGACAGAGACAGAGACAGAGAGAAAGAAAGGCATCATCTTTAAACATCACAGGGGAGGTTAAGACTTCAACATATGAATTCTGGGGCAACACAAACATTAGTCTTTGACAACATAGAGACAGAATTGATCAAGGGGCAAGCAAGCCTAGCTCATCTGTTGTCAGATTGACATCACTACCAACCCATCTAAGCCTTCTTCCACTTCACTAAGCAAAATCCTGGAATCCTGTTTCCCCCAATCGCCTTCCTTCTGTGGGTTGGAGTTTGTCAATGGAAGTACTTGCCAGAGATTTGGGAGGTGGGAAAGCAGCCTTACACTCTGGAGGCAGCTGAAGGGCCCATGGGTGGGTGGGAGATTCAGAGTGACTTCTTGTCAAGCGCTTGGGAACCCTCACTCCGTTGGTGGAGACTGAGATCATTGGTGGGAGTTTCTCAGAGACTTCCCAGAATCGTAGCAGCTTCTTATGGGCTCTTGAACAAACCCATTCTGGAGCTTCTGACTGTGAGCACAGTATCAGCTTCCCTTCTCATGAGTCAGTGCAAAGACTAAGACATAACTGCTCACAGCAATATTACTCACTTGGCCAAAAGGTGAAAACAACCCATATATCGTCAACTGATGAATGAGAAACTAAATGTGGCCAATCCCTACCAAGGACTGAAGTGCCCACATACCCTACTTGGTGGATAAACCTGAACAATTATGTTAAATGAATGAAGCTAGAAAAAAAGGCCATTAATTGTAAGATTCCGTTCATATGAAATATCCAGAAGGGAGAAAGTTATAGACAGAATGTAGATTAGTGATTTCAAAAGCTTCAGGCAAGAGGGAAGTGAGGAGAGATTGGGTGTAGGATTTCTTTCTGAGGTGACAAAAATGTTCTGGAATTAGAGGTGATGTTGCACAACTTCATGAATATCTGAAAACCACTTTAAAATGTATGATATGTGAATTATACTTCAATTTTTAAATTGGACAAAAATAAATCCTTAGCCTTAAACAATATTTTCTCATTTTAGAAAAAAACAAAATTATCACTGTCTTTAACTTAGCAAACTGGAAAAAGAGCACAATGGTAATGTTGAGGAAATAAGAGGAACAAATTATATATATGAGAAGTTAACAACTTAGGAAATAAAAACAGTAATATTTACAAACTAATCTCAAACTGGGTTAATGTGCAAAAGACAAAGAGGAGGGAAGGAGAAACGGAAAGGAAGATATCTTGCAGCATGTGTAATCAACAAAAATCAAGCAGTGCCATGTAGTCAGAATGTGTAATTATAATAGATACGAACGTTTGAATTATTTTTTAAAGTTGCTTTATTTTGACAGAGAGAGACAGACAGACAGAAAGAGGGGGGGGCAGAGAGTGGGAGAGAATCTCAAGCAGACTCTGCTCTGTCAGCACAGAGCCCAGTGTAGGGATCAATATCAGGAACTGTTTTATCATGACTTGAGCAAAAACCAAAAGCCTGACTGAGACACCCAGGTGCCCCAAGATATGAACATTTTGATTATGAAAGGACTTTGTTTCTTTTTTTTTTTTTTTTTTAGTATTTATTCATTTTGAGAGAGAGAGCATGATCAAGGGCAGGGGACAGGGAAGGAGAATGAGAATCCCAAGCAGGCTCTGCTCTGTTAGTGCAGAGCCTGATGCAGGACTCAGTCCCATGACTGTGAGATCATAACCTGGGATGAAATCAAGACTCAGACACTCAACCAACTGAGCCACCCAGGTGCCCCATGAAAAGTACCTTGTAATTACAGGACTTTATGCTAATACATACTCCATGAAATAGGTAACTTTCTTGGAAAAACAAACCAAAAGAATAGAACCAACTCAAGAACCATGAAAGAACTTGAATATTCAATATTCTTGGGAAAACAATTTCCAGGAATCAAAGAATTTGCCCCAATAGTGAATTTGTCACATAGTTTTGAAGATAATTTCTTAATACTTAAAGACACAGAAATTCCTTTGCTCTATTTATGTGCTGACCACCAGTGTTTTTTTTAATTTTATTTTTTATTTTTTAAAATTTACATCCAAGTTAGTTAGCATATAGTGCAATGATGTTTCAGGAGTAGATTCCTTAGTGCCCCTTACCCATTTAGCCCATCCCCCCTCTCACAACCCCTCAGTAATCCACAGTTTGTTCTCCCTATTTATGAGTCTCTTCTGTTTTGTTTCCCTCCCTGTTTTTATATTATTTTTGTTTCCCTTCATACACACACACACACACACACACACACACACACACACACAATGGAGTATTACTTGGCAATCAAAAAGAATGAAATCTTGCCATTTGCAACTATGTGGATGGAACTAGAGGGTATTATGCTAAGTGAAATTAGAGGAAGACAAAAATCAGATGACTTCACTTATAGGAGGACTTTAAGTGACCACCAGTGTTTTAACATAGAGAGGTCCACACAAAATCCAGATTCCTGGTTACTCTTGAAAAATGAAAAGATCTGAAACCACAGAGCCAACATCTTGCATGAGAGCAGTGGGCCAAAGTGTACTGGGGTCTTGCCTTTCCTTGGGTCATTTGCTCTCCAGATGACATTGGCCACGGGGAGGGGGAGGAGTGGGTTATAGGATGTTGCCATTGCTCAGTATGGGTGTTTTTGATTCTTTGAGATCTGTAGTTGCGCTCTTAGGTGATTTCTGGGGTGGATTTGACCCACTGGAGTTTTGAAGGACAAAGGTCTGTCTTGTGGAAGGTCTATTCCTTCTTTGACTGTTATTCAACTCATCAGGTACTTGGGTTTATTGGAATCATTTGTGATACAGGAGGCTGTGGCTCTTCCTCAGGCAATGGGGTGTGGTGGTGACAGGCACGTGGACTTGTGTTTTTCAGGCTCATATCCCCTCATGGCAGTGTCAAATGCAGTGAGTGGCCCCGTGCGGGGCTCGCTGACCGTGCAGTGTCGCTATGAACCCGGGTGGAAGACCTACAAGAAGTGGTGGTGTCGAGGAGCTAATTGGGAGAACTGCCGTATCCTTGTGAAAACCAATGGATCAGGGGAGAAAGCAAAGGGTAACCAAGTGTCCATCCAGGACAATCAGAAAATGCACACGTTCACCGTGACCATGGAGGAGCTCAGGTGGAACGATGCAGACACCTATTGGTGTGGGATTGAGAAATCTGGGACTGACCTTGGGGTCAAAGTCAAAGTGACCATTGACCCAGGTAAGAGTATGTGTAAGTGTGGCTGTGTGTCTTTAGAGCCTGCTCTGTCCTGGGCCCTGAGGTTCCTCTCCAGTGACTTCAGTGTCACTCAGAGTGAACAGTCACACAGGGTGGTTGAGTCCTGAGTTCTCCTAGAACCTGACTGATCCCTTGGGGCTTCTATTAGATGCTCTCATGGCTCCCAGTACCTCCTCCAGGACTGGATCAAGCCTTTCTGGGCATGTGTTTCTCTGCACAATGCAGTGTCTGAGTCTATTGCCCACAGAGAGCAAGGTGATGGTCCCAGTTTCAGCCCATAGGCCAAAGGGACCTCCTTCCATGGGACCCAGAGACTCCAATTCCTGCCAATGCTTTCCTGGACCTCTGGTGCCCTGTGTTCCTGCTCTTTCTGGAGTTTGGGGCTGGGACTTCATAGTGGCTATTCCCACCCTCTGCTCCATATCCAGTGTCAGAGGGAAAGGGCCCCAGCATAGTTGGGGTGGTGTAGTTGATTTCTGAGGTCCAGAATGGCCTCCATAGTCAAAGCGCTGTTTAAATCTATCAAATACTTTTTGTCCGTATCTATGAGATGATCATATGATTTTTCTCCTTTAGTCTGTTAATGTGGCATATTATACTTATTAATATTCTCATGTTCAAACAATTTTGCATTCTTGGGATAAACCCAACTTGGTGATGATGTATTATCTTGCTTATATATCCCTGGATTCAGCTTGCTGATTTTTGGTTGCAGACTTTTGCATTTATGTGCATGAGTGGATTTGCCTATAGTATTTCTTATTGCACTGTCCTTGTCAGGTTTTGAAATCAAGATTATGCTAGATTCATAAATGGATTTGGGATTGCATCCTCTTTTCCTATGTCCTGGAATTTTTTGTGTAAGATAGACATTATTTCTTCCTTAAATGTTTAGTGGAAATCTCCATTGAAGCTCTGTGTCTGGAGTTTCCCTTTGGAGAGGTGTTTTACTTTTTTGTATGTAAGCTCTACACCCAACAGGAGGCTTGAATTCCTGATGCTGAGATCAAGAGTAGCATTTTCTAAGGACTGAGTGAGCCAGGTGCCTGTTGGAGAGTTTTTTGATAATGAATATGATTCATTTAAATAGTTGTAAGATGATTCAGGTTTTCTATTTCTCTTTGTTCCTATTTTAGCACATTACATAATTTTTGCTAGAGATTTTTTATTTCACCCTGAGTTTCAAACTTATTGGCTTAAACTTGGTTAGATATCCTTTTATTATCCTATTCCCTAATTATCTTACCTTCTTATATATGCACAGGATATTGTGTGAATACCCTTTTTCATCCCTGGTATCAATTATTCAGATCTCTCCTTTTATCATGAATATCTTTCTAGGTTTTGTTTTTGTAAAAAAAAAAAAAGCAATTGTTGGCTTTTTGGTCTTCTCTGTTTTATATTTCCTTCCTACTTCAAATTAATGTTTTTCTTTTCTTCGTATATTTCCTTCCTTCTCCTTTCCTCTGCAAGTGACCATGCAATGTCACTACGGCCCAGAGTGGGAGACCTACGTGAGGTCCTGGTGTCAAGATGCTGATCTGAGTAGCTGCAACATCGTTGTTCAAACCACTGGATCAGAGTTGAAGAAGAACCATGTGTCCATCAATCAGAAAATGCACACATTCTCCATGACCATATGGGGAGAGTAAAACAACTTTTGAAAAAAATGAGCTGGTGTTTTTCTGAGTTGCTCCCAGGCGTTTTACAGAATGGCATCCCTGTTCACACGCGAAATCTGGAAATTCAGAGAAGGACCCAAGCTTAGAATTCTTCCATAAGTTCCTTCTTTGCTTTTTCTGGGGCACCTTTTAAAGTAACCCCTTGGACTTCATTCTGTGAAAAATCAGTGACCTCTTCCCCGACCCCCTTGTAAGTCACAGGGGCTCTCAGTCTCCTGCTTGTTCATGGTCCAGGATGGGGGACTGCCCTTCCTCAGGCTCTCCCCTGGATCTGTAAACAATAAATGTTGTGACGCTGCTTCCATCGTGTGGGTGTATTGAAACTGTGCCTTTCATTAAAACGTTCCTGTCCCTGGGTGGTTCATGTCCCTAAAGTGGGAGTGTGGCTATGGAGGGAGCTACCTACCTGCCCACCCACGTGGGTGGTTGTGCCTCCTCATGCAGCAGGTCGTGATCTGCATCTTCTTAATTCAATGAACCAGCTCTGGCTTCTAAATACACACGGAGGAACTCAGGCAAGTCAATGCAGACACAGCCTGGTGTGGGATTAGGAGAGTTGGAGATGACCGTGGGTCCAAGTGACCATTGACCCAGGGAAGTACTCTTCCCTCATGGACCACTGGCATCTCCTCAGCAAGAGGGAGCTAGTGAAAAATTGGGCAGATATGCCAATTTTTATATTGTGGATTTTTAGAAAGAGAAATTTTAAAAATACACAAAATGTGAAGTAGAAAAGTATGTTCTGTCTTCTATAGTACAACCCTACCCAAAGGTAAGGACTGTAACCAGCGTGTGTGTCTGTGTGTGTGTGTGTCTCTGAGTGTGTAAGAGATAAAGAGCATGTGTGTGTGTCCACTGAAAAAACTCTATGCATCCGAAGTATATATATGTGTGTATATCTTTCCTCTCGTCACCAAAAAATAGCATATATTGTTCTCTCACTTAATGTATTTTAAAAATCATTCTATAACAATATCTATAGATTTTTGTTTTTAATGGCTTCATAGTATTCCATGATATTTATGTATCATGACTTGTTTTTGCTTGTGTTGGACATTTCCGTTGTTTTGGGTTTTTGTTTTTGTTTTTTCTTTTTTTTTTTTTTTTTGCAACTACATGCAACTCTGTAATGAATCGCCTTGCATGTATGACTTGATACACATTTATGGATATACTTGTAAAGTACATTCCAATTTAAAAAAATAGCTGTGTTACTGGTCAGTACATTTTCCAATTTGGTGCATATTACCAAAAAGATTATAAATTTCTACCCTTCTTTCAATGTGTTAATAAACGACCACCCCACATCCCCACCATTCGATGTGGTCAATTCTTTATCTTTATGCTCTGAATGGCAGACTTGGCATATTGATGCACATGACCTGGGCCCCCAGGCAGTGGAGAATGCTGTAGCAGATGGGAGTGGATGAGAGGGGAGAAGGAGTGGCAAAAGGCTGCCAAGCAGAGAGCTACCAGGTTGGTGGTGGTGGGTGAGCTGAGAACCAATAGGACACGTGCCCTCATCGAAAGAGAGAGGTTCCAGGCTGCCACCTGCTCCAGCTTGCAGACCCTCCCAGCCGCCTCCCTCCTTACACTAGACTTTGGCAAATATCAACTTTTATTTGTAGAGGGAGTAGCACCTTCAAAAGCTTATGGGTGAAAAGAAAAGAAAAGAAGTTCAAATCAAATAAGAAGCATACTTCACAAGAGGAAATGCCTAAGAGCTGGGCATGGGTGTTGATGCACCTTCCAAGGGAGATTGGTTACAAGTGGCGTTATTGACCCATAAGTAAATATACGGAAGCTTCCAGAAGTCAAGTTTCTCACAGTGCAAAAGGAGAGTCACAAATAGAGAAAACCAGAAAACTAGAATGAGCCCTGTGGTTCTGACTGGGAAGTGGGAGCATTGCAGGGAACTGATAGTTTCAGGCTGTTCCTGAAAGCCCATAGATGTGAATACAACAGGGAGTATGTTTCCATCAGTTACCTGTATATGTAGGTGTATCTGCAGAGGACCTAGGAAAAGGGACATCCTAATAACTAGAGAGCACCCAGCTCCTGGGCCTTTGGCTTCTCGAAAATCATTCTCCACTAAAAGGAAGTAGAGTTCTTTGAGAAGTGGCTGATTCCAGGGCTGGGACACAGAACTGACAAGTTGAGCCTTGGACATCTTGTGTCGCAAAAGAGGAAGAGGTCAAGGGCCAGAGAGACACATCAAAAGGACAGGAAGCCGCTCGAAGGGGCTCCCACTGGCCAAATCTGGGACAATTTGAACATCAAAACACATAATGGTAGTAATGGAGTGTAAACCCTCGGAGCAAAATAAAAGCCATTTTAGCGTATATTGGTATAAGCATATAAAGGACTAAATTGAAATTTGATGAGGAACTGGTGATTTACATTGTTTCAAAACTTTCACTGACAACCATTGCATGTGAGGCAGACACACAAGTCCTCTGAGTATCTCCCTGATTCTAGACAAATGGGGCTCAAGAAACCATATGGGTCATTAAACACTTCACTTTACCCATGAGGAAACTGAGGCCAGACAGAAGACACAGAACCAGTGGCACCTGAGCCAGAACTGGAAACAAAGCCTTTGATCCCAAGTCTGGTGTAGTTTCTATACCTCCCAGGATGTGCAAGGTTGCTTCTGTCTAGTAAACAGTTATGTTTTGGGGTACCCACTTTACATATGGTTCCTATTCCATATGAGACTACCTTATAAAGAATGGGCACAGACACCATGCTAGTCTAAACATTTCATCTTAGCATTCTCTGATCTGTAGGAATCCAGGTAAGTAAGTAGCCTCTAAAATCTCCTCTGCCATTACTCTAGACACTTGGAAAGACTTCTCAACTGGTGGGTCCTTGATATCTTCCCTGATTAGGACTTCGACATATAATTTGGGGGCAACATGGACTTATAGTTCCAATAAAAATGATTCAGTATTAAATATGGATACACACAAAAAAAGAGTAGACAGAGCCCAGGAAGAATGTAAGTAGAAAAGAGAAAACCCAAAAACCCCTGCACCCCTATTGAGAGGAAACATGTATACCTTCGAAAATTATCAAAGAAAAAAGCTTGTGTTGTTTTTGATGAGTGAGGTAGACGAAGTTAAACACAAAGAGCTGCACATTCTGGGCTTGCCATTACTCAGCTTGGGGGAGGGGTAAGTGACAGGGGCGGGTGGGGAGGTGGAAAGGCCAAAGGTCAGGCCAAACCCAGGAGTGGGTGATGGTGAGTCTGAGGTGCCTGGAGGATGGACAGCATCACAGCTGTGATGGGGACAGATCTGAGCCTCTTAGACTGTCCCCTCTATATGGAAAAGTCCAAATGGCTCCTGGATCCCATGCACCTAAAGACCAGTGGGGCCAAGGGACAAATGAAGAGACAGAAATGAACTGTTTCTTGTGATCATTGGGCGAGTCCCCTGGGCCCAGAGGCCACTGATGTAGATAAAGGGACAGGTGAGTATTTACATGGTTACAAAGTCCTTCCCCACAAAACACTTATTACTTACAGAGGGAAAAAGAGAAACTTCAACGAGTTTTGTCAAATTTATAGTCATACATCCATACCCCTATTAAGATCTTGTTTGAGATGACAGTCACCCAGGTATTCCATGCTTTAAAAAAGCTGATTAGACTGTGTACTTAGCATGTGAAGACTTTGTAAAGTTTGAGGTATACATATACCACAATACACTTTTTAAAATTACAGAAAATAATTTCCTGACATAGATCCCTATACTTTTCTTTACCTCTCTTGGCCATCAGTGAAATTTTGCATCTGCATACAAGGAACCACGTTGGGACCTCTTTGAGGGGATAAAAGGGCTTATTCAGCCCTCTCACTTTCTAATCTCCCACCTCCCTGTTGCTGGAAACAATCTAAATCTACATTGGATTTAGAGTAATCTAAATTCACACTGCCTAGAATGAAAGGATCATCCTCTCACATATAAAACATTGAAATCATTTCCCAACAACAAAAAAAAAAACTCAAAAGAGCGCAGCAAGCCATAGATTTTAATAGGAAATATATAGTGCAAACAGATGAGATGTGGGTTGGGTGATGGTCCAACCCTGCCTTCAATCTTTTACGCTCAGGCAATTCTTTCTCTGGGAGGTACGGATGCAGCAGAAGGTGGAATTGGCGGACCTCTGTGCAGCTGGCCCATCAGGGGTATTTGTCCACGTGGACACAATCTCAAGCTTTTTGGTTTAATTGAGGTTTTATGCTTACTTGTTGGTCTGGAATTGGAAAACCCATCATTGGCCAGAGTCCTGAACGATGTAATAGTTATTTATCCTTGGCAGAGCCACTCGAGGGTGGCAAGAAGAGGAGGTACCAGGAGGATCCACACAGGAGGATTCTCTGCTGCTACACTGAAGGCCAGGGTCGCTGATCTGTGCAGGGCAGTGAGGGAAATAGAGTTTATTCCTAAGGACAAGAGGAGTTCTCACCTAACAGGAACCCTCATCTCTCTTGGAACTGCAATAACTGTCCGTTCCCTGATCAGATGCCAGAGGGTGTAGGGATGTCCATGGGGCGGAAGCTGTGGTTCTCCTGCACAGGGTGACTTATCTCCCCCTAAGTCCCCCTGACTCCTGCTCAACCACATCATAGTAACAGCAGGTCTCCAAGCAGGGGAAACTTTACCAAATTCAAGAGCACAAAGTGAAGGAGCACCTTGGTGGCTCAGTTGGTTAAGTATCCGACTTCGGCTCAGGTCATGATCTCACAGTCTGTGGGTTTGAGCCCTGTATCAGGGTCCGTGCTGACAGCTCAGAGTCTGGAGTTTGCTTCGGGTTCTGTGTCTCCCTCTCTTTTTGCCCCTCCCCACTCATGCTCTGCCTCTCTCTCTCTCTCAAAAATAAACATTAAAAATTAAAAAAAAAAAAAGAGCACAAAATGAAGATTGTGTAGCAGGGCCCTGAGCAGAGAATATGATGACAGGAGTGAACCTCTCTTCTTCAGGGGCTGCCCTAGGCCTTACCTCTCCACTTTCACCTATACCCCACCCATATAACCTAACTGTTAACCTTCTGGCTTCTCCTGGGAGGGATCTCTCCCCACTCTGACCCCCACGTGGTAGAGCACAGCAGGTGCACTATCACACGCACCCTGTACGTGTACACATGGTCTATGCACCATTGGGCCCTTGCTCACATATGTCCCCCTGGTAGTCCCCCATCAGTATCCAGAATCTGTCCCCCTCAACCTCTGCCTCATCCCCTCCCCTACAAGCAGTGCCAGGAACCCCTGCAGGCTGGCCTTGTTCTCTCCTTCTACCTGCCTTGAGCAAGATTTGTCATGTTCATTTCACAGGGGGTTCTCTTGAGAGAGAAGACACGATGCTTTGTACTTCCTAAATTATCCTTGAACCCACTGTGCTCTTTTCCCAAGCCCCACTTCCTGTGGAGCTGCTGCCCCATCTCTCCACCTGCAGGCTTCCTCCTGTGCCCCTCAGTCCCCTAAAAGTTCCACATCCTCCCCTCCTGACTCCACAGAACAACTGGTCTTTAAATAGTCACGAGCAGGACAGAGACTGATCGTGAAGCATGAACCAAGTGCCTGGCTGCACACATAACCGAACACACCGTCCAGCAGGGCAGCTCCAAGGAGTAGGATCCTTGAGAACAGAAGGAAGAGAGACTGTACCAGAAGGGAGGCGGTGAAGGGGGCTTCTGGGAGGAAACGCACCTTCACCCTGAACTCGGATGGGGTGAAACTGGGGCAGGGTGTTTGCCCTTTGAAGAAAGAGTTAATTGATTGTTCTTTGGATGCCTGTGGAGGGGGTGGGTTTCAGACTGATGGCCCAGCCTGTCGATTGACATGTTGGGAATGTGAGAAAGCAGAAATGTCAGCTTCCCATTCCTTCCCAGCATTTCCCTAGCACTTGGGGAGGGGAGGGCTGGATCCATGGAACAGGTACCTGCTTGACTGTCTGTGGGCAGAATAATGCCCCCCCTCAAAAATGTCCTAATCCCCAGACCTGTGAATGTGTTATGTTACATGGCATGGGGGAATTAATGATACAGATGGATTTAAGTTTGCCAGCAGCTGACCTTGAGATGGGGAGGTGATCCTGGGATATCTGGGTGGATCCTACAGAATCACCAGTGTCTTTATAAATGAAAGCACACGGGAGAGCCAGTGTCAGAGTAATGAGGGTGAGAAAGACTTGACCACCCTTGCTGGCTGTGCAGATGGAGGGACCATGAGCCAGGCGTGCAGCATCCTCCAGAAGCTGGAAAAGACAAGGAAGCACTTCTCCCTTAGAGCCTCCAGGAGGAGCCAGCCCTGCCAGCACCTTGAATTTAGCCCAGTGAGCCTCATCCCAGACCTTGTCTCCAGAACTTTAAGATCATAACATCGTTTTGCCTTCAGCCACCAGGGTGGTGGTGATTTGCTCCAGAAGCCACAGGGAGCTAATCCAGAGCCCTTCCCTTCTGGCAACTTGAGGCTGAAAGCACCTGCACCTGTTTTGGCTGCTTGGGGGTCGGGAGCCAGGTCAGAAGGAGACCAGAAGCTTCTCTCCTGCAGCCCAGCTGAACAACTTAGCTTAAGTTTCTCATGGGGAAGGGGAGATCTTTAAGGACTCAGAGGAACAAAGAGGGGACCCAGCATAGACCTCGCTGTTTCTCCCCAGCAGAGGAAACATCAGAGGGGCCAATGGGGGTCCCTGTGAGAATGTCCCGAGGAGAGCTGTCCCAAGGCAACAGTGGGAAAGGTCTGTGGGTCCAGCTCTGCTCACCTGGTTAGCGGGCTATTCAAATCCATGGGCTGGCTGCTGTTGATGCCCTGGGGAAATGGACGAGAGGAAATCCAACTGGGCAGCATTGTTCTCGCTACAGGCTTGGGAGAGTCTGTTGGATCAGGGGCCAAACACACAGAGAAGAGCATGGTTGTGAGTGTCACAGGTAGCTCCCATGGTCTCCACACCCCACCCCCAGGGGTGCAGAACCTTTCTGTCTTAGTGCCACTGCTCAGCCATGTTGGTTTTCTCTTGCATCTTTTTGGCATTATTCCAAACAAATGATTACTGATTTGCAGAGAATCACCAGTTTACTACCATGTGAGATATTGGGGTTGCTGGTTATGTGGGCAATTCCCATTCAGTTTCATCTCAGTGTCCTGCTGGGCACAGCTGAGCATGTCAGAACCATGTTCCCAATCCCTGGAGCCTTAAATCAGCCAGGCAGGCTCCTTTCTGAGTCTCAGCCTGGCCTGAAGCAGGCTCTGTGCCAGCTGTCCTGAAGCGATGTGACCCACGAGCTGGCAGGCCCAGGGTCCCCTGTCTCCTGGGACTGCCGAGTGCCCACAGCCCCTGCTTCCCCCTGCGGTCCTTCCTGCCTCCCCAGGGCTTGCTTTCTTACTTCTCCAGGCCTGCCCGGGGAAGGTCATCTGGGTCAAGGGTCCAGACTCCAATTCTCTGGCACCAACTCCTCCTCCACTCATGCACACATCTCCCTACTTTTGTCTTTTTCAGTTAATTTCTGGAACATTCTACACAAGCATACCTCCACACTCCATACTTTCGCATACCATATGTGCATATGCTAAGTTTTAAGAGACTTTTGTCTCTTTAGAAATGGAGTGTTGAGTAGCAGATGCATTACCTACCTAGCGTCTGTATGTTTGTGTGTTGGAGACAAGATTCAGGGGTCCAGAGGTGGAGCAGTAGGGCGGGGGCTATTGCCTGACTCTCCTTCCAGGCCTGTCTCTAGGGAGGCCATAGTGCTTCTGGGGCAGCTGCAGGGGAGCCCAGGGTCCCCTCCAAGGATAGAAGCAGCCAGAAGAGAGGGTGCCCGCACCATGGTGGAACCTACCTTCCCTTCTCCCAGAACTGGGTGCACAGTCCCGTGCTTACTCCTTTGTGCTGACGTTGCCAGAAGGGGGAGGGGGGAAAAGAGGGCACAGGGAGAAGGTCTCTTGTCCTGTAGTTAAGACCTTCAGGATCATGTCTTTCTGGCTCCCCACTCCTCTCTGTATGCCTGATGATGTCCCACGCAGGATGGGATGTGACCAGGAAAAGAGGAGCTGTCTTCCCTGGACAAGCTCGTCCTGGCCAAGTCTGTCCTTCTCTGCCCCCTCTGGGGAGAGCAGATGGAGACATGTGGAGTTGTGGGGGCTCACCTTTTCTTCCAGTCTTTCTCAGACTCTTGGCACCCCCCATACACCCTTGCATATGCACACACACGCTCACATAAGCACACACACACACACACACACACACACGTATAGCCTCAGGAGAGTTTTGAGACTCCTCTCCATCTACCTGGAAAGTCAGAGAAACAGTCCTGACTCCTCTGGGGGTGGGCCCCAGGGCCCCAGAGCACAGGAGGGGTAGTACTTACCTGGGTCGACAACCACAGAAAATTTGTACCCCAGGTCATTGCCGGTTCGCTCAATCCCACACCAGTAGGTGTCTGCGTCTTCCCGACGGAGATCCTCCAAGGTCACGGTGAATATGCGTCGGCTACGATTTTCCTGGATGGACGCTCTGCCCTTCTTCACCAGTTTCTCTGACCCAGTGGTCTTAACAAGGATTTTGCAGGAATTCCAATTCTTCCCGCGACACCACCACTTCCTGTAGGATTCCCATCCTGGGCTATACTCACAGGATGTGGTCAGAGTGCCCCCCTCTCTGCCTCTCACCATTCTCTCCAAGCAGGTGCAGAAGTGGCCTGGAAAACAGAAACCAACATGCACCTCGTCCTCCCTTGGCCCAGAGTTGACCCAGGGGCTGCTGCAGCTTCTGGCCCTGCCCTGAATACCAGCCAGGAACCTTTGCCCTCTGTCTAATCACCACATCCCTCCTGTCCATTCATCTCCCGCAGAATTTCTTTTGCTGTCACCCCTCTTGGGCATCCTCCTTGGGTCTCCTAACTGCCCAATAGAGCGGCTTCCACTCACTTGCCATCCTACTGACCACCGTCCCCTGCCCTCCCTCAAGCAGTACCTCTTCCAGGTAGCACAGAGCGCACACTGCAGCCACGGGTGTATTTATGAAGCCCAGAGCTGGTGAGACAGCGTGGCCCCCTCCCCATCCATGCCCCTGACACTCTAGCCCCCACACACCTATAAACCCTCAGCCTCCAAAATGACATGAACTAAACACACACACACACACACACACACACACAACCAAACACACTCACTCGCACAGGTGATTGCTTGTTTTTTACCTACATACCTTGTACTTCCATGTTTCTATAACATCAGTGGATGAGTAAATGGGGTCATTTTATTTCTCGTGATAACCTCCTGCCTAGAAGAGTCACTCTCTGCATCCTACTCCAAGCCCTGTGGTTCTGGAGGATGAGAAGGAACAGAGCTGGGACAGCCAAATGGTCCTGCACTAGCTACTGTCTTCTCTGAGCATCAAGCATCAGCTGCATCCAAGGATTTGACATCCAGCCCACAAATAGTCACCTTCTCATCTCTGATCTTCCCTCCCCGGTGACACACTCAGAGTGTCTTGCCTGTTGAGCTAATGACACTGGCCAACAGTCTTGTCTTTGGATCATCCAGAGCCGGGACTCAGGCAGGCTGATGTGTGGGGTTGAGGAACTCTTCAGAGAGCCTGTCACACCCTGGTTTTGCTGCCTGTCTTCCGAGCTGTAGTCTGAGTTCTTCAGGAGAGAGGTTCCCAGCTCGAGCTACAAGTTAAGACCAGTTGTTTAGGCTTTTAAATGATCCTGATGTCTGAATCCCACCTTTACTGAGTGGGTCTCAGCTGGAACCTGATCATCTGTGCTCCTTAAAAGTTCCTCAGCAATTATTTATGTATATGTGCATATATGAGTGCATGTATGTATCTGTCATCTATCCATCCATGCGTCCATCCATCCGTGCTTCCTTCCTTCCTTCCTTCCTTCCATCCATCCATCCATCCATCCATCTAACATCTATCAATCTATCTGCCAGGGTTGACAAACAGTGCCCTAGAAACAGACACCATTTATGTTATTTATTTTTCTTTTCATTCCCCAACACCTAACTTAGTACCTCTCAGGTAACAAAACTTAAAACAAATTTTTTAGGGGCACCTGGGTGGCTCAGTCGGTTAAGCATCCGACTTCGACTCAGGTCATGATCTCGCAGTTCATGGGTTAGAGCCCCATGTGGGGCTTTGTGCTGACAGCTCAGAGCCTGGAGCCTGCTTTGGATTCTGTGTCTCCCTCTCTCTCTTTTCCTCCCCTGCTCATGCCCTGTCTCTCTCTGTCTCTTTCTCAAAAATAAATAAATGTTAAAAAAAGAAGTTAGATTTCAAGAAAAATTTTTTCTCATCTTTTCAATGAAAAAGTATCTTGATTAATGAAAGGCCCTGCCATTTTCTCCAGGAAAGCCCCTAAGTCTCACCCAGGTCCTCCAGGTACTTGGTCCTGAAGCCCCTGCCCCACTCACCTTGGACGACGAGAAGGAACAGAACCGGGAGCAGCCACATGTCCTGCTTGCCTGGCTTGTGTCCCTGGTGCTCAGCAAATGCCAGCTGCCTTCCAGAAACTTGAACTGAGCACAGATGCAACCTACCTTCTCTTCTTCTAAATTATTCTTTTATAGTTTCTCTCATCTACTTCCCCTCAATTTTTTCTTCAGTTACTTCCTTATTTCGTTAAGTAAAGAGCAGTGCCGTCGGTTGGAAGCGTATAGCTGACCTGATGAGGTGTCCCCTCCCTTGCTCTAGCCCCTCAACTCGGCATCCCCTGGAGTCTGACTCTGAAGACCTTCTCTCCAGGGAGGGTCCCTGCCCCTGCCACTCTGTAGCACCACATCCATTCTGTGCACACCTACTTCCTGCCCTCCCCCCCATCTCCCAGCCTAGTTCTCCACTTCAGTGGTATTGGCCCCTTTGTACAGCTGTCCACCCTGTTAGCAGCTCAGATGTGCTCCAAATGCCATTTCTTGTCATCTTTACCCCTAAAGTCAATCTGTCCCAACACCTGGTCCCTGGGCCCAAGGCTCCCTCTCCACCTGCCTCCACCACTCTAGTCTTCCGTAGACAAAGGCCATGGGGTCTTCTCCCTGCCACCTGCCACCCTCAGAAGGCCTTGCAGGGGTGGGGGGCTTGGAGGTGGAGCAGTCCAGGGCTTTGCCAGAGGAGTGGGAGAGGGCGTGGCGGGCCAGCCCCAGGAGGGAAGGGGAGCAAGAATCCCTGTCCCCCTCAAGGTCCTTCTGGCTGGACTAAGACTCAAACTGACATGAGACACATTAACAAGAGAAAATCAAATCTAATAGCATACGTGCAAGGAGTCCACACAGACGTGGCAGTCAGGCAAAAGAGATACAAATGTCATCCCGAATTAAGCAGAAGGGGGTAGGGGTCTGAGATTGCAAAGGGAAGGAACCAGTAAATGTTTGGTGCACAAATGTCAGTCCTGCCAGAGAGATGGGTTACCCAGATCAAATTCAAATGTAAGCTTCTCTGCAGTTGCACACATTAACAGTTCAGCTGCTACGTGTTTCTTCCAACTGAACTGGTCTATTCATCCGGATGATAGGTCAGTTTAGGCAAACTCATTCCAGAAGGCAGTGATGCAGGTGGATTCACAATGTTAGGCCTGTGGTCCAAGTAATCAGGTAAGAAACAAGAGGCTTTTCTATGGAAACAAGAGGAACCCAATGGTTCATGACTGGATCAAACGTTAAGCTAGTTTCCGAGTTGTGAGGGCAGCCAGTGGAGCAGACTTCTAGATGTTGGACTAGAAGCATCTCAGATAGAGTGAGGGCAGGCTGTGCAGTCAGACAGGTCCCCTGGGTTTGTCGTTCAAATGTCTCTGGTGATCTCTGCTTGACTGATATCCCCTGAGCGATAGGCACAAAGATTGTGTAGGTTATGAGTTCTTGTGGATTTCTCCAGGTTTAGGTAAGTGGTTTACATTTAGCAGAACCTCAGGAGAAGGGCAATTTTAGTTCTCAAAGGATTCCAAGTCAGAAACGTGGGAGAAACCTCAGAATGTCGGTTTGGAATGTTGTAGCCTGGTGGTGGAAGACACTAGAAGAAATCAGGACCTAATCCAGTATATAATGAGTAATAATAAAATCTAAAACGTACGAAGATGTGTTATTGAAACATATTTTCTCTCTATAATCACTTCTTTGACCAAAGATAATGAAATTAACACTAACTTGTTTGCAAAATAACTCATTTCCCATAAAACTTGGCCTGACTATTTCCATAAGTACAACACAAATTGCATTTGACTCCTTAAAACCTGCTTTGCTAGGGGTGCCTGGGTGGCTCAGTCAGTTAAGTGTCCGACTTTGGCTCAGGTCATGACGTCATGGTTCACGAGTTCAAGCCCCACGTTGTCAAGCTCTGCGCTGACAGTGGGGAGCCTGCTTGGATTCTGTCTCCCTCTTTCTCTGCTCCTAAGCTGCTTGTTCTCTCTCTTTCTCTCTCAAAAGAAGTAAAAATAAACTTAAAAAATATTTTTAAAAATATTCAAGGCAAATACAGAAGGTTACATAGTCGTGAGCAAAATTTAACACCTTGAATATTAAGACTCAGTTTTCTTATGTAATCGAAAACTGATAAACATAGGGATTATTTTGGTAAGCACAATCATGGACTTTCCGGCAGATAATTTAAAATATGAAGAAAAAGTTTTGCTTGCAATTTCTTAGGGAGAGGGTCTAATAGCTGAAGAAAACTCTGTACTTCTAAAAAGAGGGAACAAAAACTTTTCACCCGTGTGCTTTTTGTGTTAAAACTCATTTACTTCTTTAAATTTATCATAATCTTAGCCAGTATTGGCTGCATATAAAAGTTCTTTCCAAAGATTCTGTCTTTGTTAACCTTCTAGAACTTTCTCTTTTTTTGCATTCAGATTTTGCCCTAAATGTTTCCTCTTGAAATAGCTGATCTCTCTGTAGACAAAATTATTTTCTTTTCCCTCAACAAATGTGTCTTTTCATTCTTCATACTTTTTCTTACCAAAAACACATATCTTACTTCCTTCATATACAGAGTTGTTTCCTTTATTATGTCCAGTAGTCTTAATTACATTTATTAGAATTCTTTTTTTTTTAAGATTTTTATTTTTACTGTAAGAGAGACAGAGACAGCACAAGTGGGGGGGGGGCGGAGAGAGAGAGAGAGAGAGAGAGAGAGAGAGAGAGAGAGAGACTGATGTGGGGCTCAAAGTCACAAAACTGGGAGATCACGACCTGAGTTGAAATCAAGAGTCGAATGCTTAACAGACTGAGCCACCCAGGCATCCCACATTTATTAGAATTCTTTATTCTTTATTAGAATTTATTAGAATTCTTAATTTCTATTGAAAACTAAGTAGTAAGCAACTGTAACTTGGTTACACAAGAATCCTTTAGATTGGCAAATTTATGAATATATTTTATAATTTTTAGAAACAAGTGATTTTTTTCATCTTTTCATAAAACATGAAATCTATTTACTAACAGGCTGAAATACATCTTTAATTTTGCTATAATAAGACAAAAGTGGATAAACTGATGTTCTTTATTTTACCATATTTACGGCTATATAATTTAACTTGTTTTTAACAATTATGCTCAGACTGCACCAAGCTTCATGAGGCATATGGCAAAAACACCGATTATTCTAAGGTTTCTTTTTCTCCTGATCAAGTTTGCAATAGCCATACCACAACCTCACTTGACTTTTAGTAAATACAAGCAGAATAGAAGTTTTATATTTAAAACTGAGAAATCTACAGACATATCTATTTTAAGTAAATCAACTTTAAATTAGCTTTACTACCAAATATGTTCCCAGATCGTGTGAATTTGAAACACGTTTGAGCGAGTTTTTACCTTTCTGAGTTTTAGAATGTCCAATCCTTACGAGTGCTTGCCTTCAAACTACCTAAATAGAGTTCTTTTGCAAATTAATTTTAACAGTACCGCCCAGAGGTAGAGAAAATATCTCACATTTACAACATACATGGACACACACACACACACACACTACACAGACAAGATGCAAACAAAATCTTAATTTTGTTTCTACTAATCCTTGTGGAGAAGACATGACAGGCCCAATTTTTAAATACTTCCCTCTATTTTTTTGTTTTGTTTTAGTGAAAAACTTTTCCCTAAAGTTCACATGTCAAAAAATGGCCCTTAGATCTTAGTGAAAATGGGGGTAGAGAATTTATATCACAAAAGCACAGAGCAAGGGTCTCACTTTTCTCCAGGGAGGATCCTTGGAGCCTCTCTGCCTATCATCAGAGGGGCTGGAGTCTGGGCACATGAGTCCTGCCAGCAGTTTGTATTTTAAAAGGGCCACTTTCCCTCTTTATTTTTTCTTGTTCTTCATTCTCAGGAGATTGTGGGCTGTGTTTACATTTCAAAGACATGGTAAGATTTATACTTTCATGGGAGATAGGAAGAATATAAAAATTTGGGGGACACCTGGGTGGCTCAGTCAGCTGAGTGTCCAACTTCAGCTCAGGTCATGATCTCCTGGTTTGTGAGTTCGAGCCCCGCATGGGGCTCTCTTCCGTCAGACTATCAGTGCAGAGCCTGCTTCCGATCCTCTGTCCCCATCTCTCTGCCCGTCCTCTGCATGCACTTTCCCAAAAATAAATATTTTAAAAAGAATGTAATTTTTTTTCTAGAATTTCAGGGTAATTGCTGTTTAAAATTTACCTTAAAAAAAAAAATAACAGAGGGGGGCCTGGGTGGCTCAGTCGGTTAGGCGTCCGACTTCGGCTCAGGTCATGATCTCGCAGTCCGTGAGTTCGAGCCCCGTGTCAGGCTCTGTGCTGACCGCTCAGAGCCTGGAGCCTGTTTCAGATTCTGTGTCTCCCTCTCTCTCTGACCCTCCCCCATGCATGCTCTGTCTCTCTCTGTCTCAAAAATAAATAAACGTTAAAAAAAAAAAAAAAACAGAACATTTTCCCTCCAACATCTTGATATTTTATAATATTCACAAACGTTCTGAAAGGAACAGGCAAGGTTTGGAGATCGATAGAGCTAAGTGGGCTTTTATTTGTCCCTGGAGTTGTAGTTCTGGTTTTGTAGAGATTTGCAAAATAAGAACCATTGTTCCTAATTCCTCAAGACCTGGATTACAGCCTGAATACCAAGCAACTGCCCCTTCTTTTTAACTAAATTTGCTTCTCTATATGAGGGAGAATTTTAGCTAAAATGGAAACCAATAGTTTTATGCCTTTGTTAAGTCCGTCAAAAGCATTTTAACAAAAGCCTTTTATTCTAGATACAAAATGTAAGTGGGGCTTCTATAAGCCCCTCAATATTGGCCTTCAACTGACCATTTGTAGGAGGGCTTAGGAGAAATTTGGTCATTTGTTTCCTCTGTGAAGGGAAGGTTATAAATATAGTCAAATAACTTTGTAAATTCTCTCTAAGTTATGTGGGAGCTTCTGAGAGTAGAGGTAAGGGGCTTTATAATTTAAAAGCTCTGCTGCTGTCCAGGGGATATGAATTTTTTGTGGCATGTCTAGGATACACCTGCAAACATATTGTATAAGAATTCCTTAGTCTGAGGGCACCTGGGTGGCTCAGTTGGTTAAGCGTCCGACTTCGGCTCAGGTCATGATCTCACAGTTTGTGGGTTCGAGCCCCGCGTCAGGCTCTGTGGTGAGCTCGGAGCCTGGGGTCTGCTTCTGATTCTGTGTCTCCCTCTCTCTCTCTCTCTGACCCTCCCCTGCTCACGCTGTCTCTCTCTGCCTCTCAAAAATAAGTAAATGTAAAAAAAAAAAAAAAAAGAATTCCTTAGTCTGACAGAGTCTTGTTACAGAGCCCTGGAAGGTGGGAGCAAAGCGAGTCTTATTACCAGTCTCGGGTGCTTTTGTTAAATTCACGTTCTGGCTTTTAGCATTTATAGGAGCATCCTGGATACGTTGGACCTAGAGATCAGGCCAGAGTGATCTCTATAAATCCAGTAGGGAAAGGGAGGTTACAACAGGCACATGAGGCCAGAGTTTAAGAAAATGAAACGAAACCAATGAACAACAAAAACAACAACAACAACAAAAAGAGACAAACCAGAAAATCACAAAGACTCTTAACTACAAAGAACAATTGGATGGTTCCCAGAGGGGAGGTGGATGCGGGACAGGGCAAAATACATGAAGGGGATTTAGAGTCCACTTATGAGCACTGAATAATGTACAGAATTAAAAAAAAATAACTGTAGTGACAGTGAACAATTCAATGAACTTAAAACAAACAAAGGAAGAAACAAAGGGAATTTACACTGTATGTGGACGTTTATTTTGTCTTAAAGTAGAACTTCTTCCGTCTTGTCAAGGGAGTCCTTAAAGCTAGCCGTGATAATAATAGGACAATTGAAAGTTCTTTATAAATTATATATTTTTTTCAGAATAGAGCGCATCCTAAAGGAACCTCCATCATCCGGCCATTAATGGGCAGTATTTATTACTAGCAACTCAAACCAGTAAGACTTTTCGCAACTTAACTCAGGTCACAAGAGGTGACCAAAGAGGGCAGAGGTGATGCAGTCTCCATGATCCAAAAGTTTACTCCTGACATTGAACTAAGAAAGCCAAGGCCTTCAGTGCACAAGAGGTAAGATGGGGTAGTGGAAATGGTGTCTCCAGTCTCCCACAAAAAAGTGAGATGCCTCCGGTCACAGACCCACTAATGAGTGACATCACATCAGTGCTTCTGGAATGGGGCTTTCCAGCATTGACAAGCAATGTGGGTTGGGACATGAAGGTTCTCATGGGCTGAAACCTCTCATGACATTGACCCCTGAGGACTGGCACAGCCTGATACAGAGAAAGAGATTCAGACACCCAGCCTATTTGACTGGTCACCAGGTGTACCCCAGTAAGTGCTCCCTCTGGATGGTGGAGACCAAAGAGAGGGGTGCCTGGGTATCTCAGTTGGCTAAGCGTCTGACTCTCAGTTTCGGCTCAGGTCACGATCTTGTGGTTTTATGAATTCAAGCCCTGCATCGGGCTCTGCACTATCAGTGTGGAGCCTGCTTGGGATTCTCTCTCTCTCTCTCTCTCTCTCTCTTTCTCTCTCCTTCTCTCCTGCTCATGCTATCTGTCAAAACTAAGTAAATGAACTTAAAAAAAAATGTTTAATGTTTTATTTATTTTTGAGAGAGAGAGAGACAAAGTATGAGTGGGGGAGGGGCAGAGAGAGAGAGAGAGAGAGAGAGAGAGAGGGAGAGAGAATCCTAAGTAGGCTCCAGGCTCTGAGCTGTCAGAACAGAGCCCAACGCGGGGCTTGAACTTGTGAAGTGCGAGATCATGACCTGAGCTGAAGTCGGATGCTCAACCGACTGAGCCACTCAGGCAACCCCCCCCCAAAAAAATGTTTTTTAAAGACCAAAGAGAAAATTCTCACTGGCCATAAAGCCAAACTCTTAGGACATAGAACAAAGCAAAAGGGAAAATCTAAGAGCTTTATCTAAGCCTTGGGCCTCCTGGAGCCACAATAACACCTAAGAGGGATGTGTCATGGGGCTGGGGACTGTGTGTTGTTTACAGTGTACCTGCTCGCATGGAGGTTTCTTGAGGCTGGTGGGTGACCTAGTGTCAGTCTACCCCATTCCATGACCAGCTCATCCTATCATGGGAATCCTCTTCAGGTGACAAGAGCTCAAACAGCTTTTAAGTGCTCGACTTGTGTCCACCAATTTTGCAGCTCTGGCTTCCAAGATGTCCCTTAGCAACAGATGACAAACATCAGAAATCATATAGACAGAGGAAAACAAAGAGCATTTCTGGGATGAAATGGATCAGTAATGAAAGGACACTCAGCCAAATTGAACTGGTTGAACCACAAAGCCACTAAGCCCAAGGAACTAGGTCCACAAATATTTTCTCCTGTTCATCTGAATGGAGAGAGAAAAAAGACTTTTCACTCTCGTTTTCTCAGCCTCTATAGATGGCGATTCCAGGAGGCTGACATGATGAGAAATCTTACCTTCTGCCAGCTATCTGTCAGATGTCCCAGGGACGTCTCAGCTGTGTCAGAGTCCGGGGTGAGCGGTGTCCAGCTAGTCCTGCCGACTACGCCAGCTGTCCAGGAGCAAAGATACCCCATCCCGTTCTTGAGGAGGAAGTGTTCCTGGCCCCTTCAAGTTTCCTCTGGTTGGACCAATATTCGAATTGACATGAAACAGATTAACAGGAGAAAATCCAGCTGAATAGTATATGTGTGGGGAACCCACACAGACAGGGCAATCAGGCATAATGGGGTGTAAGTGTCATCCTGAATTAAGGAGAAGGGGCAGGAGTCTGGGACTTCAAAGGGAAAGAAAGGATTTCATGGGAAAATGAAAACCAGTAAGTGTTTGCTACACAAATGCTTGCCCTGTTATGTAGTTGGGTTACTCAGATAAGATTTATTCCTGGTAATAACTCTTATTCTGCAAAGACTCTCAATTGAGGTTCTTCTATATAGTAAAGGGAGGGGCAGAGTTTTTCTGCAGACAGCAGGGTCTTGACTGCCATTACCTACGAACAATCTTCATGGTCAAAGTGGCCCATCTTGGGACGGCCTGCCTTCAGCCTGTGTAGCTCTGTTTGTGTTCACGTGTGAGGGCTGGGCTGAGCCTTCTCCTGGGATTGGGGCCCCAGTGAGCCCTGAATTTACGTGGGGGTGTGAGCGGGAACATTGGCCTCTCCTCAAACTTTTCCCTCCCTCCCTTCCTTTCTCAAGGTCGACCGAGGTGTAATTAAGATAAAATAAACCACATACACTTAAAGTGAAGACTTTCAAACGTTTTTCTTGCTGTTTTTGCTACTTCTCAAATCTTACATACGGTACAACTTTGTGGTGCTGTTCGGTTCTATGTGTTTAACACACGGATCATTTCACAGAACCACCACCACAGACATGCAAAGCAATGCTATCACCTCGCGGGACAGGTCTTTCACTCTGACTTCCGTTTCTTTAATGGCAGGCAGTCCAGCTGGTGAGATTAGGACTTCAAGTGCTGATGTGGCTTCTGTGGACTGTGGTTCCTGCGTGCGCTGGTTCAGCTTTCTGGAGCCTTGCAGGTGCTTTCTGGAGCCTTGCAGGCGCTCCCAGATGCCCCATGTGCGCCATCTAGTGGCCAGTCTGTGACTGGCGATGGCCTTCACCAAGTCTCAAACTCCAGTATTCTCCCCAGGGTCTGATCAGGAGCCCACACTGGGGCGCGATCCTGGGAGATCAAACGTCCCTTTCTTCAGCTGCTTTCTCTTCTCCATCCCCCCCCCCATTCCCTCCCAGCTTTCAGAACCGCCACCTCCTCCTTTCCTGGTCCTTTGGCTAGGAAACTTAGAGAGCTGAAGATTTTCTCTCCCCAGTCTGCTGTGTACTTCCTGTGATTGGGTTTGCATCCAGGGCCAAGCAGCAGAAGAACAAAGAGAGAAGATGCACTGGTATTCCTCTCTCTCTCCCCCCTCTTGGGGCCCAAGCTCTTCTGGGCAGCAAAGACCTTCCCCCTTCAGAGTTCCAGCAGTCGACCCCTAGCGGCTGCAGGTGGAATTTCAGCTTCTGTCCTGAGGCTTGCTCCCTGGGGACATCGTGGGAGGGAAAGAAAACACGAACACCAAGAAAACTCTGGCAATTTGACCCCCTCTTCCCTTAGGGTTTCATTTTTCTGCTCATCCTGGGCTCTTAGGGTCCCTGCTGAGCATGCACTTTCAGGATGTGGGCTGCAAGGTTCCCGCTCAGGCAGGAGGATATAGTGGGAAATATAATCAGAAAACTCACTGCTGGATTGGTCCTATACTTGGTCTGGTTTCCTTCCCCAATTCCTGTTACGGTTCATTCTGCGGAATACTCAGATAGTGGCTCTACATATTCTGTCTGGGCTTTTACTGTAGTCTAGGGAGAGGTCTGTGGAGTGTGTTGACGTCATCTTACCTGAGCTGGAAGCCTGCAGCATAGATGTTCAAGAACAAAAAGCTGGAAATGGACTCAGCCACCATCCCTACATGACTAGGTAATTATGTTACAATCACAATGGAACATTAAAGCAACTATTTAAGGATTACATAAGTACAGATGTAATGGCTTGGAAAGATTTCCGCAGCAAAATTTAAAAGCTTTTTATTGGAGTATAAAATCCACACAGAGAGTGCACACAACCAAAGTGCAAAGATCAATACACTTGCACAAATAAAACACACCCATGCAACCGGTACCCCAATCCAGAAACAAACAGTCCCATCCCCTAGGATGCTCTTTAACTGCATACAATATTTGGGGAAACTAAGGCAGCTAGAGATCTTCATTCTGGATTTAGAAGATCCCTCAGCCTCTCATGTGAAAGCATAGCCTGTATATCAAGAAGGGTTGGAAGGCTCAAAGACCTTGGCACAATACCACACACCTGTTTCACATGCTGTTTTGCACCTACATACTAAGAACCCCAATCAACTACGTTTTGGCTCAATCTCACTTACAATCAGATAACAAACAATGATCAGACACTTGAGGCAGGTGTGTAATATGAAAGGGAAGGACCAAACTGGACCAGACCAAACCAAAACATGACCACAAATGAGAGTTTTGAACACATCCACAAGCAGGGAATAAAATTTCTAAACTAAATATTTCATGCGAAGATTGGAAGAGAAAGTAAACACACGAAAGCAAACCAAACACTCCCAAGAAGTAGAATCAAACTCACAAACACGGAAAACGTAAAAGAAAAACAGGAGACAAAAGAATTGATTCAGAGAGGAGAGGGAAAGGGAGCAGGGGACAGTCAGAGGAGGGGACACCTGTGGGAACATCACGTAGGAATCATTAGCATAAGCAGCTTGGGGCTGGGATGTGGCCCACAGTCCACACCCAGGGGAAATACACCCAAGAGTGATGGAGGAAACATCTAGGACACAATAGGGCTGAAAGGAAAGTATAATCTCCCCATAGTACCTCTGCCTCAGAAGGACTCAGGACCTCAGGGGGACCCTGAGAGAGAGTGGCAGCGGGTCAGGATCTGGGCTGGACCAGGACCAAGGGAGGGGGAGGGTGGTCTGGGGTGCACTGAGGTGGGCTGCCTGGAAGGAGGTTCAGGATGGGGCTGTATGGCCAGCGAGGCTGGGTGTGAGCCCTGAGCACTGATTCTTCCCCACGTGCAAACCCAACGTGTGCCCATCCTCCCCTTGGACCCAACTCTGAGGCTCTGGTGTCCCTTCCCTGCTGCACTGGGTCACCTGGTTTGCTGGCAGCTGGTTCCCCAGGTCCTCACACACAATTGCAATAGCACCCTGGACAGTGGGATGCTTTGCTTCCACAAATCACGGAAGACACATGACGTCAGCCATATGCTCCCAAAGAAGGCACTGATTTTCTTCTAATTAATAAAATTAGGAAGTCAGTGAAGAAAAAATAAATTAACGGAAGTAGATGAGAGAAACTAAAAAAGAATGATTTAGAACAATAGAAGGCAGTTTGACTCCGAGCTCAGCTCAAGTCCCCAGAGGGCGGCTGCAATCAGCTGAGAATCAGGAGACAAGCCAGGTGGGCAGGACATGTGGCTGCTCCCGGTTCTGTTCCTCCCTGCCCTCCAAAATGAGTGCATGGGCAGGGGCTTCTGGACAGAGTACCTGTAGGACCTGGGTGAGACTCAGACTGGGTCCGTCCCGAGGGAAATGTCAGGGTCTTTCATTCATCAGGACACTGTTTCAGTCAAAAAAGAATTTTTTTTAAAGTTATGTTACCTGGCAGGTACTAAGTTAGGTGTCAGGGAAAGAAAACAAAAATTGCACAGTGTCTGTTTTCAGGCATTGTTTGTCACCCCCAGCAGATAGATCGGTAAATAGATGGTAGATGGACAAGTGGGTGGACGGACAGATGGATGGATGGATGGTTGGATGGATGAATAGATAGCTGATGGATAAACGCAAACATGCACACATGTATACACACACACATAAATGCATGAATTCCTGAGGGATTTTTAAGGAGCTTAAACCCCAGCTGAGACCCACTCAGTTCAGCTGGGGTTCAGATATCAGCATCATTTTCGAGCCGGCACAACTGGTCTTGATTTGAAGCTTGAGCCAGAATCCTCTCTTCTGAAGAGCTCAGACAACAGGGAGGAAGGCAGGCAGCAAAACCAGGGTGTGACAGGCTCTCTGCCCTGAGTTGCTCACCGCCCCCTCCCCCGCCCCGCCCTCATCAGGCTGCCTGAGTCTCTGCTCTGGATGAGCCACAGACCAGACCTCCATCCAGTGTTGGAAGCTCAGTAACGGAGTCAGGGACAAAGTGCTCTGGTGGCTCGGGGGTGACCGAGTTGGCTGCAGAACCGGCGAATCCCCCAGAAAACACAATGTTGGAGCTGAGCCTTGAGGAATGGATATCAGGGTTTGATTCCACCAAGGAGAGAAGAAAGCACATTCTGGTAGAGGGAAGAGCTTGTACAAAGGTATGAAGACACAGAAGAACAAGGTGTATAGGTAAAAAAAAAAAAAAAGAAAGAAAGAAAATAACAACAACAACAACAAAAACAAGCAATCACCTGTGCGAGTGAGTGTATTTGGTGTGTGTGTGTGTGTGTGTGTGTGTGTGTGTGTTTAGTTCTGTGCCATGTGTTAATTCAGAGGCTGAGGGTTTGTAGGTGTGTGGGGATTAGAATGTCAGGAGCTGGGATGGGGAGGGGACCATGCTGTCTAACCAGCTCTGGGATTCAGAAATACACCGGTGGCTGCTGTGTGTGCTCTGTGCTGCTGGGAAGAGGTGCTGCTTGAGGGCAGGCAGGGGACGGTGGTCAGTAGGATGGAGTGAGCAGAGGGCCCCTGTATTGGGCAGTTAGGAGACCCAAGGAGAACTTCATGAGAGAGGTGACAACAAAAGATTCTGGGGGGGTTGAAGGGACAGGCGGGATGTGGAGATTAGACAGAGGGCAGGGGCTCCTGGCTGGTCTTCAGGGAAGGGCCAGAAGCCCCAGCAGCACGGGGGTCAGCTCTGGGCTCAAGGAAGGATGAGCTGCATGTTGGGTTTCTGTTTTCTAGGCCACTTCTCCACCTGCCTGGAGAGAATGGTGAGAGGCACACTGGGGGGCACACTGACTGCACACTATACATATGATCGGGGATGGGAATCCTACAGGAAGTGGTGGTGTCGAGGGAATGACAGGAGTTCCTGCAAAATCCCCTTGTTAAACCCACTGGGTCAGAGCAACTGGTGAAGAAGGGCTGAGCATCTGTCCAGGATAATCACAGCCAACGCACATTCACCATGACCTTGGAGAATCTCCAGTGGGACGACTCAGACATCTACTAGTGTGGGATTGAGCGATTTGGCACTGACCTGGGGTTGGAATTTGCTGTGATTGTTGACACAGATAGGCACTACCCCTTCTGTGTTCTGGGCCCCTGGGACCCACCCCCAGAGGAGACAGCACTGTTTCTCTACCTTCCCTGATGGATGGAGAGGAGTCTGGAAACTTGCCTGAGACTACACATATACATGTGCTTGTTTGAGCGTGTGTGTGCACATATGAGTGTTTTACAGAATGGCACGTGCAAGCGTGGATAGGGGGCACCAAGATTCTAGAAAGGACTAGAAGAAAGAGTGAGCGCCCACAGCTTCACATGTCTCCATCTGCTCTCCCCAGAGGGAGCAGAGAAGGATAGACTCGGCCAAGACAGGCTTGTTCAGGGAAGGCAACTCCTCTTTTCCCGGTCACCTCCACCGTCAGCACATCCCAGCCTGAGTGGGGTCTGTTGGGAGTGGAGAGAGAGTGGGGTGTTAGAAAGCCAAGATTCTCCATCTCTTAGATGCTCTCATGGCTCCCGGCTTCTCCTCCAGGATGGGATCAAGCTTGTCTGGGCACGTGTTTCTCTGCACAGCTCATTGAGTCTATTGCCCACAGAGATCAAGGTGATGGTCCCAGTTTCAGCACATAGGCCAAAGGGACCTCCTTCCATGGGACCAGAGACCCCAATTCCTTCCAATGTTTTCCTGGACCTCTGGTGCCTTGTGTCCTGCTCTTTCTGGAGTTTGGGGCCAGGACTTCATAGCGGCTGTTCCCACCCCCTGTTCCATATCGAGTATCAGAGGGAAGGAGCCCAGCACAGTCGGGGTGCTGTGAGGATTCCTGAGGTCCAGAATGGCCTCCATGGTCAGAGTGCTGCTTAAATCTATCAAATACTTTTGTCCATATCTACAAGATGATCATATGATTTTCTCCTTTAGTCTGTCAATGTGGCATATTATACTTACTGATTTCCTCACGTTTAAACAATTTTGCATTCTTGGGATAAACCCAACTTGGTCATGATGTGTTCCTGGCTTATATACCCCTGGATTCAGCTTGCTGACTTTTTTCATTGCAGACTTTGGTATTTGTGTTCATGAGTGATTTTTGCCTATATTTCTTTTTTGCACTGTCCTTGTCAGGTTTTGCCATGAAGAGTATGCTAGTCTCATAAATGGATTTGGTATTTCATCCTCTTTTTCTATGTTCTGGAATTAAAAAAAAAATATTTATTTTTGAGAGAGTGCAAGCGGGAAAAGGGCAGAGAGAAGGGGACGGAGAATCTGAAGTGGGCTCTGCGTTGACTGACAGGCTGACAGAAGTGAGCCCGACGTGGGGCTCAAACTCACAGACCGCGAGATCATGACCTGAGCTGAAGTCGGACGCTCAACCAACTGAGCCACCCAGGTACCCATATGGTCTGGAATTTTTCACGTAAGATAGGCATTCTTTCTTCCTTAAATGTTTAAGGGATATCTCCATTGAAGCTGTATGGGTCTGGAGGCTTCTTTAGGAAAGGTATGTTTTTGTTGTGGTGGTTGGTTTTAAGTAAGCTCTATACCCAACATAGGACTTGAATTTACATACCAGAGATCAAGGGTCACATGCTGTACACACTGAGCTGGAGGGTGCTCCCTGTGAGTGGTCTTTAATAACAATGGATTTGATTCATTTAAATAGTTGTAAGATGATTCAGATTTTCTATTGCTTTTTGTACCTATTTTAGTATATCACATTATTTTTGCTAGAAATTTGTTTATTCCATCTAAATTTTCAAACTTATTGGCATAAACTTGTTTAGATTTCCTTTATTATCCTATCCCTTATTATCTTACCTTGTTTTTAATATGCACAGGATATTGTGTGAAGTACCTGTTTTCATTCCTGGTGTCAATTATTCAGACCTCTCCTTTTATCACTAATATCTTGCTAAGGGTTTTGTTTCTTTAAGAAAACAACGGTTGGCTTTTTGGTCTCTATTTTATATTTCCTTTCTATTTCATTAATATTTTTCTTTTCTTCATTATTTCCTTCCTTCTCCTTTCCTCTGCAAGTGACCATGCAGTGTCACTATGGCCCAGGGTGGGAGACCTACGTGAGGTCCTGGTGTCCAGATGCTGATTTGAGTAGCTGCACCATCGTTGTTCAGACTGCTGGATCAGAGCTGAAGAAGCATCTTGTGTCCATCAATCAGAGAAAGGGCACATTCTCCATGGCCATAAGGGGGGGAGTAAAACAACTTTTGAGAAAAATGAGCTGTTGTTTTTCTGAGTTGTTCCCAGGCATCTTACAGAATGGCAACCCTGTTCACACCCAAAATCTGGAAATTTAGATCAGGACCCAAGCTTAGAATTCCTCCATAAGTTCCTGTTTTACTTTTCCTGGGGAATCCTTTAAATTAACCACTTGGAGTTGATTCTGTGGAAAATCAGTGACCTCTTCCTCAATCCCCTTGTAAGTCACAGGGGCCATCACCCCACTGTCAGTCCCCTGCTCTCTGTGGTCGGGATGTGGGACTGCCTTTCCCCAGGCTCACTGAGTGCCTCTCCCTTGGATCTGTAAGCAATACATTTTGTGACTCTGCTCCCATTGTGTGGGTGTATCGAAACTGGGCATTTCATTAAAATGTCCTGGGTGATTCGTGTCCCCAAAGTGGGAGTGTGGCTATTGAGGGAGCTACCTACCTGCCCACCCATGTGGGTGGCTGTGACTCCTCATCCAGCTTGTCGTGATCTGCATATTCTTTTGTTTTTTTAAGAGAAAGAGGCAAGAAAGACAAAGAGAAGAAGAAGAAGAAGAAGAAGAAGAAGAAGAAGAAGAAGAAGAAGAAGAGGAAGAAAGAAGAAGGAGGAGGAGGAGGAGGAAGAGGAGGAGGGGAGGGGAAGAAGAAGGAGGAGGAGGAAGAAGAAGAAGAAGAAGAAGAAGAAGAAGAAGAAGAAGAAGAAAGAGGGGGAGAAGGAGGAGGAAGAGGAGGAGGAGAAGGAGAAGAAGGAGAAGGAGAAGAAGAAAAAGAAGAAGAAGGAGGAGGAGGAGGAGGAGGAGGAGGAGAAAGAGGAGGAGGAGGAGGAAGAGGGCAGAGGGACAAAGAGAGAGAATCTTAAGGAGGTTCCACGCCCAGCATGGAGTCTGACTCAGGGCTCAATCCCACAACCCTGGGATCATGACTATGGGTCAAAGTTAACATGGCCATTGACCCAGAGGAGAACTCTTCCTTTGTGCACCATGTGGCATCTCCTTAGCAGGAGGGAGCTAGTGAAACACTGGGCAGATACGCCAACTTTTATATTTATTTGTGAATATTTAGGAAGAGAAATGTTTTTAAAGTACAAAAGTGAAGAATTAAAAAAAAGTGTGTTCTGACTTCTACCCTAGTCCCCTACCCAAAGGTATAAAGACTATAGCCAGTGTATGTGTGTGGTTTGGAGAAATCCTATGCATCTAAAACATATTTATCAGCATATATTCTTTCCCTCCCTCATAGAAAAATCGCACGTCTTGTTCTACACCTTGTCTTCTTCACTGGGTGTATTTTAAAAATCATTCCATACTAGTATGTGTAGATTTTTGTTTGTAATGGCTTCATAGTATTCCATGATATCTACATATCATGACTTGTTTAATTTTTTTTTCTCTCATGATGGACATTTCAGTTGTTTGAGTTTTTGCAACTACATGCAATTGTACAATGAAACCTCTTGCATATGTGGATTGATACACATTTATGGATATACCTGCAGAGTACATTCCTATGAAAATATAGCTCTGCCACAGGTCTGTGCATTTTTCCAAATTTGATGGATATAACCAAAGAAGTTGTAAATATTTCTACCCTTGTCTGAATTTGTTAATAAATGGCCAGCCCCCATCCCCAACATTGGGTGTTGTCAATTTTTTATCTTTACACTCTGATTGGCAGATTTGGCATATTGATTACACATGACCTGGGCCCCCAGGCAGTAGAGAATGATGTGGGGGGTGGGGGGTGAATGAGACAAGGGAGAAGGAGTAGTTCTAGGCAGCCAAGCACACAGCCACCAGATGGGTGATGCTGGGTGAGCTGAGAACCAACAGGACACCTGCCTTCAGCACGAGTGGAAGGTTCCAGGCCACCATCTGCTCTAGCTTGCAGACCCTCCCAGCCACCTCCCTCCCCACACTAGACTTAGGCAAACACCAACTTTAATTCAAAAGGGGAATAACACTTTCAAAAGCTGATAGGTGAAAAACAATAAAACAAACATTTTTTTTTTTTTGCACAAAGCAAATAAAAAGCAGACTTCATGAGAGGAAATGTCCAAAGAAGCATAGGAAAATCAGTACCTATAAGTAGCTGTATTTAGTCTAAAGGAAATGATAGACAACAGGATGAATCTAGAACATAAAGAGAGTGGAGTGCAAGATAGAGTGATGGAAAGTGAGACAGCAGATCTCAGGAAAGATAAGGAGCAGAAGAGAAAGAGACAATGGGGTGCTTGGGTGGTTCAATTGGTTAAGCATCCAACTCTTGATTTCACCTCAGGTCACAATCTTGCGGTTTGTGGGATCGAGTCCCACATCAGGCTCTGTGCCAAGCAGGCTTGGGATTCTCTCTCTCTCTCTCTCTCTCTCTCTCTCAATCAGAGTAAATAAACATTAAAAAAAAAGAAAAGGAGCAGAAAAGAAAGACAATATTGCCCAAAAGAAAGAATGAAACAACCACAAAACCCAATGATAAACGTGCCTGAAAATGCACAGACGTGGTACCTTGTAGACATTTCCTGAAGCGACATTTACGTGAACACAGTATAACATGTGTAGAGGCAGACATAGGTACAGGAGACAGAGAGGTGATGCCACAAATGTACGTCGGCTATTCCCTTGGAGGAGAAAAGAGAAGCCCAAAGTAAACATAATTGAATTGAATTAAAAACTATGTGGAAACAAAGAGATCTTTCAGGCTGTCATTGAAAGCCCACCCGGGGACCCGGGAAAGGAACTGATACAGATGATCCACAACCAGAATGGTATGAAGTTACCGAACCTTGTGGATAAAACAGAATCATCTGGGGCGCCTGGGTGGCTCAGTCGGTTGAGCGTCCGACTTTGGCTTAGGTCATGATCTCACAGTTCGTGGGTTCGAGCCCCACGTCTGGCTCTGTGCTGACAGCTCAGAGCCCGGAGCCTGCTTCAGATTCTGTGTCTCCCTCTCTCTCTGCCCCTCCCCCACTCACACTCTGTCTCTCTCTCCTTCAAAAATAAACGTTAAAAAAATAAAAAATAATAAAATAAAATAAACAGAATCATCTGGGCTGGTATCAGAAACGATGATCACATCAGAAGGTCGTACCAGAAGGATCACATGGTGTGTGACAGAAATACTCTTGCTTCATAACAACACTGCATCCCAACACACAGTGAAGGAGAATCTATATGTTCTGAGCAAATGACAGAATATTCCGGAATGCTCTGACAACTGTCTCGTGAATGCAAGACCTTATGAAATACAGCACCCATGAGCCCTTTCAAAATAGAAAATATACATCATGATCAAAATCTGCCAACAAAGGGTGAAGTTAAATAGTGAAAAAAGAGAAGCTGTGGTCAGCAATGAGTGTTTTACCCTAAGCATAAAACCCCTAAGCAATGGTGGGAACGATTACAGAAGAGAGTATAAGTGTCCTAGATGCAAAGAACACCATTCTGAGAAAATCAGCACTGGGAAGAGGACGGTGGGCCATGGGTGAGATGCAGAAGTCTTCGTCTTTTAGGGCACAGAGTCCAGAGATAGTTTTAATGTGTTGTTCCAAATCAGATGGTATTGTGGGGGCTGGGAGTCCAGGCAAGTGCGGAGGGCATCCAAGTGAGAGGCATCTCGGCATGGGTGTCAGGGTCCAAGCCGGCTGAGGAAGCCCTCCCCACCGAGGGTCAGCCCAGGCTGGGGTGGCAGAACCCCATGGGTGGTAGCTGGGTGTAGGACATCAAATCCCACATGGGGCGAAGCTGGGGCAGAGTGGTGGGGGTGGGGGCGGACATAGGTGTGGAGGCGGGGTCAGACACCATGCTAGGCTCAGCTTTTCATCTCAGCACTCTCTGATCTGTGGCATGCAGGTAAGGATCCCCCAAAATCTCCTCCACTGTTATTCTAGACACTTGGAAAGACTTCTCAATGGGTGGGTCCTTGGCATTACCCCTGATTAGGGCTTCGACATATGAATTTGGGGGAGGACACAGACACGCAGTCCATGGCAGGTGACTAACAGACACCTTCAATTCCAAACCAGAATCTGTTCTTCCTGCAAGCCCAGCTTTGCCCATTTTGGTTCATTGCGTTCCCAAACTCCCAGGTGCTCAGCCTTGAACTTAGGAGTGGCCCCTGATTCCTCTCTTGCTCATATCTAATCTGTTAAGATATCCTGCTGCTCTGGGGCCCCTGGATGGCTCAGTTGGTTGGGCATCTGACTTTGGCTCAGGTCATGATCTCATGTTGCCTGAGTTTGAGCCCCGCATTGGTCTGTGTGCTGACAGCTGGGAGCCTGGAGCCTGCTTCGGGTCTGTGTCTCCTTCTCTCTCTGCCCCTCCCCTGCTCTCACCCTGTCTCTCTCTCTCTCTCTCTCTCTCTCTCTCTCTCTCTCAAAACATAAATAAACATCAAAAAAGTTTTAACCTATCCTGCTGCTCTTTCTTCAAAATATCAATGTCCAGAATCTAACCATGCCTCCACCTGCCCACTGTTCTGCCCACTGTTCTTAACTGAGTGCCTGTCACCATTGATGCACTGAACATTTGCAGACTAAGCAGCCTTCCAGTTCTCTGACCTCCATATGCTCCTCAGCAGCTTCACATGCCTCCACGCGATTTCTCAAACATGCCAGCCACAAGACATTTGCTATTCCTAGATAGGAGGACAGGGTGGGAAAATCTAGATGTAAGTCAGCTGGGACCACCCTACTGTGTGATAGGAGGGTGTGTCGGCTGCTGCGGGGGCAGTCACAGTAAGGGCATGATCGTCACAGGAACAGAAAGCAGAACGGTGCATTCAAATGTTTCTGAGGATGAACTTTAGCAAGTAATCGACTGGCCACATGATGCTCTGAGCCTCTCGCTTCCCCCATTTTCTGACCAGCCCTGAGAACAGAAGCAAGAGGCTGAAGAAGGAAGCAGAGAAGTGCCAAGAATTGCAGAAGAGGGGGGACAGGGTGAGCGGCCCCTGGGTGAGGGGTTCCAGCTGCAGCAGGAGAGACACCAGAGGGACGGGGCCATATGGCTGCCATCGGCTCTGCTGCTGCTCTCTGTCCCAGGTGAGTGGGACTGGGCAGGTCTGGGTGACAATGGTGTGGGGCACGGCTGGTGATGGGGAAGGGAAGAGTTGAGGACACAAACAAAGAGAGGAGGGGGTGAGCTCGGAAAAACCTCACCCAGCTGAAGAAGAGGAGGAGTTGATGGTAAGATGCTTCCCACAGGTGAGCACGTACCGAGCCCTAAAGAAATCGGCTACTTTAATCCTGATGACCACATTCTGAAAATCAGGAATATTGTTTTATGTCCAGTAAAGGGGAGGGGAGCAGAGAAATAATACTAATTGGGCTAATCACTGCATTACATGGTTTTCCACACAATCTAACCCAATTCTTACCGCAATCCTATGAAACGAGACACGCAAAGATGCATATATTTTATTCCAGACCAGTTCATAAAAGTCAGCCAAGATTCAAAGAGAAATATTTCTATATCCAAGTCATTGCTCTACTTATAAGACTTATTTCCAAGCTCATCAATTTTTTCATAATACAATGATCACTTATGACATAAGCCTCCTTGTATATAACCGTCTATGTATCCCAGGTGCTAACACATCCCCCCACCCCCACACCCGGAGAAGGCTCTGTTGGGTTTGAATGCTTGTCAACGGCTCCCTCCCTGAAGTTTGCAGCGAGGCGCGCAGTCTGTTATAAGCACGTGTCACCATCTTCACTCAACTCCTTGTGTGTGGAGCAGCCCTCTCATCTCCACCAAGCCCAAGCCTTCCCTGGGCTAGTGATGCCAGTTTCCAGAAAACACTCCAAACTCCGGAGCACTGAGTTTGCAGGCAGGGCCACCACACTCAGAACCTGAACCCTGGCGTGGCTCCCACAAGGGCAGGGCCATTTGTGACACCTCAAGGAGAGCTGGGACTGGCTCAGGACTTGGCTGAAGGAGAAATTCAACCAAGGAGGCACATCCAGACCTTATTAATAAAACACAGATGGGGTGGTATAGGAAACACAATGACGGGCAAGAAAGAAGCTTATGATGCACTTTATTCTATTTCAAAATTATTTCAAGCATTCTCGTTTCTTTGCCTTTCCAGATAAATTTTCAGGTAAGTTTGTGTGTATCTACCAAAACAATCTTCCTGGTATTTTGATCGGAATCGTATTAAACTTATAGATCAATACTGGGAACATTGACATCTTTACTATGTTGAGTCTTCCAGTCCATAAACATGGTACCTCTTGCAATTTAGTTAAATATTCCTTGGCTTCTATCACCAGTGTTTTGTAAATTTAAGTATCTGGATGTTGCATGTGTTCTGTTAGATTTATACCTGGGTATTTTGTCTTCTTTTTGAGCACTCATGAACAACACGGTGCTTTTCGTTTCATTTTCTACATGCTCATTGCTAGTTTACAAGTAAGATAGTGTGTGTGTAGGTGTGTATATGTGTGTGTTTATGTGTATGTGTTTATGTATGTATGTATATGTGTTAGTGTATGTGTTTATGTGTGAGTGTATGTATGTGTGTATGTGTGTGCATGCATGTGTGTGTCTCTGCGTGTGTCAGTGTCCATGTGTATGCATGTGTCTCCGTGTGCATGTGTGTAAGTGTGTGTGTGTATGTGTGTGTGTGTATGTATGCGTGTATATGTGTGTATGTGCGTGTGTATCGATCTTTATTCCTGTGACTTGTTAAATTAATTTACCAGTTCTAGCAGTTTGGTAAAATTTTTTTGATAGATTCCTTAGGATTTTCTACACAATCATGTTGCCTGTACAAAGGCACAGTTTTATTTTTTCCTTCCTAATCTGTGTGCTTTAGTGGTGTCCCGGAACCCTTAGAGCCCCTGGAAGGTCTTAAACACTCTGATAACCCTGTGGAGCATGTAGCATCGTGGACCCACTGTGTTCCGGCATTTCTGCTTTTAAAAAAGAAGTCAGAAGTGAAATGGCTCATGTTTACATGTAGGCAACAACCTCCACTTAAATAAATATTGTGATCCAAACAAAACCTATTCGTAAGTTCATGCAAGTCTCGGATGCGGTCTGTGACCAGTGAGTAAAGCAGAGAAAGTGCAGAGCATTGTTGTGTCTGCCTAGTACTTACACTGGGGCCACATGATGCCCCCAGCAGGCTTGGGAACTGACCTGTCCAGTGCACAGATGGACTCGCAGGATTGCTGTGTGGACCTCCTTGGGGCAGGTCCAAGTCTGCTCCCTGGCATTATGACTGGGGGTCCGGGGCCTCAGCCCTTCTAGGCTCCTCATTCTTTAATGTGATGTGAAGGCACTATGTTAAGAGTCTTCCAAAAGCAATTGGGACTCCTGGGGGGCTCAGTTGGTTAAGCATCCGACTTTGGCTTGGGTCATGATCTCATGGTTTGTGAGTTCGAGCCCCGTGTCAGGCTCTGTGCTGACAGCTTAGAGCCTGGAGCCTGCTTCAGATTCTGTGTCTCCCTCTCTCTCTCTGCTCCTCCCCTCCCCTGCTCATGGTGTCTCTCTGTCCCTCAAAAATAATAAATAAACATTAAAAAAAAAAAAGATTCTTCCAGGTGGCAGCTCTAAACAGGGACTGTAAATTTCTTGACACTCCTGTTATTAGAGTTGGGGGTGTGTCTCCTCCCCTTGAGTCTGGGTGGGCTGGGGCTGTGAGGTCAGTAGCCTAGAGCAGATTCCCAACTTTTCCCTATAAGTATCTTCCTAAGGAGCCTGTTTAGACATACTTTTACTAGAATCCCCACCATGGGTATGAAATTTTAATACCAAAGATATATGCCTATATATGCCTATGTTCTATATATCGATCAATCGATCCATCTGTCAATTGATCATCTATGTTTTGTATATTAAAGAGTAGCATTTTTTCCCTTCCAAGAACCAATACTTGTCTTGTCACAATGCATGGATAGAGTATGGTAACCCTGTGTGACTTCTGAGGCCAGGCCCAAAGGAACCCTGTAACTCTGTCCTCCGTCTCTTGAAACACTTGCTCTGGAGACTCTCCTTCTCAGAACACAGCTCCACACAGAGAGGCCTCCTGTAGGATCTCAGGTCAGCTATCAAGATTGAGATCAACCTGGCACATGCTCTAGACACGCAGAAAAGAAGCTTCCAGATGACAGCAGCACCCAGCCATTTAGATCCCTCCCCCACCACTGCCATTATGTCTTCCCAGCTAAGGCCCAGACTTTTTAGAGCAGAGACAGGCCATCCCTGCTGCACTCCGTCCGAATTCTTGACCACAGAATCTATGACATGACAGAAATATCGCTGTTTTGTGCCCCACGGAAGATCTAAGCAGAGAGAACTTGATGTCCCAGCCCCAGGCAGGATGGTTCAAGGAACATGCTGCCTCTGCCGGATGCACAGAGGGCTGGGGGGAGGCCCCTGGGAGACTCAGCCCTGCGGCGGAAACCTGGGGCCGGACTCCTCATGCGGTAACGTGCACGGGCTGCTGGGCCTGGAGGTCTTGCCCTTTTCAGAGGCGCGAACCAGAACCATGTGGGCTGGAGCTGTCAGCACTGGTGGGAGGTGTTCCCCACAAGAAGCCACCCGCCTCTGCAGAACACCCTGCTGCCCACCCACACCCTCTCTGCAGTGCCCCGACCACATTCAAAGGAAGCTTCTACTCGAAAATGAACCAGCACCTTTCCTAACTGATGGACTCAAGGAGAGGAACACAGTGCCAGCAAAATGCAGCTGTAGAACTTGCTTTGTGAGCACCAGGGCCCCAGGACACAGAGGAAGAGTCCAGCTGGCCAGTTCAGCTCAGTCTCGGAGAAATTATGGACAACATGACCTCTCTAAAGAAGGAGCTCAGAAAAGAGATAGAGGTCCCCAAAATCGTTCAAAATAAAATATCTGAGCACTAGGTATTGTATGGAAACCAATTTGACAATAAATTTCGTATTAAAAAAATAAAAAGTTAATAAAAAACCGACCTTGCATTTGTGGGATTAAAAATAAAATAAAATAAAATAAAACAAAATAAAATAAAATAAAATATAATAAGGACACAAAAAAAAGAGCAGACAGAGCCCAGGAAGAATGTAAGTGGAAGAGAAAAAAAAAAAAACAAACAAACCCAAAACCCAAATCATTATTGAGAGGAAACATGTATAACTTTGAAAATTAAAAAAGAAAAAAGCTTGTGTTATTAGTTTTTGATGACTGAGTAGAGGAAGTTAAAAAGGAAGGGCTGGGCATCCTGGGCTGTGTTGCTCAGCTGGGCGTGGGGGTGAGAGTGTTCATGGGGACGGGACATAAAGGCCAAAGGTCAGGCCAAATCCAGGAGTGGGTGATGGTGGGTCTGAGCTGTCTGGGGGATGGACAGTGTCATGGGTGAGGAGGGGGCAGATCTGTTCCATCTTGATGGAAGAGTCCAAACGGTCCCTGGAACCCCTGCACCTAAGGACCAGTGAGGCCAAGAGACAACTAGAGGGACAGAAATGAGCTGTTCTGGTGATGACTGCATGAGTCCCCTGTGCTTAGAGGCCGCCGATGTAGATGCAGGGACAGGCGGATATTTACATGGTTACAAAGCCCTGCTGCAAAACACTTACTATTTACAAAGGGGGAAAGAGTAACTTCAACCACTATGGACAAATTTGCACACACAACTGCCCGTTTCCCAGACACATTCGGATTCTAGCGTTGGATTTAGAGTCATTTCCCTCCCTCTAGAATGGAAGGGTTGTCCTCTCACATATAAAACATTGAAATGGTGTCCCCCCAAATAATCTCAAAAGAGCGAAGAAAGCCACAGATTTCATAGGAAATGTAAAAGGCAAACAGGTCAGATGTGGGTCGGGCGATGGTCCAACCCAGCTTTCCATCTTTTACATTCAAGGAATTCTTTCTTGGAGGCGCCGATGCAGCAGAAGGTGGAATTGGCGGAACTCTGTGCAGCTGGCCCATCAGGGGGTCTTTGTCCCTGTGGACACACTCTGGAACTTTTTGGTTTAACCCAGGTTTTATGCTTACTGGAATTGGAAACCCATCGTTGGCCAGAGTCCTGAATGATGAAAGGGTCATTTATCCTTGGCGGAGCAACTCGAGGGTGGCAAGGAAAGGAGGTACCAGGAGGATCCACACAGGAGAGATTACAGGTGCGGCTGAGGACTGATGGTGGAATGAGAGTACACCCTTTCTTTTCTCTGCTTCCACAGTGGAGGCAATGGTCCCCGACCTGTGCAGAGCAGGGAGGGAGCCAGAGTTTATTCCTGATGGCAGGACGCGGGGAGTCCTCACCTAACAGGGACCCCCATCTGTCTCGGAAATGTAATCATTGCCCTTTCCCTGACCAGAGCTCAGAGGGTGTGGGGGTGTCCATGGTCGGGGGGGGGGCTGCGTTTTTCCTGCTCAGACTGACGTATCTTCCCCTGGAGTCCCCCGGACTCCCCACATCACAGTCACAGCAGGACCCAAGCAGGGGCAACTTCACAAAGGTCAAAAGCACAAAGTGAAGGTTGTGTAGCAGGGCCCTGAGCAGGGATCGTGCTGACAGGAGTGGGGTCCCTCTTCAGGGGCCGCTCCAGGCCCTTCCTGTCCACCCTCACTCCCGCCCCCAGACCTGGAGGACAGGCCAGCCCCGGTCCCTGCCCAAAAGCCCCTCTGAGGGCACGGCCATGCTGCCCAAGGCAAAGCATTCAGGGGCCTCCCAGCAGCCTTAGCCTGGGCTCCAGCACCTCTGCACCCTGATTTCATCCTGCTTGTCTGCCGCCTCCCCCAAATCCCCTCTGCCTCACCAGCAGGCCAGCCAGGACCAAAGATTTGCCTTTGCCTATTTGAATCTACGTCTGTCCCACCTTGTATAAATTCTGCCTGTACTTCCAGCTCAGACCTCATATCACCTCTTTGAAGCAGAGGAAGATACCTCTTCCTGGTAATCTGGCAATTTACGTTCTAGCTTCCCCTGGGAGGGGTCTCTCCTGGCTCTGAGCCCCATCTGGTAGCACATAGCAGGTGCACTATCAGATACACCCTGGACAGTGGACACGTGGTCTAGTGGACCATTGGGCCCTTGCTCATATATGTCCCCCTAGGAGTCCCCATCAGTATCCAGAATCTGTCCCCCTCAACCTCTGCCTCATCCCCTCCCCTACAAGCAGTGCCAGGACCCCCCTGCAGTCTGGCCTTTTTCTCTCCTTCTACCTGGCTTGAGCAAGATTTGTCATGTTCATTTCACAGGGGGTTCTCTTGAGAGAGAAGACACGATGCTTTGTACTTCCTAAATTATCCTTGAACCCACTACGTTCTTTTCCCACTCTCCACTTCCTGTGGAGCTGCCGCCCCATCTCTCCACCTGCAGGCTTCCTCCCGTGCCCCTCAGTCCCCTAAAAGTTCCACATCCTCCCCTCCTGACTCCACAGAACAACTGGTCTTTAAATAGTCACGAGCAGGACAGAGACCGATCGTGAAGCATGAACCAAGTGCCTGGCTGCACACATAACCGAACACACCGTCCAGCAGGGCAGCTCCAAGGAATAGGATCCTTGAGAAGGGAAGGAAGAGAGACTGTACCAGAAGGGAGGCGGTGAAGGGGGCTTCTGGGAGGAAACGCACCTTCACCCTGAACTCGGATGGGGTGAAACTGGGGCAGGGTGTTTGCCCTTTGAAGAAAGAGTTAATTGATTGTTCTTTGGATGCCTGTGGAGGGGGTGGGTTTCAGACTGATGGCCCAGCCTGTCGATTGACCATGTTGGGAATGTGAGAAAGCAGAAATGTCAGCTTCCCATTCCTTCCCAGCATTTCCCTAGCACTTGGGGAGGGGAGGGCTGGATCCATGGAACAGGTACCTGCTTGACTGTCTGTGGGCAGAATAATGCCCCCCCTCAAAAATGTCCTAATCCCCAGACCTGTGAATGTGTTATGTTACATGGCATGGGGGAATTAATGATACAGATGGATTTAAGTTTGCCAGCAGCTGACCTTGAGATGGGGAGGTGATCCTGGGATATCTGGGTGGATCCTATAGAATCACCAGTGTCTTTATAAATGAAAGCACACGGGAGAGCCAGTGTCAGAGTAATGAGGGTGAGAAAGACTTGACCACCCTTGCTGGCTGTGCAGATGGAGGGACCATGAGCCAGGGGTGCAGCATCCTCCAGAAGCTGGAAAAGACAAGGAAGCCCTTCTCCCTTAGAGCCTCCAGGAAGAGCCAACCCTGCCAGCACCTTGAATTTAGCCCAGTGAGCCTCATCCCAGACCTTGTCTCCAGAACTTTAAGATCATAACATCGTTTTGCCTTCAGCCACCAGGGTGGTGGTGATTTGCTCCAGCAGCCACAGGGAGCTAATCCAGAGCCCTTCCCTTCTGGCAACTTGAGGCTGAAAGCACCTGCACCTGTTTTGGCTGCTTGGGGGTCGGGAGCCAGGTCAGAAGGAGACCAGAAGCTTCTCTCCTGCAGCCCAGCTGAACAACTTTGCCTAGGTTTCTTGTGGGGAGGGGGAGCTCTTTAAGGACTCAGAGGTACAAAGAGGGGGCCCAGCGCAGACCTCGCTGTTTCTCCCCAGTAGAGGAAACATCAGGGGGGCCAATGGGGGTCCCTGTGAGAGTGTCCCGAGGAGAGCTGTCCCAAGGCAACAGTGGGAAAGGTCTGTGGGTCCAGCTCTGCTCACCTGGTTAGCGGGCTATTCAAATCCATGGGCTGGCTGCTGTTGATGCCCTGGGGAAATGGACGAGAGGAAGTCCAACTGGGCAGCGTTGTTCTCGCTACAGGCTTGGGAGAGTCTGTTGGATTAGGGGCTAAACACACAGAGCAGAGCATGGTTGTGAGTGTCACAGGTAGCTCCCATGGTCTCCACACCCCACCCCCAGGGGTGCAGAACCTTTCTGTCTTAGTGCCACTGCTCAGCCACGTTGGTTTTCTCTTGCATCTTTTTGGCATTATTCCAAACAAACGATTACTGATTTGCAGAGAATCACCAGTTTACTACCATGTGAGATATTGGGGTTGCTGGTTATGTGGGCAATTCCCATTCAGTTTCATCTCAGTGTCCTGCTGGGCACAGCTGAGCATGTCAGAACCATGTTCCCAATCCCTGGAGCCTTAAATCAGCCAGGCAGGCTCCTTTCTGAGTCTCAGCCTGGCCTGAAGCAGGCTCTGTGCCAGCTGCCCTGAAGCGATGTGACCCACGAGCTGGCAGGCCCAGGGTCCCCTGTCTCCTGGGACTGCCGAGTGCCCGCAGCCCCTGCTTCCCCCTGCGGTCCTTCCTGCCTCCCCAGGGCTTGCTTTCTTACTTCTCCAGGCCTGCCCAGGGAAGGTCATCTGGGTCAAGGGTCCAGACTCCAATTCTCTGGCACCAACTCTTCTTCCACCCTTGCACATATCCACCACCTTTGTGGTGTTAATTTCTTTTCAGTTAATTTCTAGAACATTCTAAGACCAGCATCCGTCCCCACTGCACATATTTGCACACCATATTTGCATATTCTAAGTTTGAAGAGATTTTTCTCTGCTTTAGAAATGGAGCAATCAGTAGCAAATGTAAACCTCCTTAGTGTCTGTGTGTCTGTGTGTTGGAGACAAGACTTAGGGGTCCAGAGGCAGAGCTGTGGGACGGGGGCTACAGCCGGACTCTCCTTCCAGGCTTGTCTCCAGGGAGGGCCTAGTGCTTCTGGGGCAGCTGCAGGGGAGCCCAGGGTCTCTCCAAGGATAGAGGCAGAAGAGAAGGTGTCTGCACCATAGTGGAACCTGCTTTTCATTCTCCTAAATATGGGCTCACGGTTCCTCACCTGCTCCCTTGTGCTGATGTTGCCAGAGGAGAGAGGGGAGCAGGGAGGGGGCATGGAGAAGGTCACTTGTTCTGTAGCTGAGACCATCAGGATCATGGCTTTCTAGCACCCCACCCCTCCCTGTATGCCTGACATCACCCCATGCAGGCTGGGATGTGCTGACGTGAACATGACCGGGAAAAGAGGAGCTGCCTTCCCTGGACAAGCCTGTCCTGGCTGAGTCTGCCCTTCTCTGCTCCCTCTGGGGAGACCAGATGGAGACATGTGGAGTTGTGGGGGCTCGCACTTTCTTCCAGTGTTTCCCAGAATCTTGGTGCCCCCCACCCACACAAACACATGCACACGTGTAGTCTCAGGCAAGTTTCGAGACTCCTCTCCCTCCATTGGGGAAGGCAGAGAAATAGTCCTGACTCCTCTGGGGGTGGGTCCCAGGACCCCAGAGCACAGGATGGGTGGTTCTTACCTGGATTGACAATCACGGAAAATTCAATCCCCACGTCAGTGCCAAATTGCTCGATCCCACACCAGTAAGTGTCTGCGTCATCCTGCTGGAGATCCTCCAAGGTCATGGTGAATGTGCGTCGGCTGTGATTGTCCTGGATGGACACTTGGCCCTTCTTCACCAGTTGCTCTGACCCAGTGGTTTTCACAAGGATTTTGCAGGAATCCCAGTCATTCCCGCGACACAACCACTTCTTGTAGGATTCCCATCCCGGACCGTATGCACAGCGCACAGTCAGTGTGCCCCCCAATGTGCCTCTCACCTTTTTTCCCTCACGGGTGCAGAAGTGGCCTAGAAAACAGAAACCCAACATGCATCTTATCCTTCCGTGAGCCCAGGGCTGACCCGAGTGCCGCTTGGGCTTCTGGCCCTGCCCTGAAGACCAGCCAGGAGCCTCTGCCCTCTGTCTAATTGCCACATCCCGTCTGTCCCTTCATCCCCTGCAGGATTTCTTTTCTGTCACCCCTCTTGTGAATCCCCCTTGAGGCTCCTAACTCTCCTAACCAATACAGGGCTCTCTGCACACTCACCATCTTACTGACCACTGTCCCCTGCCCGACCTCAAGCAGCACCTCTCCCAGCAGCACAGAGCACACACTGCAGCCACAGGTGTATTTCTGAATCCCAGAGCTGGTGAGACAGTGTGGCCCCCTCCCCATCTATGCCTCTGATACTCTACTTGCGCCCCCCAACAAAACCTCAGCCTCTGAATCACACAGAACTGGCATGGAACTAAATACACACACACACACACACACACACACACACACTCTCTCTCTCTCTCTCTCTCTCTCTCTCACACACACACAGGTGATTGCTTGTTTTGTTGTTGTTGTTGTTGTTGTTGTTGTTTTCTTTTTTTTTTTTACGTATACACCTTGTTCTTCTGTGTCTTCATACCTTTGTACAAGCTCCTCCCTCTACCAGGAATGTGCTTTCTTCTTTGCTTGAAGGAATCAAACTCTTATATTCATCCTTCCAGGCTCAGCTCAAACAGTTTCTCCCTTTCTGTAGCCAACTTGGTCGCTGCTGGCGCCACCAGACCACTTAGTCCCTGTCTCAGGTATCATGCTAAGGACACTAGATGATGATCTGTCTTTAGATCATCCAGAGCAGAGACCCAGGCAGGCTGGTGTGTGGGGATGAGCAACTCTCCAGAGAGCCTGTCACCCTGGTTTTGCTGCTTGCCTTCCTCTCTGTTGTCTGAGGTCTTCGGAAAAAAGGATCCTGGCTCAAGCTATAGTTCAAGACAAAATGTACAGGCTTAAATGATCCAGATGCCCGATCTCCACCTTAACTGAGTGGCTTTCTGCTGGAGCCCGAGCATCTGGCTTCTTCAGAGTTCCTCAGGAATTCATGCATTTATGTGTGTGTGCATATATGTGTGTGTGTGTGCAACTATCTATCATCTATCCATCTGTCCATCCATCCATCCATCCATCCACCCATCCATCATCTGTCTTAGGATCTATCTACCACAAGTTGACAAACTGTGCCCTAGAAAACGGACACCATTTGTGCTATTTATTTTTATTTCCTTCCCCAACACCTAACTTAGTACCTGTCAGGTAACAAAACATTAAAAAAAAATTTTAAATGAATAAGTGTCTGGATGAATGAAAGGCTCTGCCACTTCTTCCCATGCAGACCCTGTCTGTGTTCCCCTCCTCCACCCTGCAGGTGCTCGATCCTAGAGCCCCGCCTCACTCACCCTGGATGACAAGAAGGAACAGAACCGGGAGCAGCCACATGTCCTGCTTGGTTGTCTCCCTGGTGCTCAGCAAACGCCAGCTGCCCTCTGGGGACTGGAACAGAGCTCAGAGTCAAACTGCCTTCTATTTCTCTAAAATATTCGTTTTTGTTTCTCTCATCTACTTTTCTTAATTTTTCTTCAGTTACTTCCTAATTTCATTCATCAATTGCAAAGTAGTGCTGTCCGTTGAGAGCTTATGGCTGAAGTGATGTGGTGTCCCCTCTCCTTGCTCTGGCTGCTTAACTCGGCACCCCCTGGAGGGTGACCCTGAAGACCTTCTCTCTGGGGAGAGTTTTGCCCCTCCCCTCCCTAGCACCACCTCCTGTCTGTGCACACCTACTTCCTGTACCCCATCTCCCAGCCCCGCTCCCCACCTCCATTGGTTATTGCCCCCTTTGTACAGCTGTCCACCCTGTTAGCAGCTCAGATGTGCTCCAAATGCCATTTCTTGTCATCTGCACTCCTAAAGTCAATCTGTCCCAACATGTGGTCCGTGGGCCTGGGGCTTCCTCTCCACCTGCCCCCACCACACTAGTCTTCCATAGACAAAGAGGTTGGGGTCTTCTCCCTGCCACCTGCCACCCTCAGATTGCCTTGCAGGGGTCGGGGGCTTGGCGGGGGTTGGGGGGCTCTGGTGCAGCCCAGGGCTTTGCCAGAGGAGTAGGAGAGGGTGTGGCTGGCCAGCCCAGGGCGGGGGTGGGGGGGATGCAGAACAAGAATTCCTGTCCCTGGGGCGCCTGGGTGACTCAGTTGGTTGGGCGCCCGACTTTGGCTCACGTCATGATCTCACAGTTTGTGGGTTCGAGCCCCGCGTCAGGCTCTCTGCTGACAGCTCAGAGCCTGGAACCTGCTTCGGATTCTGTGTCTCCGTCTCTCTCTGCCCCTCTCCCACTCACCTCTGTCTCTCTCTCTCTCTCTCTCTCTCTCAAAAATAAACATAAAAAATGAAAATTAAAAAAAGAAGAATTCCTGTCCCCTTCAAGGTCCTTCTGGTTGGACTAAGAATCAAATTGACATGAGACAGATTAACAAGAGAAAATCGCATCTAGTAGCATACGTGCAGGGAGTCCACACAGACATGGCAGTCAGGCAAAAAGAGGTAAAAATGTCATGCTGAATGAAGGAGAAGGGGGTAGGAGTCTGAGATTTCTAAGGGAAGAAACACAATTCACAGGAAGATGAAACCAGTAAGTAAGTGTTTGGTGCACAGATGTTGGCCCTGCCATGCAGCTGCATTACTCAGATAACACTTGTCCTTCGTAATAACCCTTATTCTGCAAAGATCCTCTAATTGAGATTCTTTATGTCGTTAGGGGCAAAAGTTTCTCTGGAGCCCACAGGGTCTTGACTGCCTTTACCTCCGAATAATCTTCACATCAAGGTGGCCTACCTGGGGGCCTGCCTTAAGTTCCTATACTTCTGTTTGTGTCCATGTGTGAGGCTGAGCCTTCTTCTGGGATTGGGACCCCAGTGAGCCCTGAATTTATGCAGGGGTGGTGAGCGGGAACATTGGCCTCTCCTCAAACTTTTCCCTCCCTCCCTTCCTTTCTCAAGGTCGACTGAGGTGTAATTGGGATAAAATAAACCACATACGCTTAGAGTGAAAAGATTCAAACATTTTTCTTGTTCTTTTTGCTACTTCTCGAATCTTACATACGGTGCAACTTTGTGGTGCTGTTCGGTTCTATGTGTTTAACACACGGATCATTTCACAGAACCACCACCACAGACATGCAAAGCAATGCTATCACCTCGCGGGACAGGTCTTTCACTCTGACTTCCGTTTCTTTAATGGCGGGCAGTCCAGCTGGTGAGATTAGGACTTCAAGTGCTGTTGTGGCTTCTGTGGACTGTGGTTCCTGCGTGCGCTGGTTCAGCCTTCTGGAGCCTTGCAGGCGCTCCCAGATGCCCCATGTGCGCCATCTAGTGGCCAGTCTGTGACTGGCGATGGCCTTCACCAAGTCTCAAACTCCAGTATTCTCCCCAGGGTCTGATCAGGAGCCCACTGGGGCGCGATCCCGGGAGGTCAAAGGCCCCTTTCTTCAGCTGCTTTCTCTTCTCCACCCTCCCCCATTCCCTCCCAGCTTTCAGAACCGCCACCTCCTCCTTTCCTCGTCCTTTGGCTAGGAAGCTTGGAGAGCTGAAGCTTTACTCTCCCCAGTCTGCTGTGTACTTCCTGTGATTGGGTTTGCATCCAGGGCCAAGCAGCAGAACAAAGAGAGAAGATGCACTGGTATTCCTCTCTCTCTCCCCCCTCTTGGGGCCCAAGCTCTTCTGGGCAGCAAAGACCTTCCCCCTTCAGAGTTCCAGCTGTCGGCCCCCAGCGGCTGCAGGTGGAATTGCAGCTTCTGTCCTGAGGTTTGCTTGCTGGGGACTTGGTAGGAGGGAAAGAAAACACGAACACCAAGAAAACATGGGACTCCTCCCGCCCCCTTCCATTAGTGCTTCGTTTTTCTGTTCCTCTGGAGCTCTTAAGGTCCTGCTGAGAGTGCACTTTCGGGATGTGGGCTGCAGGGTTCCCGCTCAGGTAGGAGGATATAAAAGGAAATATAATCAGAACATAATCAGAAAAACTCACAGCTGGATTGGTCTTATACTTGGTCTGGTTTCCTTCCTCAATCTCTTAACTAGGGCTCATTTTTCAGAATACTCAGTCGCTGCACATATTCTGCCTGGGTTCTTAGCTGTAGTCAGGGCACGAGGTCTATGGAGTGTTGTTGACTTCATTTTACCTGAGCTGGAAGGTTACTGCATAGATTTTCAAGAGTAAAATGCTGGAAACAGGGTCAAAGGCCGATAATACAGGAGTAGTTCACTGTGCTACAGCCACACAATGGAACATTAAGACAACTATTTCAAGAATAAGTAAGCAGCGGTGTGATGGCTTGGAAAGATTTCCATGATAAAACATAAAACTTTTTTATTGGAGTATAAAATACACACAGAAAGTGCACACATCAAAAGTGCAAAGATCAACACATTTGCACAAAGAAAACACACCCATGCAACCAGCACTCCGACCCAGACACAAACAGTCCCATCCCCCAGAAGGCTCTTTAACTTCATGAAATATTTGGGGAAACCAAGGCAGTTAGAGAGGATGCTGGGAGCCACCTTCAAAACTCTTTACTCTGGAATTTAGAAGATGCCTCTACCCGCTCATGTGAAGACATAGCCTGTATATCAAGAAGGGATAGAAGGTTGAAAGAAATTGGCACCATACGACACACCTATTTCACATGGAGTTTTGTCCCCACATACTCAGTACCTCAACCAGCTATGCTTTGGCTCATTATCAATTACAGTCAGATAACAAACAATGATCAGACATTGAGGCAGGTGTGTAATATGAAAGAGAAGGACCAGAGCAGACCAGACCAAACCAAAGCATGACCACAGAGTGAGAAGAGTTTTTGAAAACATCACCAAGCAGAGAATATAAAAAAAGGAGCTTTTGAAATAAAAGTATAATTCTTAAACTGAATATTTCATCAAAGATTACAAGAGAGAATAAAAGCACAAAATTACATTAAAAAAAAAAAACCTCCCAAAAGGTAGAACCAAACTCACAAAGTTGGAAAACGTAAAAGAAAAACAGGAGATGAACTGATTCAGAGAGGAGAGGGAAAGGGAGCAGGGGACAGTCAGAGGAGGGGACACCTGAAGGAAGAGGAGACACTTGTGTGAAAGTCACATAGGAATCATTAGTAAGAAGTTTGGGGCTGGAAAGTGACCAACAGCCCACAGTCAGGGGAAATCTGCCAAGGGTGACCAAGGAAGCATCTAGGGCACAATGAGGCTGATGGGAATGGGCGACTTCTCCTTCCTTATAATCTTCCCATGGCACCTTTGCCTCAGAGGGACTCGGGACCTCCAGGGGACTCTGAGAGGGAGGGGCAGCAGGTCAGGATCTGGGCTGGACCAGGACCAAGGGAGGGAGAGGGTGGTCTGGGGTGCACTGAGGTGGGCTGCCTGGAAGAAGGTTCAGGATGGGGCTGTATGGCCAGCGAGGCTGGGTGTGAGCCCTGAGCACTGATTCTTCCCCACGTGCAAACCCCAACGTGTGCCCATTTCCTCCTTGGACCCGACTCTGAGGTTCTGGTGTCCCTTCCCAGGGAAACCTGGGTCACCTGGTTTGCTGGCAGCTGGCTGGCAGCTGCACTGGGTCACCTGGTTTGCTGGCGGCTAGCTCCCCAGGTCCTCACACACAATTGCAATAGCACCCTGGACAGTGGGATGCTTTCCTTCCGCAAATCACGGAAGACACATGATGACGTCAGCCACATGCTCCCAAAGAAGGCACTGATCTAATTAATAAAATTAGGAAGTAATGGAAGGAAAATTTTAAGGGAAGTAGATGAGAGAAACTAAAAAAGGAAAAAATTTAAAATAGAGGCACTTTGCCTCTGAGTTCAGTTCAAGTCCCCGGAGGGCAGCTGACATTTGCTGAGCACCAGGGAGACAAGCCAGGCAGGCAGGACATGTGCCAGCTCTGCTCCTTTTTGTCATCCAAGGTGAGTGGCATGGGGGCTTCAGGACCAAACCCCTGCAGGGCCAGGGCAGGACACAGACAGGGTCTGTCCTGGGGAAACGGCAGAGACTTTCACTCATCCATAGACGGATGATAGATAGATGCATACATGCACATATATATATGCACACACACATAAATGCATGAAATTCTGAGGAACTCTGAAGAAGCACAGGTGCCCAACCTCCAGCAAAGAGCCACTCAGTCAAGGTGGGGTTCAGGCATCTGCATCATTTAAAAGCACAACTGGTCTTCATTTGTCGCTCAAGCCAGGAAGCACTGGACAACAGGGAGGAAGAGCTCAGACAACAGGGAGGAAGGCAGGCAGCAAAACCAGGGTGAAAGGCTCTCTGGAGAGTTGCTCATCCCCACACATCAGCCTGCCTGGATCTCTGCTCTGGATGATCCAAAGACCAGGCCGCATCCAAGGTTATTAGCTCAACTACCAAGACAGGGACAAAGTGCTCTGGTGGCACCGGGAGGGACTGAGTTGGCTGCAGAACTGGAGAAACCATAGAAGAGACTCCATTTGAGCCAAGGCTTGAAGGAGAAGATAAGGGTTGATTTCTTCAAGCAGAGAAGAAGGCACATTGTAGGCAGAGGGAAGAGCTTGTACAAAGGTATGAAGAAACAAACTAGCGAGGTGTGTAGGTAAAAAAATCAATCAATCACCTGTGGGACGGAGTGAGCGTTTGTCATGTGTGTGAGTGTGTGTGTTTAGTTCCATGTCATGTGTCGATTCGGGGGCTGAGGGTTTATAGGTGTGTGGGGGTTAGAGTGTCGGGGGCATGGATGGGGAGGGGGCCACACTGTCTCACCAGCTCTGGGATTCAGAAATACACCTGTGGCTGCAGTGTGTGCTCTGAGCTGCCAGGAAGAGGTGCTGCTTGAGGGCAAGGAGGGGTCGGTGGTCAGTAAGATAGCAAGTGAGCGGAGGCTCCTGTGTTGGGCAGTTAGGAGCCTCAGGGGGGATTCACAGGGGGATTGACAGCAAAACAAATCCTGCAGGGGATGAAGGGACAAGCAGGATGTGGCAATTAGACAGAGAGCGGAGGCTCCTGGCTGGTCCTCAGGGCAGGACCAGAAGCTCCAGCAGTGCCCAGATCAGCTCTGGGCCAATGAAATACAAGGTGCATGTTGGTTTTCTGTTTTCTAGGCCACTTCTGCACCTGCCAGGAGGAAGCGGAGAGAGGCACATATGGGGGCACACTGACCACATCCTGTGTGTATTGCCCAGGATGGGAATCTCACAAAAAAATGGTTGTGTCGTGGGAATGACTGGGATTCCTGAAAAATCCTTGTTAAAACCACCAGGTCAGAACAACTGGTGAAGAGGGGCAGAGTGTCGATCCAGGACAATCACAGCCGACACACATTCACCATGACCTTGGAGAACCTCCAGTGGGACGATGAAGACACCTACTGGTGTGGGATTGAGTGGACTGGCACTGATATAGGGTACAAATTTTCAGTGATTGTCGAACCAGGTAGGCACTACCCCTCCTGTGCTCTGGCCTCCTGGGACTCACCCCAAGAAGAGTCAAAACTGTTTCTCTGCTGATGATCGGATGGAGAGGAGTCTCGAAACTCACCTGAGACCACACGTGTGCATGGGCCTGTGTGAGCATGTGTGTGCATGTGTGAGCATGGATGGGGAACACCAGGAGTCTGGAAGGGATTGGAAGAAAGAGTGAGCTCCCAAAACTCCGCATGTCTCCACCTGGTCTCCCCAGAGGGAGCAGAGAAGGACAGACTCAGCCAGGACAGGCTTGTTCAGGGAAGGCAACTCCTCTTTTCCTGGTCACCTCCACTGTCAGCACATCCCAGCCTGAGTGGGGTCTGTCGGGTGTGCAGGGAGAGTGGGGTGCTAGAAAGCCAAGATTCTCCATCTCTTAGATGCTCTCATGGCTCCCGGCTTCTCCTCCAGGATGGGATCAAGCTTGTCTGGGCACGTGTTTCTCTGCACAGCTCATTGTCTGAGTCTGTTGCCCACAGAGATCAAGGTGATGGTCCCAGTTTCAGCACATAGGCCAAAGGGACCTCCTTCCATGGGACCAGAGACCCCAATTCCTTCCAATGTTTTCCTGGACCTCTGGTGCCTTGTGTCCTGCTCTTTCTGGAGTTTGGGGCCAGGACTTCATAGCGGCTGTTCCCACCCTCTGTTCCATATCAAGTATCAGAGGGAAGGAGCCCAGCACAGTCGGAGTGCTGTGAGGATTCCTGAGGTCCAGAATGGCCTCCATGGTCAAAGTGCTGCTTAAATCTATGAAATACTTTTGCCTGTGTCTATGAGATGATCATATGCCTTTTCTCCTTTAGTTTGTCAATGCGGCATATTATACTTACTGGTTTCCTCATGTTCAAACAATTTTGTATTCTGGGGTCATAGCTAACTTGACAATGATGTACTATCTTGCATATATATCCCTAGGTTCAGCTTTTTGATTTTTTGTTGCAGACTTTGGTATTTATGTTCATGAGTGATTTTTGCCCATATTTCTTTTTTTTTTTGCACTGCCCTTGTCACATTTTGCTATTAAGAGCATGCTAGTCTCAGGACGCCTGTGTGGCTCAGTCAGTTAAGCATCCGACTTCGGCTCAGGTCATGTTCTCATGGTTGGTGAGTTCGAGCCCTGCATTGGGTTCTGTGGTGACAGCTCAGAGCCTGGAGCTTGCTTCAGATCCTGGGTCTCTCTCTCTCTCTCTCTCTCTCTCTAGCCCTCCCCTGTTTGTGTTCTCCCTCTATCTCAAAAATCAATCAATAAGTAAAAACTTAAAAAAAGTAATGGATTTGGTTCATTTGAATAGTAAGACGATTCAGGTTTTCTATTTCTATTTGTGCCTATTTTAGTATATCGCATTACTTTTGCTAGAAATTTGTTTATTTTGCTAGAAACAAGTTTATTGGCATAAACTTGTTTAGATATCTTTTTATTATCACATCCCATTTTTATCTTTCTTTTTAAAATGTGCAGGGTATTGTGTGATATACCTTTTTAGGCCTGGCATCAATTATTCAGAACTCTCCTTTTATCACCAACGTCTTGCGAGGGTTTTGGGCTTTTTTTTTTTTACAAAACAATGTTGGCTTTTTTGGTCTTCTTTATTTTTTTAATGTTTATTTATTTTTGAGAGAGATAGAGAGACAGAGCACGAGCAGGGGAGGGGCAGTGAGAGAGGGAAACACAGAATTCCAAGCAGGCTCCAGGCTCTGAGCTGTCAGCACAGAGCCCAACATGTGGCTTGAACTCACAAACTGTGAGATCATGACCTGAACTGAAGTCGGAGTCTTAACCAACTGAGACACCCACGTGCCCCAGGTCTTCTCTATTTTATATTTCCTTTCTACTTCATTAATTTTTTTCTTTTTTTCATTATTTCCTTCCTTTTCCTTTCCTCTACAAGTGACCATGCAATGTCACTATGGCCCAACATGGGAGACCTATGTGAGGTCCTGGTGTCCAGATGCTGATTTGAGTAGCTGCACCATCGTTGTTCAAACCGCTGGATCAGAGCTGAAGAAGAACCTTGTGTCCATCAATCAGAAAATGCACACATTCTCCATGACCATATGGGGGGAGTAAAACAATTTTTGAGAAAAATGACCTGTTGTGTTTCTGAGTTGCTCCCAGGAGTTTTACAGAATGGCATCCCTGTTCACACGCGAAATCTGGAAATTCAGAGAAGGACCCAAGCTTAGAATTCTTCCATAAGTTCCTTCTTTGCTTTTTCTGGGGCACCTTTTAAATTAACCACTTGGATTTGATTCTGTGAAAAATCAGTGACCTCTTCCCCGACCCCCTTGTAAGTCACAGGGGCTCTCAGTCTCTTGCTCTCAGTCTCCTGCTTGTTCGTGGTCTAGGATGGGGGACTGCCCTTCCTCAGGCTCTCCCCTGGATCTGTAAACAATAAATGTTGTGACTCTGCTTCCATCGTGTGGGTGTATTGAAACTGTGCCTTTCATTAAAACGTCCCTGTCCCTGGGTGGTTCATGTCCCTAAAGTGGGAGTGTGGCTATGGAGGGAGCTACCTACCTGCCCACCCACGTGGGTGGTTGTGCCTCCTCATGCAGCAGGTCGTGATCTGCATCTTCTTAATTCAATGAACCAGCTCTGGCTTCTAAATACACACGGAGGAACTCAGGCAAGTCAATGCAGACACAGCCTGGTGTGGGATTAGGAGAGTTGGAGATGACCGTGGGTCCAAGTGACCATTGACCCAGGGAAGTACTCTTCCCTCATGGACCACTGGCATCTCCTCAGCAAGAGGGAGCTAGTGAAAAATTGGGCAGATATGCCAATTTTTATATTGTGGATTTTTAGAAAGAGAAATTTTATTTTATTTTATTTTTTTAATATGAAATTTATTGTCAAATTGGTTTCCATACAACACCCAGTGCTCATCCCAACAGGTGCCCTCCTCAATGCCCATCACCCACTTCCCCCTCCCTCCCACTCCCCATCAACCCTCAGTGCACTCTCAGTTTTTAAGTCTCTTACGGTTTGCTTCCCTCCTTCTCTTTTTTTTCCCCTTTCCCTTTCCCCATGGTCTTTTGTTAAGTTTCTCAAGATCCATATAAGAGAAATTATAAAAGTATACAAAATGTAGAATAAAACAGTGTGTTCTGACTTCTACCCTACTTCCCTACCGAAGGCAAGGACTGTAACGTGTGTGTGTGTGTGTGTGTGAGTGTGTAAGCGTGTGTGTGTGTGTGTGTGTGTGTGTGTCCATGTCCTTTGGAGAAATCCTATGCATCTAAAGCATGTATTTGTGCATATATTCTTTCCCTCCTTCAAAGAAAAATCACACACATTGTTCTACATCTTGCTTATTTTCACTGAATGTATTTTGAAAATCATTCCGTATCAGTATCTATAGATTTTTGTTTGCAATGGCTTCATAGTATTCCATGACAGTTACATACCATGATTTATTTAATTGCTTCAGGGGCACCTGGGTGGCTCAGTCGATTAAGCGTACGACTGTGGCTTAGGTCATGATATCATGGTTTATGAGTTCGAGCCCCGCGTTGGGCTCTGTGCTGATGGCTCAGAGCCTGCTTTGGTTTCTGTGTCTCTGTCTCTCTCTCTGCCCCTCCTTACTCATGCTCTGTCTGTCTCTCTCTGTCTCTCAAAAAATAAAAATTAAATAAATTAAATAAAAAACTTGTTTCACTCATGACAGGCATTTCAGTTGTTTTGGGTACTTTGCAACTACATGCAATTGTGTAGCAAATCTCCTTGCATATGTGGCTTGATGCACATTTATGAATATACCTACAGGGCCATTCCTATAAAAAAAATAGCTGTGTTAGTGGTTTGTACATTTTCCCAATTTTGATGGATATTACCAAAGAGGCTGGGAACATTTCTACCCTTGTCTGAATGTGACAATAAACGGCCATCCCCCACCCCCAACATTGGGTGTTGTCAATTTTTTATCTTTACGCTCTGATTGGCAGACTTGGCATATTGATTGCACATGACCTGGGCCCCCAGGCAGTGGAGAATGATGTGGGGGGTGGGGGTGAATGAGACAGGGGAGAAGGAGTGGTTCTAGGCAGCCAAGCAGACAGCCACTGGGTAGGTGATGCTGGGTGAGCTGAGAACCAACAGGACACCTGCCCTCAGCACAAGGGGAAGGTTCCAGGCCATCACCTGCTCCAGCTTGAAGACTCTCCCAGCCGCCTCCCTCCCCACACTAGACTTTGGCAAATACCAACTTTTATTCAAAGGGGGAAAAGCACCCTCAAAAGCTTATAAGTGAGGGGTGCTGAGTGGCTCAGTCGGTTAAGAGGCCAACTCCGGCTCAAGTCACAATCTCGTGGTTCGTGACCTCAAGTCCCACATCAGGCTCTGTGCTGACAGCTTGGAGCCTGGAGCCTGCTTCAGATTCTGTGTCTCCCTCTCTCTCTGCCCCTCCCCGTTTGCACTCTGTACCCCTCTCTCTCTCAAAAATAAACATTAAAAAATGTTTTAATTTAAAAAAAGCTTATAAGTGAAAAAAAGAATATAAAGACAAAGCAAACTAAAGAACAGACTTCATGAAAAGATATGTCCAAAGAAACTTAGAAAAATCAGCACATAAATAGTTCTACTCAGTCTCAAGGAAGTGATAGACAACAGGAGGATTCTAGAAATGTAAAGAGAGTGAAGTACAAGATAGGGTGATGGAGAGCCAGCAGGCTGACCTCGGGAAAGAGAAGGAGCGGAAGAGAAGGAGCCAATGTTGCTGGAAAGAAAGAATCAAGGAAAGAACCACAAAACCCAAAGACAATCGTACCTGAAAACGCACAGACGTGGTGCCTTGTGGATATTTCCTGAAGCGACATTTACGTGAACACAGTATAACGTGTGTAGAGGCAGACATAGGTACAGGAGACAGAGAGGTGATGCCACAAATGTACGTCGGCTATTCCCTTGGAGGAGAAAAGAGAAGCCCAAAGTAAACATAATTGAATTGAATTAAAAACTATGTGGAAACAAAGAGATCTTTCAGGCTGTCATTGAAAGCCCACCCGGGGACCCAGGAAAAGAACTGATACAGATGATCCACACCCAGAATGGTATGAAGTTACCAAACCTTGTGGATAAAACAGAATCATCTGGGCTGGTATCAGAAACGATGATCACATCAGAAGGTCGTACCAGAAGGATCACATGGTGTGTGACAGAAATACTCTTGCTTCATAACAACACTGCATCACAACACACAGTGAAGGAGAATCTATATGTTCTGAGCAAATGACAGAATATTCCGGAATGCTCTGACAACTGTCTCGTGAATGCAAGACCTTATGAAATACAGCACCCATGAGCCCTTTCAAAATAGAAAATATACATCATGATCAAAGTCTGCCAACAAAGGGTGAAGTTAAATAGTGAAAAAAGAGAAGCTGTGGTCAGCAATGAGTGTTTTACCCTAAGCATAAAACCCCTAAGCAATGGTGGGAACGATTACAGAAGAGAGTATAAGTGTCCTAGATGCAAAGAACACCATTCTGAGAAAATCAGCACTGGGAAGAGGACGGTGGGCCATGGGTGAGATGCAGAAGTCTTCGTCTTTTAGGGCACAGAGTCCAGAGATAGTTTTAATGTGTTGTTCCAAATCAGATGGTATTGTGGGGGCTGGGAGTCCAGGCAAGTGCGGAGGGCATCCAAGTGAGAGGCATCTCGGCATGGGTGTCAGGGTCCAAGCCGGCTGAGGAAGCCCTCCCCACCGAGGGTCAGCCCAGGCTGGGGTGGCAGAACCCCATGGGTGGTAGCTGGGTGTAGGACATCAAATCCCACATGGGGCGAAGCTGGGGCAGAGTGGTGGGGGTGGGGGCGGACATAGGTGTGGAGGCGGGGTCAGACACCATGCTAGGCTCAGCTTTTCATCTCAGCACTCTCTGATCTGTGGCATGCAGGTAAGGATCCCCCAAAATCTCCTCCACTGTTATTCTAGACACTTGGAAAGACTTCTCAATGGGTGGGTCCTTGGCATTACCCCTGATTAGGGCTTCGACATATGAATTTGGGGGAGGACACAGACACGCAGTCCATGGCAGGTGACTAACAGACACCTTCAATTCCAAACCAGAATCTGTTCTTCCTGCAAGCCCAGCTTTGCCCATTTTGGTTCATTGCGTTCCCAAACTCCCAGGTGCTCAGCCTTGAACTTAGGAGTGGCCCCTGATTCCTCTCTTGCTCATATCTAATCTGTTAAGATATCCTGCTGCTCTGGGGCCCCTGGATGGCTCAGTTGGTTGGGCATCTGACTTTGGCTCAGGTCATGATCTCATGTTGCCTGAGTTTGAGCCCCGCGTTGGTCTGTGTGCTGACAGCTGGGAGCCTGGAGCCTGCTTCGGGTCTGTGTCTCCTTCTCTCTCTGCCCCTCCCCTGCTCTCACCCTGTCTCTCTCTCTCTCTCTCTCTCTCTCTCTCTCTCTCTCAAAACATAAATAAACATCAAAAAAGTTTTAAGCTATCCTGCTGCTCTTTCTTCAAAATATCAATGTCCAGAATCTAACCATGCCTCCACCTGCCCACTGTTCTGCCCACTGTTCTTAACTGAGTGCCTGTCACCATCGATGCACTGAACATTTGCAGACTAACTGGCCTTCCAGTTCTCTGACCTCCATATGCTCCTCAGCAGCTTCACATGCCTCCATGTGATTCCTCAAACATGACAGGCTTGTTCCTGACTCTTGTGTCCTGACCCCAGCCCTGAGTGACCCTTGTCTTTCCAGCTGCTGCCTCCTCCAGCCACAGGGGAATGGCTCTTCAGGGGCTTTGAGGGGACCTGCACCCCAGCTGTCACCCCAGACCTGCCTCTGTGGGGAGCTGGGACCCAGTCTTTCTCCTTCTTCAGATTGCTGGCCCATGAGCAGTCCTCACACGTGATGGGCACCATGGTGGGAGAATCTCTAAGTGTGCCCTGTAGGCATGACGAGGAATCCAACACATTTTAACCAATACTGATGCCAAGAACCGTGTCATCGGCCAAGGAAGATTGTGAAGACTTTGGGGCCAGAGGCGGTGGCAGCCAGAGACCAAGTGTCCATCTACGACCATCTTTGGGACCCGACCTTCACAGTTACCATGAGGACGATGCAGGCATTGAATGTGTGAGGTTAAAACGGGGTTTCTACTATCAGAGTGACTGTCAATTCTCCCTGGCAAGTCCCTCCTTGGTGCTGTCACCGAGGCTTTCTGGAGGGTCCGCTGGGCTTCTGGGTGAAAGCCAGTTCCTGTGCACTGCCGTGTCCTTTGCATATGGCCAAGTGTCCTGTCCGTAGCTGAAGAAAGAGACACACAGGGTGGCTGAGTGCACCCTGCAGCCTCTTCCTGCTTTGACCTGAGACCAGCAGGGAGCCATGAAGCCTGTGTGCCAGGGATGAACTGCCAGCTCATAGAAGCCTCTGGTAGTAGGTTTGCTATTCCTGCCTCCTCTCCCTGGATGGGATTATGCGACTCCGTCCCGTTGACATCAGGCATGGCCATGTGACGTGCTGTGGTCCATGAAGGAGGATCCTAAGAGGCGTGTACCTCTCTGAGTGGCTCCTCTAGGAGCCACTCTATTGCTTCCCTCTTCCTGTCACAGACAAGGGCTGCTCCTTCAGGCTGGGTCCCCAAGCAAATGGGGCCCACTGCGGACATGTAAGATGAGTGAGAGAATGGCTTTCATGGCTCCAGCATTCTGAGATTTGGGAGTTTTGTTACAGCAGCATCACCTAGAAAAAGCTGACTGATATAGTCCTGTGCACAGCAGGTAGCTTGTCCAGGATGAGGATACCAAGTGTGCCTTTCTGGGAAAGTCTGTAGCTCTGAGCTGTCCCCTTCACAGACTCAGGCACTGCCTCCCAAGGGAGAAGTGGTAAGCAGTGCCCCCTGAGTCTGCCTCCCCCCACCGGGCCTCTTGCAGGGAGACTAAAGAGCAGGTGACTCTTCCCTTAGTTTCCAGAGCTGTGAGCGGCTCCGAGGCTCTGCCCTTAAAGGGCTGCTGGTGTCAAGAGGGCAGTGGAGGAAGACTGGCCTCTTATAGGCAGATGACAGTCACAGAAAGGACAGGCCTGTCCCTAAGCACCCTGTCTGAATGGCCCAGACCAATTGCAGACAGAGCCACTTCCGGAGGCCAAAAGAGAGATGCACACATTTGCACACACATGCCTCCCTGCTGCCAGCTGCATCCAGGCTGTGTGAGCTGGGAAGGAGGGGGTGAGTTTGAATCCTGGGCTGAGAGCAATCATGTGGCTCGCCTAAGGTTGCACAGCGAATAAATGGCAACGTGGAACTTTCCAGGGCATTTCACAAATCCCATCTGAGGAGGAACAATTTTCTTTAAGGGCATGTTGGAAAGAAAATGAAAACTTGCAGACAAAATGTCACAAGGACTAGTGAGGAAAGGAATGGTCTTTTTATGGTGTGTCCACGAAAACAAAGTCAGGGTGACTTTTGGTTGACCCCCCCATCGAGGTGACGAGAGACAGGAGGCATGCAATGACAACAACCATGTTCTCCTCTCTGGGAGAAGAGTCTTGCCCTCCTGGCAAAGGAAAGGACACAGGAGGTCGCGTAGCCACCCCACCCCCACCCCCAAGGGTCTGAGCGGGAGCCGCGGAGCCCAAGTAAATGGAAGTTCACAAATTGAAAATTCTTCTGCTTCTGGCAAACTCCTCCCTCCCTAGCTCCGTCTGTTCTGTGTCATCGTTGAACATGTCGGGAGGGGGAGGTGCATGCCCGCACACACACACACACACACACACGCATCCGTGCACGCACACGCACAAAACCTCAGAATACATGAGATCTCCCTCTGCAGCAAGAAACGAACCAGCAGGCTGTTTCTTTATTTACTGAAACAGCCAATTAAGAGATTCTTGACAATAGGATCCCAGAATTTTAGACTTTTCCATTTATGTGAGTCTGGGTTCGTGGATAAGACATTCCAAATCGGCATCTGCCTTGCTAAGTCCTCCCTGGCTGTTTCCTGTCATGGGGCATAATGCTGGCCAGGTGCACCCGAGTTGCCGTTTGAGATATTGAAGATTTTTCTGTCCGTGGGAAGCTTGGCGGCTCATTTAACCAGGTTAAAGGGGAGGCTTGAGGATGGCTCGGTGCCAGAGCGAAGGGGGCTGGTCGGGAGCATGTGACCAAGGCAGGAGCCCATTCAAGGCCTCTGGGGTCTGGTGAGGCCAGACCAAGAGCTGGGGACTGACAAGAGGAGAGCCCACACCAAAGGTGGCCCCAGCCTCACACTCCGCTCCACCAAGAGCAGGAGATGAGGCCAGCTTCACGGGGGGCCCCTCTGTGGTCACACCGTGCCCTGCTGAGAAGGGCTTGATTTAATGCTCTGTTGTCCTGCCGGCTCGAAATGGTTGGTGATTCTAGGACAAAGGTGTTTTCATTTTGCACTGGGCCTTGCAAACGGCTGGTCTTGTCCAGAGGAGGCTTTGTCATGCCTGTACCCGCCAGCCACGCCAGCCACAGGACATTTGCTATTTGTAGAGGGAAGGGCTTGCTCGGAAAATCTAGAAGGAAGTCAGCTGGGCCCTTGCCTGCTGTGGCAGGCGGGTGTGTTGGCTGTGGTGGAGTCATGGTAAGGGTGTTATCCTCACAGGAAGCAAAAACCAGAACCGTGCATTCAAATGTTTCTGAGGAAAACTTTAGCAAGTAATCGACTGGTCACGTGATGCCCTGAGCCCCTCGCTTCCCCCATTTTCTGACCAGTCCTGAGAACAGAACCAAGAGGCTGAAGAAGGAAGCAGAGAAGTGCCAAGAAATGCAGAAGAGGGGGATGTGGTGAGCGGCCCCTGCATGAGGGGTTCCAGCCGCAGCAAGAGAGACACCCAGAGGGACGGGGCCATGTGGTTGCCATCGGCTTTGCTGCTGCTCTCTGTCCCAGGTGAGCGGGGCTGGGCAGGTCTGGGTGACAATGGTGTGGGGCAAGGTTGGTGATGGGGAAGGGAAGAGATGAGGACACAAGCAAAGAAAGGAGGGGGTGAGCTCCGAAAAACCTCACGCAAACGAAGAGGAAGAGGAGTTGATGGTAAGTTGATGCTTCCCACAGGTGAGCACGTACAGAGCCCTAAAGAAATTGGCTACTTTAATCCTGATGACCACCATTTTGAAAATCAAGAAGGCTGTTTTTTAAAAAAATGTTTATTTATTTTTGAGAGAGAGAGAGAGAGAGAGAACAGACATGGAGGAAAGGCAGAGAGAGAGGGAGACAGAATCCCAAACAGGCTTCGTGCTGCCAGCGCAGGACCCAACATGGGGCTCGAACCCACAAACCGTGAGATCATGACCTGAGCCGAAATCAAGAGCTGGACACTTCACCAACTGAGCCACCCAGGCACCCCCTGTCTTTTTTTTTTTTTAAGTAGGCTCCACGCTGGGCGTGAGGTTTGAATTTACAACTCTGAGATTAAGACCTGAGCTGAGATCAAGAGTTGGACACTCAACAGACTGAACCACCCAGACACCCCAGGAATACTGTCTTATGCACCAGGCCAGGGCGAGGGGAGCAGAGAACTAATACTAATTGGGTTAATCGATGTGTTCACCCGATTTTCCCCATAATCTAATCCAATTTTTATTGCAATCCTATGAAAACAAGAGACCATGATGCAGAGACAGGCAAATAATTTACCCTAGACCAATTCATGCAAGGCAACCAAGGTTCAAAGAGAATACGTTTATTGCCAAGATCACTGCTCTTCTTATAACACTTATATTCAAGGTCATCACTTTTTAAAAATAATACAATGGTCACTTACTACATAAGCCTCCTTGTGAATAGCTGTTCATGTATCCCAGGTGCTGACGCACCCCCCATGGGGGGCTCTGTGCCTCCAACAGGTCTGGGCTGGCCCCAGGGGCCCTGCACTGTGAGCTGCTAGATGGTGACACTGCTGGGGACTTGTCCATCCTTGTCTGAGAGTTCCCATAAACGATGTTTCTCTCTCTCTTTTTTGTTTTTGAACACTGGAAGGACAATATTTTATTATAAAAGGGGAAAGAATCAAGACAACTCACCAGTTTGCTCTGATCCTGTGAAAACACAAATGTAGCAATTAGAAATCAGAGTAATCCGATATCAGCGCTAACCGTCAGAGCCCAAGGAGGAAAAATCTTTATTTCATTAATCCCATTTCCCCACCTCTAGCTGTATTAATCAAGGTGCACCAAAACCCTTAAAAATATCACTCCCGTGAGATTGAGCCCTGAGTCAGGCTCTGTGCTGATAGCATGGAGCCTGCTTGGTATTCTCTCTCTCTCTCTCTCTCTCTCTCTCTCTCTCTCTCTCTCTCTCCCTTCCCCTCCCCCACTTGTGCTCTTTCCCTGCCTCTCAAAATAAATAAACAACAAAAAAAACCCTTAATATAAATATCACTCCCAAAATAGGACACTAAAACTCAGAACATAAAGATACTCTGCATGATAAAGCTGAACAGAAAAACACACTTTAGACTTTTAAAACTTGACCAACTTTTAAATAATATTGCTTTACAGAGATTATTTAATGTAAAAAATTTAGGGGCACCTGGGTGGTTCAGTCAGTTAAGTGACGGACTCTTGATTTCGGCTCAGGTCATGATCTCACAGTTCATGGGTTCAAGCCCCCATGTTGGGCTCCATGTTGAAAGCTCAAAACCTGCTAGGGATTTTCTCTCTCTCCCTCTCTCCCTCTCTCTCTCTTTCTGCCCTTCCCCTGCTTGGTCTCTCTCTCAATAAATAAACTTTAAAATAATAATAATGATAATAATAATAAATTTTAAAACTAATGCACATTCTAAACATCCAGTTTTGGTAATCAAGATAAAGTAATTGTATTACAAATTTCAGGATCTAAAAGTAATTTGTTACATTTACTAAGATAAATCTGAAATGGCCCGTATCAAGCATGTGTGTCCTGCATAGTGACCCTGTGATCCTCAGGCATGAAAAGACACAGTCCCACCCCTCCCCCTTTATTGATGTGATCAGCCAGATGAAAAAAAATTATGCTGAGTCTCAACTAGTACATACTGATTAGGATCATTTTGGTTTATCACTCTGGCATTTAGATTATGAAGAGTTCAGGGAAAAAAGCTTCATTCTTGAATTCTGATAAGCCAAACTAAAGTCTCAAGGGTGGCCTCCAGAAATTCAAGGTTCTCTTTTCCTACTTATTTCAATAATACTTAGGAGATTTTCTGTATTTATTTATTTTTGTTTAAAAAAATTTTTTAAATGGGGGCGCCTGGGTGGCTCAGTCAGTTAAGTGTCCGACTTCAGCTCAGGTCATGATCTCACAGTCTGTGAATTCAAGCCCCACGTCGGGCTCTGTGCTGACAGCTCAGAGCCTGGAACCTGCTTCTGCTTCATATTCTGTGTCTCCCTCTCTCTCTGCCCCTCCCCTGCTCATGCTCTGTCTCTCTCTGTCTCAAAAATAAATAAAAACATTAAAAAAAATTTTTAAATAAATTTTTTTAATGTTTTTATTTATTTTTGAGACAGAGAGAGAAAGGGGAGAGGCAGAGAGAGAGAGGGAGACACAGAATCCGAAGCAGGCTCCAGGCTCCAAGCTGTTAGCACAGAGACTGACAGGGGGCTTGAACTCACAGGGGGCTTGAACTCACATGCCATGAGATCATGACCTGAGCCGAAGTCAGATGCCCAATGGACTGAGCCACCTAGGGACCCTGACACTTTCTGTATTTAATAAGAGTTATAATTCAATTGGTCTGTAAGCCCAAGTCCAAAAGTCCTTGCCTCATGGCAAGAGGCCGCACAGGAGCTGGTTGACCAGTAAGACTAAGACCAGACAAAAGGAAAACACACTCGCCAGGGTTGTAGACAATGACCTTCCAGCAACAGAGACAAGCCCAGCGGGATGGCCATACACAAGAGGGCCTGTGGAGACCTCAAGCTACGCCATCCTCCTGCTCCTAAAGGAGATAAATCTCTCTCTGTCTACCCGGTTACTTGCCATTACACTTAACAGGCAGGTCTCTTTTACTTTATATTTATTTTTTTTTAAGATTACCAAAGGCTTCGACTTACAATTGGAGCTGTAGGAAGCCTCTGGGGCTTGATGGGTACAGAGCAAGCACTGTCCTGTAGGATCTTAGAGAGAACCCGGGCCGGGGAGGAGCAGTGCAGCATCCCAGAGGTAGCTGAGACAGGGGGGAGAGAGCCCTCACGCTTCAGCAAGGAGAAGGTGGAGAAGAAAAAACACAAGGAGGGTTGTGGGGGTGGGGGCGGGGGAGGGGATGCCGGGCTGCCTCAGGGTCAAGGTCAGGGTCTAGGTGTAACAGAGCATTTCTAACAATGTTTTCTTACCCAGACCTGAGGAAGCAGCTCCAGATCTCGAAGGCTAGGGCTTAAGCAACTGAAAGAGTAGGTAACGTGGAAAGCCAGTCCTAAAGCGTCCCTGACCCCATCAGAAACGCAGAGAACAGCGCCCCCACAGCCTGAGCCTGGGACAGCAGCAACTGCACACGGTTCAGTGTTGTGGCTCCCAGTCTCCCCAGCCAGAAGCCTGCCTCGGGAGGGCCTCAGACTGGGGCATTTTGCCCCGTTGAGCAAGGTTCCTCAGCCTCTCCACTGTTGGCATTGGGGCTGGACCATTCTGTGTTGAGGGGCTGCCTTGTGCGCTTCAGGATGTTTAGCGGCATCCCTGGCTTCTGCCCACTGGATGCCAGGAACAACTCCCCACCCCTCCAGTTGTGAACAACCAAAAATGTCTACAAACATTCCCAAATGTCTCCTGGGGGAGCAGTATCACCCCTTGCTGAGAACCACTGCTTTGCAGATTATTGGTGGGAGAGGCAGACAGCCTTGTGTTGTAGAATATAGGTCAGTGAGCCACTTGAGCTTGCTTGCTGGGAAATCCAGTGAGAAAATGCAAGGTATTTAAAATGAGGAAGCAAAAATTAGTTGGGTATTTTGCCCAAATAATTTCTCACTGTCCTTTTGCCCTGGGTTAACCTCCTTCCTTGTTAAGAACAGATGAGACAATGGGGTGCTTGGGTGGCTCAGTCGGTTAAGTGTCGATTTCAGCTCAGGTCATGAACTCATGGTTTGTGGGTTCGAGCCCTGTGTCGGGCTCTGTGCTGACAGCTCAGAGTCTGGAGCCTGCTTCGGATTCTGTGTCTGCCCCTCTCCTGCTTGTGCTCTGTCTCTCTCTCTCAAAAATAAAATAAACATAAAAACATTTTTTTAATAATAAAAAAAGAATAGATCAGACAATAGCTGTTCCTTGGCGTAATGAGGACTCCTCAGGTGCCTGGGACCGGCATGGCTCTCCAGGCAGGAAGCACAGGGTTTAGGGGGCTGGGTCCTAATCACTTCATACTGGAGCTTCCTGGGTGACTGGGGGAGGGAGGACAATGTCAAAACCTTGGGTTTGGCAGAAGAGCTAGAGATGAGGCCCAGGGCATGGCAAGGCTGGTGGGTGACTGCCGAGGGGTGGGGAAGGGAGCAGTGTGGAGCAGGGAGTCCCTAAAGATGTCAGGTGATGGCAAGTGTTGCCACAGGTTTCTGTCCCAGGAAGGACATCGAGTGTGAATGTCCTTGAATCAGAGCCCAAATGAACCCCTTCCTGATGGTCTCTTTCTACCCCTGGCTGACTCCCATCTCCAGCATGACCCAGACATATGAACAGGAGGTCCCATCTATACAAGCAGGGATTATAAGCTTGGGGCTTACAGGTGATCATTTGGGAAGGGGACATAGCCAGAAGCTGAAGGCTTCCTTCTAGCTCTCAATACTGTGCTTCATCTAGACTTCCTTTGTTCCCATTCTTGCTTCCTGTTTTCTATTCCATCTGTCCATCCATCCATCCATCCATCCATCTGTTTATTCAGAATATACTCAGTGGCTTCATTCAGTTCTTGGTAATTGATGGACACAGCCATTTCCTTTAGGTACTGACAGGTCTGGGGACCCAGAACCTATCTGAAGTCACCCAAAATCTTCCTCTCCCTCCACTTCTAAGTTGGCTGAGCCCACACAGGCTCTCTGTGTCTCAGAATCTCACACCAGGGAGCTTCAGAGGTCTCCCCCTTGTGTCCACCTACAACCCATACCTCTCGGTTCCTGACCCTTCCCTCCTTGAGCCTTAGGGTGACCTCTGGGTTTCCAGGGGACCTGACCCTCAAGGCCCCTCCAGTCGAGGCTCTTCAGGTGAAGAAAGTACCGATGGTCTTTTTCAGGCTTCTCATCTCTGAGTGGCCCCAGCACTGTGACAGGCACCGAGGGGGGATCCCTGAGAGTGCAGTGCCAGTATGAGGAGAAATACAAGACATTTACCAAATACTGGTGCCGACAACCATGCTTGCTACTTTGGAACCAGATGGTGGAGACCAGAGGGTCTGAGGGAGAGGTGCGGAGTGGCCGTGTGTCCATCGTGGACCATTCTGCAGACCTCACCTTCACAGTGACCTTGGAGAACCTCACTACAGATGATGCAGGGAAATACAGATGTGGGATCGCGACAATACTGCGGGAAGAAGGACTCAATGGCTTCCTGCCTGACCTCTTTTTCCAGGTTCAAGTGTTTGTTTCCCCCAGGTAAGACCCTACTTTCCTCCGGTGCCCCTGAAGAAGGGATCTGAGCTAATTAATGCCTGCAGAGCACCTGAGGAAATCTCAGCTCGGGAGAAAAGAGCCAGCCCCAGTGTTTGTGCCTTAGAGACTCAGTGGGCGTGCTGTGTGGGTGTGAGTGTGTGGGAAATATGGGTGGGTGGGAGTGTGTGTGTGTGAAAGAACACGTGTGTGCATGCATGTGTGAGAGAGTATGTGTGCGAGTGAGGGTGTGAGGGACAGTGTGAGTGTGACATCCAAAGCCCTTGCTGTTGCCCCAGGTCCTGACAATATTTGTGGGCCTTGAGGACTGAGGCTGGTGTCGCTGCAGAGGGTCCTGTGACATGTGCTTCTATCAGGCCCTCCTGTCCTCACAAGACTGCGTGTCTCCACCTTCAACCTTCCTTGAATCGACCTCTCCGGTGTTCTGCCAAGGGGGACCAGGCAGGATGGCTGCACTGGCTGGAGAGGGGGCACCTGAGGTCTCACTTTTGTGCCAACTTTCAAACACTCCTGTTTCCAGTGAGATGAGGGACACTGAAATGCTTCATGGGGAAGGCGATGGCTCTCTGGTCCTGGTTTATGACCTGTCCATCTGCAGAGGAGATTGGTATGGCGTGGGGTGGGGATACGCTACACTCTGGCCAGGTCTGGGTCTGGCAAAGGGGAGACAGTGGTCCCGGAACTTCCAGCCCAGTCCCTTCCCTGAGTTCCCCCTGCTTTGTGAACTCAGAACCCTGCAGGTGACAGGTGCCTAGCTAGGGAGAATCATGCACTGGGCACTGGGCCTCTGTTTTTCACCATCAGCCTTCACGATAGCCTCCAGCAGCAAGAGCTCTGTGACATTGGGACCTCCAACGTCCCTGGTAGTGAGCACAGATCCATCCAACCCCAAGGTAACATGCGTGTGTCCCAGTGTCCTTTACCACTGCCTGGCTCCTTCCCTAGGGAGGGGCTTCCTAGATGCAAGTTTCCTCAACTATTCACTCATTCAACAAGCATTTAATTTGCTTGTTATGTGCCAGGAACTGATCTAAATGCTAGGAATATAACAGAGAACAAACAGGCAAGCCTGTGCTCTCAAGAAAGTCCCATTCAAATGGGTGGATTTAGACAATGGGTAGATGGATAGAAAGACAGACAATTAGATGATACGGATAGTTGATGGGTGGATGGATGATGGATGGATGGATAGATGACAGATGGATGGATAGACAGATAGATAGATGGAAGAAAGATGTCCATTAATAATAATTCCTACGGAGGAGAATTAAGCAGGTGTCAAGGATAGGGTGATGGGGCATGTGGGAAGATTATGGGACATGATGAAAGGAATCAAGATTCATCGAAAACAAATAACCAAGAGACTGTTTCAGTCTGAGTTTCTTCAAAATCAGATCTTGAAACAAGGACTTACGTGCAATTCATTTATGGAGAGGTGATCCCAGGAAGTATAGTGAGGGAGCTGGGAAATGGAAAAAGCCAGCAAAGTGTAACTTTGACAAAGGAGCTATCACACTAGCAACTGGGCTCTGTCCCACTAGGTGCCCTGGGAGATACCACATAGGACATAGGACATTCCTCAGAACTCTCCCACTGAGTGGTGAAGAAGCTGAGGTAGTGATCCACATACATCTATTCTCATGGTGGAGGAAGATGGCGGGCTTTGCTATTTTCTTAGAGTAATGAAGGAAGGCCTCTCAAATGAAGAGACATTTGAGCAGAGACCTGAAGGAAGCAGGAAAGCCAACAAGCAAGAATCTGGAGAAAGAATATTGCAGGCAGAGAGAGGGTCACTCTTGGGACCATGGATTCTGTGGCATTTCTGGCCTATTCTGCTCAGCAAGCACACATTCCTATAGCTAGAGAGAGCCCTCAGGCAAAGAGATGGACGAGTTGGAGGTGGGAAACCACTGGCGGGTCCAAGACTACCCACAGCTGGCCGGAGCTCAAGCAGGCAAAGAGCACATGAACCATGGTGCCAACAGGGTTTGCAAGAGCCCAGTGCATCAGTGGAGAGGGGCAGGCATCAGCCAACCCCTCAGGCTGCGAGCCAGGCAAGGGGTTGGGAAGGTAGAGAGCTTAAACAAAGGCCCAGTGTGGGGGAGGGGACACAAACATTTGTGAGGAGCTGAGGTGGTGTTAAGTATTGGGACCCAGGGTGTGAGAGGATTGCCAATGAGCTGAATTTGGGGAGGTCACTCTTGGGGCTTGATGTTGTTGAACAGTTTCGGCAGAAGAGCTGCTCCCATGATGGACAGTATTGAAGGTGAGTCAAGATGAATTTGAGTGAGGAATTCACTCAAAGGGGGCATTTCATCCTTGAAGTAGGGGCCAGCAAGAGCTGAGTTCCTGTGAGTGTTGAGGACTGTGGGTTCAGAAAGCTGTTTCCGGGGGTCTCCCTTCCTCTCCATTCTTCACCACTGCATCCTGACGCTCAAGGTCAACTCTTGAGCTGAAGGACAGGAGTCTGTGGCCCTCAGCACGGGGCTGTCCGGCCCTGATACCAACCAGCTTGGACATTGATACTGACTTTTGAGGCAATGGGACCTGAGCACAATAGCAGGTGGGGAAGAGGCAGAGCCTGGGCCTCTTGTGGAGGAGGAAACTCCTGCCAGTCACCGTGTTCCTCCTACAGGTCCCTGCCTGACCGCGTCCACTTCCTGCTCCTCATATTCCTGGAGGTGCCCCTGCTTCTGATTATGCTCAGTGCTGTCCTCTGGGTGAACAGGCCTCAGTGGGCAATTTGTGGGAAACACAGTCAGCCTGATGACGACGGCCTACAGCCCTCCTTGCCCATCGATATCCTGTCCAGAGACATCACTGTTCAGACTAGAGAAGGAAGAACTTCTGCCCCCAAACTTTATTTCTCTTCTCACTTTATTGCCAAAAACTTGTAAGCAAAGCAAAACGAAACAAAACAAAACAAAAAAACAACCTTGAAAACATGTAATGAAATATATCACACATACAAAAATGTGTGTATAATGTAGATGTGCCTGGTGATTGGCTGGGCAGCACGCGGGAAACATTCCACAGGACCCCTAACTTGCCAGCAGAAATTGGTGTCAGGCACAGACTAGTTGGTCAAGGGATCCCAAAGTGAGGGCCCGCTTTTGGGTGACCTCGCCCTGCTGAGAACCCTCAAGGCAGCCTCTCAACTCAACATTCCTTCCGTTCTTCACTCGCTCACCAAGTATTCACCAAGAGCCTATATAGTGAAGACTTATTTCTAGATTATGGGGATAGAGCAATCAACAAAACACGAGCTTTGTGTTCTAACAGTTGGTTTCAGAAAATAAAGACATAAATAATACTGGTTTGTAATAAGTGTCATGGAGAAGAAAGGGTAAGAGTTCAGAGGATGGAGTGACAGGGGACAGGGACAGCCTCTTGGGTAAGAGCCTCAGGCAGGTGAGGGAGGGAAAGTGGAAGGGCTGAGCAAAAGCAAAGCTCAGGGCAGGTGAGCACCCTGACTGAGGCCAGTGGGGCAGGAAGCTAGGAAGTCAGGTAGATGTGGACAGGCCAGGCGAGCTTTGGGTGGGGGAGTGGTGGGCTGCATCTTCTGAGAGATGGGGAGCCACTGAAGGATTTCAGCAGAGGAGGCTCCAGGATCAGATGTGAAGATGCCAAGGCATTCACTTGAGGATTGGTTCCTAAATGATCTCTGACCTCTGAGAAATCACCCAAAACAACCCCAATCTGAGCTGGGTTCCTGGGAGTGTTGATGGCAGGAGAAGGAGTGGGGCTTAGGGTAAAGAAGCTCTTTCTGAAAGCCAGGTCCTGCCCCGGGGAAACCCTCTATCTCCTCTCAGTATCACCCACCTAACCCCCAAAGTCAGCTGTTGAGCTGAGAAGCTAGGGGTGAGTATATCCAAATATCCAAGTCTAGCCCAAATGTGGGTTATTAGGTCCACGGGATCTTTGATCAGAGAGACTTGGGGGGGCAGAAAGGAGAGACCTGGGGCCTCGTCTTGAGGAGGCAGCTCACCATCTGTCACCATGTTCCCCGCAGGCCCCTGTTTAGCAGCGTCCACTTTCTGGAGTTCCTGGTCTTTCTGCAAGTGCCCCCACTCCTGACCGTGCTCAGTGCTGTCCTCAGGGTATCCTCCCCCTTTGTGGGGACCCCAACTAAGAGATGCTTCAGTCCTTCGTGCCTTTTGATATGCTGCCCAGACATACAGCCCTTCAGATTAGAGAAGAAGATAAGATATATTACATCTTATTTATCCATTTTTCTGTTGATGGCTTTGGGTTGTTGCCCATTTGGGGCTTTTCCACAGCCAGTGCCGCTGTGAACATTTTTATACAGGTCACCTAATATATACGTGAAATAAGTTCACTAAGGTAGATGCTTAGGGATGGAATTGCTGGGTTTTAGGGTTTGTGCATGCTCAACCACACTAGATAATGCCAAATGATTTTTCCAACCCCGTTAACTGCCCCAGTTAATGCTCCCATCAGCAATAGCTGAGAACCCCCATTGCTCTGCCTCTGTGTGACTACTTGGTTGGTCAGACCTTTTAGTTTTGGGGTTTTGCCATTTTGAAATAGTTTTCATTTCACAATTTACAGGATGGCCAGACTGTGCAGCCAAGGTCAAAAGGCAGGTAAGCGTGACCCAGGAAAGAGGTCAGTGCAGGATTCGAGGTCACTGAGAACAGACAACATGCACACCAGGCTCAAGGGGAGCAGGGTTTACTTACAGCACAAGGAGAGAGAGAGGGAGCCAGGCTGTGGATCTGTTCCTACGGCTGGTGCGTCCACTCTACAGCCAGCATGGGCAGTGTGGTCGCATGCACCCCAGTTGTCTTGCACAAGAATCCAGACTCCTTCCCAATGAGGTCTGAAATATAGGAAACTGGGGTGCGCCTGAGGGTCACTGACTCTAGCACTCAAGCAGAACAAAGTAGCATTCAGTGAACCTGAAAGGGATTCCCGCAAAAGTCAATAAACCCAGCACAGTCCGTGTGGGATCCTATCTCCCGGTGAGGATGTGTTCCAGGCACATTCTTTGTGGGCAAGAAGAAGTCAGGGAGGAGGCTGCCATGCCCAACCTTCTTGTGGTTTTAATTTAAGTTTCTCTGGCTGCCATCATGTTGAGAACCTTTTCACTTTCTATTGCATTTCCCCTTCTGTTCAAGTTTTGCCTACCGTTCTTGCGTTAGCTCTCTTTTCCTTACTGGATTATAGGACTTGTTGGAATCATACTCTTGTTTGGTGAAATTTTATCAATTATACATTTTTCATATGTGCTCACATAATTTGTGGCTTGTCTTTTCATTCTGGAGTCTTTTCATAAATACAGTTCTGAATTTTAGTGTATTTGAATTCATCAAAATTATTATAGTTTGTGCTTTTGGTACCATAATTTAGAAACGTTTCTTATCCCAAAGTTATAAAAATAACCTCCTATATTTTTTCTTAACAGTCTAAAATTTTTGCAGTTCACATTTTAAGTCCTTGATCCAACTGGGATCGGGTTTTTTTTTCTTCTGTGATTTGAAGTTGGAAGCATTTTCCTTTTTCTCCATATGGATAACCACATATTCCAACATATTTATCAGTTTTCCTTCTTCCCCCATTTACCTGAGTTATATCAGGTGTCCAGGTAAAAACAGGTCTGGTTATGGGTGCTCTATTCTGTTTAATTGGGCTACTTACTTATCTGTGTTCATTACCATATTGTCCTAATCACTATAGCCATATAAAGGCCCTCCACATTTTTCCTTTGTTTAAAAACTAGAAATAAGATAAAAAAATAAGAAGAAAGATTAAATAGGGTCAAGAGACTCATAATATAATATCAAAAATGTTCAGGATCTAACAGAAATCATTCACCTTGCCAAGAACCAGCCGTCTATAGATTCAAGGCAATCCCTATCAAGATTCTAATGGCATTTTTTACAGTAGTAGGGAAAAAAACCTCCTAAAACTTATGTGGAGCCACAATAGACCCTGAGTAGCCAAAGCAATCCTGAGAAAGAAGAACAAAGCAGGAGGCATCACACTTCCTGATTTCAAGCTATATTATAAAGCTATAGTCATCAAAACAGTATGGTACCGACATATAGACAGACTAATAGACCAATGGAACAGAACAGAGAGCCCAGAAATAAACCCAAACATATATGGTCAACTAATGTTTGACACGGGAACCAAGAATATGCAATGGAGAAAAAGCAGTCTCTTTAGCAAATGGTGCTGGGATAATTAGATATTCACATGTAAAAGAATAAAACTGGATTCTTTTTTTTACAGCCCTCACAAAAGTTAACTCAAAATGGATTAAAGATTTAACTGTAAGGTCTGGAACCATGCAGCTCCTAGAAGAAAGCATGGGAATAAAGCTCCTTCACATGGGTTTTGGTAATGATGTTTTGGATATGACACCTAAAGCACAAGCAACAAAATAAAAAGGAAGCAAGTGGGACTATGTCGAACTAAAGAGTTTCTGCACAGCTGATGGGAAACTATCAACAAAGTGAGAAACAACCTATGGAATGGGAAAAATATATTTGTAAACCATATACCTGATAAAGGGTTAATATCCAAAATACATAAAGAATTCATACAGCTCAAGAGCAAAAAAACAACCCAATTAAAAAATGGGTAAAAGGCCCGAAGAGACATTTCTCCAAAGAAGCTATATGAAAGGTCAACAGACATGAAAAGATCCTCAACATCACTAGTCATTACGGAAATGCAAATTAAAATCACAATGAGATATCACCTCATGCCTATTAGAGTGGCCAAAATAACAAAGACAGGATATAACCAATGTTGCCAATGGATATAGAGAAAAAGGAAACCTTCTGGTTGATGGACATATAAATTGGTGTAGCCACTACAAAAAACAACACAGATTATCCTCAAAAAATTAAAAATAGAAATACAACATGATACAGCAATTCCACTTTTGGGAATATATCCAAAGGAAATGAAAATACAAACTCAAAAAGATATCTGCATCTCCATGTTTATGGCAGCATTGTTTACAATAGCCAAGACATGGAAATAATCTAAGTGTCCAGGGGCACCTGGGTGGCTCAGTCGGTTGAGCGTCTGACTTCAGCTCAGGTCATGATCTCACAGTTCACGGGGTTTAAGCCCCACGTCGGGCTCTGTGCTGACAGCTCAGAGCCTGGAGCCTGCTTCAGACTCTATGTCTCCCTCTCTCTTTCTGCCTCTCCCCCACTCATGCTCTGTCTGTCTCTCTCCCTCTCTCTCAAAAATAAACATTAAAAAAATTTTTTTTAAATCTAAGTGTCCAATGGATAAAAAAGTTATGGTATAGATTTACAGTGGAATATTGTTCTGGAATAAAAAAATTAGGAAATACTACCATTTGCAAAAATAAAGATGGACCCTGAAGGCATTATGCCAAGTGAAATAAGTCAGGAAAGCCAAATACTGTGTGATCTCATATGTGGAATTTAAAACAAAAACGAAAACAAAAAATAACCAAATTCATAGTTACCAGAGGCAAAAGTGGTGTGGGGGGAACTGGAGGAAGGTGGTCAAAAGGTACAAATTTCCAGTTATAAGGTAAATAAGTACTAGGGATATGCTATACAACATGATGCCTACAACTAACACTGCTCTATGATATATAGAAAAGTTGTTAAGAGAGTAAATCCTAAGAGTTCTCATCAAAAGGAGAAAATATTTTTTCTTTTTTCCTTTCTTTTTCTTGTATCTACATGAGAAGATATATATCAGCAGGGAAAAACTATACTGGGCTGAATGAAAACTTAAAAAAATATATATCAAAATGGGGCACCTGGTTGGCTCAGTCGGTTAAGCGTCCAACTCTGTTTTAAAATTTTTTTACATGTTTATTTATTTTTGAAGGAGAGAGAGAGACAGGGCATGAGTGGGGGAGGGGCAGAGAGAGAGGGAGACATAGAATCTGAAGCAGGCTCCAGGCTTTGAGCTGTCAGCCCAGAGTCCGACACAGGGCTCAAACTCATGGACTGCAAGATCATGACCTGAGTTAAAGTCAGATGCCCAACCGACTGAGCAACCCAGGCGCCCCAAACGTCCAACTCTTGATTTTGGCTCATGTTATGATCTCACAGTTCATGAGGTCAAGCCCCATGTTGGGCTTTGTGCTGACAGCTAGAGCAGTGCTATGAGGGAAATTTATAGCCTCTAATTCCTATACTAAAAAAAAAGGAAAAGTCTTAAATCAATCATGTAAACTCTTACCTCAAGAGTTTAGCCACTCTACAAATCAAAACCACACTCAGATATCACCTCACGCCAGTCAGAGTGGCCAAAATGAACAAATCAGGAGACTATAGATGCTGGAGAGGATGTGGAGAAACGGGAACCCTCTTGCACTGTTGGTGGGAATGCAAATTGGTGCAGCCGCTCTGGAAAGCAGTGTGGAGGTTCCTCAGAAAATTAAAAATAGACCTACCCTATGACCCAGCAATAGCACTGCTAGGAATTTATCCAAGGGATACAGGAGTACTGATGCATAGGGGCACTTGTACCCCAATGTTTATAGCAGCACTCTCAACAATAGCCAAATTATGGAAAGAGCCTAAATGTCCATCAACTGATGAATGGATAAAGAAATTGTGGTTTATATACACAATGGAATACTACGTGGCAAGGAGAAAGAATGAAATATGGCCTTTTGTAGCAACGTGGATGGAACTGGAGAGTGTGATGCTAAGTGAAATAAGCCATACAGAGAAAGACAGATACCATATGTGTTCACTCTTATGTGGATCCTGAGAAACTTAACAGAAACCCATGGGGGAGGGGAAGGAAAAAAAAAAAAAAGAGGTTAGAGTGGGAGAGAGCCAAAGCATAAGAGACTGTTAAAAACTGAGAACAAACTGAGGGTTGATGGGGGGTGGGAGGGAGGGGAGGGTGGGTGATGGGTATTGAGGAGGGCACCTTTTGGGATGAGCACTGGGTGTTGTATGGAAACCAATTTGACAATAAATTTCATATATTAAAAAAATAATTAAAAAAAAAAGAGTTTAGCCACTCTGGAAAACAGTATGGAGGTTCCTCAAAAAACTAAAAATAGAACTACCCTACGACCCAGCAATTGCACTACTAAGCATTTATCCAAGGGATACAGTGTGCTATTTCAAAGGGACACATGCACCCCCATGTTTATAGCAGCACTATCAACAATAGCCAAAGTATGGGAAGAGTCCAAATGTCCATCAATGGATGAATGGATAAAGAAGATGTGGTATATATATATATATATATACAATGGAGTGTTGCCTGGCAATCAAAAAGAATGAAATCTTGCCACTTGCAACTACGTGGATGGAACTGCAGGTGTTATGCTAAGTGAAATTAGTCAGCCAGAGAAAGACAAATATCATATGACTTCACTCATATGAGGACTTTAAGACACAGAACAGATGAACATAAGGGAAGGGAAACAAAAATAATATAATAACAGGGGTGCGGACAAAACATGAGACTCATAAATATGGAGAACAAACTGAGGGTTAAGGGAGGGGTTGTGGGAAGGGGGATGGGCTAAATGGGTAAGGGGCACTAAGGAATCCACTCCTGAAATCATTGATGCACTATATGCTAACTAATTTGGATGTAAATTATAAAAAATAAAATAAAATAAAATAAAAAAGAAACCAGAAATAAAGAGCAAAATAAACCTAAAGCAAACAGGAGGAAAATAATAAAGATAAGAGCAGGCATCAGTGAAATTGAGAACAGAAAAACAGGGGCCCCTGGGTGGCTCAAGTGGTTAAGCATTTGACTCTTGGTTTCTGCTCAGGTCATGACCTCACGGTTTGTGAGTTGGAGCCCGGCGTCGGGCTCTGTGCTGACAGCTCGGAGCCTGGAACTTGCTTTGGATTCTGTGTCTCCATCTCTCTCTGCCCCTCCCCTGCTAGAGAGTGCACAAATGTGCTCTCTCTCTCTCTCAAAAAAATAAAATAAAACATTAAAATTTTTTTTTTAGAAACAATGAACTTCTAGCAAGACTGACAAAGAACAAAAACAGAATGTACAAATGATATCAGGGGTGTCACTAACACCCTGAAGCCATTAAAGGATAATAAAGAAATGCTACAAACAACTTTATATCCATAAATGTAACAAACTTAGAGGAAATGGACCAGTTTCTTAAGAGCCACAAATTACCAAAACTGACCCAAAATGAAATAAACAACCTCAGTAAGTCCAATTACCATTAAAGAGATGAAATATGTAATTTAAAAACATCAAAAAAGAAATATCCAGGCCCATATTCACTAGAGAATTCTAGTAAGCATTTAAAGATGAATTAACACCATTTTTGCACAATCTCTCCCAGAAGAGAGGATAGGAGTGAGAACTTCCCAATTCATTTTAAAAGCTAGTATTATCCAGATACCAAACTTAACAAAAACAGTACAAAGAAAACTAAAGACCAGTATGTCTCATGAGCATGGACACTAAAATCCTCCACAAAATATTAGCAAATGGAATCCAGCAATGCATAAAAAGAATTATACACCATGATGGAGTGAGATTTATTTGAGGTGTGCAAGGCTGGCTCAATATTTAGAAATCACTCATTGTAATTCACCATATCAAACTAAAGAAGAAAAATCATAAGATCATATCAATTGACACTGAAAAAGCATATGACAAACTCCAATACCCACCCATGATAAAAAAAAAAAACTCATAAAAATAAGAATAGAGGGAATTTCCTCAACCTGATGAATATCATCTAAAAGAAAGGCTAACATACTTAGTGATGACAAACTAAATGCTCCCCGTCTAAGATCATGAGCAAGACAGAGATGTCCTCTCTCACCATTGTTACTCATCCTAACATCATTGTTACTCATCCAGAAATTCTGGCCTTTGCAATAGGCTAGAAAAAGAAATAAAGGCATAGAGAATGGAAAAGAAGAAATAAAGCTGTCCCTATTTGCCGATGACATAGCTGTCTATGTAGAAAATCTCAAGTGATCTACAAAATCTCGTAGAACCAATAGGTGAGTTCATCAGGTCATGGGATCCAAGATGAACACACAAAAATCAACCACATTTCTATATACCAACAATGAACATATATGAACCAGAATTTAAAATGCAATTCCATTTACAATAACTCCAAAGGAAATGAAATGCTTAGGTATAAACTTAACAAAATATGTAGCGGATCCTTACACCAAAAATTACAAAATGCTGATGACAGAAATCAAAGAAAATTTAAACAGTTGCTAATCCCTCCCAAATCTGAGTTCTAATCTATTTTGCTGAAAACCAAATTTTTTTTCCCAAGGGGATGGAGACTTTCCCTGAGGCCCAGCTCTCTGTCTGAAGGGATCTGGAAGGATCATAACATGGCCTGATACCCAGATACAGAAGGCATTTCTATTTCCCAACCTCATGGATGAGAACGAAGAAAACAGCCAGAGCACACTTGTTGCAGTTTTTGAAGCCACCACAAGATGGTGATAGTGGCCATTTGCAGAGCTTCTCTGGAGACCCTGTTCAAGGACTTAAAAATAGTTCTACTCTGGGGTGCCTGGGTGGCTCAGTCGGTTGAGCATCCTCCTTCGGCTCAGGTTATGATCTCGCAGTCTGTGAGTTCGAGCCCCGTGTCAGGCTCTGGGCTGACAGCTCAGAGCCTGGAGCCTGCTTTGGATTCTCTCTTTCTCTCTCTCTCTCACTCTCTCCCTTCCCCGCTCATGCTCTGTGGTTCTCTCTCTCTCTCTCTCTCTCTCTGTCAAAAATAAATAAACACTAAAAAGCTAATAATAATGATAATTCTACTCTAACAGGATTGCTTCTCAGTGGGTGAGTCCCTCCTGGGTGATTCAAATACCCTGATCCTGGCCACCCCTGGGTGTTAGAAACAAACCCATTGTATCCTCATGGCCTTTCCTTTTCAGGCTGAGTCTTACATCATCAGCTATGCGTGTGGGGTCACTTTGTCTCCTTTGGGACCAACCAGAGGTGGACCCAGACATTCACAGGTCCAAAGCTCAAGATCCAACCAGGATCTGGAGCCCAAAGGGCAGTTCAGACTAGAATAAGTCGGGGCCCTAATACCCTGTGCCTGGAGGACGGAATAGAACCAAGCAGAAAGACAAGACACTTCTGACTCTACCCAGGGCTTCAGCTTTATTGAGAAGCAGCGTCTGCAGGGCTCTTCTGGATTTCTTACCCTTGGAAGAGATAGAAGGACCCAGTGCCCCCTACTGAACATGGCCAGCTGGCTTAGAACTTGGTGTGGTGACAGCTGGCAATGCTTCCTCTCACCTCCCATGAACAAGGGAAGCAGCTTTTTCAAAGATATAATTGGTGCCAGCAAGGTCTGAGGAAAGGCATCTGAGGAGGTGAGAAACCAGGAGACAGAGGTGCTGGGACCAAGAGAGATGGGCAGACATGGGCTGGAGGCTGGGGTGGGAGGGTCTACCTTGCAGCATGGGGAGAGATGTCTGTACTTTGACTCTGGCCTGGCATCCCAGGAACATTCTCAAAAATGGTCTTTAACATTATCTCTATGTTGAATTGTTGACACAATCGCAGGGCTTCATTGAATTGTCTATCCTATGTACTTATACGTGTGTTTTATTTCTACTAACGCACACATACATTAACACTGTAATTCAGGAATCATTTTTATAGCCCAATTAATTATACCTTATGACCATTTGTGTATCAAAAAGTTGATTCATGAACTTCACACATTTAAAATATGCCATAATTTTTTTTTGGTCCCCCGAGTACTCACACTCTCCCTTCAGTGCCAGAGTGGTCAGCACCTCTGCAAGCCCCAGTGCCCACAGCCCAGGGGCCCCTGCTGGCATCCTGAAGACAAGCTTGTGCCATCGGAGCCACCGCACTCGGGGCACCTGGTCCAGGCAGATAGTGGGACTTGGCATCCTACAGGCTGGCATTGGGAGCCAAGCCAAGCTGCCACCTGTTCCAACTCTAAAATACACTGTAATTTTGGGGGCGCCTTGGTGGCTCAGTTGGTTAAGCATCTGACTTCAGCTCAAGTCATGATCTCATGGTATGTGGGTTCAGGCCCCACATCAGGCTCTGTGCTGACAGCTCAGAGCCTGGAACCTTCTTCAGATTCTGTGTCTCCCTCTCTCTGCCCTCCCCTGCTCACACTCTGTCTCTCTCTCTCTCTCTCTCAAAAATAAATAAACATTAAAAATTTTTTAATTAAAAAAAATATATATATACCGTAACTTTTGTAACCCTATTTTGGAATCTCTCTTTTCTTAAGATGCTGAGAGCTTCACAAAATAAAAGTGGCCCAGGCTTCTCTGGACCTCAGGGGGACCATGAAGCCAAAGAGGAATAAAAAAAGATACTTCTGATTCTAGTCCAAAGAAAAGGCATAACATTTTCCTTTAACTTGATCTTTGCTTCATTATTTTTTGCTTGCAAAAGAGAGACCCAATTCACTGTGTGGATGGTTCCCATGCTATTTCATGCTCAGCCTGCTGACCTCCTAGGCTTTTACTCTGCATTTCTCTATAGCAGCCTTTAAAACACCAATGTTCCATCAACTCTGGAAGATGTAGTGGGAGGTGACAGGAGGTGGTGAGTTTTTGGATCCTCCCGTGTTGAGTCCTCACATGGATCTTCCCTCATGTGCAGGCTTGAGGGTTGGAGAAGTAAATCGCCACTGGGTCAAAAACACTTGTGTTAGTCAGGGAAACAGAGAAACAGAACAAATAGGAAAATTATGAAGAGTTCATTATAAGGAATTGGCCCCCATGGTTATGGTAGATGAGGAGTACCCAAGAAAGCAATGGTATAATTCATTCCAAGTTCAAAGGTCTAAGAGCCAGGAATGCAGAGGACAGGAAAAGATGGATGCCCTAGCTGAAGCCATCAGGCAGCAAGGGGCAAATTCCTCCTTCCTCTGCTGGTCATTGAAGTCTACTCAGATCCTCAACAGATTGGGTGAGGCCCACCCACCCAGGGGAGAGCAACTTACCTCACTGAGTCTGCAGATTCAAATGCTAATTTCATCCAGAAACATCCTCACAGACACATCCAGACATAATGCTCCATCTGAACAGCCAGTTAAGTTGACACATAAAATTAACCGTCACAGCACATACTCAAACCTAAAGTCAAGTTTCTGCTGTTTTTGCACTGCCCACTCGGTGGACCTTCCAACTTTTCAGGGCAATCAGGAGCTGGCAGAAGCTGAAGTGTTTTCAGAAAAAGAAGAAGCACTTGGGAAGTGAGAGAGGAAGAGAGATGGTTGTGGGTGGAGAAGTTTCAGGAAACAGTGAGTCCCTGTCAATTTTCTCAATTTGGGTTACAATGGCCACTGGCTGCCTGACAAATCCTCTCATTCTGCTTCCTGGGTCTGAAGATTGTGCTTCTCCCCCTTGCTGTCTCTTGGCCACCCTCTCCCCACCAGAGTTATGGTACGAGGGAAAGACGCTTGAGCAGTGGAGCCAGAGGAATCTGGGTTCGGATCCTGACATCAACCCTTATAACATGCTTCTGGTCAGTTTATTGATTTTCTGAGCTGTTGGCAAGGTAGCTAGAAGGGGGAGAGATTATGCAAACTCTTTGTTATATGAAGAAAGACCAAAATGACAACTGCCCCCCCCCCCACCAAAAAAAAATCAAGCAAAGTTTCAGAGCTATAATTTCAAGGTTTGGTTTTTTGTGGGGTTTTTTTTTGTTTTTTTTAATTTTTAATTTTTTTTAAGAGAGAGAGAGCAGAGGAGGGGCAGAGAGAGAGAGGGAGACAGGGAACCCGAAGCAGGCTTTGCACTATCAGCACAAAGCCCAACACAGAGCTCAAACCCATGAACTGTGGGACTATGACCTGAGCCATTCGGATGCTCAACCGACTGAACCACCCAGGCAGAAGCAATTGTATAGGACTTTCAAGGATCAATCATAAATGTGTTGGGCCTTGCTCCTTCTGGGATCACTCACTCTGGGAGAAGCTAGTTTCCATATCATGAAAACACTCATGCAGTTCTCTTGCACAAGGAGCTGAGGTCTCCTGCCAACAGCTATGTGAGTGTGCCATCTTGGAAGCAGATCCTCTAGGCCAGTCCAGCCTTCAGATGAGTATAGCCTTGGCCAACATCTTGACCACAACTTCATGAAAGAGATGCCCTGAACCAAACCACCCAGATAAGCCACTCTCAGATTTGCGACTCTCAGGAAGTGTGAGGTAATAATTGTTTGATATTTTTATCTGCTAAGTTTTGGGGGAATTTGTTATGCAGCAATAGATATCTAATCTAGTTGGACTTGCCTGGGGTCAGTGTCTGCAGCCAATTCAGTTCTCGTTTATTTACTCAATCACTCATTCACTCATATAGCAAATATTTATCATAAGCCGACCATTTGTCACATACTACAGTTGGGCACCGGGTTATTCCGTGGTGAATACAACAGATCCCAAATGTTGCTATGATATATCCTAGTGGGGTGGGGGAGTGGAAAGAAACCACCAAAATAAAACATAATAACAAGGTTTGGTGAATTATGGAGGAAATAAACAGAGACCAGTGATTTAGACAACAGGGTGACCCTAGGAAGGGTGATCAGGGAAGGCTTTCTGAAGGGGTGACATCCAAGGTGAAATCTAAAGGGTAAGAAGGAACAAGCAATGAGAAGAGGTGGGCAAAGGATCCAAGGAAAGGAACAAGCAAGTGATAAGGCCCTGGGGCAGGACGGGCACTGTGGCTGGAGCACAGGGCACACTGGGGCAGGGGGGCAAGATGGAATTGCAGAACCCAGCAGTGGCTGAGTCCTCTTGGGCTATGTAGACCAACCAAGAAGAGTAGATTTGATCTGAAGGGCATGGGACAAAGAGTACTAGCTACTATTGACTTTTGTTGAAGTACTCTCTTGCTGATGAGTGGGAAAGAGGAAGGTCAAGGCACTGGGGGGACAAGGAAGAACAGGGATGTCACCATCGCACTGGGAAGAGAGAGTACAGTTGTAATGTCAGGGGGAAGAGAGGAAATAGGAAGATGGAAAGTGCTAGAATAAGCATTAAGTGGAGTGACAGAGAGAGGAATCCCTGGTGTCGTGGTCTGGTTGCAATAACACTGGAAATATTGTTGTCTTTGATCAGGATAAGATAGTGCAGGAGAGGACCAGATCTGGGGAGAGAGTGTTTAGGGGGAAGTTGATAGACTTTGTTGTGTAGACCTGGTTGCGCATGACAATGCTGAGAAGCTGGCACAACCCAGGCAAGATGTTGGGCCCTGAACCTTGACCTGCTTCACTACCATTTCCAAGGTAAACTCATCCCAAATCCATCACGTCATGTGAATGAGCCACTCTGAGTTAAGATAGACTTGCCTCCTCACCTCCAGGCAAGGACCTTCCCCCATCCTGCACCTTGAAGAGACGCCCAGTCACCACCGTGAACCCAAAAGAGACAGCAGCAACTTGTGTTTGGTGAACCACCACCTTGTTACACAACCACCCCTCTGTGCCACTGGCTGGAGAGGACAGGCCCAGCCTCAGCTTCACGTGTCCCCATTTTCTCATCAGTACCTCCAATCCCTGCATCCTCTTGTCCATTCTCAGTACTCTCCCCTGCAAGTCACAGCAGAGTGGACTTTCCAAAGAAGAAAGTAAAAAGTGAGGTCCTCATGTTGGTGACAGCTGCTCCATGTCTATGTCTGGAGAACAGAGAAACACAGCCTGAGGGATTTGTACCCTGGTTGGGAACCCAGAGTCAAAATGAGACCTTTTTTTAAATTTTTTATTTATTTTTGAGAGATAGTGTGTGAGCAGAGGAGGAACAGAGAGAGAGGGAGACACAGAATCTGAAGCAGGCTCCAGGCTCTGAGCTGTCAGCACAGAGCCCGAAGCAGGGCTTGAACTCTTGAACTGCAAGATTCAAGATTATGACCTGAGCCAAAGTCAGATGCTCAACCGACTGAGCCACTCAGGCACCCCAAAATGAGACCTTTGAAGGAATGTGAGGTCACAGTGCCAACCTGTGTGGCTAGAGGAGAGCAGGGGTCCCATGGGGGACTGTGGAAGTGCTTGGAGCTGCAGGTTGGGGGGGTCCTGACACCACTGTGGTCACCACTGATGGGTGCTCTGGCCTTTACCTCCTGAGCACAAGGAAGTGACGTGTCACAAGGGTGTGGGTGGCCCACTGAGGAGGAAATGCTCTGATGTGGCTCCGTAGTGTGGGGGTGAATGTGGATAGTGAGAGGAGCAGCTGTGGGCTGTGGAGAGGGATGGCAATCCCACGCCGGCCCTGGACCCGGATCAGGACCTGTCCACAGATTGAGAAGCACGCAGGGCACCAGGTCCTGGGCTCTGCACCAGCCCATGCTCTTCTGTCCCCAAGCTTCCTCCACCCTGACCAGTTCGAGTGACCATGGAAGAAGACTGTGGGGACCAAAGACAGACTGAACAAGGAACCAAAGAGGCCTAGGAAAGCAGAAGTGGGACGTGGAGACCAGACCTTCTGTGAGGAGGCTTGAAAGTGTTCCCCCTCAGGAGCCTGACATTGCTGTGGGTGACGTCTGTGCCATAGAAATGACCCTGGGGAATGGGAGGGCATGGCTGCCTACAGCTCTACTCCTTCTACAGGTCCCAGGTGAGTGGGGCTGAGCCTGGGCAGGGAAGTCGGCCCTTGGTGGGAGGGAGGGCAGGGGGAGGTGGGGAGAGAGGGACCCAAGGGGAAGGAAGGAGGATGTGGGAGGGAGGAGGGAGAACAGAGAAAATTCCAGGAGCGGCCAGCTACTGCCTCAGCAGTGACCAGTAGGATTCAATGCATGAAGCAGGTGAATCTTGTCCACTGTCCTGGACTGAGCAGCACCGATGAGAGGGAATCTGTGTCCACCATTAACATCATTGTCACAGTCAGAAGTGATGTCTTGGAGCATCATGTGCACACGCGGGCACACACACACACACACACACACACACACACACACCATGAACAGCCTCTCCTTGTCCACTCTGTGACATCCTCTCCCTTGGGTCTCAGGAAAGGACTGTCTCCTGCCAAGGCCTCCTCCAGATCCTGAGGGCCCTTGAGGGACCCAAGAGGCACCTTGACCCCAAGCCCACTGACCCAGGCCCATCTGATGAGGGGCCCACACTTGGCTGTGTTTTCCAGGCTGTTCCTCTATAAGTGGCCCCACCTCCGTGACGGGCACTGTGGGGGGATCCCTGAGAGTGCAATGTTCATATGAAGAGCAATTAAGAGAAGTTTCCAAATACTGGTGCAAAAGGCCATGTTTTTGGAAAACTGTGGAGACCAAAGTGTCAAACAGAGAAGTGAGGAATGGCCGCGTGTCCATCAGGGACCATCCTGCAAGCCTCACCTTCACAGTGACCTTGGAGAACCTCACAGAGGATGATGCAGGAATATATCGGTGTGGGATCGATACATCATGGTTAGGAGGATACTTGCAAGACCCCGCCGTCCACATTGTGGTGTCTGTGACCCCAGGTGAGCTGTACACACCCCTCCCCCAGCACCAGTACTAGGGACCCTGAGACTGGGGCCAGTCACCCCGAACCTTCAGGAAAGTGGTGACACGTAGGCTAGAAGAACAGGGAGAGGATGGGGCTGGTGACGCGGGACACCGGGGAGGTGTATGTATGTGCTCTTGTGGGCGTGTCCACATGTGTGTGTCTAGATGTATGTGCATTCATGTGTGCATGTGTTGTGTTGTCTGCACACTCACACAAGCACACCCCTGGCTGTCGTAGGTGCCTCTGTATGCCACACCCTGACACACTGTCAAGCCTAAAGCTCTCCCGGGAAGGGGGATGGGAGAGGCCCCGAGTCTGAGGTCAGCTGCCTTCCTGCCCTGACAAGAGTCCTGTCTACTCTAAAGGGACCCTAGTCTCCTCCTGGAATCTCTCTATCCTCCCAATGGGAAACAGGACCCCTCAGATATTTCTTCTTCACCCTTATAGGCTGCCCATGACCCTGGGGCCCTAGAGAACATCACTATGTCATGGATGGTTCCTGGGGCCCCAGCCTCACAGCTGTGATTTTCAAGGTCTGCAGCAACCTCGAGACGGCCCAAGAATGAGCTCCAGACCCTGATCTGGAGCTTCTGTGACCATTTGGGAACCACCCCGCCCTCCAACTTGACCCTCCCCCTCTTCTTCTGGCACCTCGTCCCCACAGGAGGGAACCCAGAGAAACCCCTGAAATGGCTCCCCTCAGACAAAGGAGAAGGAGGAGAAAATGAGTTCTCAGGTCTTATGGTCCCAAATATACCGAATAAGTCTTCTTTAATAGAACCCTGTTTTTGTTTCCTAAGAACCAAATGAAGGTCATCCCTCTAAGTCTGTGGATTTTTATCTCGTGTTCTTATTCTGCTGTTGTCCCTGGTTCCTCTGTGGGAACTCTGAGGTCCTTCTTGTGGGTCTTAGTTTGTCTCTCATACATGAGGCATTTCCCTCCCATGCCCTCTGTTGGTTTCTACTCAACAGTGAGGAGCTGAGTGTCCACAGGCGTCCCTGGGGACCTGAGGCAAAGGCCTTCTTCTCATTGGCTTTAAGACAGGCCACTTTCTATGGGGTCCACTGGGTGTGTGTCTGTCTCCCTAGATCGTTCTTTCTGGTCATTCCCTCCCCCAGAGAGGACTGTGCAAGGGCCGCCCAGGTTCGTAGGCCTGGCTGACAGTTCTGGGGGCCGAGTGCACTGAGGGCCAGGGTTTCCGTCACTCATCGCAGACTCTGCTGAATGTGCTCTTTTGTGATCCTCACCCCAGACATATCTCCTACAATCTCTACAGAGTAAACCTCACCCCATCCTCTGCCGGGGTGCACATGGTGTGGCTGTGGCTGAGCCTGAAGCCATGTGTTCTGTCCATGCACTGGAATCTCTGAGTGACCAGGACTCTGTGAGTCAGAACCACACAGTTGACCGAGTGGGAGACCCAGGGGGAGGGCGGCAGGCCTGATGTGTGCTTCCCTCTCAGGCTCCACTGAAGCCCCCAGCATCATGAGGTCCACCAGCCCCCCAGGCCTTCACAAAACCCTGCCAGCACCCACGGGGAGCACTGCGATCCAACAAGAGACCCCCAGTCCCAGCCGACATCCCGGGTAAGAGGCTTTCATGGGGAGACTTATGACACCTGACTGATTTCTAGACCACACGGGGAGCTGAGGAATGAGGGTGCGTCTCTCTCAGCCCAGCACCCTCATTATTTACCAAGTCCACACCTAACTGTGAGGGTCCCACCTAGTGCCAGGCACTCTTCTGTGGATACAGCCCTGAGCCACTGAGACACATCCTGCTCTGACAAAAGTGAGGGGTGGGATTCACACAAGGACTAAGTCAACATGCTCATCATGATAAGTGCGTATTCATGATGAGTGCTTGGAAAAAATCCATCAGAGGGGTCGGGGAGGGCACGTGCAGGAGGGGGACAGGCAAGCTATTTAATACACAACCACGAGGGAGAGGACATTTCACTGGGGACCTGCAGGATTTAGGGAGTCGCCACTCAGGTGTCTGCAGAAATGGGGCTCCAGGGAGAGGTAAGAGCAAGCATCAAGAGTTTTACAAAAGACACCTTCAGGGCTCGGCCCAGGCCAGGTGCTCTGGGGGCCGGTGGCCCTGCCCTGTGCCCCCTCCTTCCCCCGTCCCCCAAGCCCTGACCAGAGTGGCATCCTGTCGAACACCAGGCCTCTGAGGGAGGCGAGAACTGAGCCATGTCATCTGTCCCTTCTATCATCAGCCACTGAACCAGGTGCCACACAGGTGCCAGATGCTCATTGCGAATAAAACTAACATTTCCGAGCCCTCGTGGGAGATACTGTTTACGGGAGAGCAGACACCAGACAAATAACCCTGATACTGATTTCTAGTCCACAGACAGGGTAACCCCCAATGCAGAAGGCTGAGGTAGAACCCTCTTCCTGGCCCAGGTCCCACGTCACTCCCTGGGGCCTCCCTCACATCACTCCAGGGGCCGGGCCCTTTTTCGTGTCCACCGTCCTGTCTCAAGGCCACCTGTTAGCCTGAGGGGTACGGAAGCAGTCTCTAGTGTGGGGCTGCCATGCCATGGACCCACCTGGGACTCATCTCCGCATGGGTTGTTGGGGCCTCAGGACATGGGCACAGGGACAGAAGGAAAGCGGAGGGTACCAGGGCCTCTCCCTGAGGATGTGGCTCACTGTCTGTCACTGTGTCCCCCACAGGTCCCTGCTCAGCAGCGTCAACTTCTTGCTCCTGGTCTTCCTGGAGGTGCCCCTGCTTCTAAGCATGCTCAGTGTGGTCCTCTGGGTGACCAGACCTCAGAGGGGTTCTGGGGGACGGGCGGAGTCAGCCTAATTATGAAGACCAGTAACACCTATTGCCCATTGATGATCTGTCCGGGAACACAGCGCCCCTCATGGATGGGAACGGCCTTCTGACCAATACATCCAGCTGTTGTCCACATTTCTATCAGAATACTCTGTATGGGAATGCAAGCTGGTGCAGCCACTCTGGAAAACAGTATGGAGGTTCCTCAAAAAACTAAAAATAGAACTACCCTACGACCCAGCAATTACACTATTAGGCATTTATCCACAGGGTACAGGTGTGCTGTTTCGAAGAGCACATGCACCCCCATGTTTATAGCAGCACTATCAACAATAGCCAAAGTATGGAAAGAGCCCAAATGTCCATCAATGGATGAATGGATAAAGATGTGGTATATATATGCAATGGAGTATTACTCGACAATCAGAAAAAATGAAATCTTGCCTTTGCAACTATGTGGATGGGACTAGAGGGTATTATGCTAAGCAAAATTAGTCAGAGAAAGACAAAAATCATATGACTTCACTCCTATGAGGACTTTAAGAAACAAAACAGATGGACATAAGGGAAAGGAAACAAAAATAATATAAAAACAGGGAGGGGGACAAAACAGAAGAGACTCATAAATATGGAGAACAAACTGAAGGTTATGGATTGTGGGAGGGGGAGGGGCTAAATGGGCAAAGGGCACTAAGGAATCTACTCCTGAAATCATTGTTGTACTATATGCCAACTAATTTGGATGTAAATTTAAAAAATTAAATTAAATTAAATTTTAAAAAAAGAATACTCTGTAAACTTTTTTGGTAACTTTTTTTCTTGCAATGTATCATAGACACAAAAGAATGTATCCAATAAATGCATACTCTTTTTAAAATAATTTTTAATGTTTATTTATTTTTTAGAGAGACAGAATGTGAGGGAGGGAGGGAGGGTCAGAGAGAGAGGGAGACACAGAATCTGAAGCAGGCTCCAGACTTTGAGCTATGAGCACAAAGCCTGATGCAGGCCTTGGACACACAAACCGTGAGATCATGACGTGTGTCGAAACCAGGAGTCAGGCGCTTAACCAACTGAGCCACCCAGGTGACTCTCCAACATATTAAAAAAAAAAAAAAAAAAAAAAAAAGCCAAATCACATTATAGAAGTTGTTATTTTTATTGTTGTTATTGAGTTGCATGAACTCTTTATATATTTGGTATATTAACCCCTTATCTGATATATGACTTGCAAATATTTTCTCCCATTCTTTTGGCTATCTTTTCATTTTATTGATTGTTTCTTTTGCTGTGCACAAGACTCTAATATGAGGGGCGCCTGGGTGGCTCAGTTGGTTAAGCATCCAACTCATCACGAACATGCACACTTATCTTGATGAGTGTGTCGACCTAGTCCTTATGTGAATCCCCCCACTTTTGTCAGAGCAGGATTGTGTTTCAGTGGCTCAGAGCTGTATCCACAGAAGAGTGCCTGGCACTTGGTGGGACCTTCACAGTTAGGTGTGGACTTGGTAAATAACGAGGGCGCAGGACCAAGAGAGACACACCCCATTCCTTAGCGCCACCACCCCCCCACCCCCGCCCTTGTGGTCTAGAAATCAGCCAGGTGTCATAAGTCTCTTGGTTTCAGCTCAGGTCCTGATATCACAGTTGATGAGTTCAAACCCCGAGTCAGGCTCTGTGCTAACAGTGTGGATCCTGCTTGGGATTCTGTTTCTCTCTCTCTCTCTGCTCCTCCCCCACTCACACATGCTCTCTCTCAAAATAAATAAACAAACATTTAAAAAACAAGCAAGTTTTTAATATGCAGCCCAGTCCTACTTATTATTAATTTTTGCTTTTGTTGCTTGTGTTTTTGATGTCATTTTGATGTCATTTCCAAAACTCTGTGCCAAGACCAACGTCAAGATGCTTTTTTCCCTGTTTCCGCCTAAGAGTTTTACAGTTTCAGGTGTTACATTTAAGTCTGAATCAACATTTGGAGTCAGCATTTGTGAGGGGTCCAAGTCCGTTGTTCTGCACGTGGTTCTCCAGTTTTCCCATCACCATTTCTTGAGCAGACTCTTCTTCCCCCCTTGGCCACTCTTGGCTCCCTTGTCAAAGGTTAGTTGACTTTACATGTGGGGAGCTATTTGTGGGCTTTCAATTCTGATCTAGAGGTTTTTATGCCGGTACCATACTGTTTTGATTACTGTAGATCGGTAATATGCTGTGTGTCACTACAGGACTGAGCCTTCTTCTTCTCTCAGCCTTTCCGAATGTGCCCCAGACCCCAGGACTTCCAGGAAGACCTTCTCTCTCCACAGCTGGCTCTGGACACCTGGGAAGAAATACCTTCATCTGTTCCCCAAAGTTGTTCTTCAAGGGGCACCCGGGTGGCTCAGTCAGTAAGCATCTAACCTTGGCTCAGGTCATGATCTCATGGTCTGTGAGTTCAAGCCCCATGTCGGGCTCTGGGCCAACAGCTCAGAGCCTGGAGCCTGCTTCAGATTCTGTGTCCCCCTCTCCTGCTCACGCTGTGTCTCTGTCTCAGAAATAAAATAAACATTAAAAAAAATTTTTTTAAGTTTAAAAATTTAAAAAAAGGGAGGGGGGTGTCTCAGTGGCTCAGTTTGTTGAGTGTCTGACTTCAGCTCAGGTGACAATCTTGCGTTTGTGGGTTCAAGCCCCATGTCGAGCTCTGTGCTGACAGCTCAGAACCTGGAGCCTGCTTTGGATTCTGCGTCTTCCTCTCTTTCTGCCCCTCCCTTTCTTGTGCTCTGTCTCGCAAAAAATACAACAAACGTTAAAAAAAATTAAAAAAAAAACACAAAGCTGTTCTTTAAGAGTTTTAGCTACTGGGTTATAAATCAAGATCCCAATTAAATTAGGTCAGGTTAAGGCTAGAATTTGCTTTATTACTAATTAGAGAACCCAGTTCACCAGCCTTCTCTCAGCCTCCTGCCCTAGGCTTATTATGTCTGACTGCCTATCTAGCATCTAAAGCTTTACCCGGGGCACTAATAATAATGTAGAGTGCTAGCCCCATCCCAGGATTGTGTCCTCAAAACTTTGCATGCCTTTTCTCACTTAATTCCTATAACAACTCTTGCGAGCCCAGTTTACAGATACAAAAACTGAGGCTCAGAAAGGCTCAATAGGTTGTCTGTGGCCACACAGCTTGTAAGCGGTGCTTGGGGTTAAAGCCCAGGTCTGTCTGATCCTATAGCCTGCACTTTTATGCCCTTGGTTGTAATGCCTGAGCAAATGCATCTCTAAGTGCACCAAGGTTGCTCACCTGACACCTGAGTGGGAAGGAGGCTCTGCTCCCCGCTGCTGGGACCCACTGCTGTGGTAGAGAAATGTTTCTGGAGCTGACATGCAGGCTATTGTACCCCTTGGGCCCTAAGCCCAATGGGTCCGATGCATCCTGCTGAGACCCTTCTGCAGAAACACATCGTCCTGCCCCTCCTCACTCTGCACAGCCCTGTCTCCTCTTTCCTACGTAGTGGGGACTTCCGTGCCCTGTGATCTGGCCCTTCTAAGAAATTGCACCCAGTTTGCTGAATAATTAAAAGCAGGAAATACTCTATAAAAGGAAGTGAATAGGTAAGAAACTCAAAGGCGGTCCAGTCAAACAAAGTGCAAGCTGGGGCTCCGGCAGAGCTCTGAGAGTCCAGCTGGGATCCGAGTGTGAGCTCCGGTTGTGGATCCAGAGGGACAAGGAGCCCGAGAGGCAGGACCATGCTGCTGCCGCTAGTTCTTCTTCTCAGCCTCCCAGGTGAGCGCGGCTGGGGCCCTGGGGACTTCGTACTATTAGGGCAGGGCAGGGGATGGATAGCGACCCCAGGCTGAAGGGGAAGTGTCATATCTGGAGAAATGAGAAGTGGCTCTTTTTCATTTATTCAGCAAAAGCATACTGGGGTCTTACTCTGTGCCAGGCATACTCCAGGCCCTGAGGAAGTGAAGGGAAAAGGGAAACAGGGCTGGCCATTAAAAAGAGGACCCCATGGGATGCCTGGGTGGCTCAGTTGGCTAAGCGTCCGACTTTGGCTAGGTCATGATCTCATGGTTCGTGAGTTCGAGCCCCGCGTTGGGCTCTGTGCTGACAGCTCAGAGCCTGGAGCTGCTTCTGATTCTGTGTCTCCCTCTCTTTCTGCCCCTCCCCTGCTCATGCTCTGTCTCTCTCCCTCTCAAAAATAAATAAACATTAAAAAAAATTAAAAAGAGGACCATACAGACAGCATCCGTTTGATGAACCTTGAAGAAAGGGATCAACCCTTCAAGCAGAGAAGGGAGAAGAGCATTCCAGGGAGAGGGGAGTGCTTGGCCAAGACATGGAGGCTTGAGAAAGGATGGGGCACTCGTGGGCTGAGGGCCCACAGTGGGCAGGGGGCCCATAGTGGGCAGGGGGCCATGGGGTGACTGGTTGGTCGTGAGGTTGGAAACACACAAGACAAGATTACGAAGGCCCTTGGAGGCCAGGCCTAGGAATCAAGCCTTTCAAAGAGAAAATTGCTCAGGAACCCAGGTGGGAGATGGGAGATGGGTTGTGTATCTTTTCCTCCTTGGAAAGCCACTGCACACCGAAAAGACATTAGGGACAGTTCAGAGGTTTACAGAACAGATGCTCTGTGTGTGGGTCACACAGTCTTCTCTCTGGGCCAGGAGACTGACCATCTGGCAAAACAGACTGGTCCACAGGGATCCCCCAAAAAGGGCATAGCTAGGGAGTGGGGAGACTGGAGTTCCAGTCCTGACAGGGGCATGTGACACGAGCAAGTCCCTCATTGCTCTAAGACCTGGATTTCTGGTGTGAATGAAAGTCCCTGAAGCCCTTCCTAGCTGTAACATTGTGGGACCCTGTTATTCGGATCAGATATAAATAGATGAGGGCTGTGGTCATTCTCGAATTATTGCCACCATTGTTGATTTTATCAATGATGAGGAAGCCCATGATAATGCCTGCAGATGGGTGGGGAGGGCAGCAGCTTCTCTGTGACTTTTACGCTCCTTAGGCGGGACTCCAAATGTCCCAGAATTCCCAAAGAACAGCAATTCAGAATGCCTGCATCTCCCCCAGGACTCTACCTGTGCATTTGAGTTCAGAGACCCCCATCTGCTCCTCTCTTAATCCCAACATCCAGCTCAGCAGGAGGCCAAGGGTAAGGGTGAGCTGCCTGGGCTCCCACACACAACATACACACAGTGGAGTCAGATGCACAACACCCCCATTCACATCTGTGCTCTCACACACTCATACAGAGTTAGACACACACTCACGTGCACACACAGGCTCACATACAATAAGCCACACACACTGTCTTCTCCTCCAGACGAAGGCTGAGAGGCACAGTGGCTGCTCTGACTTGGGCAGGCCGGGTGCCGCAGAGACAAGACAGGGTGTCCCTCATCCTCCTCCAACTCTGCAAGTTAATGAGGGAAGGGAGTGAAGTAGTCAATGATGCAAGAAAAGCCACCCCACTAGCAAATGGCCATTAGACACTCTGGGGTTACTTCTGTGAAACAAAGAATGAATGTGGATGGGCTGAGGTCAGAATGACCCAACTTCCAGTAGGACATTCTTGTCTGTTCAGTTTTGTGGTCCTGCAGCAACCTAGAGGAGAAGGCAGGGTGCTGGCACAGATGGGTGCTCAGTAAGCATCTGCACGTAGAAGCAGAGAACCACAGACCTGTAGCCCAGAAATTACTCTTTGGAGCCTGAGCTGGTGCAGTTGCAAGGGGACCCCAGCAGGGACACCTGCCCCATCATTGCAGGGCAAGGTGGGCTCAACCCCCTCTGCACATCCCACACCCACGTGAGCCCCTCTGCTCTGAGCCCTGCCCTTGGCTGCCTTTGGCCCATTTTGTGTCATTTGTCACTTGCTATCAACCCAGAGAGCAACTGTTTTCTCGATTTTGACACAAGACTATTCACCAAGGATTATGCATATGGGGCAAACTTCCCTGAGGGATTGACATGAAGGGAGAGAATTTCCATCTCAGAGTCAGGGATAGGAAAAATGGAGATTCAAACAGTTTAGGGTTTGAAAACCCATCGGTCCCACTCCCGAGTCCTCCTCTGAGCTGACTGCTGGCTGTCCTTCCTTCACACCAACTCTCGACAAAACACAAAGACTTGATGAGTGGTTCTGCCCATCGCGGGCTGTGCTTATAAAAGCCTCCCACATATTTCTTTTTATTTTATTTTGTTTTTAAAAATTTCTTCATGTTTATTTACTTTTGAGAGACAGAGACAGAGCACAAGTGGGGGAGGGACAGAGAGAGGGAGACGCAGAATCCAAAGCAGACTCCAGGCTTTGAGTCATCAGCACAGAGCCCGACGCAGGGCTCGAACCCACAAATGGTGAGATCATGACCTGAGCGCAAGTCAGATGCTTAACCGACTGAGCCACCCAAGCGTGCTGCACATATTTCTTTTTAAAACAAGCCCAGTCACGTTATGAATGCTTTACTGACAGATTAAATTAACAAAGCTATGGTCAATGACACTTCGGTTTTGAAGGAGTGGCATCTCTCTTCCACTCTTCCATCTCTCTTCTTTGATTGTTGGCAAATACCATCTACAATGAGTCTTGGCTTTGGACTGTAGCTATATTGTTGATGTCTGACCATTTCTGCTGACTTTTTTTTAATATGTATTTATTTTTGAGAGAGAGAGAGAGAGAGGGCATGAGCGAGGGAGGAGCAGAGAGAGAGGGAGACACAGAATCTGAAGCAGGCTCCAGGCTCTGAGCTGTCAACACAGAGCCTGATGCGGGGCTCAAACCCACTAACCATGAGATCATGACCAGACACTTAACCAACTGAGCCACACAGGTGCCCTTTCTGCTGACTCTTGCATTTGATTTTAATTTACATCATTGGTGTCCCTTAGCAACCTTTTTCCTAATTGAGTTCTTCTGCTTATTACCATTTTTTCTTAGTTGTTTTGTTAGTGATGTTGTAAACATTCTCACGTAATAGAAATGTATGATTTAGAAAGTGACATTCTGGGGGCGCCTGGGTGGCTCAGTTGGTTAAGTGTCCGACTTCAGCTCAGGTCATGATCTCATGGTTCGTGGGTTCGAGCCCCGCATCGGGCTCTGTGCTGACAGAACCCAGAGCCTGGAGCCTGCTTCGGGTTCTGTGTCTCCCTCTCTCTGTGTCCCTCCCCTGCTCATATTCTGTCTGTCTCTCTCTCTCTCTCTCAAAAATAAATAAACTTAAAAAAAAGGGAAGTGAAATTCTGCCCTCCACCCCAATTTCAGCACTGACCACTGATAAAAGTTTACAACAACTATTGTCCTGTTTTTTTTTCCTACACATGCCAGAATCGAATGATTCTGTCCAAAGATCTTGATGTCCAGGTTCTTTGTAAAAACAATCATAAACTTGGGACACTTGGGTGGCTCAGTCAGTTGAGCATCCAACTTCAGCTCAGGTCATGATCTTACCATTCGTGGGTTCGAGCCCCACATTACGCTCTGTGCTGACAGCTCAGAGTCTGGAGCCTGCTTCGGATTCTGTGTCTCCCTCTCTCTCTCTGCCCCTCCCCTGCTCACACTCTGTCTCTGTCTCTGTCTCTCCCATCTACATAGATATAGATGTAGATGTACACTGAGTCTGTCTGTGTCCCTCTCTCTCAAAATCTCTGCTCCTCAGTGTCCTAGTGAGGGAGACAGTGAGAGAGGCTGGTAATGGTAACAAAATACCAGTGCAGCATCCAGGTTCCTATAAAGGCATGGGAGCCACGGGACGAAGCAGTTCTGGTTGGGAAAGGGAACAAGGTGACCAGTAGGCAGGCTGGGCTTGGAGAAGGGTTTCCAGATGGAAGAAAGGATGTGAGCAGTGACATGGCCCCTGAGAAGGGTCAGAGAAGAGAAAATTGGGGGCATCAGGCTATAAGGTCCAGTGGAGGCAAGGAGGGGTAGGAAACAGTGGTGGACAGAGAACTTGGATCTAAATGGAAGAAAGAAAAAAAATTGAATGCCCAACTAAAGAGTTTTAAATCATCCTGAGACAGTGGCAAGTGGTTGCAGAAGAGATCATGAGATCTGCTCATGACAAGTGCTGCTGAGGACGGGATGGGGACAGTTTTAGCACATGACTCCAGCAGTGATATGCAGAAGGCACTGGAGAAGGGGGTGCAGTGGAGAAATCTTGCTGGATACCACAGCCATGATCTAGGCACCAGATGAGCTCCTGACTTGGTGACAGTCTCTCACTGGTGAGGCAAACTCCGAAAGATGGTCTGTGGTTTGACATGTACCTGAGTGTTACAACAACCTGCAGAATGGAAAGTACCACAGCCATTTTGCAAACCAAGAAGCAATACCCAGGGAAGTTAAGTAGCTTGCCCAAGATTTCCCAAGTAGCGTGCGGTAGACGTGTCTTTCTGTGTCCACATTCACTCCCTTTCTGCCGTGTCATGCTGTCATCACGAACGGAGGGGAGGAAAGAAGAGAATCATTTTGAGAAACATTTTTGAGGCAGAGTTGACTAACTTGTTTACCAACCAGTTGTAGAGGGAAAAGGGAAGGACAGGACTAATGAAGATGCCAAGATCTCCTTCAAGTGCGTTAGTGGCGCAATTGTTTTTTTTTTTTAATTTTTTAATGTTTATTTTTGAAAGAGAGAGAGAAGCAGAGTATGAGTGGGGTGGGGGGGCAGAGAGAGAGGGAGACACAGAATCTGAAGCAGGTTTCTGGCTCTGAGCTGTCAGCACAGAACCCAGTGTGGGGCTGGAACTCACGAACCATGAGATCATGACCCAAACCAAAGTCGGACACTTAACCAACTGAGCCACCAAGGCTCCCTGAAATACAGTTGGTTTGAAAAGCATAGATAGAGCTCATTCTACTGATGGAATACTACTTTTATTTCCAAAGGCTGCTGTAACAAATTACCACAAACTTAGTGGCTTGAAATGACAACATTTACTATCTTGCAGTTCTGAAAGTCAGAAGTCCAAAATAGTCTGACTGGCTGAAATCAAGTTGTAGGCAAAGCTGGAGTCCCTCCAGAGGTCCTGGAGAAGAATCCTCTTTCTCACCTTGTTCAGCTTTGAGAGGCTGCCTACATTCTTTGGCTTATGATCCTTTTGTCTTCCCTCAAAGCCAGCAATGTAGCATCTTCCGATCTCCCCCTGACTCTGACACCCTCGTTTTCATCTTATAAGGACCTTGGTGACGACCTCAGACCCAACTGAATAATGCAGGATAATCGCCCTACCTCAAGGCTGATAACTTAATCACATCTGCAAATTCCCTTTGGCCCTGTAAGGTGACATATTCACACATTCTTAGGATTAGGACATCAACGTCTTTGGTGGGGCATAATTCTGCCAACCACAAATGCAAACCTCAAGTGACCTAAAATAGCATCAGGGAGAAGGTTCGAGGTGTGAAGAGGTTCACCTACCACAGACCTGACTCCTTCTGCCCCATGCAGACGCCCCCACCTCCCTGTCCTGGCCCTGAGGCTCTCCATCTAAGACAGTCAGGAGAGGCTTCCATTGTGTTCCTCTGTTTCTCTGTGATTGTTCACGTCCATGTGACCAAGGCACAAGTGATCATTGCCAAGGACAAAGAGTGTCTGTCCAGCCACATATGGTCAGCTTAGCTGGCTCAGTCCCCAGAGCAGAAGAATACCCTTTGCACTTGTGCTTGTCCTTAACCCGTCCCACTCCCAGTTGACCTTTGCTAGCATGCTATGTGAGCCCTCCACTAGAAAAAAGAAACACTGAAGAAGACCAAGTTCCAGGTGGATTTAGTTCTGTGACTATTGATTTTGAGGTAGAGATGTATAGTGTGTGTCTGGAAATGGTAGACTGGAGCTAAGGGGAGAATTTGGGCCACAAACATGGGATTTGGGGGACCATCAGCATATTGACAGTAACTGAAATCATAGAAATGGGGAATCCCTCCATGGGGGTGTAATAAAGTGGGACAACATGAGACCTGGAGAGGGGACCCTGGGCTACTGCCAAGGTGTTCTCAGACTGGATCACACTGACTCACAACAACTGACTTGGGGCCTCTCTTTCGAGCTGTGTGGCCGTTGACATTGCCTCGATTGTCTGAAACCAGCCAGGGTGGGAATAGTTACATTACAGAAATTGGAAAAATGCTACAGACAGAGATTTTCTCCCCCAGAGGCCTAGTTGTTAAGTATTTATTTACCAACACACCACTGTCTGCACCAAGATTTAAAGAGGGAAGAAGAGAAATCAGCAGAGGCCTCTGAGATGAGCAGTCAGAGAAGGAAGAGGTTAAATGAGGGCTGAGTTGAGAAGACCAGGAAAGACAGTGTCAGAGGTTTGGGAGTTTTGTTGCTGTGAGCAGGGCCATGAGATGAGGGACCCAAGAGGCCGGGACATTGTCACCAAGAGAGCTGACAGGGAAGCTGGATGGAGGAGGTGGATGTTCAGGGTGAGCCAGGGCGTGGCCCAGAAGGCGAGGACCCTGGATCAGTCCTTGGACACCAGCCTGGGGCCACTTGAGCCCATGGAGCTCAGGTAGCAGAAGATGTATCTTGGGATTCTGTCTTCTAGGTTGCCTCTCCATCCAAGGCCCAGAGTCCGTGAGGGGCTTAGAGGGCGGATCTGTGACTGTGCGGTGTGACTATCAACCAAGATGGGATACCTATAGGAAGTGGTGGTGTCGTGGAGCATACTGGGAGTTGTGCAGGATCCTCGTTCAAACCACAGGATCACAGCTAGAAGTGAAGGGAGACCGTGTGTCCATTGGGGACAACCGGAGTCACCACTTCCTCACAGTGACCATGGAGAAAGTCAGGCAAGATGACACAGACACTTACTGGTGCGGCATCAGCAAGAGTGGACCTGACCTCGGGGCACCTATCAGAGTGACCATTGAGCCAGGTGAGAACTTTCTCATGTACACAGTGAGGCCCTCGTGTTCAGGACAGAAAGATTGAGGTTCCTCCTGCCCGAGGGCAGAAGGAAAATAGTTGAGTGCCTGAGAACAGCGTCTCCATCACCATCTGAGGTTCCCTGAGGCATCCAGCTGATGCAGGGCAGGGCTGGCCAGCATTGGGGTGGGGGTGGGGACGTGGACCCCGCCTTCGATGCCCACAGCCCAGGCCTGCTTTCCTGTGGACCGGAAAGCCCTGGCAGCCCCACATTCTCCCATCAGAGTTCTGGCTTGACCTTGGATGCCCGCAGACATTACTCTAGGAAATGGTCACTCTCTGACAGTCACACTCCAGACCCGCCATTACACAGAGAGGAGAAGGGGAGACACCTGGGGAAGCCCAGAGGGCCCCAGCACTGAACCCCAGGAGCTTGGCCAATCCATAGTGGCTGTGGGACCCCAGTCACTCTCTTCTCTATTTTTTCCTGGCTGCATAAGAGGGAGCAGAGAGTTAGAGGGACCCAGAAAGGGGCTGGTGTAACAGTGGATGCTTTAAGGCAAAAGGAAGGCTTTGGCCATTAAGCTAATGTCACGGGACCCCTCTGGCAGTCCTGGGGTCTCCTCAGGCCTGGGACTCAACTAAAAAAAACAGGTCATGGTGACTCAGGAATCCATGACCAAGTAGGCCACCATAAATCGTCTTCATAGTGCCTCATGAAGATGTTTAACTTATTACAACCATTGCTCACGAATGAACCAGAATGTGCCCTCTGGTTCACCAGTCCTCCAAAGTCCTCCTCCTCCTTACCACCCAAATAACTGGGGCACCTCACTTCTGGAACCACCTGTCCTTGAGCCCAGCTCAGGCCCCACTTGAGAGAAAAGACCAGGGACCTGCCCCCAGCCAAGAGTCCCACCTAAGAGGGATAAGCGGAGAGAAGGTGGAAAGATTTATCTCTCTCCCCCCAAGCAAGTGCAGTGCTTCTTCTTATTTCGTTTTTATTTCTTCTTGTCACACTTTAAAGTGATGGAAAGCAACTATGCTGCAATTCTGAAGACTCAGCAGCAAGGGAGAAGCATGGGGACTGTATCCAGAGACGCAATGCCCAGTGCAGGGGCAGGGCAGCTCCCGGGGAGGGCTAGCAGGGCACTAGCCGCGCACGAGTGCCCTGTCTGTGCCCATAACTTGTGACTGACTCTGCCCGTGTCTAGAGGGAACACTTCTGACCACCTTGGCGAGCATGCTATCCAGGAGAACCACCAATGGCCATGCAGGGGTATCGTCTGTCTCCTACAGCAGGTGAGTGGCTGCCGTCCTTACCCACCCCTACTTGGGGCCTCTCCTACTCTGCTTCTGTGCCCTCACATGATGCCAGAGCCGCCACAGCCAAGGTCAAGGCCCAAAGTGTCCCCCTCCATTGCTCCTGCCCATCTCACTCCTCACCCCTGTCTCCCCATGCCAGCCCTCCCCGGGAAGCCACTCTGTAGAATCTTTTTCTCTATAAACATCATCTGCCCATTTAGTTGTCAACAAAAAAAGCCTGATGACCTAGTGCGTGCCACTACATAGCGAAGTCACAGAAGCAGGCACACAGCCTGTTGTGAGGGACCCTACTGTGCCAAGAGGCACTCTGGAAAAGGGGAGCCACAAAAAGGACGATTAGAAAGGAACACGAGCCCCTGGGGCACCTGGGTGGCTCAGTCAGTTAAGCATCAGACTTTTGCTCAGATCGTGATCTCGTGGTTCGTGTGCTGACAGCTCAGAGCTTGGAGCCTGCTTCGCATTCTGTTTCCCTCTTCCCTCTGCCCTTCCCTGCTCTAGCTCTGTGTGTCTCTCTCTCAAAAAATAAATGTTAAAAAAATTTTTAATAAAGAAAAAAGAAAGGAAGGTGGACCCAGAACAAAGAAAAACCAAAAAGTTGAAGTTACTTCTGAGATGCCCTTGTGGTTGGGCCATTAAGGTTCATGGCAGCCTTCAGAGTAGGGCTGCGGGGCTTGGCCAGAGTAGGGTCACAGGCTTGGCTGGGCTGGCTAGTGCCCACTGTGTCAGGGAAGCAAGCGTGACAGCACCTGGGGTGCCTGGGGCCTGATCGCTCTGTCCCCTCTTGCAGGAACCGCTACATCCTTCTGGTGTTCGTGAAGGTGCCCATCTTGCTCATACTGGTTGGTGTTGTCCTTTGGTTGAAGGGCCTCAGTAACGACAGTCTGTCTACATGAACTTGTCCTTGATCTTCTCACCAAAGACACAGCCGCTCAGAAAGACGGATGAACAGAACCTTCTGACCCCTGGACCCCATTTCCAGAGGAGACGTGGGCTGTGGAAGAAATACCTCTGAGTCCTTAGGACGCGGTCACTGAGGCTGGGTGTGCTAAGGTGAAGCCGGGCACCCTCTTTGCTCGGCACAGCTCAGGGACAGAGCACAGGGCCCTCCTGGGGAGTCAGGGGGTGCCAGAGAGCCAGCACCTGTTCCATTCCTGCAGGCAGCAAATGCCCCTGCCCCATGGGGCTCATGGTCAGAGCTGCTGGCCTGGAGCCCAAGCCCTGTCTTCCCTGACACCAGCTCAGCACATTTTATGTCCAGACTTCTGGTTTATAGTGTTGTTTCTTAAGTCAGGTTGGGTTCGGATGACTTGTGCCCATGAGAACCCTGACAGATGCCCGTGCACACACACACACACACACACACACACACACACACACAGATGGTGGGCTCCTGGTTCTGGGGCATAGCCCCTCTACCCTGGGAGGACACCACTCTGACAGCCCAGCAGAAGAGGGACCAGGAGTCTCTTTGGGCCTAGCTCCAGTGCCGGCCTTCCTTCACCTCCACCCCCCATCTTCTTCCTCTGTCCTGGCTCCCCAGGGCTCCCTGCCCTTCACCCCTCCAGGCCTGGGGCTTCCTGGGTGCTGCCTCTGTTCCTCAGGGCTGCTGGGCCTCAGAAACTACCTCAAGGTTGGGGAGGGCATTCAGGAAAACTGTCTGAGGGAAGTGATGTTGCCTCTCCTAAATGATGATGTGTAAATAATCTTAATAATTAATTTGTTTAAATAATATTAATGATTAAAAATGTCTAAGATAGGGTGCCTGGCTGGCTCAGTCAGTGGAGTGTGCAACTCTTGATCTCAGGGTTGTGAGTTCAAGCCCCATGCTGGTTGTAGAGATTACTTAAAAATAAAATGGACGCCTGGGTGGCTCAGTCGGTTAAGCGTCCGACTTCGGCTCATGTCACGATCTCACGGTCTGTGAGTTCGAGCCCCGCGTCAGGCTCTGGGCTGGTGGCTCAGAGCCTGGAGCCTGCTTCCGATTCTGTGTCTCCCTCTCTCTCTGCCCCTCCCCCATTCATGCTCTGTCTCTCTCTGTCTCAAAAATAAATAAACGTTAAAAAATAAAATGGTGAAGGGGCACCTGGGTAGCTCAGTTGGTTAAGCATCTGACTCTTGGTTTCAGTTCAGGTCATGATCTCACAGTTTGTGAGTCTGAGCCTTACGTCAGGCTCTGTGCTGACAGTGCGGAGCCTGGTTGGGATTCTCTCTCTCTCTCTCTCTCTCTCTCTGCTTTACCCTGCACTCTCTCTCTCAAAATAAATAAATAAACAAAAAATATCCACCATCAGCAAATTTCAAATATACTGCACAGTATTATTAACTATAGTCTTCATACTATACATTAGAGCCCAGAATTTATCTTAAAACTAAAAGTTTGTGCCCTCTGAGCAACATCTCACCATTTTCCCCATGCCTCAGCTCTTGGTTCTATGAGGAATATTTCCCTCTGAACACCTAGGCGACTTGTCCACCCTGCCCTTTGTCCTAATAAGTAGGCCCTGGTTCTCAGCCTCAGGAGGCCACAAGAAGATGCCTCACCAGTGGGTAAAGGAGAAGCGAATTCCTGTGCCCAGCCTGGAAGCTGGGAAAAACCCCCATCCACTGGGAAGCTATAGTGCCTTCCCTTTGCCCTTCAGCCAATGAAAAACCTTCTCCCACTTGATGCTTGGTTTGGAGCTCTGGTCAGTGGTGGGCCTGAAATTCCACTGTGCCCAGAGAAGACAGACTTTGAGTCAGACTAAGACCCATTGAGTCACTCTTTTGGGGACCAAGGTCCACAGTCCACCAGCTCCAAAGGTCCACCTTTGTGAAAACTTCCCTGGATCCAGCCTCCTCAAGATGCAACCAGATTCAGGTGACAACCAGCTCTTGGGGGGCAAGGCCAGCTGGCCCAAAAGGGTACAAGTCTACTGACAGTTGCTGCCCTGATGCCAGCTTTTCGCATAGTGTCTTACTGTTGATATTCAACAACCTCTATGTCTTTGTGAAGATTCTGTGGTTGGATTGCTACTCTCAGGACTTCATCCAAGAGAATGCATTGGAGTAGGCATCTGTTGTCTGTCCTGAACACCTCCCCCCCACCACACACACACACACACACACACACACACACACACATTTCTGGGAACCCCTTTGGTTCCCATGAAAACTGTCAAGCAAAACTTGTCTCTTACACCCACTGTCCAGGGTACAGAGAAAGACAGAAATTATAAATTAGGTACTGGGGCCGGGGAGCATTTTCCAGCAAATGTGTTTCCACTAGGAGCCGGGTGCCAAGGCCCCCATGCCCTTAAACAGCTCTAGACTGGCACAGTTCCTCATGTGTTCGCTTTAGCACGTGTTGTAACCCAGAGTTAGCGGAGACAGAGAAGTGGAGAGCACAGGGACACATTGCTCTTCTAAGAAGGAAACACGGCTGGGGCGCCTAGGGGGCTCAGTCAGTTCAGAGCCTGACTCTTGATTTTGGCTCAGCTCATGATCTCATGGTTTGTGGGTTTGAGCCCTGCATCAGTCTCTGCTGGCATTGTGGAGTTGCTTGGGATTCTCTCTCTCTCTCTCTCTCTCTCTCTCTCTCTCTCTTCTCTCTCTCTCTGCCTCTCCCTCTCCCTCTCTCTCTCAGAATAAAAAATAAACTTAACAATGTATATATTTTGAGGCACCTGGGTGGCTCAGTCTGGTTAGGCATCTGACTTTGGCTCGGGTCATGATCTTGGGAATCGTGAGTTCGAACCCCGTGTGAGGCTCTGTGCTAACAGCTCAGCGCCTGGAGGCTGCTTCGGATTCTGTGTCTCATTCTCTCTCTGCCTCTCAAAAATAAATAAACTTTAACAAAATTAAAAAAAAACAATATATGTATCTATATTTTAAAAGTATGTTAGAAAAAAAAGAAAGAAACACAACTTCTCCTTCCCCATGAGTCTCCTTCTCGTGGGTCCTTACTTCTTTTTTTTTTTTCTCTCTCTCTCTCTCTGGAGGGTCTGTACTTCTGAGGAGCTTTGCAACCACAGAGGAAGTTCACCAAGAACAGGGTGAAGCTGGTCAGGGCAGGAGAAGCTGTGGCAGCCCCACCCAGAAAGGACACCACAGTGGGAAGGGCCCTGCCAGCACCTGGGGCATTGGGTTTGTTCTGTTTGATGCCAGATATGTCCTGAATGGTGTTTTCTTTTCTTCCTTTTTTTCCCAGTATTTTTCAATGCTTATTTATTTTTGAGAGAGAGAGAGAGAGAGAGAGAGAGAGAGACATTGCACAAGCAAGGGAGGGACAGAGAGAGAGGGAGACAGAGAATCCGAAACAGGCTCCAAGCTCTGAGCTGTCACCACAGAGCCTGACGTGGAGCTCGAACTCACGAACCATGAGATCATGACCTGAGTCAAAGTCAGATGCTTAACCGACTGAGCCACCCAGGTACCCCCTGAATGATATTTTCTTAACCAATGAGGCTAAAGGATGAAGTTTCTAGCACTTTCCCTGCCTGGCCTCTGAAGCATCTCTCCCTACAGCTCACCGGTCTGGCTTGTTCAACCTGCTTTGGGCTTCCAGATCCTCATGGCTGGTCTCCTTATGTGCCCCCTGGGCCCCAGCCTGGCTGTCTGGGAGTCAAGTCTCCACCCAGAATGGGGTCCAGATTCAGCCCCAACAGCTCTCCTGGGCTCCTCCTAAACCCATGCTGTGGAGGCTAACAGCGAAGAGGCCTTGGGGCTGGGCTTCCTCTGGGCACCACTGTCTCATCTCATCTTGCTGGAAGGGGACTCTGAATTCCTCCACTCCAGGTCCTAATTTGCTGGTCATCTTTCTTCAAATCTTTTCTTAGCTTAGGAACATCAGACCCACAGCCCCCTGCCCACGTCCTGCTCTGCCAGCTCCAACGGAGTTCATGAATCACCCTTGAATCTGTGCAGCCCCAAGACTGGGGCCAACTCATCATGGCCAGGACAGAAGGTGTTCTGAGGGTGGAGGTCAGCCTCAGTCCCCGAGAGATGGGACCACCGTGCAGTGGGGAGCTGCAAAGATGACTTTGGGGGAATGAGGGCCAAGGCTACTGTTCCCGCTGAAAACATGGGTCTGGGGCCAGGTCTGATCCTCACGCCCTCATTTATTCATCCACTCATTCACTCATTCATTCATTCATTCATACATTCAACAAATGCAACTAAATTACCTACTGACTCCAGGCACCGTTTTCAGGGCACATTGACTATTGTATGAATGAAGGGAGCCCCCCCCCCCCAGATGTCTCCTCCTGTACATTTGGCTTGAAATGCAAGAACCTGACCTCATATCAATTGCCCCCCTTTTATTACTGAATAAAAAGGTTTCAGGTGACAAGGTAAATCATGGGTTCTCCTCTGGCAGCCACCATTGGAGATGATTTAGAAAGCACAGCTCGGGATTCAAACAGTAATGAGATACTACTACCCACCTACTAGAATAGCCAAAATCCAAAACATCCACAACACTAAATGCTGGTGATGGTGTGGAGCTATAGGAACCCTCATTCATTGCTGGCGGGAATGCTCATGGATTTTTATAGCAGTTTTATTCTCTTTTGTTTTCGATATTTATTTATTTATTTATTTATTTTGAGAGAGACAGAGACAGCATGAGTGGGGGAGGGGCAGAGAGAGGGAGAAAGAGAGGGTCCCAAGCAGGCTCTGTGTTGCCAGCACAGAGCCTGACATGGGGCTCGAACCCTCGAAACTGTGAGATCATGACCTGAACCGAAACTGAGAGTCAAACACCCAAGAGCCCCAGTAAGTCTCAAATTCTAAAGCAACTATGGAGGCCGCCCCTCCTTCCTCTGGCTGACCCTGACCCTCCTCTGGAGTGGGACCTAGCCTCACTTGCCCCCAGGCTCCTGGGTCTCCCTCCACCTTTGAGGAGCTCTGAGGGGTGACACAGACCACATCTGATTCCCAAAGCTTCTGTCACTGGAACCCTCAGCACATCATCTAGGATACCAGAAACACTAGCCGCGTCATCAGCCAGTCATCTGGTATACCCACTCACCATGTCTGCCACTTGCAACAAGAAAATAAGAAGCTAGAGGAGGCTGCATTTAGAATGAACCAGAAGCTTACCAACAGGTTTTAACAAGTTACCAAGAAATGTCGACCAGGATAAGAGGGAAGGAAGACAACTCTAGTTCAGGCACAATGAATAACAGATACCTGAAGACAGGAAGTTGGGAGGGAGACATCATAGGGTGATGGTTAACATGATGGCATCTGAAACTGGACAGACCTGAGTTCACGCCCCAGCTCTGTTGTTTTCTTGCCTGCCATCTCGGACCTTTTGCTTTCACTAACCATCAATTTCCTCACCTAGAAAATGGGGATGAGCACAGATCCTGTCTCACAAAGCAATCATGACCACGGGGATTAAAGAACACCCTGTAGGCCAAGCGTTAGCTCAGAGCTCTCAGTCCACTCTTGGAAGTGCTTGGGGAAGTCAGTGAGAAACCAGGACCACTCAGGCTCTTTGAGACATCTTTCCAGGCAGATAAGAGAGGAGACCAGAAGTTCTGGGCGATGGGACAGCTCCCTCAGGACACTAGCTCCTCACAGAGGACACAAAGTAACACTAAATTACCTGAAAGCAGACCAGAAAGGACCTGGAAAGGGACTCATAAAAGAGTTTATCTGGTTTGGCAGGTAAAGCAAAGTACATTAAAAAAAAATTCTTCTTGGGAATGCAAGCTGGTGCAGCCACTCTGGAAAACAGTATGGATGTTCCTCAAAAAACTAAAAATAGAACTACCCTACGACCCAGCAATTGCACTACTAGGCCTTTATCCATGGGATACAGTGTGCTAGTTCAGAGGGACACATACACCCCCATGTTTATGGCAGCACTATCAATAACGAAAGTATGGAAAGGGCCCAAATGTCCATCAAGGGATGAATAGATAAAGAAGATGTGGTGTATACACACACACACACACACACACACACACACACACAATGGAGTATTACTCGGCAATCAAAAAGAATGAAATATTTCCATTTGCAACTACATGGATGGAACTGAAGGGTATTATGCTAAGAGAAATTAGTCAGAGAAAGACAAAAATCATGACTTCACTCCTATGAGGACTTTAAGAGACAGAACAGATGAACATAAGGGAAGGGAAACAAAAATAATATAAGAACAGGGAGGGGGACAAAACAGAAGAGACTCATAAATATGGAGAACAAACTGAAGGTTGCTGGAGGGGTTGTGGGAGGGGGGAGGGGCTAAATGGGTAAGGGGCGTTAAGGAATCTACTCCTGAAATCATTGTTGCACCATATGCTAACTAACTTGGATGTAAATTTTAAAAAATAAAACTAAAAAAAATTCTTCTGAAAAACATGAAATTAAATAAATTCTTCTGTGCTAAGTTGGTCCCCAAGATAAAGCTGAATTCCTGGGAATTCACTATGTGGTTTAAACCTGGGTTTTACTGAAAGAGCCACTTCCTTTTTAAGAAGGAATTAACGGTTTGGATGACTCACTAGACACAGCTGGGTGGCAACAGAGCTGAAGTGAAAGACAAGCTCCTAGATCCCTCAGGTGGAAGTACACAGTGGTGCCAGCCCAGAGTGAGCCACCTGAGTTCACACCCAGAACTGGGAACTTGAATTTTATGTAATCCGCCTCTGCAGGTAGCAACAAGAAGGGGACAAGAGGGGAGCCTGGGTGGCTCAGTCGGTTCAGCGTCCGACTTTAGCTCAGGTCATGATCTTACAGTTCATGGGTTGGAGCCCCGCATTGGGCTCTGTGCTGACAGTTCGGAGCCTGGAGCCTGCTTTGGATTCTGTGTCTCCCTCTCTCTCTGCCCCTCCCCTGCTCACACTCTGTCTGTCTGTCTCTCTCTCTCTCTCAAAAATAAATAAACATTTAAAAATAATCAAAAGTGAAATAAAATAAAAAATAAATTAAAAAGAACAGAACAAGAAACCTAGCCCCTAGGGCAAATCCAGACTTGCCCCACCATCAACCCAGAGTGATGTGATAGATGCTGCAGATAAGGGAAGCTCCCTGAGCCACTGCTGGCACCCCTCCTGGGAAGCTGGGCCTGGGCCCCTCAGCCAATCTCTGGTCCATCCCTTGGTCCTGGCCCCGACGTCGTCCCAGTCAGAGCCTGGTGGAGGGTGACCCGGAAGCCACATGCGGTCACCAGTCCTCTTGTGTACCATCTCCTTTCTGGCACATTTGGACTCTCTCCATCTCATTCAGACACTCTGCACACCGGTATTGTGCACTAAGCAGGCAAGAAACACTGCAGGGGACACCATGGGGGACTCCAGAGGAAACAGATCCCAAGGAAACCTGGCCACACACCTCTCACCTGGCAAGAGGATAAACAAGTCTTGCTCAGCAATGGAAAAAAACCACAACTGGGGCACCAGGGTGGCTCAGTTGGTTAAGCAACTCTTGATTTCGGCTCAGGTCATGATCTCACGGTTCCTGAGTTCAAGCCCTGCATCGGGCTCTGCACTCACATCCCACAGCCTGCTTGGGATCCTCTCTCCCCTCTCTCTCTGCCCCTCCCCTGCTCTTTCTCTCTCTGTTTCTCAAAAATAAATAAATGTTAAAAAAATGTTTTTAAAGAAACAACCTACCAGATGTTCTAGAGCAGGGATGGGTCATGCTAAGTGAGAGAAGCCAGGTGCAGAAGACAAAGTCTACATGATTCCCTTCAGATACAATTCTGGGAGAGGCAAAAAAGAAGCAGTAATAGAGACAGAAAGCAGACTGGTGGTTCCCCAGGGCTGGGGTACAGGGGGATGGGGAGTGACCATTGTATGGGGTTTCTTTTGCCGTGATGAAAGTATTTTGGAACAAAATCAATGTGGTGATTGCATGACATTGTGAATGTACTAAATGCCACATGAAAATGGTTCAATTTATTTTGTGTGAGTTTCATCTAAAATTCACATCTTAGGGCACCTGGGTGGCTCAGTCAGTTAGGCATCTGACTCTTGATTTCAGCTCAAATTATGATCTCAATGTTTGTGGAATTGAGCCCCACATTGGGCTCTGTGCTGACAGCATGGAACCTGCTTGGGATTCTCTCTCTCCCTCTCTCTCTGTCCCTCCCCTGCTTGTGCTCTCTATCTCTCAAAATGAATAAATAAACACTTAAAAAAATAAAATAAAATTCAGAACCAGAAAAGACCCCGCATATCCAAAGCCATCTTGAAAAAGAAAACCAAAGCAGGAGGCATCGCAATCCTGGACTTCAAGCTGTATTACAAAGCTGTAATCATCAAGACAGTATGGTACTGGCACAAAAACAGACACTCAGATCAATGGAACAGATTACAGAACCCAGAAATTGACCCACAAATGTATGGCCAACTGATCTTTGACAAAACAGGAAAGAATATCCAATGGAATGAAGACAGTCTCTTCAGCAAATGGTGCTGGGAAAACTGGATGGCAACATGCAGAAAAATGAACCTGGGCCACTTTCTTACACCGTCCACAAAATTAACTCAAAATGGATGAAAGACCTAATGTAAGACAGGAAGCCATCAAAATCCTAGAGGAGAAAGCAGGCAAAAACCTCTTTGACCTCAGCCACAGCAACTTCTTATTCAACACGTCTCCAGAGTCAAGGGAAACAAAAGCAAAACTGAACTATTGGAACCTCATCAAAATAAAACTCTTCTGCACAGCGAAGGAAACAATCAGCAAAACTAAAAGGCAACCAACAGAATGTGAGATGATATTTGCAAATGACATATCAGATAAAAGGTTAGTCTCCAAAATCTATAAAGAACTTATCAAACTCAACACCCAAAAACCAAATAATCCAGTGAAGAAAGGGGCAAAAGACACGAATAGACACTTCTCCAAAGAAGACATCTAGATGGCCAACCGACACATGAAACAATGCTCAACATCACTCATCATCAGGGAAATACAAATCAAAACCACAATGAGATACCACCTCACACCTGTCAGAATGGCTAACATTAACAACTCAGGCAACAACGGACGTTGGCGAGGATGTGGAGAAAGAGGATCTCTTTTGCCCTGCTGGTGGGAATGCAAACTGGTATAGCCACTCTGGAAAACAGTATGGAGGTTCCTCAAAAAACTAAAAATAGAACTACCCTACAACCCAGCAATTGCACTACTAGGCTTTTATCCACGGGATACAGGTGTGCTGTTTCAAAGGGACACATGCACCCCCATGTTTATAGCAGCACTATCAACAATAGCCAAAGAACAGAAAGAGCCCAAATGTCCATCAATGGATGAATGAATAAAGAAGATGTGGTATATATATATACAATGGAGTATTACTCAGCAATCAAAATGAAATCTTGCCATTTACAACTATGTGGATGGAACTGGAGGGTATTATGCTAAGTGAAATTAGTCAGTCAGTGAAAGACAAATATATGACTTCACTCATATGAAGAATTTAAGATACAAGACAGATGAACATAAGGGAAGGGAAGCAAAAATAATATAAAAACAGGGAAGGGAACAAAACAGAAGAGACTCTTAAATATAGAGACCAAACAGAGGGTTGCTGGAGGAGTTTTGGGAGGGGGGATGGGCTAAATGCGTAAGGGATATTAAGGAATCTACTCCTGAAATCATTGATGCACTATATGCTAACTAACTTGGGTGTAAATTAAATAATTAACTAATTAAAGAATAAAGAAATAAAATAAAATTCACATTTTAGGTGAATCCCACATAAAAAAAGACACAAAAATCTATAATTTTTTAAAGCAGCTCAGTGGTTGCCAGAGACTGAAGGTGGGGTGTGGACTGACTGCAAAAGGGCACGAGGGAACTTTCCAGAGTGATGGAAGATTTCCACCTTATGAGCATGGTAGTAGTTTCACAGTTATATCCATTTACTAAAACTTGTCCAACTGCGTACTTACAGTTAGGGATTTTCATTTTACTATAAATTACACGTCAATGAAGCTTTTTTAAAAAAGTTCTCAAATGGAAGCACCTGGGTGGCTCAGTTGGTTAAGTGTCCAACTCTTGATCTCAGCTCAGGTCATGATCTCGAAGTCCGTGAATTCAAGCCCTCCATCAGGATCTGCGTTGCCATGAGGAGCCTGCTTGGGGTTCTCTGTCTTCTTCTCTCTGCCCCTCCCTGCTCATATTCTGTCTCTCTCTCTCTCTCTCTCTCTCTCTCTCTCTCCCTCTCTCAAAAAGAAATAAGCATTAAAAAAAATTGCCTCCCAACATCATTGTCAAATGTTCTCTGAGGGCAAAATCCTCCCGGTGGAGAACCACTGGAGCAGGCGCATAGTAGATCTTCCGTTCTGGCTTCTGTACCTCATAGCCTCACTTGTGTGTCATCTGCTGGTCTCTGCCTGCCTTCTGGGGGACCTGTCCAGATCACAATGTCCCCTTCGGTCACAAATCTGCTGTTCAGCATGATCGTTATGGGTTTTTTTTTTTAAATTAATTAATTAATTTATTTTTTAATGTTTTACTTATTCTTAGAGAGAGACAGACAGGGCATGAGCAGGTGAGGGACTGAGTGAGAGGGACACAGAATCCGAAGCAGGCTCCAGGCTCTGAACTGTCAGCACAGAGCTCCACATGGGGCTCGAACCCACAAGCCCTGAGATCATGACCTGAGCCAAAGTTGGATGCCTAACCGAATGACCCACCCAGGCGCCCCCAGTATGTTTTTAAAAAAATTTTTTTTGACATTTATTCATTTTTGAGAGACAGAAGACAAGCAGGGGAGAGGCAGAGAGAGAAGGAGACAGAAAATCTGAAGCAGGCTCCAGGCTCTGAGCTGTCAGCACAGAGCCGACGCGGGGCTCAAACTCACAGACCGTGAGATCATGACCTGAACTGAAGTTGGACGCTCAACCGACTGAACCACCCAGGCGTCCCTTTAATGTTTTCTTTTGTTAAGCCCATCCAACAGACTTTATATTCTTCATCAGATCATCTCAACAACAGAAGTCTCCAGAGAATTAAACCTATAGTTGGTTCTACTGACTTTTATGGTGGCTTGTTTCCTTCTGTGCTCAATAATATTATAGTGGGAGCTTGCATTTGGCTAAATTTGATGTGGCCAAATGTGGATTGAGGATGGCTTCCCTCCGGGAAGTATTTATGTTTGCTTCTGCTGGGTATCATTTTAATTTAAGTTTTCCTGCTTTGGGTTTCCCTACGTGTGGGAAGGGTAAATTTGAATCCCAGCCTCATGCTTACAATTCTCAAAGGATGCTATTCATATTATCATGATTGCTCATACCGTTTTCTCCTTGAAGCTGCAATAAAAGCAGGTTATAGTTATCATTAATTATTATTACTATTACTGTTTGAATCATTTCCCTTTGTTCACAAGCAGGTAATTCCTAATCTACTATTTTCCTGAGGACGCAGACCCTTTAGGGATTCTGGTCTTAAATGGTGTCTTAAGTACAGCCCCTCCCTTTCAGTGGCCTGAGTCTACTGTGCCCCAGACTCTGAGTTCATTCCAGAACACTGACCTCCCTGTAAGAGCACTTGGCGGGAGTAGCCACAAGCTTCCTCTCTGGTTTCACTGGTAACTATTCATTTTGGAGTTTTAGTTGCTTTGTGTGGCCTTTGGGGATGCCCTTGGAGTTGGCTGATGCAAGTTGCTTCCTACTCTTTGCATCATGGTCTCAGCATTGCCTTCATCGTGTGGCCTGTTCTCCCCCAGAGAGTGTGAAGTAAACAGTGATCACACCCAGACTCAGGGCTTCTGGGAAAGAAAATCGGGTGACCGCTCTGAGAAACCTTCCAGGAGCCCTGACCACCAGCTCTCCCATGACATCTCATTGGCCGGTTGAGACAAAGGTGACACCTTGAACCGATCACTCATTCACATGGGGAAGGGGGGGACAGCCAGACAAGATGGTGGCTCCATCTTGGGGGAACAGAAGTTGTGTAGGAGGCCATCCAGATGTCTGCCACAGAAACCTTCCTAGAACCCACTCTATTCTCTGGCCTGTCTGGTATCTTCTTGGATCCCTGTGCCTTGGTTTATGTAAACAAGACAAACTCCCTGCTCTCACACCCACCTCTCAAGGCCTCGGGCTCTCTGTGAGCTGAGCTTTGGGAATGTGACTCTTTCCTCCTCTCCTGGGTTTCCCAAATCAGTTTCCCCCTGGGCAATAGCAACTCCCCTTTTTTGCAAACAGAAGGCTCCTCGAGGGCACAAGCTTCTCACAGCTCAAGTCTTGCCTTAGCCATCCTCTCCTGCTTTTTTTTTAAACATTTATTTATTTTTGAGAGACAGAGCGAGACAGAGCATGAGTGGGGGAGAGGCAGAGAGAGAGGGAACACAGAATCCAAAGCAAGCTCCAGGTTCTGAGCTGTCAGCACAGAGCCCGATGTGGAGCTTGAACTCGGGGGCCACAAGATCATGACCTGAGCCAAAGTCGGATGCTTAACCACCTGAGCCACCCAGGTGCCCCCTCTCTTTCCCACTTTTAAGGATAAACCCAGGTGATTGTGGCCCTGGTAACAACAACTATTAATACTTTATTCAGCTGCTAATTTCTCTCTGAAATTTTTCCAGATTTCTGAGGGAACAACTGCCCTTTCAGTGCTAAGGCCCTTTAAGCTAGCTCAGCTCTCCTCCATGTTCCCAGGAAGGATATGTCCTCAGGGCATCCTCACCTGACATCAGCAGAAGAAAGATGGGGCATTGCTGGTGTGGGCCTGGGAGCAGGAAGAATCCGAAATTCTACGAGGCACAGACCAGAGTCCCCAGTTAGGAGGTCCCCAGTATATGGTGGTAGAGTTTAGTCTGATCCTTTGTCAGAGATACCTAATTGAGCCTCAGTGACATCCCTGCTCATCTACTGGTGATTATCCCTTCAGACAGAGCAGCCAGAGACGGCACAAGATGTCATCTGACATCTGGCCCTCAAGTTTATGCAGGAAGTGGAGGACTTTTGGATGTGTCTTCCGATGTCTCATTTGGTGATGTGCACCTGCTGTGAGCCCTTGGTGTGCTGTGATTTGCTCCCTGCTCCAACCAACCTTGGGAAAAAACAAACAAACATAGATTATATTACCAGGATAATAAAGAACTGACAGTCCCTCCCCATGTTGGTAACACAGAGGCTACCGCAGAATCATATGGGTCTCCACCACCCACCATTTGATATCATGTTCCAAAGATAAGATGAACACCAGTGAAACCGATCCTGATAAAGCAAATATGGGAAGGGGAAAAAAATCCCTCGCTAACCAGAACCTAATTTTCAAACAGGAAACGGGGGCAGAATGGTCGTCTTTGAGAATTTTATTTAGGGCACAAAGAGAGAAAATGACAGCCTTGGAGAGGAAGGGTGGCTGGCCACAGGCAGAAGTGGTAGTGCAATAAAGAAGCTCGCCACACGTAGAACGTCCGATGCATTCTCCTTCTTAAGTCACCAAGACAAAGCTCATGGCCACGTTTCCAAAACTCGACCCAGCTCTGTACGTTTCTGGCACCGTTACCTTTTTTAACACATGAAATTAAGACGCAGCTGGAGGGGTGGAAGGAGAAGGTAGATGGAAAGGGATCTGGGCTGGGAGCTGGGTAATTAGCAACCAGACCAATATGATAGCCCCAAGCCGCATGTGGCTACTGAGCATGTGACGGTGTGGCCGGTGGGCACTGAGATGCACCGTAAGCATCAGATACACACCTGGTGTTGAAGATTTATTATGAAAAACCAATTTTTAGTATCTCCATATCATCAGATGATAATATTTTGAGTGTACTAGGTTAAATCAAATGTACTACTGAAATTAATTTCACCTTTTTAAAAAGTTTTTTTTTTAACGTGGCTCCTAGGAAATTTAAAATTACACATGTGGCTCCCATTAGAGTTCTACTGGACATTGCTGGGGGTAAGGTCCACATGAGGTTGGGATTTGCTGCCTTTTATACATCAGGAGAAGCAGGAACTGGAAAGGAAGGATTCTGAGCCTTCCCCAGCACTTCTCGGGGAATTATCCGGGGAGGGGGGTGCTTCTTGATGGCAGGAGGAGGGGACATGAGGCTAGAGGGACAGGTTTGGGTCAGAGTTCATCCCGCTAAAAAGATGATGATCTGAGAATAAAATCAGGATGGGTACTGTACAGATTTTCTAGTTTTTCCTCTCTGGGTAAATCTCTTTCTTGAATGCCATTAGACTCAAAAAGAATAATAATTTTTAAACACTAATTTTTAAAATAATAATTTTTTAAAAAGGAACAAATAACTCTGCCTTGGATTGCACATCAGTTAATAAGGCTGAGTTCATCAAGCACCCCGAGAAAGCCTGGGGCGGGGGTGATCATATCAAGACAGACACCCCCAGTCCTGGGTAATGGGAGCCAAAGAGCGCTATAGTGAGGTCAGGACATGTGGATCCTGGTCCTTGTGCTGATGTGACTGTCTCCTTGATCTCCCTCCTCCTTTCCTCCCAATGTCCCATGTACAGTGAGGGCATAGATGTGATGGCTTCTGACAGACTTTTCATCTTAAATTTCTAGAACTCCTGATTCCTCTTTCTGCACATCAGGCACCAACAAATGTTTGTTATTGGTAGCAATGAGTGGAAGGAGGAAGAGGAAAGCTATGAATCAGGAACTTTGTTTGTTTCAGTTACTTCCACATTCCCTGGGTGCGGGCAGCCCCTGGTACCTAAAACAGTTAGTAAATAGATGCTAAATAAGGATAAGGGAATGGGGAAATGACAGAAAATGGGGTGCCTGTTTGTACGAGGGCGGTCTGACTCTGAGAAGGACGAGGTAATTTATTAAGATTTTTATTTAAATTCCAGTTCGTTGGGGTGCCTGGGTGGCTCAGTCGGTTGAGCGTCCGACTTCAGCTCAGGTCATGATCTCGCGGTTCGTGGGTTCGAGCCCCACGTCGGACTCTGTGCTGACAGCTCAGAGCCTGGAGCCTGCTTTGGAGTCTGTGTCTCCTTCTCTCTCTGCCCCTCCCCTGCTCATGCTTTGTCTCACTCTGTTTCTCAAAAATAAATAAATGTAAAAAAAAAATTTTTTTTAAATAAATAAATAAATTCCAGTTAGTTAACATTCAGTGTCGTATTAGTTTCACGTGATTCACCACTTTCGTACATCACCCGGTGCTCATCGCAAGTGAGCTCCTTAATCCCCATTGCCTGTTCCACCCACTCACCACCTACCTCCCCTCTGGTACCCACCAGTTCCTTCTCTATAATTAAGAGTCTGGTTTTGGGGGGCACCTGGGTGACTCAGTCAGTTAAGTGTCTGACTTTGGCTCAGGTGATGATCTCCCCATTCATAAGTTCGAGCCCCACACCAGGCTGTCTGCTGTTAGTACAGACCCCACTTCAGACACTCTGTTCCCCTCTCTGCACCTCTCCCACTCATGCTCGCTCTCAAAAATAAACATTAAAAAAAAAAAGTCTGTTTCCTGGTGAGAAGGGCAAGGTAATTTAAATTATATCTCAGCGCTGGGGAGACTGAGAGAGGAAGTTTAGAAGGACACATAGAATGTTTTCCAGGACCGACGGATGAGTGTCATGATTTGACTTAACCTTGATAAGCCAAAGCAACCCTCTAAACCAGAGGCTGTCAACCAGGGACAATTTTGCCCCCTAGGGGACATACTCCATTTGTATGCAGTGTCCAGAACAGGTCAGTCTATAAAGACAGAAGGTAAATTAGTGGCTGCCAGGGATGAGGGAAGGAAAAGTGGGGTTCATGGGTACAGAGTTTGTTTGTTTGTTGTTTGGGAATAAAAAAATGTTCTGAAATTAGATAGTGGTAGTGGTTGTACAACTTTGTACGTATGCTGAGAACCACTGATTTGTATACTTTCAAAGGGTGAATTTATAGAATGTGAACTGGATCTTCAAAAGCAATCACTCAACAACATTGAATAGTGCCAAGTTTGAGAGACTCTAATCTAGACAAAAATGGGAAGCCAATAGTAGGTTATCTGGTGATGGGACCCAGAGGAAGGGAGAGACCAAGGGGGCCATCGGAAGCCGGCCTGGCTGTGGAAGGGGAGCCCCCAGTGCAGGGACACCTGCTCTCACCCATGTTCCCGACCTACCTTCTGCCCACTCAGGCGACCTGCCAGTGAGCTGACATCAGAAAAGTGGGGAAGGGCATGAAGGCATTCAGATCCCTGGGAAGGAATGTTCCCCAGATAAGTCCCTTGGGTTGAGTATCATAAAGCTGAGCCTTTCCACTTGCCTGGATGGAGTCTGGGTTCTAGATTTGCAAGCCTGAGGACCAGACTCGGGCAAATTCACCGGAGTGATGTTTCTGGAAAAGACTGTTAAGGACACCAAGCCCTCATGCTACTCACACACATTCTCCTTTCCTCCCACCGCTGTGTCCCCCCTGCATGTTAAATGGCTGTGCTGTGCCTGAAATTCACAAGGAAGGAGAAGAGCCTACAAGAAGGATTCAGAAAGAATCCATGGACAGGTGGTCAGGGGAGGGAGGGGAAGTGACATCACAGGTCGCCACTAACATTGGGTAATGTGAGCACACACACCGCGTTGACAGCTGGCACGCCTCAATCAATGCCCATCCCACTGTCCCTCCTGCAGCTGTAGCTAGTGGGTAAGGCTAGTCTCAAACCCACTTGGCTGGTGAAGGAAGTCAGCTTGAAGAAGGTGACTCAGGCCTATTTGGAGCCTGGTCCTGAATCCAGGCTCTGTACAGTGTAGACTAGGGTGTGCCCCTTCACTTCCCCAGACCTCAGTTTTCACATCTGTGGAATGGGTGACATCTGACCCCCTCCATCCCTTCCAGCCAGACTTCTCATCAGTCTGAGCCAGGACAGGATACCTGTTTCCAGACACCTGGCCAGGCCTCTCCAATGATTGACTGGGCTGTGATTTTTATTATCTGTCCACCCCCTACTAGGGAACAAGGTAGAGAAGGAAAGGACACCATGTATCTTCTTCACTGTTTTCTCTCTGGTGTGAAATACAGGATGCCCTCCACCCCTGCACATAATAGGTATTCAATAAATATTTATTAAATGAATGAAAACAATGCAACTATATATAAAAGAATGAGGTAGGGGCACCTGGGTGGCTCATTTGCTTAAGTTTTCCAACTTCTGATTTCAGCTCAGGTCATGATCTCACGATTCATGAGATCAAGGCCCGAGTCAGGCTCTGTGCTGACAGTGCAGAGCCTGCTTGGGATTTTCTTTCTTTCTTTCTTTCTTTCTTTCTTTCTTTCTTTTCTTTCTTTCTCTTTCTTTCTTTCTTTCTTTCTTTCTTTCTTTCTTTCTCTCTGCCTCTCCCATGCTTGCTCTCTCTCAAAAAACAAACAAATAAAAATTAAAAACAAAAAAGAATGAGGGGCACTTGTGTGGCTCAGTTGGTTGAGCGTCTGACTTCGGCTCAGGTCATGATCTCACAGTTTGTGAGTTCGAGCCCCAAGTCAGGCTCTGTGCTGACAGCTCAGAGCCTAGAGCCTACTTCGAATTCCGTGTCTCCCTCTCTCTCTACTCCTCCCCAGCTCATGCTCTGTCTCTCTCTCTCTCCTTCAAAAATAAATTTAAAAAATTTTTTAAAGTTAAAAAAAAAAACAGAATGAGGTAGATTTATACATGCTAGTGTGGAAAGGTCACCCACATATATACAGTGAAAATAGTGATCTTTTCAGAAAGAAATACTTTTAACATAATAATAAATTTACTGAAGGCTATGTAATAAATAGAAAACAAGAGTTACTTTCATGGAAGATTAGTATACTGGAGCCTGGGAAGGACAAAGAGGACTTTTCATTATATACTTTCTTGCAGTGTTAGAATTTTCTGAGCACTCTATGGACTTTTTTCTTTTACTTCACCTTTCTTTTTCCTTTCCTTCTGTATTTTTATGTTCAGAGACATTATCTGAGTATAAAATTATACGGTCTTTTCTGAATTAATGATATTTTAATTAAAAGCAATGAGATCTCAAGAGGCACCTGGGTGGCTCAGTCGGTTAAGCGTCTGACTTCAGCTTAGGTCGTGATCTCACAGTTCATGAGCTCAAGCCCCACAGGGGGCTCTTTGCAGACAGTTCAGAGCCTGGAGCCTGCTTCAGATTCTGTGTCTCCTCTCTCTGCCCCTTCCCCTCTCTTTCTCTCAAAAATAAATAAACATTAAAAAAAAAAAAAAAAGAAAAGCAATGCAATCTCATTTCTCTCAAATTGGCAAAAGTTTGTTTAAATAATTTTTTTAAGTAGCATTCTCAGTAGCAATGGGATATGCTAAAGCATACTCATTAAATAGCTACGTGTCTGGCTGGAACCTGGCCACCATCCGTATGATTTGTTCTAATATGTTACCATAAGACACTGGCTGTTGCAACTTGCATAAGGCAGCTGAGGTTGACCCCGTCACACCGTCATTCTGCAAACAACCAATGTGCTCTGCTGGGCTCTATTGGTGGAGAGGGACGAGTTAGGCTCCCTCTTATAATTTATTAAAAGAAAGGTCACAAGGTTGGGGCGCCTGGGTGGCTCAGTCAGTTAAGCGTCACTAAAGCTCAGGTCATGATCTCACGGCTCCTGGGTTTCAGGTCCTAGATGGGGCTTTGTGCTGACAGCCTGCTTTGCATTCTCTGTCTCACTCTCTCTTTCTCTGCCCCTCCCCCACTCATGCAGGTGTCACATGGGCCTTATAGACTTACTTAACAATTACTATAAAGAAGAAGGAAGGAAGGAAGGAAGGAAGGAAGGAAGGAAGGAAGGAAAAAGAGAAAGAGGGAGAAGAAGGGAGGAATTCACACATCTGGAGAGCAGATTTAGGTTCAAGGTCTCTGCTTGGTGCATCACAGACTCTGTCAACAATCCTGAAAGTAGACACTGTCAGCCCTTTTCCGCTTTCCTTCCCAGACACATGGAGCCCAGGATTTGCCCTTGGCCTGGGTGTTAGGATGTGTTGTGGTTCATTTGCCCCAGGTGGCTCAGATTTGCATGTAAGGCAAAGGGGAGTCCAAAGGGTCAAATTGAAAGTTGCTGAGGACTAGCAAGCCATAAATCGAAGGAATGGCAACAAAGAAGTCTCAGCAGTGAGAATCCAGGAGGGGTCGTCTGGAAAGAGTCTCAGAGGCAAAAAACAGCACAGAGGATTGGGGTGGGGTTGCAGTGGGGGAGTGGCGAGAGCCTTTATAAAGAGCTTGCTTCTGACCAGCCTGGCGAGGGAGAAAAGCACCAGAGGGGAACTAGGCCATCCTTGGTTATGGTTGAGCCAACAGACTGGGGTGGCCTTGAATGCCAACCCCAGAATGTGGAGCTGGTAAGGGCAGATGTTGGATTTAACACCTGTTCTGTCTGACCCCAAATCCGCCACACCGGCTACAGGTGGGGCGACTGCCCTTCCCTCTGACATGCTGAGGTCAGGGTGGGAAGAATTCAGGAATTGAGAAGAGGCAATTGGGTGCTAAATAAGGGAGCTCAAGTTTGGGGAGGAATGGAATTTTCAGCACAATGACATCCACGGGGTGGATGGTTAGGGGAACTGCAAAGCAAGCAGGAGTCTTCCTGTCCTTACCCTGTTTCAGGCCCTTCCCCTGCTCAGCCGCACTGACCTGGAAAACCCAGAATTCCCTCCACATCGGCGAGCAAACACGCCCCGCTTGGAATCCAAGATGTGTGATTCCAGACGCAGCCACAAGGTGGAGACACATAGCTGTCCAATCCTTCTGTCTAGCTCCAAGGCCAGCTGCACTAAGGGGTTCACCCAAACAGCCGACTTGTTGGGCTGTAAGGTTTAAAAACAAACATAGTCTTGAAATCATTTTCTAAGCCCGGGTCATCTTTCGAAAAGACTCGGGCTAATGTAGAAATACCTTCCACCTCCTTGGACCAGCTATGAATATATGGATACTTAACCTAATGTTTTTCATCCTGCAAATGTTTATCAGGCTGGCAGTCTGTGGAGGGGAATCTGAACTGCAGAACAAGGGCCGGGCACCATGGGGAGAGGGCGCCATCCAGCACCCCTGGACACACAGCAGGACAGAACCTGGGTGTCCCAGGCTTACTCCAATGGAAGCCATGTAAGCAGCCTACTCACTGAAGATTCTAGAAAAAAATATGTACAGATATTAACATATTGAGAAACCAAATGTGGCAAAATGTTTTCAAAAAATAAGTGAATCTGGGTAAAGGATATTAGGACTTTTGGGTACTGCTTTCACATGTTTTTTGAAATTATTTCAAAATAGAGGGTTTTAAAACACTAAGAATCCAGGAGCCCTGGATGCAAGATTCAGACTTTCTTTTTTTTTTTTTAATATTTATTTATTTATTTTGAGAGAGAGAGCATGAGCAGGGGAGGGTCAGAGAGAAAGGGAGAGAGAGAATCCCAAGCTGGCTCCAGGCTCCGAGCCATCAGCACAGAGCCTGACGCAGGGCTCGAACTCACAAAGTTGAAGTCAGATGCTCAACCGACTGAGCCATCCAGGTGCCCCTAAATCTTGGTAGATTAAAAAAAAAATAGATATCATATGAAGTATTTTCTCTAACCACAACAGGGTAAAGCTAGAAATCAATAACAGAAGTAAAACTAGAAAATTCACAAATTTGTGGGAAACTAAACAAAACAGTCTCACACAACCAGTGGATCAAAGGAGGAATTACAAAATACTCAAAGCTGAATGACAATAAAAACACAACACACCAAATGTGGAATGTAGCAAAAGCAGTGCTAAGGTGGGGACTTATAGCTGGAAGGGCTTATGTTAAAAAATGAGAAAGATCTCTGGAGCGCCTGGGTGGCTCAGTCGGTTGGGCTTCCGACTCTTGATTTCAGCTCAGGTAGTGATCTCACAGTTGTGGGTCCAAGCCCTGCATCGGGCTTTGCCCTGAAAACGTGAAGCCTGCTTGGGATACTCTGTCTCCCTCTTTCTCTGCCTCTCCCTCTCTCCCTCTCTCCCTCCCTCCCTCTCTCTCTCAAAATAAATAAGTAAACTTACAAAAAAATTGTTTTAAATGAGAAAGATCTCAAATAAAAACCCTAACTTTACAACTTAGACAACTAAAGAAAAAAATAGAACAAAATAAACCAAAATCTACCAGAAGGTTGGAAATAATGAAGATTAGAGCGTAGATAAACAAAATAGAGAATACAAAAAAAAAATAGAGAAAAATCAATGAAGCCAAACTTGTTTCTTCAAAAGATCAACAAAATTGACAAAACTTTACCTAGATGGACTTAAAAACAAACAAACAAACAAACAAACAAACAAACAAAACAACAACAACAACAACAACAAACCCAGAAAACTGAAATACCAAAATCAGAAGTGAAAGTTGAAGCATTGCTACTGACTTCACAGGAACAAAAAGATTCATCAGATTGCTACAGTTGTTCAACCGTACACCAACAAAATGGATAACCTAGGTGAAATGGGCAAATTCCTAGACTGAATCAAGACTGAATCAAGAATAAAGACTATGGAGGAGCACCTGGGTGGCTCAGTGGGTTAAGCGTCTGACTCTTGACTTCAACTCAAGTCATGATCTCACAGTTCATGGGATCGAGCCCTGTGTCAGGCTCTGCACTGACAGTGTGGAGCTTCCTTAAGATTCTTTCTCTCCTTCTTTCTCTGGCCCTCCCCTGCTTGCACTGTCTCTCTCTCTCTCTCTCTCAAAATAAAGATACATTTAAAGAAAAAAATGAACAAAGAGAAAGACTGAACAGAGCAATAACAAATAAGGAGACTGAATCAGTAATCAAAAATATCCTGACAAGGAGCACCTGGGTGGCTCAGTCGGTTAAGCATCTGACTCTTGACTTCAGCCCAGGTCATGATCTCAAGGTTTGTGAGTTTGAGCCCCACATCAGGCTCTGTGCTGACAGTGTGGAGCCTGCTTGGGATTCTTGCTCTCCTATGTCTGTCCCCCTCTCAAAATAAATAAATAAACTTAGAGAGAGAGAGACAGAGACAGAGAGAAAATGAAATACTTAAAAATATATATTCTGAAGAGAAAAGCCCAGAACCAGATGGCTTCTCAGATTAATTGTATTAAACATTTAAAGAAAAACAAATACCAATCCCTCCTATACTCTTCTAAAAACCAGAAAAAGAAGCAACATTTCCAGACTCATTGTATGAGGCCAGAATCATCCTGATAGCAAAGCCGGAAAAGACACTGCAAGAAAACAAAACTAAAGCCCGATATTCCTGTGAACATTGATGCCAAATCCTCAACAAAATACTATCAACTGAATTCAACAAAATATTAAAAGGGTTATGCACCATGACCAAGTGGGACTTATTTTTGAAATGTAAAGATGGTTCAACATAAAAATTGATCAATGCAACACACCATATTACCAGAATGAAGAAAGAAAAAAAAAACATGATCAGTTCAATGGATGCAGGAAAAGCATTTGGCTAAATCCAACACCTTCTCATTATCAAAATATTCAACTAAGAATAGAAGCAAACTATCTCAACATGATAAAAGCCATGTATGAAAAATCCACAGTGAACATCATATTCAACTGTGAAAGACTGAAAGCTTTTCCCCTAAGATTGCAAACAAGGCAAGGCTGCCTACCTGTGCTTCTTCTATTCAACATAACACTGGAAGTTCTAGCTTAGCAATTAGCCAAGAATAATAAATAAAAGGCATCAAAATTGGAAATGAAGAAGTAAAAAAAAAAAGAAAAAAGAAAAGGAAAGGAAGAATTAAAATTATCTCTGTTTGCAGATGATATGATCTTACATGTAGAAAACCCTAAAGACTCTACCAAAAACAAAAAGTTAGAACTAATAAATGAATTCAACAATGTAGGAAGATACAAACCCAACACACAAAAAATAAGTCATATTTCTATACGTTAACAATGAACAATCTGAAAAGAAAATTATGAAAACAATTCCACTGACAAGAAAATCGAAAGGAGTAAAATACTTCCTGAAACCAATATTACACCATATGCTAACTAACTAGAATTTAAATAAAAATTTGGAAGAAAAAAACAAACAAAAAAAAGTAAAATACATAGGAATTAATTTGACCAAGAGGTGTAAGGCTTGTACAATGACAACTACAAAACATTGCTGAAAGAAATTAAAGAAGACACAAATGAAAAGACATCCCATGTTCATGGATTGGAAGGCTTGATATCATTAAGATACATCCCTATCAAAATTCCAATGACATTTTTTTGCAGAAATAGAAAAACCCATCCTACAATTTATACTGAATCTTGTGGGATCTCGAGGGAATAGACAAAACAATCTTGAAAAAGAGGATCTGGAGGACCCACGTTTCTGGCTCCAAAACTTGCTACAAAGCCACAGTAATTAAAAGACAGTGATGCTGACATGAAGTCAGGCATAGATACCAATGGAGTAAAAAGAGTCAGAAATAAACCCTCACATGTGTGGTCAAATGCTTTTCAACAAGAGAGTGAAGGCCATTCAATGGGGAAAGGACAGTCTTTTCAAGCAACAGTGCTGGAAAAAACAGGATATCCACGTGGAAAAGAATTAAATTGGCCCTTTAACTAGAAACATATACAAAAACAAACTCAAAATGGATCACAGGCCTAAATATAGGAACGAAATCTGTAAAAAAATTCTTAGAAAGAAACACAGGTCAAAAGCTTCACAACATTCAATTCAGCATTCAATTCATGATAGGACATGATGAAAATTTTAAAGTTTTGTGCATCAAAGACACTACCAACAGAGTAAAAAGGCAACATACAGAATGAGAGAAAATATTTGCAAATTATATATCTGATAAGGGATTCATATCCAGAATATATAGACAACTAACATTCTACCAAAAAACCCAATTCAAACATGGGTAAAGGAGTTGAATAGATATTTCACCAAAGAAGATATACAAATGGCCACCAAGCATGTGGCAAGTTGCTCAGCATCACGAATTGCTGGGGAAACATAAATCAAAATTACAGTGAGATACCACCTCACCACCATTAGGACGCTGCTGTCAAAACAAACAGGGGCACCTGGGTGGCTCAGTCAGTTAAGTGTCCGACTTCAGCTCAGGTCATGATCTCGCGGTTTGTGGGTTCGAGCCCCGCATCGGGCTCTGTGCGGACAGCTCGGAGCCTGGAGCCTGCTTCGGATTCTGTGTCTCCCTCCCTCTCTGCCCCTCCCCCACTTGCACTGTCTCTCTCCCTCTCTCTCAAAAATAAATAAAACATTCACAATGAAACTAACCAAAAAAAAAAAAAAGAAAAAGAACCAAAAGAAAAAACGAGTTTCAAAGAGATATTTATACACTATGTTCCTAGCAACATACTCACAATAGCTAAAACACAGTGTCCATCAGTGGATAAAAAGATAAGCAGAGTGCGATATACACTTACAGTGGAATACTATTCAGCCTTCAAAAGGAAGGAGCTTTCTTTAATAGAGAATTGCAGACACATAGCACGCATTGCTTAAATAACTTTTTTCTCCTCTCTCAAGAGATTTTGCACTTTATTGATATGTCTTAATATTAAAAATAAAGTCATCCAAGAGTCCAGAGAAATGTGCCACTGGCTCTGGAGCCATGGGCACTCAGGGTCCTTGTCTCTGAAACCAGGGAGACTCGATCATCAGGGCCTTTGCCTTCTCCCAGTCTCTCTGCCAGTGCTCCCCATGCCGTGGCACCCACACACTTTCACAGAGCTGTGATTTATAAAGGTATTCAGAGGTACCATCCTACATGGGTCACATCTTTTCCTGGAGCCACACAGGACTGAGCCTCTGCGCTCCACACACAGCTGGAATGAAACAAAGAGGAAGGATGTCCCAGGAGCTGGGTAGGGGGGTGGAGGGTTCTCTACAGGTCCTGCTCCTCCCCAATCAAGCCGGCCAGGCTGATGGCACAAAAGCGACAGCCTGAGGGGGGCCCAGTTGCCTTGCTGGTGACCGCTGAGAGGAGCAGACTGAGGGGGACATGGGTGAGGGTTCAGGGGGCCTGTGGCCCACAGAGACCTCCAGATGGTGGGGCCAGAGACACAGGCTTAGGTCTTCTTAATCACGCTGTACTCTGGCTCCTGTTCCAGGGTCCTCCGGGAGGGAATCCTGTTGGCCTTAGAATCCTGACTCTCGGGGTCAAATACCACCAAAGAGTAGTGAAGTTCTTCCAGAGAAGCCTTCTTCTGCAGAGAGAGAGACTGGAGGCTCAGGGAGAGGCAGGCGAAGCACTGGTCCCCAGCTCAGGATGGAGACAAGGGACACCTGAGGGGACCCTGAGGGGCTCCATGGCGGTGGGTCCAGGCTTCCCCACTGTCCTGTCCCACCCTTGCTTCACCCCCACCTGTTCAAACACAGCACAAAGTCCCAGGCATGAGACCTGGAGACGGGGCAGGGGGGGTGGGGTGCCTGGATCGACTTTGAGATCATTAATCACCAAGTTAGAAAAACAAGGATGCTGCTAGTCCCAGGGCCATATGTCTGACGCTTTTCTCCCTTCATCTTCTCCAACAACAGGGTCCCCAACCTCTCCCCGAACTCTTCCCCTAATGGGTGGGTCTTGACCCCTGCTGGAGAAGCCTCTTCCACGCTGCACTTTACAGTCACTGTGCCTAAGGGTTGGCTTGCAGGGGGGTCATTGATTAAAAACCTGAAACGTAGAGTTAATGCCAAAGAGATAATGGTACCAAAACAGTGGGAAATCACAGGCTTTAACATCGGTGTGTGGTATATAGTAGGTGCATAATAAATGCTCCGCTTCACTGACTGTTGACCATCACTGGCCACCCCAACAGCCCCTTCGTCTCTGCCCCAGCCCCCAGCCACAATGGCACCAAGCTCTGGCAAGGTCTACACTTGACCTAGGTTCTGTGTGGCCCTGTGTTGGTGGGGCACAAGGTCACCAAGCCAGCCCCTCCCTTCCCTCTCTGCCTGCTGCCACCCCCCAGGGCGGTGCCTCTCACAGAGCCCAGGCCCTCCCCTCCCCCTCCTCCCACCAGCCGCCAGGCCCTCACACTCACCACAGTGCTGTATTCTACCTCTTCCTGTCTCGGCTGCACGGGCTCTCCCTGAAGCGTCCTTGTCTGCAGCTCCAGATTCGCATAATAGAGCTCACCTTGCAGAGTATTCTGGGTGGGCAGAAGGTGTGGAGATTTGGCGGGTGTCCACGGAGCCCCTCCATAGTCCAGCTCAGAGGGACCTCTGTTCCTGCCTGCCTGCGGACATCTACCCCTTCTCTCAATGTTCTGGGTGCCCCAGCCCCAGTCTCCCCACCGTGCCTCCCCCATCCCCCACTCTGGTCCCCTCTGGGCAGTATTTGAATGCCCCCCCCAAGTCAGCATGGAAGGACCCTCCATCATTCCACTTTCTATGGGGGATGGGGGTGGGGACAGATTAACCAGAGCTAATTATCCAGAGACCCAACCACCAGATGTCCCAGAGATCATTCTCCCTGCTCTTGGGCAAGCACCCAACTCCATCCATCAACAATGCACTCAGACCTCCACCGGCCAGTGGGACTGTTGAAGCCCCCAATGTCCTCTGTTCTCTCCGCCAGCCACCCTGGCACACCTTCTGCCTGTGTCTTACCTGACTATGGGTCCGGAGTGGCTTTGGATTCTCACCAGCTGAAGAGAGAAGAGTTAGGAGTCTGAATCCGAGAACAAAACAGGGATAAGGATCCCCTATGATCCAGTTGGAGGAAGGACTTTCCCTAGAGACTTTGACGCTGAGGACCTGTCACTTCAGGGTAGGAATTGCAGAGAGAGCGAGTGGGTGAAGAAGGAAATGAAAAACGAATGCATGAGTGGAGGAGAGAATAAATGAACCAGCGGGAAGGCACAGGCTTGGGGAGAGTGGCCATACAAAGCTAGGTCTCGAAAGAGTCACTCATAAAGAATGCTCTCAAGTGGGAGTAGACCAGAGAAGGACACCTGTTTACAAGGACCTATCCGCAGGATGAAACAGTTCCAGAGATTTCTTTCACAGCATCACCAAACTGTAAACTTAAGAATGGTTAAGATGACTGGGCATCTGGGTGGCTCAGTGGGTTCGGCGTCCGACTTCAGCTCGGGTCGTAATCTCACAGTTCATGAGTTTGAGCCCCGCATCGGGCTCTCTATTGACAGCTCAGAGCCTGGAGCTTGCTTCGGATTCTGTGTCTCCCTCTCTCTCTGCCCCTCCCTGCTCTCTCTCTCTCTCTCAAAAACAAACATTAAAAAAAAATTAATGAAAAAAAACAATGGCCAAGATGGCAAATTTTACAATATGTGCTTTTTACCCAAATAAACAAATCGCAGATCCACAGGCCCTCCCCTAGACGTGTGGAACCAGAACTTCTGGGGATGGGTTCAGCAATCTGTGTTTTAAGGAGCCCTAAAAAATTTTTTTAATTAAAAATAAAAAAGGAACCGTCCTTATGGAGACCTTAGTACTGCATCAAACCATGAGAAGTCACCGGGGTCATCTGCTCTGATTCCCCTGGCTTGGGGGTCTGTCCCTCATACACAGGAGGCCCTGTGGCTCCGGGGAACCACGGTTCAGGGCACACAACCTCTGGCCTGTGGCGTCTTCAGCGTTGCTCTGCAGGAGACCTGCCTCTGAACACAGCTCTGTGCACCCCTGGCCGCTGGAACCCGGAGACCCAGGAGCGGGCCGGCAGTGGGGATTGTGCACACAGCCGGAATGCCTTTAGTGTAGCTGCACGGCCAGGCAACCCCAGAGCCCCCCGCACTAGATGCACCAGGGACAGACATTGCCCACCCCTCATAGAGCCCCAGAGTCAAAGGTGAGACACCGACATTCAGGAGACACACAGGATGCAAGTGCTAGCTGAGGGCTCTCGGTTGGCTTAACGGAACACCAACCGGGTGCTCTGAGGAGCAAACACATTCTGTTCCAAATACTGCGTGCAGGCTCCTGCCACCCTCTCTCTCTGTGGGTGACCTGGTGGCTGGTGGAGAAGAGATGGGTGGACATTGCTGGGGAAGGAATGTGGCAGTGAGAAAGTTCGGCCAGAGCCAGCTGCACAGGAAGGTGGAACCCAGTCTCTCCTGGTCACGACTGTGTCCCCCAGAGCCCAGCACAGGGCCCGGTGCCACAGTAGGTGCTCCGGACAGCTGTGCTGTGTGCGTGAGCAAGGGAATGAATGAACTCATCATGAGTGGGCGGAGGGGAAGACAGGCTGTGTGTGACAGGCAGGCACCAGGCTGCAGCAGAGCAGCAAGGACAGTGTGGGGACAGGAGCTGAGACTTGCAGGGATGGGGAGGGAGTGTCAGCATCTTTGAACACAAGGCCTTTCTCCTGTGACAGAGGGTCCACGAAGCAAGGTGCAATCCCCCACACATCGTTAAACTCTGCAGTAAGAGACTTCTAGAACATTGCACAGCAGGGAAAATGATAATGGTAGGTTAAGTGCAAATATGTGTGTGTGTGTGCATTGTGTGTGTGTGCATTGTGTGTGTGTGTGTGTGTAAGAGGGATTGTGGTAGAAGCAAGCCATAAGTAAGAAATCATATCTGCATAAATAAACATTGAGAAGCACGAGAAGGATATGCCCCAAATGTCAGTGCTTGATTTTCTCCAGGTGCTGGGAGTTTTCTTTTTTATTATATTATTATGGACAGTTTATTTCTTTCCTTGTGCTTTTGCTTATTTTTTGAATGTTCTACCATAATCTTTAAAAAAAAATTTTTTTTTAATGTTTATTTATTTATTTTTGAGAAAGAGAGAAAGAGCACATGCGAGCAGGGGAGGGGGAGAGAGAGGGGGGGACACAGAATCCAAAGCAGGCTCCAGGCTCTGAGCTGTCAGCACAGAGCCCAATGCGGGGCTTGAACTTAAGAACTGTGAGATCGTGACCTGAGCCGAAGTCGGACACTTAACGAACTGAGCCACCCAGGCGCCCCTGTTCTCCCACAACCTTATATCCCCGTTTTTCAGAAGGGAGGTTCTTGGGGCGCCTGGGTGGCTCAGTTGGTTAAGCATCCGACTACGGCTCAGGTCACGATCTCACAGTTCGTGAGTTTGAGCCCCGCATCGGGCTCTCTGCTGTCAGCACAGAGCCTGCTCGGATCTTCTGCCCTCCTCTCTCCACCCCTCCGCTGATTGTGAGAGGGCGTGTGCATTTGCTCACATTCTCTCTGTCTCTCAAAATTAATAAACATTAAAAAAAAAGAAAGGGAAGCTTTCTAGGTGAAAGGGCAGAGAGGGCTGGGACCCACGGGCCTAAGGCTGAGAAAATCCCAGAGGGAGGCCTGGCCTGGGGTGAGGAGGAGGGCACTCAGAAGTGATGTGGGGGAAGCGGAGCGGGAAAGGGAAGTGGTTTTCCTTCCTTGTATCAGGCACACACGTGCTGAGGTCGACTCGTCTTCTAAAGGCCTGACCAAAGGCCTGACCCCCACGGTGGGCCCCCGCCCCGATCCCCAGGATGCACGGGCTCCGGGAGCACCCACCGCCAGTTGTGGGGCATGCACCCCTCCTCCCATAAGGCCGGGCAAGGATTCCCCTTCGAGGCAGCTGCTCATGGAGTCCAGAAGTTTTAGAGCAAAGAAGGCTCCCCCTGCAACTCGGGCAGAGACCTGCGCCCCGTGGGTGACAGCTGGGCCTCCAGCCAGCAACAAGGTCACATCTGCATCCTTCTGCTCTTTTTATTGAATTCGCTCGTTTAGAGTCGGCTGAGCACCTACTTCCTGAGTGCCAGACAGGGTGCTGGGGATGCCACATGTGTTCTCTCTTTGCGTCTGAGCCCAGAGGAGAGCAAGTGGGCCCCAGGATGCCCGAAGCATCTGAGATGCCCTCATGACTCGAGATACTAAGCAATACATTAATTCAACAAAAACTGACCGGGTGCCTTCTTGAGTTCCAGTCCCTGATCTTGAAGAAGCACAGGCCGGCGGGAGACAGGCGAGGAAGCAGGCGGGGAGAGTCTGGTGTGAAAAGGGTATGAGGGTGCGTGCACACAGGTGCAGCCAGGAGGGGCCCCCAAGCTGCTTTTGGGGAGCCAGGAGAAGGTCCCAGAGGAAAGGGAGTCTGAGAGCCCCCAGGCCCACCAGGAGCAAGCCAGGGAAAGAGGGTAGCGAGAGGAGGTGCCCCCGGGGCCCAGAGCAAATGCAGAAGCACCCACTGATGTTACGGTTCCCACCATGTTACAGGAAGTTGGGAACAGCTGTCTTCGAGAGTGTGAGGGTGGGCAGGGGCTGGGCGGGACAACACCCTCAAGAGTATGGGAGGTTCCAGAAGGGTATCAGACAGAAGAGGGTGACCGCTTCACAGACAAGCTTCCAGGGAGCCCCCTCCATGGCCTGTCTCCGCCATACCAGGGACACCTCCTTTGGGGCCTGGCCTCGAGGGTCACCCAGGACATGTGGTCCGAGGATACATTCCTGATGCTCATTCTGGGGAACAAGGACACAGAGCCTCAAAAATGAGAGGGAGGAGCTTGGGACTTGCCCACCCACCCCCCACCCAGCAGGGGGCTGACTCACCTTTGACCCGCTTGCGAACTATCCTCCAGGCCAGGAACAAGCTTCCCCCCAGCAGAAGCAGCAGAAGCACCAACAAGGAAAGGAGTACTTGGAGCCTGGGGAGGACACGGCAGTGTTGAGCAGGTGGGAGCTTGCACTCCCCCCCCCCAACCCCACTTATTTGCAATCGACAGAAAAGGTCACATTAAAAAAAAAAAAAAAGGAGAGGGGCGCCGGGGTGGCTCAATCGGTTGAGTGTCCGACTTTAGCTTAGGTCATGAGCCCCGCATCGGGCTCTGTGCTGACAGCTTGGAGCCTATTTTGGGTTCTGTGTCTCCCTCTCTCTCTGCTCCTCCCCTGCTTGCGCTCTCTCTCTCTCTCTCTCTCTCTCTCTCTCAAAAATAAATAAATAAACATTTAAAAAAAATGTTTTTAAAGTAGACAGTATATCAGTGTACTTAAGAACGTTCCAGGGGCACTTGGGTGGCTCAGTTGGTGGAGTATCTGACTTGTGCTCAGGTCATGACCTCACGGTTCCTGAGCCCCACATCCGGCTCGCTGCTGTCAGTGCAGAGCCCGCTTCGGATCCTCTGTCCCCCCTCTCTCTCTGTGCCCCCCTCAAAAATGAATAAACGTTTATTTAAAAAAAAAAAAAAACAAAGAACCTTCCAGAAGCTCTTTATTCAGATACAAGAAAATAGAAACACACATTATTTTCCCCCTTCTTTCACACAAAGGAGGTGTGATCCAACACTATTTTTGTTACTTAGCAACACGTCTTCGACATCTCTCCACGTCTGTGAATAAAGAAGGCCCTCGCTCTTCTCCACCGCTGCCTAGTATTCCACTGCATGGACAGACCATAATTTATTTACGTCTTGCTTCTGACTGGCATGTCCCCCAGCCTTTTGCAGTTACAAACATTGCCACAAAAAAAAAAAAAAATCACCTTGTGGCTCTGCCATTTCGCATACGAACAAGCCACAGCAGAGGTCGTGGGAAGCTGACTTCAGGTCCCTCGCTTGCCAGCCTCTTCTTTCCTGTCTAGCTTGCATTCATAATGTTCTAGTCTTTTTCTTTTTTAAAAAAAATGTGTATTTACTTTTGAAGGAGAGAGAGAGAGTGTGTGAGCAGGGGAGGGGCAGAGAGAGAGGGAGACACAGGATCGGAAGCAGGCTCCAGGCTCCGAGCTGTCAGCACAGAGCCCAATGCGGGGCTCAAACCCATGAGCGGTGAAATCGTGACCTGAGCCAAAGTTGGACACTCAATGGACTGAGCCACCCAGACACCCCATGTCTTTTTCTTTTTTTTTTTTTTTTAATTTTTTTTTTTAACGTTTATTTATTTTTGAGACAGAGAGAGACAGAGCATGAACGGGGGAGGGGCAGAGAAAGGGAGACACAGAATCTAAAACAGGCTCCAGGCTCTGAGCCATCAGCCCAGAGCCTGACGCGGGGCTCGAACTCACGGACCGTGAGATCGTGACCTGAGCTGAAGTCGGACGCTTAACTGACTGAGCCACCCAGGCGCCCCACCCCATGTCTTTTTCTTAAAGATGTAAGTCCCCCCACACACACCAAACTGCAGAGGCTCCAGGCCTTACAAAACCTAGTTCTGCCTCCTGTGTGTGTATCTGCAGTCGGTTCTGGAAGTGGTGTGTTTAGGACCTGAATTTCACCTTGCCTGATGTTAAGATAGTCACTTGGGTTGATGGAAGGCCTGTGGAAGGGTTTTGGGGGGTCATAGAATAAGGAATCTGAATGGGGGCACCTGGCTAACTCAGTCGGTAGAGCATGTGACTCTTGTTTGTGAGTTCGAGCCCCATTGGGGTATAGAGATTACTTAAAAAAAATAAGAAGAATCTAAATGGCCTTTGCCCCTAGCTTGTGGAAGGGAGACTCTAAATCCTAAGGATTTCCCCAATAGTAGGCTAGCCTCTGTTATTGAAGGACCCCTCGGATCACACCTGAGTTTATGCTAAGAGATGAATGGGTCAAGACTGGGGCTGGTCACCAGAAGGCCCACCCCCATGATTATGGAGACTTGGGGCTCTGAGCCAGCCTGAAATTCAGGAAGTAGAGGGGGTCTGGGGATGGAGTTCAATCATGTGGCCGGTGATTCAACCAATCGTGCCTAGGTAATGGCATGTGCCCCGACGTGCTCTGACCCTCCTAGGAGTCAGCAGGGAAGTTCTGTGCCCAGGACCCTCCCAGATCTCACCCCATGTGTCTCTTCATTGGCTGCTTCTGGCCTTTTTCCTTTATGATAAAACCATACTCGTAAGCACTGGGCTTTCGTGCATTCTGTGAGCTATCTAGCCAATTATCAAACCCAAAACGGTCATGGGAACCCCCAAATTCATAGCCAGTTGGCCAGAAACGTGATGGCCTGGGGATCCCCAAACTGCTCTGGCATCTGAAGTCAGGCAGTCTTATGGAACTGAGCCCTCAACCCGCGGGGTCTGTGGTAACTCCAGGTGGTGAGTGCTGGCATTGAATGGCAGGACCCAAGGTGGAGCCTGGTGAGGGAGTCTGAGATCCTCAGAAGTGGTTTACAACTACACGCGCTTTTCTAAGGAGTCTGTAAGCATTGTCGGATTCTCCTGGGGGGTTGTGACCCCAAAAGACCAAGAATCACAAGTTTAGGGGTGCTTGGGTGATTCAGTCAGTTGAGCGTCCGACTCTTGATCTCGGCTCAGGTCGTGATCTCACGGTTTGTGGGTTTGAGCCCAATGTCGGGCTCTGTGCTGACATGCAAAGCCTGCTTGAAATTCTCTCTCTCTCTCTCTCTCTCTCTGCCCCTCTTCCCCTTCAAAATAAAGAAATAAAGTTTTTAAAAAAAAGAATCACAGGTTTAGAAGGAGGAACCAAGACTCTGGAGTCATGTAAACCTGGGTGGAAGCCCCCACCCCCCCACCCCCCGCCTCCCGTAGCTACGTGACCTGGCAGATCACTTAACCTCCCTGAGCCGTCTGCGCCTACGTAACATGAGGGCGGTGACGGCCCAGGGCCCTAGTGACGTGTAGGGCATTTAGCACATCCCTGGTAGGAGCATCAGCCCTCATTAGAAGTTCCTTTCCTGCCATCCCCACCTCGAGGCTTCCCCTGGCCCTGAGCAACTCCTGAGGCGAGGGCCTACCTCCAGGACAAGGGACCGGGGACAGAGGACCTCACCCCACGCCCTGGCTTTGCTGGAACTCCTCTTGGCTGCTTGCACTGTGGGTGGCTCCCATGGTGATGGGGACAGTGGGTGAGGATGAGGACGGCGTGGTCGTGATTCCAGCTGTGATTGTTGAGATCTGGGTTACAGTGATGTTTGCGGGTGGGGCGGACGTTGTTGCTGGCGCGGAAACACAAACGAGACCCGGGATAGCGCTATCGGACTCTCCCGCTACTTGCCAATACCTTTTTGGTCTGATTTCACACAAAATGCTCACTCAGGGTGGAGGCAGGACCGAGGGCCCCCCGGGGCCACAGTCTCCCTGGGGCCTGGGGCCCGGGGTACTGTGCGCCCCCAGCAGTCCTGATCCCATCCTGTGGAGGAGGGTCAGGGCCCTCCGGAGAGCCCGTAGGTCACCCCTGTGCTCCAGATTCATCCTCCTCTAGCCACAGCCAGACGCTGCCCGCCTGGGATCTCTGTCTAAACTCCAAGTCTGACTGCAAGTCTGGCTGGAGGCCCCGCTATGCCCAGCACCTTCACCTTCGCCGTTTGGCCCCACCTGCCTCTCCATTCAGCTCCCACCGTCCTGTAGCATGGCTCCCTCTCTCCTTTGCACACTCTGCCTTCTCAGCTGCCCCTTCCCAAGACTGAGCAGAGGGGTCAGCTTTTCCAGGAAGCCACCCTGACTCTCTTCCTCCACCTACTACCCGCCTCATACACACACACACACACACACACACACACACACACACACACAGTTTGCTCCAAGCCTCTGATCTGCTTCCTGCCTCGACTATTCCCGCCTGAGACCCTTCAGGGGCCCTGGTGCTGGCGCTGGGGGAGGGGTGTGTACAACTCACCTGGGATCACAGACACCACAATGTGGACAGCGGGGTCTTGCAAATATCCTCCTAACCAGGACGTATCGATCCCACATCGATATGTTCCTGCATCATCCTCTGTGAGGTTCTCCAAGGTCACTATGAAGGTGAGGTTTGCAGGATAGTCCCTGATGGATACGCGGCCGTCCCTCACTTCTTTGCTTGACCGTTTGGTCTCCACAATTTTCCAAAAACATGGCTTTTTGCACCAGTATTTGAAATGTCCTCTTAATTGCTCTTCATATGAACACTGCACGCTCAGGGAACTCCCCAAGGTTCCCGTCATGGAGGTGGGGCCACTTATAGAGGAGCAGCCTGGAAAACACAGCCGAGTGCGGGCCCCTCACCAGATGGGCCTGGGTCAGGGGTGCCCTGGGAGTCACCCCCAAAGTTTCCCCATCTCACATTGGCCACCCCCCGTCAGCCAGAACCTTCCCTTCCTTTGCTTTTCTGTCACTCCCAAGATTTTTATCACAGCAGCCCCTTCTTCCAGACCCCAGCCTCCCTTCTGGCTGCTCATGGTCACCAAGTCCTATCCCTGAGAACCCCAGATAAACAAGTGAATCCCCCAACTCCGGAGGTCAGGAGAGGAACACACGCATATACACCCCACCCAGGAGGAAAGAAAGAGTAAGGTCAGAGCAGAAATCAGCGAATTAAGAAACAGGAACACAGTGGAGTTAGTGTATACATTGGAAACTTGATTTTTCGTATGGAAGATACCAACATTCTAGTGATAGCCAACTCAAGAAAAAAAGGAGACGCACATACACAAGTCATAAGAAAAATAACCAAGGTAATTTACAAGCCTCTACAAACAAGTCTGTAAACTTAGATAAAACAAATGATTTCCTACGTTTTGGAAAATATAAATTATCTCTATTGGCTGGAACGTATTTCTTTTTTTTTAATGTTTATTTATTTCTGAGAGAGAGAGACAGAGCATGAGTGGGGGAAGGGCAGAGAGAGAGGGAGACACAGACTCCGAAGCAGGCTCCAGGCTCTGAGCTGTCAGCACACAGCCCAACTCAGGGCTTGAACTCATGCACCCCAGGATCATGGCCTGAGCCAAAGTCAGATGCTTAACCGACTGAGCCACCCAGGTGCCCCCTGTTGCTGCTGTTTTTAAAAACACTTTGTGGGGTGCCTGGGTGGCTCAGTCGGCTAAGCGTCCGACTTCAGCTCAGGTCACGATCTCGCAGTTAGTGGGTTCGAGCCCCGCGTTGGGCTCTGTGCTGACAGCTCAGAGCCTGGAGCCTGCTTCAGATTCTGTGTCTCCCTCTCTCTCTGACCCTCCCTCGTTCATGCTCTATCTCTCTCTGTCTCAAAAATAAATAAACGTTAAAAAAAAATTAAAAAAAAAACACTTTGTAATGAGACACAAGCAGACACCTTCTTCACACTTAATGGGAAACAGTGGACACCTGCCCTCGTCAGAGACAAGTCAAGGATGGTCACTGCATCATTCTGGCTGGACCAGCCTGTGGCCGATGAGAGAAACAAACGGGACAAACGGATATCCAAAAGGAACCACGAGCTCCCACTGTAGGCAGATTCCATGAAAACACAAGGACGCCCCAGAGGGTGATGGACAGAGTAGCTGTGGGAGGGTGACCCATTGCCAAATTAATACACAAAGGGAAGAGCTTCCCTGTGGCCAACCAGTTAGCAAACGGAGTCAAAGAAAACATGCAATTTGTAATCAAAATGACCAAAAGGATTTTAGGCACCCCAGGGACAGACCTGTCTAGGCGGTGCGTGCCTGTGTGCAGAGAGCTCCGGAGAGGCATGGAAGCCGGATCCCTGGAAACGGGAAGTCTTCTGCTCCCTGGAGAAGCTCTCCTCCCCGTGACTTCTCTGCCCTCCCCTTCCTCCCCACCACCGTCCCCTCCCCTCTGTCCCCATCTCTCTGCCTTGAGGACGCTGAGCCCCTCGCGCTGCCCTGGCTACACACACGTCAGTGCACCCCAGAGGGTGGTGTTCCCGCCAGTCGTCACCCCTCCTCCACACCTGCACAAAACACACCCCCCTCCCCTCGGTGTGCTCAGCCTCAGCCGCTCTCCCACCCGCTCTGCTGCCACCTGGTCGCCCCTCCTTCTTCCTGGAATAATCCATCCGAAACTGCCCTCAAAGCCCCTTCTGGGCGCCCCAATGTGGCTCATGGAAGGTCAGGTGAATGCCCTGTCTCACGTTTCCAGGGTACGATCCATCTTACGTGGTGGACACAGGGTGCCCCTCTCCCAGTGCCCCTTCCTGTGCTCCCCTGTCCCCCACAGCCTCCCTCACCGCTGAGCCTCCCCCTCCTCGGGCAGCCCCTCACCTGGGACCCAGAGAAGCAGCAGAGCCAACGGCAGCCACACGGCCTGGTCCGGCCACCTCATCTTCTCCGCACAGACGTCACCCACGGCAGTGCCAGGCGGCTTCAGGCCCCTTCAAGGAGGAGGGTCAAGTCTCCAAGGTTTTCACTTCTGCTTTTCTTTGTGCCTGCTGCTTCCTTGTTCAGTTTCTTTAGGTTCTGCTCCTAGGGCTGGTCAGAAAATGAAGGGCACAGAGGGAGCACAGCCACCGGGGATGGGGACCGGCTGAGACCCGCTCCCCCCCACCAGAACCATGCACCCTTCTACCCATCCCAGCTGTGCCACAGATGCCACAGATACTTCCAGGGGTGAGACCCCTACTCGCCCACAGCGCCCCAGACCTGAGCCGCCCCTCCCGTCACACCCCCAAAAGCACAAGGCCAGCTGGGCTCAGAAATTCCTTGCAGGTCCAGGCGAGCACCCAGTGGGGAGCAATCAGGGCCAGCATCCTTCTCCAGCCTTGATGAGGCCACCCCAGGGAGCTCCCCTTCTGTGAGCCTGCAGCTCAAGGCCCAGACCCCTAAGCTGGCACAGTGACCTCAGAGTCTCTGAATGGCTCTCAGTCTTAGAAACGTCTCCTCAGGCTGTGACCTTCCTTCCTGTGCAGCCCCTGCTGGTCCCAGGTCAGGGCTGGGCACAGAGTGGGCACTTAGCAAGCTTTCAGGGACCCCTCCTTCCCTGATCCACGTGGAATTCAGACTCTAAATACACACACGCACACACACCTGTATACCCTGTGACAAGTGCCCTCAGCTTACACAGAATGGCCACACGCACATAGGAAGCCAATCCTAATGTGTGACATGTCATCTGATAGCCTGCACTGAGTGCCACCCACAGGGAGCCCTGTGCCATCTCTGGAGTCCCAAGAATGCCCTTCTCTCCCTGCTCCTTTGAGGATTTTCACTTTCCTCCTCCCTTCTGGCCACAGGAGCACCTTCCCCGGGAAGCTACAAGGAACCAAGGAAACTTGTCCATTCTCCTCTGGAAGGTTCCAAGCACAGAGTGTGGTGGGCATCAGAAGAATGTCTATGGCAATGCAGTCATAGACTAGCTAAAGCTCATGAGGATTCAAGATCAAGATCTTGAACTGAACATGAAAATGCAGGAGAGGTATACTTGGTGGTTGCCTTGGTCTAATAACCACAAAGTTTCTCCAGAAATGCATATTTTCCAATTCAACCACCAAAAGACACTGCTACAGTCTTGAATGTCAAGGTTCAGAGGGGGACGCACCAGACTGAGAAGCAGGAAGCCAGGATCTCCCGTGGCTTGTCTGCTTAGCACTGGTACAACCGTTGGTAAAAATCTGTGTCTCCTGCAAAATGTCAATGATCACGGCCAATCTGTGGGAATGAACAGCATAATAATTATAAAAATACTCAAAAGTGAGGTAATAATGTCCTTAGGTCAGTTTTTTTTTTCCCCGGGGAATACATCTTTACTTTAAAGAAAGGCAGGAGGGGGGTCTCCTGGGTGGCTCGGTTGATGAAGTGTCTTATTAACCTCAGGTCATGATCTCATGGTTTGTGGGTTTGAGCCCTGCATTGAGCTTTGTGCTGACAGCTCAGAGCTTGGAGCCTTCTTTGGATTCTGTGTCTCCCTCTCTCTCTGCCCCTCCCCCACTGACACTCACTGTCTCCCTCTCTCTCTCTCTCTCTCTCTCTCTCAAACATACATAAAAACATTTTAAAGAAAGGCAGTAGGAAGATAGGATTCAATAGAGAGATGTATGCGTCATGAATAGGCTGTGAGCTATGGAGTGTGATTCTTCTGAGGGGCACAGAGAAACATCGAGACTACTGAAAGAGGAAGGGCAGGGGCCTCGATCCCTGCCACATCCACCTTGCTGGCCCCAACCTGTCCGCAAACGCTAGGGAAGAAACGAAATGATGCAAAATTACCACGTGATGTTAGAAAATGAGGGAAATGACGCCTTCCCCACCACCGATAACCACTAGCAGACATGATTTAGGGGAAGACCAAGGCTGAGAGCCGCAGGCCTGAGCCCCCACCTTCCCAGGAGGGGTCCTGCAGCTGCAGAACCTCTCATCAGCTTCGGAGCCTCTTCGCAGCATGGACACATGCACTCGGAGGCCAGCGGGGACAGGGGCGGACACTCTCTGGGCAGACACAGTGGCAGCAGGCTCCACACTGAGTCCTATGAACGGTAGGGGTCCCAGGAAAGATTTGGGGGTGGTTTAGCTGTGGGGCCATTCGGCAGAACTTCCCTTTCTAAGGGGGCACAATCTCAGAGCCGCCCTCTCCCTTGGGCAGTCGGTGGCTCCCATCAGTCTGCCTCCTCGTCTCCAGACCTCAAGGCCCACGGGGGTCTCTGGGAGCACCTCGCCCACTGTGGGTACCCCTCAAGGGTGGCCAAAAGGCCAAGGGGCTGGGCACCGAGGGCTGCACAGCAGTTAGTGGCCACATGACTGGCTGGTGGTAGGAGGGGAGCTGACACTTGGGCGAGCCTGGAATGAGAGGGGAGAAGAAACCAGCACCTACTATGGGACAAGTGCTTTGTCTCCAGGGGGTCAATGTCTTCGGGATTCCCGAGGCAAACAGACCACTGTGCATGAGAGGCAGTGGGGGCGGGGCGGCCAGGAAGGAGGATGAAGCAAAGGAAACATCTGGTTGCCCAATCTGGCCCGGACTGTTTCTCCGCTGGACTCCCCGAGACTGCCCGCACCCCAGCCTCCTCCTGCCCATCTCAGGGGAAGCTACTCCAGCATGGCTGGACCCTCCAGGGTCCCAGGCAGCTTGACCAACCTATATTCCAGCGCATTCCACAGTCCCAGGGTCGCAGTCCATCACCAGCTGGTCGTAGCCTGTAACACGCTCTCTTGCTTGGCCCCGGGCATGCTGTGGTCTAGACTGAGCGGAAACTGTGGGCGAGCAGAGGAGTGTCAGTGCTGGCCAGAGGCCTGAGAGTGTTCTCTGTCCCCCAGAGGACTTCCTGGCCACAGAGCCCCTGCTCAATGAGGGTCCTCTGTAGAGAAGGTGCCTGGACCTGTAGAGAATGTCTGCACCTGCAACCTAGGGTTTTGCAGAGCTCGGCGGGAGCATCTACCTGGGGACTGCTCCTGGCTCTGCCCCGAGGGCAGCCCTGGGGCTCCGCAAAGTCCCAGTCGTAGGGACGGGATCAGCAGCTGCGGGAGGGGACATGGGTCATTCCTTCATCTTCGACCTCCTCCATCGTTCCAGGCTGCAGTCAAGCCATCCCCTCAGAAGACATCCCTGCCTCCTCCAGGCCCCTCTGAGGCCCCTCCTGCATCCCCGGCCCCTGCAAAGTCTGGTTCTGGGTTTGCTCACCCATGCTGGGGTGACACTGAATGCCTCCCTTCTCATGGTAAGACTCCATGGAAGCAGGGCCCCCGCAGCCCCAGGTTCATGTGCCCACCATGTTGCCCAGGGAAGGAAAACCAGATCTGGGGACAGATAACAGGGAAGCCAGGGCACCAGGGCCCCTCTCGTCCTGTTGCCAAACTCCATCCTCAGGAAGAAGAAAGGGCTAGAGCTTAAAACGGTGTGAGCATGTGATCATCCATCCAACTGAGCACTTAAGACTTGTGCCCTTACCCTAAACTACTGCTCAACAGAAACTAGGTGCAAGCAGAGGCCAGCAGCCTGCACACCGGGCAGGGAAGACAGGGGCAGCATCCAGGGCTCTGTGACCGTCCTCTGCCAATCCCCCCAGGGACACACAAAGCTGGCGGGTGGGTAGGGGCAGCCTCCCCCAGCACCGGCCTCGTGTGTCTCCTGAATCACAGCTGATAACCTGGGAGGTGGGTGCAACAACCCCAAGCTCTGTGGGCCATACTACAACTGTCGAGTGGGTAACTGCTCGGGGCAGGGGGAGAGTGAGTTCTAGAAGGCAGTGGAGGGCACCAAACTGCTGACCCAGGAGTGTAATGGGGAAGAGGATGTTGGGCCCCCGAGTCCTCCCTCCCCCGGCCTCCCCCCTACCCATCACCACCTTCTGCTTCTTCCTCCTTCCTCTCCCAAGAGCAGCCCCAGGCCTCTTTCCATGTAGAATGACACCAGACGAACCTAAAACAGTCTCTGGGGGCTCTTGCCCCTGCGCTGACAGGGGGTGGGTGGGGATGGGATGAACCTGCAAACCATCCATTCAGAAACTTCTAAAATTGGCTTGGGAAGGGGCACATTTGGCCTCGAGCTTGAATATCTGAGTGTCTGACACTCTGGGAATAACCCCAACTCAGGAAGGTCAGACGCTTCTTCAAACACATGCACACACACCCCTGTAACCACCTTGACCGCTCCACTCCCCCCACCCCACCGCTGCCTCCCAGCTCATCTGTCCGTCACACAGCAGCCTTCCTACAGGCATTTCCAGAAGCTGGTAGAATGTGTGTGTTTCAAAGGGCCACCTCAGGCCAGCCCAGAGCTCGTGGCACCTTGCCGTGGGTGAGGGCGAGCTATAGACATGGCCACGCCTGTTCTGACACAGCAGGTGAGTGTTACACGCGCCGCCCGTCCGCAGAGGTGAAGCCAAATGTGTTGCCTCAACTTGCCTGCATCTCGTGTGTTCTTTTTAATTTCTTTCCGGTTTTCTGTGCCTCCCTGAGAGCCAGAGAGGTCTGGCCATTTCCATTTTCTGAGTCACTTAGTATATTACAAAATGAAGAGAGTCCAAAAGAGTATTAAAGAAAATTAGACATTTAGCAATTCGAGGCTTTTGACATGCAGCACATGCACACATACATGCGCACACACACACGCGGCAAGAAATGGAACTGTTCCTCAGTTATGAGGTTTATAAAAATATTAACTCACAGTGTGGGCTGGTGGTGGGACCCAGGTGCAGAGCAATGGGAAAGATACCTTCTCTCCTTCCCAGCAGGGGATGTCCCATAAACTGTGACTTTAAGAACCAACTCACTTAGCTCAAGCCCCGCTTCAGGTGAATCCCACTTCTCTCCCTCTCCCTCTGTTTCTCTGCTCCTCACTCACTTGTGCACTCTCTTTCTCAAAAAAAAAAAAAAAAAAAAAAAAAAAGAAGAAGAAGAATTGACCATATAGAACTTCGGGGCGTCTGGGTGGCTCAGTCAGTTGAGTGTCCAACTTCGGCTCAGGTCATGATCCCACGGTTTGTGGGTTTGAGCCCCGTGTGGGTCTTTGTACTAAAAGCATGAAGCCTGCCTCGGATTCTCTGTCTCCCTCTCTTTCTGCCCCTTTCCTACTTACACATACTCTCACTCTCTCTCTCTCTCTCTCTCTCAAAAATGAATAAGCGTTTAAAAATTTTTTTAAAAGGAACCAACTCACTTAGGAATAATGTCAATCCTATCCAGATGGCCAACAGGCACATGAAAAGATGCTCAACGTTGCTCTTCATCAGGGAAATACAAATCAAAACCACACTCACATACCACTTCACGCCAGTCAGAGTGGCTAAAATGAATAAATCAGGAGACTATAGTTGCTGGCGAGGATGTGGAGAAATGGGAACCCTCTCGCACTGTTGGTGGGAATGCAAACTGGTGCAGCCGCTCTGGAAAACAGTGTGGAGGTTCCTCAAACAATTAAAATAGATCTAACCTATGACCCAGCAATAGCACTGCTAGGAATTTATCCAAGGGATACAGGAGTGCTGATGCACAGGGGCACTTGTACTCCAATGTTTATAGCAGCACTTTCAACAATAGCCCAATTATGGAAAGAGCCTAAATGTCCATCAACTGATGAATGGATAAAGAAATTGTGGTTTATATACACAATGGAATACTACTTGGCAATGAGAAAGAATGAAATCTGGCCTTTTATAGCAACGTGGATGGAACTGGAGAGTGTTCTGCTAAGTGAAATAAGTCATACAGAGAAAGACAGATACCATATGTTTTCACTCTTACATGGATCCTGAGAAACTTAGCAGAGGACCATGGGGGAGGGGAAGGGGGAAAAATTATAGAGAGGGAAGGAGGCAAACCAGGAGGAGTCTTAAAAACTGAGAATAAACTGAGGGTTGATGGGGGTTGGGAGGGAGGGGTGGGTGGGTGATGGGTATTGAGGAGGGCACCTGTTGGGATGAGCACTGGGTGTTGTATGGAAACCAATTTGACAATAAATTTCCTACTAAAAAAAAAAGGAATAATGTCAATCCTAAGTTTGAAGAAATGCTCTAACAAAATTGGGTTCTGGTAATGGTCGTACAACTGTAAATTTACTAATAATTATTGAAGCACACATATAAAATGAGTAAATGTTACAGCATGATACCTAAATTTTTAAAAAACAAATTTAAAGCCTGTTGTGGCTATGAGCCCACAGGCCTTCTGTCCACCACCTCCCCACCCCCATCTTGACCTGTGTATGTCCTTCTTCTTGATTTTTTATTCCCTCATCTGCCCCAATCTCCCTCAGATCCTTCCTGGCGCTGATCAGATGTTAGCATTTCAAAGAGCTGGTTCCCTCCTTCCTGTAAAGTGAAAGGAAACGGGGAAGGCTGTCAACGAATCAAGTACCAAAGTAGCTAAAAACTTCCAGAAGAGGGAGTGGTTGTCTCTATCTCTCCCAAGGAAGCGAGGAACCACGTGGAGTAGTGGCCGGGCCGCTTGTCAGCAGTGCTGAAGGCAAGATCCGCTGCCCTGGCCTGGCCTCTGGTATGCCCAGCTCATTCCTATCCGGCTCCATTGCACCCTGAATCCCGACACCTTCCATGCTTCCACTCCTGACTGCACCCACCCCCCCCCACCCCCCCACGCCCCGCCACTGGCTGCACCTTGGCTCTACCCCAGTCCGGCCCTGCCTGTCTGTTCTATCTCTGGTTGGCCCCTGGGGACACATGAGGGCCCTAGAGAATGAGGTAGTGGAGTAGGGAGTGAGCACGGGCTGGAGAGAGTAGGGCTGGGGTAGGTCCGATGGCTAAACCTGGCCTTAGAGCAGGCAGGCTGTTGGACCAGGGAAGTCCGACAGTCCTGGTCCTAATTCCCAAGGTGGCTGGAACTAGGGAACACAAATCAGGCAGCGGGTCCCAGCAGGCCAGAGGCAGTGCTGTCTGCTTCCAATAGAGAGGTTGCTCTCCCTAGAACCCAGGTAAATTCAGAACTGAGCGGCCGAGCAGCCCTTATCGCCACCCAGGGGTGGTTGTCTGAACTGCCGGCTTTCCTGGACGGTAACGTTGTTCCTATCTCTGCAAACCAGGAAGTGGAGAGGTTTCCGTACACACATCCAGGCGTGTGGCATTGATCCTTCCAGATCCTCCAGCCAATAGACCAGGAGCGAGGGGAAGGCTCCAGCCCCTTGGAAAGAAAGTGTGGGGGCTTCTGAGAAGCAGGGGGTCCCTCTGTGGTGGAGGAGGGACAGGGGAAGGGAGGAGGGGGAGAAGTATGGAGAAGGGAACAGACAGAGAGCCCAGCTCTCAGACCAGGCCGCACAGGAGGGCTGGCGGATGCTGGAACTCAGGCTCTGGGGTCTCTCGGGTGCCTGGTTCCCAGCCAGTGAGACCCAGGGGACGCTCAGATGCCCAACCAGACGGTCAGCTGAGGTTCACCTGGGACTGCCCAGCTGCCTGTTAGGTTCAGCAGGCTGGTTACAGAAGGGGGCAGGGCTGAGGCTGCAGGTGGGGGAGGGCAGCAGCCTCACCTCTGGGACTGAGAAGGCAGAGGCCGGAACGCATCAACCTCCCTGCCCTCTACCGTAAAGCTCTGGGGTCAAGGCCCACGTACTCTAAGGCTCCCTGCTGACAGGAACTCCCTTCTGAATGTGTGTTTTGGCCACAGTTGAGGAAGAGACCCAAGATGAGACCTTCAGTGCTGCGGAGTTTCCAGCTCTAGAAAATAGGAAGCTTGGCTTTTGTGGTGGGTGGCTTCAGGGGTCCGAGTGCATGAGCCTGTCTGTGCAGGGAGGGGATGGGATGTGGAAGAAACAGCGCTTGGGGAGCCCGTCAGTGAAGCAGAAAGAGGTGTAATCCTGAGACAGCTTTCCAGCCCTACGGACCGTATTGGTTTATGCAAAAGCTGGGGTTCTCAACCGTGGATGAACATCAGACTCGCCTGGGGAGCTTTTTAAAAAAATACCCATGCCCGGGCCACCTTTCCAATCTCCTTCCCCTTTTCCCCACCCAGGTGCACCTTGAGGTTCTGACTCAGTTGATTTGAGCGGAGCCCTGGGACTGCCTGCACGTGCTGAGGAAGAGGGAGGGTGTGGGAGGTGGGATGCTGCAGAAGAGAGCAAGAAGTTTAAGACAAACCCTGGATGCACCCAGGAGCAGAGTTGTAACTCAGAAATCAGCTGTGCATTTGATTTCAGGGAGCCACTCTCTAACCCCTGGATCACCAAAACTCTCTCCACAGACAGGGCGTTTGCACAAGGGAACTCGACATAACAACAAAGCCCCAAGGCTGTGGGATCTGGTGTCCCAGCCCCAATCCTTCCACAAGATCAGACCCACAGAGTTGGCTCTGAAAGTAAATGGATGCTGACCGACAGTGACGACGAGCAGGGACTCTGGGTCTCACGGCCTGACTTTGAATCTCAGTCCTGCCACTGACAAGCTGTGTGATCTTGGCTGAGTTATTAACCTCTCTGAGCCTCAGCTTGTCCACCTGTATGTAAGACGGGGACAATGATGGCACTACTCCCCAGTATCCATGCTCCATAAAGTTTTGAGGTTGCTGTCTACACTGGCTTTATCACATCATCATCATCCTGCTGTGTTGGGGAGGGGGGTGGGGGGGGAGTGAAGTGAGCCTCAGCCTGTGCCTCTTCCTTAATATCCAAAGCCAACAGAACAGCTTCCTGGTCCTCACTCTTCTACAGAGGGCTAGGACAAGTCCCTTCAGGTTGACTGTTCCAGCCAAGATCTGAGACACTGCCATGCTTCTGAACCCACCAGAGGGCACTCTATGCCCAGTTCATTGGTTTATTTGACAGCTACTTAAGGACTACCTACATTGTGCAAAGCGCTGGTCCCGAAGATAGGGACAAGAAGATAAAACCATAATTCTCCTTTCTGGGGAGTTCAGAGTTTGGTGGGTAGCACATAGAAAAAGACAGGAAAACAAAGGATTGCCTTAAAAGGTAGAAATGATACTCAAGTCAAGGCAAAAATCCCAGTGGCCAGGGTGGGAAAGGGCCTCTCCCTTCTATCAGACACAAGAAACAGTGCAGACAAGTGGCCTGGGGGTCCTGGATCCCAGCTCTGTGACCCTGCCCACATCAGTCAGTCCCGTTTGATTTCTGTCCTCCAAGAATTCTGGGAGAAGGATGAAGAGTCCTTGAAAATTCCAGAAGGATGTCCAGCCTGACCCCAAAGAGAGCCTCAGTCCATGGGACGACAGGCCTTCGGTCATCTGGCTCCTCCCCTTTCTACCTCACACACCCTGCCCCCCAAGGCAGTCCCCACCAGGTGATTGCAAGTTTCCCCGCACTGTGGGCCAGTCACCCAGCTGTCCCAACGCTCCCAAGCAGCCTTCACAGGACCCTCAGGGGAGTCAGGAGTGGGGACAGTATATAGCTTATCTGGGTTTCCACCACAGGGCCCCAAGCTTGGTTAACTGTCACAGCCACTGGGGTCCCGGTTAGGAATACAGATTTCTGGGGCTCATCTCAGACCTCCTGCATCCAGATTCTCCAAGGCTGGGACTGGAAACCTGTCGTTTCAACAAGCCGCCCAAGATGATACCTACAATCAAACAAGATTAGGAAGCTCTACCATGCAGAATTGGGATGCTTGGGATTCTACTTGTGCTCAGAGGCGGGGGATAGGCTAAGCTAGATTAGGACAGGACAGGACAGGACAGGACTGTGCCTTGCACTTCCCAGCCAACTCCATAATATTTGCTGAATGACATAAGCCAGTGCAAGTGGACTTAAAGAGCTCTCTGGCATGAACGTGTGCAGGGTACAGAGACAGGAAGCCCTACAGCTTCCCCCAGACAGCCTCTGGATTTCCCTTGGCTCCCGGAAGAGGTCGGGGACATGTCCCATCCAGAAGGAGGGCCTTGGAGTCCTGGTGAAGAGTTCCCTGCTGCACTCACTGTGCCTCTACATCCTTGAGCATCAGAAGTATTTGTTAAAGCATCGTGTGAGCAACAGAAAAGTATCTAATGGTTGTGGCAGTCCAGACCCTTTCAAAGCTGTGTTACAAATAGTTCAGGGGAAATTTTTAAAGAAGGAGAGAAAGAAGGAAAGAAAGAAAGAAAGAAAGAAAGAAAGAAAGAAAGAAAGAAAGAAAGAAAGAAAGAAAGAAAGAAAGAAAGGGGGAGGGAGGGAGGGGAGGGAGGGAGGAAGGAAGAGAGAGAAGGAAGGAAGGAAGGAGGGAAGGAAGGAGGAAAGAAGGAAGGAAGGGGCGTCTGAATGACTCAGTCAGTTCAGCTTCCAACTTTTGGTTTTGGCTCAGGTCATGATCTTGTAGTTTCTTGACTTTGAGCTCCCTCCACCCCCCCCCCCCCCCCCCACCTTGGGCTCTGGGCTGGCAGCATGGAGCCTGCTTGGGATTTTCACTCTCCCTCTCTCTCTCTGCCCCTCCCCCACTTACATGCGCTTTCTCTCTGTCTCTCTCTTTCAAAACCAATTAATTTTTTAAACTTTTTTTTTAAAAATTAAAAGAAAAAGAAAAGAATAGTTCCAGCACAGGATGGGATGGCTCAGGCCACCTTTGTGTCACGGGTGAGGTTGTGGCCAGCACGATCCTGGTTTACAGCCTGGCAGTTCCCCCTGTCACCGACTGTGCGTTGGGAGGAGGGACTGGGAGACCCCAGTGAAGGAGAAGTAAAGCCCAGGAGAGAAGGTGGAGATGACGAGGTTAGGGCCTCTCTAAGGATTTCAAGATTTAAAATCTGCACGTGGAGGAAGGTCCTAAAGGAATGACCATCAGAAAGATAAAACACAGGGAAGAAACAACAACAACAACAACAACAACAACAACAACAACAAAGATAAAACGCAGAACTTCTAGGATTAGTGTCAAGATTCTTCCAAGAAGCCCTGACTCTGTCCCCAGGTCCCCCGCTCCTGGCTGGCCAAAGGGTGGTCAGAAAACCTTCCCTGGTCATAGTTGGGACAGCCGAGGCAGGATGGCCACCTGAAAAGGCATTTCCTTGGCGTCCAGTACCCGGGAATGCCGGGGTGGGGGACCTCCCTCCCTCCCTGCAAGGCTGAACTTCCTTGAGGACCCCGATGAGCCAGAAACCAGTCAGGAGGACTAGCTGTCCCTCTTGCCCTCCAGTGGGAACACGACACTGCATTTGGGTGTTACCTCTGGCTCGTGTGTCCTTGGAAGACAGGATTCTCCAACCTCCTCCCAGGTGGTCTTAGGCCCAGACGGGCTGGTGCTGCTCACTCCTGGGGGTGGCTGAGGCAGCGGTGTCTCTGTGCCCCGAGGTGGGCAGGTGCCCATGGCTTTTATGGCTTCCCTAGGGGACGACTGTGGGCCCATGGTGACATCCAATCACAGCTCTGTTGCCTCATCTGGGATGCTGGGGGACAGATGCTTTTATAGAAACATGAAAGACAAGAAAGCACACTGTCTAAACAGAGGGACTTCACTCTCCCCGTTTGCTCCTTGCCCGCCCACCCTTGACCCAGATCTGTAGCCCATATCTGGGAAGGGGGCACACGGATCTCAATGTTCTTGGCCCATGGACAACAGATACTTGTCGCCGCTTATTAATGCCATCTGCTTTCCTAGGGGTGGGGAAGAATCTCAACCTGGTGCCAGGGAGACTCAGCCCCCGTGTGGGGGTGCCCCATCGTCCTCCCAAGAGAACCAAGACTGCGTTTGTGAATGATACGCTCCACGGCCTCTCCCCAGGGCCCTCTGCATTCCTCAAGTGGCCTTGGTTACTGCCTGCACCGACAGGCCCACCCCCTTCCCACCTCGCCCAAGAACCCCAGCTGTTAGGGGCCGAATTCCCTCCCAACCCCATTCCCTATGGTGAAGTCCTAGTACCTCAGAATGGGACCTGATTTGGAGATGGGGGTCTTTACAGGAATAAGGTACAGTGAGGTCATTAGGGCAGGACTTAATCCAGTATGACTGGTGTCCTTATAAAAAGGGGACATTTGGACACAGAGACACACATAGAGGAAAGATAACGTGAAGAGCCACAGGGACAAGATGGCCATCTGTAAGCTCAGGAAAGACGCCGGGACGGACCCTTCATTTGGGGAACCTCGGAAGGAGCCAACTCTGCTGACACCTTGATTTCGGACCTCCAAACTCCAGAACCGAGAGGACAGAACACATTTCTGTTGTGTAAACCACTGGGTCTGTGATGCCTTGTTAGATGGCCCGCACAGATACACCAGGTTCCCTGCCCACTGGTCCCTAAGGGGAAGGGAAATTCTGATGACTCAGACCCCCCCCCCCAACTTCCATGACCCTGACCAAGGGAGAGACACTCATCCAGCTCAGGCTGCCCCCTCCACTCCACACTGGGATCTGAGACACAGCCTCTCCCACGTGAGCCCCCATCTCCCAACATGGGTACACAGATACTTGCACACACAGGGTGTGGCTTTGTCCTCGCAGCCTGAGAACAAGACGGCACCTGATGAGATAGTAAAGTAGCTGCAGAATTCACGCAGAGGGTGGACAGCCCCTCCCAGAGATCCCCGGGGCAGGCGTGTGGCTGAAGTGCCCCGGGAGGTGGGGTTCACGGATCCCCGAGGAGGAGGGAGAATTGTGTGCTGGAGTTCAAGGAGGGACCTGACGTTCATGAGCGTGATGGCAGGGAGCAGCCTTTAATAAACATTGAGGAAGGACTGATGAGCGAATGAATGAGTGAGTCAGAAGTCATTCCCACGTCTGTATTCTCTGCAAATCTAACTCAGTGTCCTCAGAACTGCAGCTACTGAGCAAGGTTGGTGGGGAGTGGGCGTGGAGGCGGGGGTCCCATGCACCTACATGCCATGAACACACTCTGCCTTACCGGGCCCTCCATCTACAACCTCCTCAAAAGTCCTCCCAAGGGGAGAATGCTCTGGAAAAAAAAAAAAAGAAAAAAAAAAAACAGAGGCAGGGTGAAAGCTGCCTATTTTTCTCGGAGGGTGGGGCGTGAGAGGTGCGGCCAAGGACGGCTGAGGTCTGGCGGTTGTGAAGGGTGAGCACTGACAATACCAGTGGGTGGGGTCACGTCCGGGGAGGGAGGAATGATACAAGGTGAGCTCACCTTGGGGTTCCTTTTCTTTTCTCAGATCAATTTTTTTAAAAATACACAATTTATTTTCATGGAGAAGGAAAGAGGAAGGGGAAGGAGGGAGGGATAGAAGGAGGGAGCAAGAAAACAGTCAAAAGTTCTCCTGACCTTCACGAGCCTGGCCCCGGTGACCCACCCCCTCCACTTTACACTGGTATGGGGACTTGTGACTCTGTTTTGTTTTTAAAGTTTATTTATTTATTTTGAGAGAGAGCATGAGCAAGGGAGGGACAGAGAGAGGGGCAGAGAGACAGAATCCCAAGCAGGCTCCGCGCTGTCAGCTGAAACCAAGAGTCGGACTCTTAACCGACTGAGCCACCCAGGCGCCCCTGACTCTTTGTGCAAATACAGGTAGATATGAATATCTATGAGGAGGGGCCACTGTTAAAACCTTCCCCTCTAAGTATGGGATTGGATTCTTTTGGAAACTCTACTTTGCGTGGGGGATGGGGGGCAGATGCTGCTGGAATCTGATGCCAACATCTTGATGTTGAGGCCATCTTGATGACCACCCCCAAACAGCCCTGGTTAAGGAACAGAAGGAATCTTCTCCAGCTGGGACTGATTTATTTCTGTCCTTTAAAACCCTGCTCCCCTACCTGGCCCCCCAACCTCCATGTGTGTGCACATGCATGCTTGTGTATGTGCGTGTGTGTGTGTGTGTGTGTGTGAGAGAGAGAGAGAGAGAGAGAGAGAGAGAGAGAGCGCCTGGTTTTTGCCTCCCCTGTGGAAAGAGAGACTGAGCCCTGCCACATCTGGTCGGCCCCCAAGAGTCCACATCTGAACCCCAGCTGACCAGGATGCTCCCTTAACCCTCAGACCTGACAGCCCCTGGGCTCGGTTGGTGGCCTCAGCCCACTGCGTCCCCTCCCCCACCTCCTCTCCACCAACCCCTGAGGCTGCCTGACTGACACAGACACACCCTGTCTCTTTCTGGTGCCCAACTACCGGCTGCTACAGAGGAACACCGAGTTCACCGAGTTTCTCTGTCCCTGGTCTCCGCCAGCACTCACATCAGGGCAGGGGCCAGAAGGTGTTTGCACAGCGAGAGGAGCAGGCTGGTCACCATGCTGCCCAAATGCCATCAGGCCAGCGGTCACAGTCCCTAGGTTGGCCACAGGCATCTGTAAACCCTCGTGGAGAAGGGGATCCAGGAATGCTGTCCCAGAGACCCCGCTGGCAGAAGTCCCGGCTCAGGACCCCCTGCTCTGTGGGCAGCAGGTTCCACGGCCACTGTAATACCCCAGGGGAGTGTTTCTCAACCCAAGCCAGTGTGCCCCCAGGTGACACTGGGCGATGTCTGGGGATATTTTTGGTTGTCACAACTAGGGGGATGGTGATGATACTGAGTATCTGGCAGGTAGAGGCCAGGGATGCTAGCATCCTACAATGCGCATGGCAGCACCCACCACAAAGAACGATCCGGGCCCAATGTCAGTGGTTTGAGGCTCAGAAACTCTGTTCTGGAGGCAGCCCCGAGGCCGCGATGGTGCTCCCAGTGCGCGGGGCCCCATCGCACCCCGCAATGCAAAGGTAATGAGCCCAGCGCTCCTCCCGGAAGGGATTCCGCCTCGTGGGGACAAAGACCTACTTGCCTGGGCCCCGGCTTCGTTCAGGGCCCAGAGACACCGGGATGACCGCGACAGGTATTGGCCTGCGTCTGGGGCCGAACAGACCGGGAGGGCACAGGAAAAAAGTCACAAAGGACTGCAATCACGGGAGGGGAGGCTGAGCGGAAGCAGAGGGTCTGGGCCAGGCCCCCGGGCTGGGGAGGGGCCACGCTACCGCCCACTCCCAGCTGGCGGTGGAAGCGGAGCCAGCCGGTCGGGGCCGGCTCGTCCCGGCGGAGGGGGATCGGGTTGCAGGGAGGTCGGGGCGGGGCGCGGGAGGCGGCCTGGGGTTGGCTGGGGGCGGCCCCCGCGAGAGTGACGTCAGAGCCCCGAGTCGGTCCCCACCCCCACGTCCCAGCACGCCAGGTGGGTTGGGTGCGGTGGCGGCGGCGGCCGACTGCGTTCGGGAGCCGGCGCCTTCCGCCTGGAGCCCCGGAGGGCAGGGCCGCGGCGGGAGCGCTCGGCTAACGGCTCCCTAAAACCTTCGCAGGCCCCCGGCCCCGCCGGATGCTGAAGCCTTCGTGCTCACTCTGGGCGGCCGGGTCGGAATCGGGCGCCCCCGGCCGTGGCTTGAAGGGGCCTGGGGACCGAGCGGAAAGCCACTGGGATTCGGGCCCCCGCATCTCTGTTCCAGGGACAGTCCTGCGTGCACCCAGTTCTGCGCCAGACCTTGAGGACGCGAGGGCGCCCCCTCAGCACAGCGTGTGCTTTGGGGTCACCTCTCAAACTGCCGGGGGCCTCACCTCCACGGCTTAAGCAGAGCTGGAGGCTCGGGGTCCATTTTACAGATGAGGAAAGTGAGGCAGAGTCAGAGGAGCCAGTAAGAACCAGGTCCCACCTGAGGAGCGTGGAGCCGTGTTGGGGGGCGGGGAGCGGCCGCTGGTGGAAGCGTGATCCACCTGCCTAAGGCCGACCGACCGGTACGGATCCAGGAGGGACCCCGCTGCCACCACATCCACTTCAGCCCTCGCGTCTGACTTGGCAAAGGAGGAGTTAGGCTGTGAGTCCCCAGAGTTGGAGCTCGGTAAACATTTGCTGTGGACTGAAAGCAGTTCAATCCCCCCTCTTCAGCGTGGTTTCTTGACTTCCGGTGACCCAGGTGACCCTCTGAAAACCTGGATTGTCAACCACTGCCAGGGGAGGTCTGTCCCTCTCCTTAGCATCCCCCTCCAATCCAAGCAACCCGCTACCCCAACCTCCCTGGGACCTTTGGGGGACGGCAGAGAAAAGGGAAGGTGGACCCTCTGGAGGACAGCATTCAGCGAAATCTGGCCTAGAAACCATTGTGTCTAGGCAGAAAACACTAGACGGCTAGCTCCTGGAAGCTCTGCCTTGGCTGTGACTTTCACAGAATGAACTTGAGGAGCTAGGACACTAAAAACCAACTCGGGGTATTAGTACTTCCGTTTTACACGTGAGCAAACGGAGCTGCCCAAGGTCACACAGCTAGTTAAGCAAGCAATGGGATCCGAACCCGTACCTGTCTGATACCTGGGTCACGCTCTCTTTGCGGAACTGCTTCCGGCTGACAGGGCAGTTGGTTTCTGGTCCTCATTTCCTTCCCCGGACCTCTTTCATTCACCCGCACCCCACAGAGGGGTCCAGCACCCCAGCCTCCACCCGTTAGTATCCCTTTTTCAGTGAGAGGAAGGTCAGAGCCGCGCCCTCAACCCAAGGGCGAGGGTGAGGTCAGAACATTACCCTGCCAGGCGCAGGTACTAAATAATTCATGTGGCTGCTGTGAAGCGGGGGCTGCAGCTTCCGGGAGGGCCCAGGAGGCACACGGCAGACCGGAAACAAAATCTGGTCACTTGAACTTGAGTCTGATCTCTGCAGACCCCATGGAGCTAGAGAAAAGGGCTAGGTTTGGTGAGAACGGGTTGGAGGACATGACCCCAGGCAAGTCACTTCGCCTGTTTGTTTCTTGCTCTTATGTGAGGTGTAAACCATTACAGGGAACCAAAACTGCAGTGTGCCGGGCACGGCCCTTGGCAGGTTCTCAGGGGAGGTACTGATCATCCCCTGGCCCTGTCTGACTTCCCAGGAGCTCTTGTATTTCAGTGATGGCCTCCAGCATACCAGGCTGCCCCAGGACTATGAGAGGGGCTGTCCTCCTCTGTCGCCCCATCCCTACATTCCCAGACCTTGTGGGGGTGCGGGCGGGGCCACGCATTTTGGCTGTTTTGGGAGGCTCAGTTTCCTCCCTTAGAATAAATCCTTAACCAAGAGAAAGTTCGTTGGAATCAAACAGCCTCGATTGGTCTAGAAGGCAAAGAGACTAGGTTACAAATATGTATTATGAAATCCCAGAAAAATTCTCAACGAACACACCGGGTTTCTGTGGTTATAATTCCTCACAGAGGATGAAGTCATCTGATTCTGAGCAGTGAGGGTCCAAACTACTCTGCTTCCAGCTGAGTGGCTGGTCGGTGTGAAATTTACCAAGGTCTGATGTCACCGGCAACAGGTTCTAGACTCTTCTAGTTTTTTCCCATTCCAGGCTCGTTTGTGATGTAGCTGGACCACTTGGGGGAAGGCACCTTCCTCCTAAAAACACACCTATTGTCTCCAGTTGGCCAAGGACTGGAGGGAGCAGAGCCACTGGGTGTCCCTAACTAAGCCAGGGTAGCCTGTATCTTTCAGGAGCCCATCTTCCCAAGCCTACGCATGGATCCCTGGAGGACTCAGGCTATGAACAAACCCACATTCACCGCAGGCTGCTCTTCGGGACTGCCTGGCGGGGCCAGGACTCACAGGAGACTATCACGTTGAAAAGCAAAGACAGTGCCTTTATTCACTGTGAGGGATCTTGGGGCCGCTAACCTAGATCAAGAGAAGCCTGAGGTGCACAGAGCTCCCCCTTCCCCTCCATCAGAGGGACGTAATGCACCATTCATGGAGGTAAGTAACCCAGTACAGGGATCGGTAATGGGGGGGGGGGGGGACGTGCTGTCACACACAGTCTATGGCTACTCTCTCTGCAGGACCTGTTAGCCCAATTTAGCTCCGGAAAAATATTCCAGTTAACAAAGGCACAGCCTGCTTAGGGGCAGGAGGGTAGCGCTGGAGAGCTGTGGGCGGACTACAGGGCAAGGTCAGGTCCTACTCTGGTTCTTTGCCTCACCCTGGGCCCCCAGAGGCAACTCTTGCGCTGAGCACTGAGCTCCAGCCATGCGCCAGGGGAGGCCCCCTCAGACCAGCCCGCTCTGTCTGGTACCTGAGGGCAGGACCAAGTCAGAAGACCTCGTCCCCACGAGTCTCCAGCTGTACACACATCTCCGTCCTCGGTGCCACCGTCATCAGGTCCTAAAGGATGCCCCCCCTCCATTCCCTCCGTGGCCATCAGGACCCTCTGGAGCATGTCATGGGAGAGAACACTGCCAGCAGAGATGTGTACCTCAGCCAAGTCCCAGTTCTGTGAGCAGTGGAGACCCCAACCCACGTGGCCTGGGACTCTCAACTGGCCCCTGAGAATGCGGCCCCAGACCCCACCTTGTGTCTCGATGCACCCCGGTCGGTTGCAGGTGGGGAAGGCATGGGGCTGTGGCGTAAAGGGGCACGTGAGGGAAGCACCAAAGGGGCTGAGACCCAGCACCCACAAGCCGCGAAGAGGAGCGGTGTCTGCGTAGGCCTCGGGCTGAGCTCTGTCCCAGCTCAGGGGCCTTCCACGGTCCAGGTGGCGGCAGGAGGCCCTGATGAGAAAGACGGGAGCCAAGTTCTGCCAGGGCTCTGCTCCCAACACTCACGGAGGAGATTCACCCAGGCGCAGGCGGGGCAAGCTGATGTTGGACACCAAAACAGCCGGAAGGCCCAGGGCGTGAAGACAGGGCATCTGAGGATGGCCATCTGGAGAACCACAGCATGGGGGCACACGGGCTGTGACTGGGGGGGAAGGGCGTTGACGGGGGACGGAGGCAGGCCTAGCAGTTCTGCAGATCCTTGTGGCCTCAGTCACTTGGGGACCAGGAAAGGCTGGGCTGGCCCTGGGGCCCCAGCCACACACCTCGGGGCTTCACAGGTACCCACTCAGTCCACTGCTTCAGGGTGGTGGCCTCCGGTCCCTCCCAGCTCCAATGACAAGGGCGGGAGAGGTGCTGGGCCCTGCCCAGCCTGGACAGAGGCCTGAGGACATCAGGACGGCGTGTGGTTCAGGGAGGAGGGCTTCTACCATCTTGTTTTATTTTGCGGGGACTGAGCCTAAAGCAACCAGAAAGAACAAGAGTCAAAGGGGACCCCCCCTACTGCTCGGGGCCCAAGCACTGACTTTTACTAAAAAAAGTGTCTGAGGCCCCGGGGGGGCTGGTGCAATCTGACATAGAAGGGAAACTCTGGGAGAAGTTTGTTTTTCTTCCGGCAACCTTTCTCTCCCTTCCAATAGAGACATTTGTTTTTTCCCTGCAACCGGTGTCAGAAAATAGCTTCTGACCAGCTGGGGAGAAACATTCCCAAGCTTGGGAGGGGCGGGTTTGGCAGCCCCTTTGCAAAGCCCTGAGCCGGTGTTCAAGGGTCAAAGCTCTGCGCTCATCCAGGCCCCGGCCACTGGGGCCTACTGGCCATCCCAGGGTAGGCCTAGGAAGATGGGTCTCAAAGACAACCTGGCTGGTCTTGGGGTGGCCACTTCTAGAGGCTGTGTGGCCTCTCTGGCTCAGTCTATTTACCTGTGAGAGGGCCCAGGACCTCGAAACCCCTAACTTGCCTCTAAGGCCCTGTCCAACCCTACAATGGCACGATTCTGGGATGCTGACTCCACAAAGAGGACAGAATACTGTCCTGTCCATCTTTCTGGACAGCTACGAGGTTTGAAATGACCTGATGTGGGGGCACCTGGGTGGCTCAGTCGGTTAAGCGTCTGACTTCGGCTCAGGTCAAGATCTCGTGGTTTGTGGGTTCAAGCCCCCCATCGGGCTCTGTGCTGACAGCTCGGAGCCTGGAGCCTGCTTGGGATTCTGTGTCTCCCTCTCTCTCTGCCCCTCCCCAGCTCACGCTCTGTCTCTCTCTCTCTCTCTCAAAAGTGAATAGACGCTAAAAAACATTTTTTTTTTTTTTAAATAAAAAATAAAATGAGCTGATGTGGAAAGGCTGTGTTTACAGTGAAGGACTGAGCAAGTGAACATGTTAATAACTGCCCAGGGATGAAACCAACCAGAACCGGCCGACCCTTTCCACCTTTGGAAACCCACTTTGTAAACAAGTCCCAGTGCACAGTGTGCTCTAATGGCACGAGGCGACGATTCTCCGCCTCGTCCCCTAAAGGACCTTGACGGCCATTGCCCCGAAGAGGGTCTGAAGTCGGCCTAGCTTCCCTTACCCACACCTTACCCACAGAGCTGCCTGATGGCGGGCCCCTGCCTTCCCTGCTCTGGCCTCACGTATGGCAGGTGGAGGGGGTCCTGGAGGAAAACTGCCTGATTTCAGATAAACCCAGAGCTGGACTAGACCCCACACAGGAGCTGGGCCCCAAATTCGTTCTAATTGCAGGGTTACCCAGGCTCAGCTGCAGACTCCTTCCCTGGGTACAGGCGTCAGCTACTTGCTTGCATGGAAGGAAACATCGGCAGCAGCTTTCACACGAACTGGATTTGGAGGGAGAAAGAGGAACCACCCACAGCCCGTAAAAGGAGGAGGCCCATTCGGTGACCAAGAGCCCAGGTCAGAAACGACATTCCCAGAGGAAGGGCTAATAAAGCAAAAACGTGTTTATTAGGCACCCTTGCTCCTCACAGAGGAGCAAGACCCAGGACAGACGCTCCTGAGAAACCTCTCGAGGTTGCAGGAATCTCTTGGAAGATTCCAGAAAGTGTTGGCACTGACTGGCCACCACCCCCAAGAAGAACACTATCTGGCTGGAGCATGAAGCTAAGGTGAGCTTCTCAACTCCACAAACACCGAGGATTCGGGGGGGGGGGAGTGGGGGGCCCTGGGACACCCCCCCCCTGCACCCGCCCAAACACTGGCAGACAGGGAGGGCTTTCCTGGCTCTGGGGCACAGTCGCCCGGAGCCACTGAGGGGTCAGGGAAGTAGGAGAGCAGTGGGCTCTTCTCCAGGGCCAGGTCCCCGCAGGGCCCTTCCCAAATCTGCCTGCCTTCTCCTGGCCGCCGACTCAGTCCCACACGTAGGGGTTTCTAAAGACCTGGGAGTTCTTGCCGTCTTTCGGCGATGTGGCTCCCTGGTGGCTCTGGGCCGCATACATGTCTTCGGCCCTCAGGGTGGAATTGGCACTGCCCATCACCTGGCTGTTGGCGGTGGCTCGTGGGAGGATGACGTCGTAAGCTCCTTCAGACTGGAAGGAAGGACAGGAGGTCTCACAGCCAGGTTCCGCCAGGGCGGACGCACAAACACTCTGCTTCCTGCGGGGCCGTGCCTGCCAGCTGCCCCCTCCCTGCTCCCCCCCCCCCGCCTCCCCCAGCAGTGTCCCCACTTCTGGAAGCGGAGGGGCTGGCCTCTGACCTCAAGCCTCACCCTGCAGAGCTCCAGGCCTCTAGACACAGAGGAGGCGCCTGTCACCTCAGACGGTCCTGGGGCTTCACAATGATTCTCCGAAGGACCCTTTGCTCAAGCCCCCTCCCTCCTGCTCCCAATGCCTTAGGGAAATCCTGGGGCCCAGTGGAGGGTGAACCACATACTGAGTGCAACTGCCTGCCTGGTAACGCTCCCAGGCGCCCGTCTCCCCAGACTCTTCCCGGAGGCCTCCAAATGGCACTACACCGCCTGGCAGTCACAGCTGCTGTCTGCCTGGCCGAGGACAGCCTTCGGTTAGCCCACGTTTCTCATCTTGAAGCCTGGGCCGGCTAGTCAGATGTGGAGACTTAAAACCCAAATTCTCGGGGCGCCTGGGAGGCTCAGTCGGTGAAAGCGTCTGACTCTGGGTTTCAGCTCAGATCAGGATCTTCAGGATCTTCGGATTCGTGAGTTCGAGCCCCACATCGGGCTCTGCACTGTTGGCACAGAGCCTGCTTGGGATTCTCTCCCTCTCTCTGCACCTCCCGCATCTCTCTCTCTTTCTCTCTCAAAATAAACTGAAGAACAAAAAAGCAAAACAAAAACAAAAAACCACACACACACACACACACACACACACAACAAATTCTCTGCCCGGAACCTGGCTAGAGCTGTGATGACCCTATTCCTGTGGAGGGGAGACAACTGTGGGGTGAGAAGGGCCCAGAGGCACCCGGCCCAGCTCTCACCCTGGAGGGAAGGTGAACTCCTTGCCCCACCTGCCTTATCGTTACAGAAAGACCCACCACGAAACCCCTGCCGCTTCAGGGTCCCAAGCCGCCTTCTGTCTCATCAGAACCGGCTGGTCCTTCCACTCGTTTGCACCCAGGTTCGGGCCCCAGGTGCTCCTCCTGCTGGTTTGCAACCCCCAGCTCCCCTGGGGGGACATCTAGCTCCAGGGACATCTAGATGGGTGGTTCTCCAACCTGGGTGTGCAACAGAATCACCTGGGCAGTTTGTTAAGCCACAGCCAACACCTAGTCAGGATCCAACCCAGTGGTGGCCTGGTAAATGTTTACCTGGGGTGAGGAGGGAGGGAACGTTCCACTGATTTCTGTGGGCGGGTACTCCCCATGTGGCAGATTCCAAGTTATCAAGATGATACCACTGAAGAGATGCTAACCACCAGCCCCATCCAGTTTGCATTTATAGCAAGTTCCCCGGTGATGGTAATGCTGGGGGCGGGAGGCGGGGGGGTTGAGGAATCTGGAGACCACGTTTTGAGAATCACCACATCAGAGGAAATATCCCTGTCCGTCCAGATCCTACCCGCAACTCAGGGAAGCAGGACTCAGGTGCACAGGTGAGTGAAGGGTGGCAAGGCTGGGGCATCCGCTGAAGGAAGGATCCAGGGGTGGGGGAGAGGGAGGGGTTCCACAGCCTCGGAGGCTGTAACCAGCAAACTCAATGTCCTTCAGAGACTCCCTCCCCTCCCAGTGCCCGGCTGCAGGTTCACAGGTTCAGCTTCGGGAGAAGGAAGGGTCTGGGACTGTAAGTTTCAGATGTTCACTGCACCCTGCCCCCCACCCCAGGGGCTCACGGCAGGGAAGGGGGGCGGGATGAGAACACCACCCCGCTGACCTCCCTCGTTTCCGGTTCCCAGCATCCTGCCAAGGCGGGTCACTGACCTCTCCCCACAGTGACTGCCAGCCCGGGAGAAGGAACATATATGGAGTGAGTGAAAATCTAAACCCCTGTCTTCCTGTTCCCACCCCCCGCTGGCTAATGGAGCATCTGGTTTCCAGAACCCACTGTTGGGGGGTGGGGGGGTGAGGTTGAGAGCTGCCTTCTCCTGCCTGTGGGGGGAAGGGAGCCTGGGCCCTCTTGGGACAGCTGTGGTCGAGGAGTTAATACTAACCTGGATCTGCTTTGGGGTCCTCTGTGCCTTTGGGGGCACCAAAGAATGACACCTACCTACCTACCTGGCTGAGACCTTCCTCTGTCCTTCCCTAAGCTGCTTAGGGTAAAGCTGGCACCTCCACCAGCTCAAAGAGGGCCTATTCTGCATTCTCCACAGCAAGGGACCCCAGTCACTGTGCGACGCTCCATGACACGGGGCAGGTCCCACTGCGGTGAAGCTGAGGGCGGTGTATACAACTCCGGAAAAAGGGCATCAGGAGCCCCGCTTGGTTCCCTGAGCCTGATGCATCAGAGGGAGAAGCCAGCCTTCTCCATCCATACCCCACCCCACCCTGCGCTGGCCACACGGCCTCTGCACCTGCCCGCTCAGGCTGGGCTCCGTGACCCCAGCAGGGTCACAGAGACCCTGGGACCCCACTCACCGGGCCTTTGTGCATCAGGGCCATCTCGGTGGGCTGGTACACACTGGTCAGCAGCTGCCCATTGTACCCGCTGTATGGGGACACCGGTCTCTTAGCTGCGAAGAAACACAGGAGCCGTTTGGAGGCTGGACTCTCAGGCAGGGCTCCCCAAGGGGAGCACACAGAGGGAAGCGGGGGGGTCTCACCTGCCCAGGGAGGACATCGAACCCAGGGAGGAAGCCTGGCCGGGGTTGGCCAGCTTGGAGGTAAGGCTGCAGGTGTGGGGGCCCCTCAAGAGCCCAGCATGCCTCTGTCGGGAATCAAGGCAAGCAGGATGTTGCCTGCCTTCCCCTCAGGCCCCCCTGCCGTGTGAGGACCACCCCCTCCCCCCACTTCAGCAAAGAAAACTGCTCCTGTCAGCAACCTCCACATCCCCATCCGCCCTGCGGGGCCAGAGGCCAAGAGGGGCACATGGGCCTTCGTTCGGCCGCCTTCCAAGATGGCCAGGCTCCAGCGCTGGCCTCTATCACTGCAGGCCAGCTGCTAGACACTAGGGTAGGCACAGCAGAGACCCCACAGCCTGAGACTCCTCACGTCGTCACAAAGCAGAACTGGATGCTGACCCTCCAGGACGCCACGGCCCAGAGCCCCACCAGGAGGACTGAGTGTACCTCCCGTCCTGTGGCACGCTGGCAAGTTTCCAGAATGATTTTCAGTTCCAGGAATACCTCCCCAGGCCTTGGCCCAGCTGGCATCCCGATCTGTTCTCCCCTGCTGGGGTTCCCAGGGTGTCGGAGGAAAGCTGCTGACCAACCCCTGGGGCCCGAGAGCAGGCTGTGCCTCAAGGAGAGGCGGGCGGCTGTCTGTCTCCTGCAGACTGATGGCCCGCGGCTCTGAGGGACCACAACTATACAGGGCTGGCTTCCTAAGTGCTGGGTCGGCTCCATTGATTTTTCCATTTAGAAAAAAAAAAAAAGAAAGAAAAAGAAAAACCCTCACAGCCCCAGAAGTGTTCGCCTTGAGAGGACAAAGGCTGAGTACTGCTGGGGCTTCTGGGCCAGGCAGCAGAGGTGGGCAGGGAAGGTCCTGCCCAAGTGTGCACACAAGCCCCGCCTCCCCCCCAGCCTCACCAATTGCCCCCTGCCCCATCCCCCTCCCCCGCAAAGCGCTTAATCGGTCCTGCTCGGGTATGTGCCCAGGGCCACCCCAGTGGGCAGATCAAAGGTCAAGTGCCAGGCAGGACAAGGATCACTCCTTTCCCCCAGATCGAGATTATGGGCGTCTCAGTTTGTAAAGAGGCAGGGAGTTCTAATTCTAGAGCTTTCCCTGCCTCTGGCTCGCACCTCTAGCAGAGACCCCAGAGCTGGTGACTGACAGTCGGGCATTAAAGCCTTAAGCCCCCAAACATCTTAATCAGCCCAGTCTGGGCGTGGGGGTCAGGGCTCTGTACCTCTAGTTCCTGGTCATGTCGGGTGAAGGGGCTGTAGCCAGCTGGCTAAGAAATCACGCGAGACCGCACGCCACAGGACACATCAGGAAAGGCGCGGCTCGTGGCACACAGTAGGTGCTCAGTAACGGCTAGACTAACAAATGCCAGAGAAATACTCTTCCCTTGGGAAACTGGGAACTCAACTGGCCAAGGGTCCCAGAGAATCATCCCCCACCCCACCCCCACTGCCTGCTTCTCCAGCTACTCCCAGAGGGGGCTTGGCACAGGCTGCAGAAACCTCACCCACCCCTGCCTCTTCCAATTCCAGAACCCCCTCAGCCCGACCCCTCCAAGGCTGTATGGCTGGCCGGCACCCCTAGTGCTGGGCTCCAACAGGACAGCCCCATCCCATTAACAAAGAGCCGTGACAGGAGCTTGGGGACAAGCCAGCTGGATAGTGGGTGCTGCTTAGACTGGTATGTGGCACAGAGTTTTTAATAAAATGAACAGAATCTTGGGATGCCTGGGTGGCTCAAGCAGTTAAGCGTCCGACTCCTGATTTCGGCGCAGGTCATGATCTCACGATTTGTGAGTTCCAGCCCCGCGTCCGGCTCGATGATGTCAGCTTGGAGTCTGCTTGGGTTTCTCTCTCGTTCTCTCTCGGCCCCTCCCCTGCTGGATCTCTCTCTCTCTCTCTCTCAAAATAAATAAACATTAAAAAAAAAAAAAGAAGAGGGGCATCTGGGTGGCTCAGTCAGCTGAGCATCCAACTTCAGCTCAGGTCATGATCTCATGGTCTGTGAGTTCGAGACCCACATCAGGCTCTGTGTTGACAGCTCAGAGCCTGGAGGTTGCTTCAGATTCTGTGTCTCCCTCTGTCTCTGCCCCTCCCCTGCTCACACTCTGTCTCTCTCTCCCTCTCTCAAAAATAAAGATTAAAAAAAAAAAAGAAGAAAATCTTAGCTGGGAAGACTTTTAACAGAAACCAAGACTATGAATGTATACCTAAGAGAAAAACAAGTCCTGGGAGGGTACTAACAATAGTAAAATAATGGCAATACACACAGCTAATAGCTAATACTTCTAGAGTACTTTCCTAGTGCCGAGCACATGCATGAATTTACTCCTCGCAAGAATCCTATTTAACAGGAACCATTATCAGCCCCATTTTGCAAGTGGGGAAACTGAGGCCTGCGGAGGTACACGATCAGTGGTTATCGTTCTAAAGACGGAACAGGAAAGAATGGAGTAGAACTGGGAAGACAGCTGGGTGGTGGAGGGGAGTTTTATCCGTGGTGTTTGAAATTTTAGAGTGAAAATACATTCATGAAAAAAAGTACAGGAAAAAAAAAAAACTTTTCAAATCTGGAATTCAGGGAGTTTCAGGCAGGAAATTACAGATAAACCCAAGAAACTTCCATTCTGCCCAGGAAAACAGCCCCGTGTCCTGCCACAAGCAGTGCAGAAGGAAAGACGGGCAGGTGGGGAGGGGATTCCTCCACTTACCTGAGGCCGGCTCGTCCATGGAAAAGGCCTTGTTCTCCACAAACATGCTCTGGCCTTTCTGCTCCTTCAGGATGGTCTCGTAGCCTACGCCCCGGGTCGGGTACATGTCCCCCTGGTAGCTTTGCTCTGGGCTGGCCTTGGTCACCTGGGAGACTTCAGGGATGATGTAGAAGAGGACAAAGGCCCAGGCATTGGCGGCAAGAGCAATGGCCAGCGTGGGATCGTCCCAGGTGGGACTGTTGTGCTGCTTGTTGCCGTAAGTGTACATGACAATCCACACCACCCAGATGGCGATGGAGGTGGCCGTGGTGAGCAGCACGAAAACCCCGTGCTTGCGCCAGCGCTTGAAGCGGCCACAAAGGGCTGGCCAGGCCCCCGTGAAGGCGCACAGCAGCAACAGCATGACGTAGATGAGCGCCATGACAAAGTCCATGTTGGCGATGGCACACGGGGAGGCCGTGGTCCAGGCAGCGCTGCCGTTGCCCGGAGGGCCGCCCTCGCCACCGCCCCGGACCAGCGTGATAATCAGCCACTCGGTATTGATGATGACCTCCACGAGGGTCAGCAGCACGGCCACGGTGAAGATCACCCAGCCCCGGGGCCCATGGTTCTTCCGGGCCAGGAAGTTGAGGGCAAAGACGTGAGCCACCAGGCAGGAGAAGCAGACGGCGAACAGAACTCCAAAGAGGAACCGGCGAGAGGCACAGGTGGAGAAGTCCGGCTTCACCACGCAGGCAAAGACGAGGCAGAAGAGGCCCAGGGTCCCCAGCAGAAAGAATACCTGGGTCCCCAGGAGGCTCCGCTTCTTGGTGTCCTGCACAAAGGGGAGGCTGGCCACAAGGATGATGGTGAGGACAAAAGTGGTAACAACGCCCGCCCCAGCCACTGCCTCCAAGACAATGCCCCAAGCCCCAGAGCGGTCACACAGGTTGTAGTAGAGGGGGTTGAGGTCCGGGCTGCAGCCGGGTGGCACATGATTCTGGGCCTGGGCCCCTGAGCATAGGAAGAGGGGCAGCCCCAGGCATGTCAGCAAGGCTTTAGGGATGGCCATCCTGGCTCCCAGGCCAGGCTCCAGCTGGGTCCCTAGAGATAGAGCAAGAAAAGGTAAAATCAGTCCTCCAAGGCCGGCCAGATTCGGACGCACGGGTCTCTTGCTTTCCCCTCTCCTGAACCAGGGCAGCCAGTGCAAGCTGATGACGAGACTGTCCCCTGAGCTTCAGAATCCTTCTTGACACAGAACTCCCGGGAGGCCTATCGACTGACCAGAGAGGCAAGTGAGATGAAGCCCATTTGTCATCTCTGTCCCTCGTCATGGAAAAGGAGAAAAGTGTCACTGAATTTTCAGGTTCCCTGTTCCCTTAGCCTATCCAGCATCCGAATATTCCCTGAGCTCTGGTAGCTGGTGTGAGGGTTTGTGAGCAAGTCAAAACCAAGCATACCACCCATTTAGCACTTTGTCTCTGCCCTGAGACTCCCAGAGTTCAACAGGCCCGATGCCGTGCCCCTCAACTCTGCCCCTGTGACACCCACGTCCATGGCCAATCTGCCACGTACTCATTCACGCAACGCGTACTTAACGAGCACCCGTGACAGGGTGCAGCCTGCGGCCAGAAAAGATGAAGAAGACAGTTCCCTTGGATTCCTCCCTGTCACCTCCCTTTTCTGCCCTTCATCTGCCCACTTTTCAGGCCAGCTCTCCTCTTCCGAATCCAAACTTCTTTGTCTAGCTCAATTGCTGGAGTCAAGGATAAAATAAACGAATTTCTCAGCTAGGGACTTAATGACTTCATGCAAAAATCCTCCTATGAGGCATTAACATTTTAAAAGCAAGAACCAGACAAGGGCAATGCAAGAACTCATCTATCATGGAAGACTTTAAGGCGCAGTGGCTAGAAGGCAAAAAAGAGATCTTTCATCCATACCAGGAAGGTAACTGATCACTCTACGTACTCCGCATCGCACCAGTCCCAACAGCGGCTCTACCAAGTGCTAAGCAGCAAAGAAAATGAAACCCCCGCTCTCAAGAACAGCTGGATGTTCCCTGTGTGAAGTGGAGGTCAAGAACGTGTCAGGTTCTTGAGAAATGAAACATCCAATCAGTGAGCTGTCCAAAGAGAGACTTTACATTTACCTGGAGAACATCTAAATGTTCTAAATGTTCTAAAGAGAGAATCTAATGTTCTAAATCTAAATGTTCTAAATGTTCTAAAGAGCCAAGTTCAAGGGTCTGGGTGGCTCGGTCAGTTAAGCCTCTGACTCTTGATTTCAGCTCGGGTCATGATCTCGCAGTCTGTGGGATCGAGCCCCGCATCAGACTCCACACTGACACCGCTGAGCCTGCTTGGGATTCTCTCTCTCCCTCTCTCTCTCTCTCTCTCTCTCTCTCTCAAAATAAATAAACTTAAAAAAAAAAAAAGCCAAGTTCAAAAATACTATGAAACGTAGGTACTGCACATCATATCACCCGTTATGTTCAAGTAACTAGTTGTAACCCTGCCTCTTCCTCTCTCACTTCTGGGGTCCTACAGAACCCTCCAGAAAGACAGCAACCAAGCTTTCCTGGGCTGATAATGACCGCTAGTGGCTCGTGGGGGAATGGCATGATCCTCCTCTTCCCACTTCCTTTCTTCCTCCTTTGGGGGTGGTGATACCTACCCCCGTATGTTTTCACCATCCCTGGTTAACCTGATCTCTCTTTTATTTATTTATTTATTTATTTATTTATTTATTTATTTATTTTGAGAGAGAGCGAGCGGGTGAGCGAGCAAGCAGTGAAGGGTCAGAGAGAGCGGGAGAGAGAATATCCAAGCCGGCTGTGCACTGTCAGCAGAGTCCGACGTGGGGTTCGATCCCACGAACCATGAGACCATGACCCGAGCCAAAACCAACAGTCAGATGCTTAACCAACTGAGCACCCAGGTGCCCCCCCCACCCCGTTACCCAATTTCTAACAGGTGAACAAAAGTCCTGTATCCCAGTCAGTAGAAACGTCGTCTCTCCATAATTGAGAAGTGGAAGAGTATTGTTACTGGATCAGGGAAAATAGAAACTCATGGATAAAGTGAAATTGACATAAGAAAAGTGCATCAATTTTCAAAGTCCTTTAATACATATCCTACAAGCCCCTTGAAAATACCGTCGATATCTCGACCTTCTGAGCTACTTCATTTTTCAGTTAAGCTTGCTATTTCCTTCCCCCAGATACGACCTATCGTTAACTCTTCATAAACTAACATCTTTACTGCGTTCCTAAAAAACTGCATGGTCACAGAGCTCAGTTTCTCTTAACTTGTAGTGCAAAAGCACCGTGCCTTCCCCTGCATCGACATTTAAATAAGCTTTTGTAGGAGACTTTGTGTAATCGTAAATCAATAACGCATAAACCATATTTACAAGTGCCGGAAAGAAAGAGCAGAGGATTCATGGGTAAGGAGGAACATTGAACCACTCCAGGGGATATAATTTGCAGATTACATGCTATGGGTTCCTAAGCATTTAACCCCATCTTGGGCGTTTGGGGCTCACAGCAAAGCAGCCAGAACTTGTGGTAAAGTTGGAGATGTGGAAGTGAGCCCTGAGAAAAGCCACTCCGATTTGGCCCCCAGGTATTTGCACATCTTCAAGCACTTCTCCCCCCTCCACCACCTTGCGCTGGGTCCCCATTTAGAACAGGTGATTATTCCAAATCAGAAAATATTTACTGTGCATCTGAGGGGGGAGGGGCCAGGGGAGGGAAGGGGAACAAAGCCCAAGCTCTGGAAACTACAAAGATGAACAAATACAGTCCCTGACTTGATGGTTTTTAAAATCCAGTAGGAGAGATAAGGTATGAGAAAATATGAGCCATAATAAGGTATGAGAAAATAAGTGCCCCACAACAGAATTTGCCTCTGGGGGGAAAAAGGTGCCACAAGACACAGAGGAGGAAGCCTTGCGCTGAGGGGTCAGAAAAGACAGAATGGAGAAGATCTTTCAACAGTGTTTTATTCAGTATTTAATCAACTTCAAGTATGAACTGAGTTTGTAAAGGGAGACTGCAGGTGGCTAGCGACAGACTAGAAATGCTACAGGGAAGGAGTTTGGGGCATTTTTCTGAAGGCAATGAGGAGCCACGGAAGGTTGGTTTTTTGCACCAAGGCGGCATAACCAGGGCTGTGCTTTACAATTTCAACCTGGCAAAAAGCACAGGCAATCGATTTGTTGAGGACACGTTCACCCCTGTTGAAAGATCAAGGCCAAAGGTAACAAGCCATAATGGACAGGTCTGGGAGATCGTTTCCAAAATAACATCTAAGGTTGGAGGTGAGGGGAAAGGATACCAATTCGCTACAAGTTCATATCTGATAACAGCCATATCATTACAAAAAAAACCCCAAGCCCGGTCCCATTTAGCTCTGCAACCCCTCTGTCATTTATTCTTCTGGGTCCATCTTGCTTTGGAGTACATGCCTTTACCCTGATGGCATCCAGCAGCCTCCTACCTTCTCAGCACTGCCAGTGTGGGAACTTCCAAAGAAGGAAACAGGAACTTGTTTCCTCTCCTCCTCCCCATCCCGGGACCAAACTGCCCAGGTGCCCTGAAACTTACCAGCCCCAGATGAAACAAACCATTCCCACCCTGATACAATCCATTTTTCTGATTCCCCTGGAAATTCAAGGGTGAGGGTAAACATAGGAATACAGCAACTCAGGCCTAGGGCAGCGATCCCTGGAAGCCAGCAGATTTAGAGCAGGAAGCTCAAAAGAGTTCAGCACTGGTCCTTTGACCTCCAGGAGTGCAGATTCAGCCAGTCAACCCATGCCATCTTTTAGATGGTGGAGAAGGGGGAAGGACTTTTTAGAAATGGACCCAGCTCTGCCTAGAGACTCTCCCTCCACCGGGTCCCTAAGCCCTGCACTTCCCAGCTGTCTTCTGAGCCTTGATGGTTAAAATTCTGTGTGTATGTCTCCCCTATGAGGCTGGAAGGTTTGGGAGGGCACTGGACAAGACCTGTTTATCTTAGCATCCTTGCAACACCTGGCGCTGTGCCTTGAACACAGGAGGCATTTAAAAAACATTCGCTGAACAGACTCGGTGCCCATTTCTCCCCTGCCTTCTTCATTCTGGAGTCACATCTCCTTGCTTCAAGATTCTCAGTGGGACCAAGGACGGGAGGGGGAGGGGGACTTCTTTCTGCCCCATGAATTTCTCCTACACCACCGCTGCGGCATAGCCCAGTCTCAGATTATTTTCTGGACAAAGGGGCCCTTTTGCTTCACCTCTCTGGAATCAGTCATACAAATATTTTTAATCACCTCTGAAATCGGCCTTTCCCCAGCTGAGCTACTCAGCCCCCAGCTCTGGTCTGAGTCAGCCCAATCCAGTTCCAGAATCCCCTTCCTCCCTCTTTCCCTCTCCAGGGGGAAGCAGAGAGGCCTCCAAGGCACCGGTGGGTTCAGAGGCCCAGCTGGCCCTGACTGGCTTGATCAGAGGCGGTCAGGCCCTCTCACCTTTCTGGAACAACCCCTTCCTCACCCCCTACCATTCACATCAGAATCTGAGAACACCTAGGGCCTGGGAGACCATCCTGAAGAGGGCACCATGGGCTTCTCACTGCCCCAGTCTGAATCTCTTAGGCTCAAGGATACAGAGTAAGATAAAGACACACAGCCAGTGGTTACATTTAAGGATGCCATGACCTTTGATAGCCCCCTCAAAGGCACCTAAGCTCACCCAGGGATACTACAGAACATCCTCCTACCTCCCCCTCCCCATCTGCCAGCACTGAGAAGACCAGCAGGAGAAACGCTAGGACCTACCTACAGTGCTCCCACCTCCTTCCCTTCTCCCTACTCCCCTCCCCCCCTTTCTGGAGTCCGGTACTTAGGTACTTAGGCCATATCATCTTACTCAGGTCCAGGGGTCTCCAGGTTGGGGAGGGAGGGGCTTCTGGGAATCTCATCCTTGACTCCACATCAAGTGGGCCTTTGGGCCAAAATTTCCTGAGTATTCTGAAACGTGGAAGTGTTCAATCCAAGGGTCTGCTCTGGAATGCCACTCTGGAATGTGCCCTACTTCCCAACATTCCCCCCCCCCCCAAACATAGAAAGACACAAGGTGGGGACCTCCAGAAGCACAAAACCCTATTGTGACACATTCTGGTCCCTGTGCTTTAGGATCAAGATCGCGACCTTTGAGATGACTGGCTTCTCCGGGGTGTATAACTGCTGGCGGGTGGATGGAGGGGCGCTACCCAACGCCCCTGCGGCCGCAAAAGGCCCTGGAAAAGCCATGGGGGTGGGGAGTGGAGCAGGGATCTAGAAGCCAAGCTGCCAGAAGTAGAGGCTCTTTGATGGTCTGATTGCAAACTTCCTACAGGAAGATTCGGAGAATTTCCCTCCCCGCTTCCTGGGGTCTACACCGGCGCTCCCCCGGCCTTCGGAACAGAATGAGCAGGGACCCAGCCTCTCTCACCGATTCCCTCCGGCCACAGAAGCCTGCCCTCCCCATCCACGGGCACCGGAGAGGGCGCCGGCCCATAAGTCACTGCTGACGGTGGACTCACGCAGAGAGGCGGCCGGAGTGGAGGGGGCACCGATTGTGGGGTTCGGGACAGCGCCGGGCTTCCCCCCACCCCCGTCCCCCAGCCGGCTCCGGTTTGGAAAGTTTCTGCGACCGAGCGGAGTTGGCGCAGTCCTCCGCCCCCGGTCCTCCGCCCTCGGGCTTCTGCCCGCACCCACCGCCAGCCAGCCCGACCCAGGCGGCGGAGGGGAGGGCGGAGCGGGAAGGCAGGAGTCCTTACCTGGGACGCACCGCCCGCCCGACTCTGCCACCTCCGGCGCCAAGCCGGGCGCGGGCGGGGGGAGAGGGACTCGGCGTGGGGCGCGGAGCCAGGCGCAGTCCTGGCCTGGGGTGGCGGGGCCCGGGCGGGGGCCTCGGGGCTCGGGGCGCAGGGCCTGCCTCTCCCCGGGACCTGGGCTGAGCTGGCCGCGCTCGGTCTCTCCTTCTAGCGCTGGCCTCTCCCCGCACTCGGCTCCTTTCTCCGGGCGAGGGTGGGCTGGCGCCGGCATCACCGTGACATCACCTCCATTCAAGCGCTTATCGGGCGGCCGCAGCGCTCCAGGTATGTGCAATCCGTTTGCACAGCAACAAAGCCCGTCCGGCCCTCCCCCAGCCGACTCACCTCCAGGCTCCGGCGAGGCGCACTTTCCGGCCGAGGAGGGAGCACCGAGTTTCTGGCGGAGCTGGAGTGAGTGTTGTTGCTGTTTACTGCCACGCCCCCGCCCGCGGGCGCGCGCACTCACGCGCACTCACTTTCCGGGCTCACCTCTCCCTCCGGAAAGCGGTTTGGGGGGCAGCCCAGCACACCTCGCAGGCGGGCTCTCCCGCCCCGCATGTCCCAGCGCGCACACACGGACAGGAGCGGGGGCCACCTCGGTGCGTCTCACCTAGCCTCCGTCACCTTCGTCCTGGCTCGCCCGAGAGGCACACGCGCCGGGCACAGCGCGCTGCTCACGGCTGGAGCGAGGCGCACACTCAGACACAAAGTCCGTCTTTGTCACGCCTTCTGCGCCCCCTCCCCTCCCCGAGCTTGAACACGTGGACACACCACACACCCACTGTCCGCCTCCTCCACGCGCGGCCCTTCCCCGGCCCCGGGGTCACCAAAGGTGCGTGGGAGGGCCAACCGCGAGCGTCCCTGCTGCGTGGGCCGGGCCCAGGTCCACCCGGGACAGTGAGCAAACGTCGCCCTGGGCCCGACTCCCCTGCGCCTGGATTTCCTGCGATCGCCCCAGACTCAGTCCAACTCTGAGCGCGCGCTCCCCTCCCCGCGTCCCCGTTCCCTGTTCCGACTTGTCCTAATTAGCCTTCACGGTCGTGTTCCCCGAGGTACAGTGTTTAACCCGGCCCCCGCGGTCCCTGCGCTCCGGGACGCATCGGCCCTGACTCCGAGTCCACCCCTCGGGACTTTTCCACGAGTTCAAATACCCTCCGCCCCTCTCCGCGCCCCACCCCCCACTCCCTGCCTCGGGGTGGATCGGCGGGTTGCCACCCTTTCCCCTCCGGCCCCAGGAATCAGCAGAAAGGGAACTACAGAAATGGGGAAGCGAAGCCAGTCTGGGACGTCTCTGGCCCAGTAAACAAGAGGAGATTTTCCGGCCGCCTTCCCCTGGGGCTGCGGGCTCCGCGGGCGCCCAGAGGGGCCTAGGTAGCCGGCACGGAAGGCCCGGAGGGGCCGCGGCGCACCGGGAAGGGAGAGGTTGTTGGGCCTGGCTAGGGCCCAGGGGACGCGGAGGGAGGGCAGGGCGCCGGGTCTCCGGGGTGCTGTTCTCGTGACGCCGAGTTGCCTGGGGGATCGCCAGCAGCGCGCGGTCGGAGCCAGCCGGTGGCGGGGCGGGCGGCGGGGTGTGTTTGCACAGCCTGCAGCGCCCGGGAGGAGGGGTAGCGGGGGGAGGGGAGGCAGCGGGTGTCCGGCGGTGGCCAGGTGGGGGGCGGGGGGGGAGGGCGCGGGGAAAGGTGAGGGGGTACCTCCGGGGCTGTTTGGGTGCCTCAATCTACGACCAGCAGGAGTCAAACTCCATGAATCACCGGGAGCTGCCCGAGCGATAAACCTCTGGCCTGCCCCTCCCCTCGCGCACCGGCTTTTCCGACTCCAGGAGGGAATGTTTGCTTAGCGGCCGGGGCTGGCGGTGGGGCCCTGGTTTTCTAGAACCTGCCTCCGTCCCTGTGCCTTGCCCTCGCTTGCAGGTCTGGGGAGTGTGGTGATCACTGAATTGTTTCCGTTCCTTTTAAATATTAAGAGGAAGAGCGCGTTCGGCTGCAAAGTTGTACCCTACTCCGTGTCTCCCTCCCGTGACTCCACCCCTGCCCCACGTCTCCCCGACCCTCCAGTGTCTGAGGGCGAGCCCAGAGTGACCCAGCAAGTTCTTCTGGCCTCTGACCAGTAGCTTTCATTAACAGGACAGCTAATGCCCAAATCAGTTTGCTGGGAGGGTTGCTCATTAGCATATGTGAAAAGCCAATTCTGAGCGCGAGTCGGGGGGCGGGGTTGGGGAAATGGGCTGGAAGCCGGTGAGCTGTGGATCCAACCCAACATCACAGTTTGCTTTCAAGCTTCTGGAACTCCTTCCGGGACAGAGGCCTCTCCCAAGAGGCAAGTCTACCCCCACCTCATTCCCTGCCCAGGCAGGGGTAAGGTTGGGGTATGGGGTGCCTGGCCACCCGATGGGAGTTTGGGAAGAGGCCTGCCAGCCTTGAGCAGTGGATAGCCGTGGAAATGTAGCGCAGTTTTCTGAGAGCGGTTTGCTGGGTCCCTTTTCACCCCATCTCACTCTGGAACAGGATCTGCCTTCAAAACAAGGCAAGGCCCTTGGGGCAGATGACCTGGCCCTTTCAGCCTCTAGGATCCCTGGGGCCCCCAGCTTGAGTCCCTTGAGCAGGGCCTAGCTGGATGTGGGGTGGCTAGATGGGAGGTCCAGATCTTGATTACCGCCCCCACCGCCGTCACTGCCCGCCCCGTGAGTCACGTGGTCGGGGGTCGGTGCTTCCGGACAGGACCAGCCAGCATTGGCTAGAAGGGAAGTTTTGCTTTCCAAGACTCCAGGTACAGGGTCCCTTGCACCCCACCCCCCATATGCCCTTCACCCAGTTTAATGACCCACAGGCATCTAAGCCTTTATGAACTCCCGCTTTTCACCAAAAAATAACACTTTGGGAAGCCATCCCTGGTGGATACTGCCCGCCCGCTGTTCAAAGAGATCCGGGATTGATGGATTGTGGGGGAGTGTCTAGCTCCCCGCCTCCCCTAATACAGTGCTTGAGTTCGTGCTGGGCCATCAGAACCACTTTTATCCATGGCTGCAATTGTCTGAGGGACTGACAAGGCCCGGGGGTCAGAAGCAGCTTTGCCACCTGCCAGCTGTGTGACCTGGGCAAGTCACCATATCTCTCTGGCACCCTGCCTGCACTTTCCTCTCCATGGGCATGATAACCCCTCCCCCACATCTCTCTGTAACATCCAGATGAAGCCCAATCTAGAATGTTCCTCGCACAGCCTGCCTCTCACAGGTGTCCAGAGGTCAGCTTCTCCTTTCCTGATGCACCCCCTCTGAACCTTAGTCCTGTCAGCTAAAAGTGCCCAAACTCTTCTAGAACCTGCATCTCTGACCTTTCAATTCTGTTTTACGGTTATCAGAATAACCTTATGCTCTGGGCCTTCACCTCTGCTTTTCCTTCTTCCTCCAACATCCTGTCCTTCCTGTGACCAAAATTTTTACAAAATCAACTCTGCCTCAAAGCTCAGCTCCAGGCTCCCTCTGTGAAGCTTTCCTCACCTTCCCCAGAAAGAACCCTGGGCCTTGCCCCTTTACGCACAGCCCATCATGCATCGTTGATGTATCATGACCCTAGTGTACCTTCATCAAGCTTGTTAACCGTTGTCCGCCCCCCCCCCCTCCACTAGACTGTGCCTTTCACAAGAGGGAGGCATGTCTCACTCATCTGGGGTCCCCAGCGTCTGGCCCAGAGTCTGTCACGTGGTGGTGGCTCCATTGTTTCAAGGTCAGGACAGTAGCAGCAAGAGTTGAGATGCAGCCCCTGGAGGGTGGTTCCCTGCAGACCTTCCCCTCACAGCAGGGGCCTTGCAAACAGTGTGCACCTTCCCTGCCCAGAGCCGGAGGCCTTGGGAAGCAGGCAAGCCCCGGTGCCTTCTGGAAAAGTCCGTCTCCCCCCAACCCCCGCCCCGGGGCCAGCAATGCCCTGCATTCCATGTCCTGGCTTGGGGCACCGGGTGGCCAGGGGAGGCTAGAGTTCAGCTGTGCTTCCTAGAGAGACCCGCTTGCATGAGTAGCATGAGTCCTGGATGCAACTTCAGCTGGCGGAATCACTCTCAGCAGTCATTTCCACCTCCCCGTCCCTGGGGGTCGAGTGCCCTTGGTCTTGTGGCCTGGCCCCAGTGAAGCGAGAACAGTTTCTCATTGAGCTGGGGGTGGGGCTCTTGGATCCCTGACAGGTAGGTACCTGGAATCTTGTGCCAGGCGGCTGGGTGCCCCACAACTGGCTGATAAACAGATGGTGCGTTTGACTTCTCCTTGCTCCCAGGCTCCATATTAACTGGTTACTGCCCAGGCTACTCTGTCTGGCTAAGTCTCCTTTTCTCTTAGGCTAATAGGAATGGTGCTTGAAATAGTAGGTGCCCCCTGGGTTTTTTTGTTTGTTTGTTTGTTTGTTTGTTTGTTTGTTTGTTTTTAAGGACCCAGGTACCAAGGTAGCACCTTAAGAAATAGGAAGCCAGGGTCCTGGGAGCAGGCAAGTTAAACACTAATTCACCACAACTGGCTGCCCATGGATGATCCCTCTGGAATTGTACCCGGAAGTGGGCTTTGGGCAGAGCCTGCTGGAATGTCACCTGACGCCAGGCCCATCCACATTGGCCACAAATCTGCTTCTGCCAACCGCCACCCCCCCCCCCCCGCCCCGCTGCCTCTGGCCATGGCTCAGTGGCCACTAACCAACTCCCAGTGGAGAAGAGATCTGGATTTTCTGAGTGCCCAGGTCTGGACAGTAGCTGTCAACAGGCAGTAACTCTAGGAACCAGGGTCAAAGCAGAAGGCCCAAGGATTCAGGCCCCTCGGCCCACCAATCCCTTCCGAAACCAAAAAAGAAATGTATACGCAGTGCCCCATCTAGCTCCCTGTTACCTTCAGGAAGGGTCTCCCGCCCCCCACATCTGAGAACATTTCAGGGACAGGATATCCTTCACCTAGTAGCAGCTAAATGGCCCCAAACTGGTGACCTCACTTGCAGCTTTCCTACCACTCCCCAACACCACCAGTCACCCTGCAAACCTCTGTCCTTTGGGGGACATTCCCTGCCTTCATCCTGGCACTCTGCTGACACCTTCCCTGGTTCCCACTGTCTTGAAGTGAAAGACTAAACTTGCTCGCTCGGCATTCAAGGCCTCTGCAACCTGCACTCAACCCAGACACCAGCCTCATCCCCTTCCTTTCCCCTATAGGAAATGGCCACTCTGGCCCGAGAGTTCAGCTCCCAAGTCCAGTCAGCTCCGGACTTGCCTTCCTGTGGCTTTACTCAGGCTGCCCCCATTCTCTGTCCAGGATGCCCCCTCTGGGTCTCTCTGAACCAGTCCCCGTTCAAAGTCCTGTGCTCCTCACAGAATGTTTTGCTGGTGACCCCACCCCATGGCTCCCCTAGAGCTCCCCATCTAACTTGAATTTGCTAATCTGGCATTGCTCTGCGTTGTTCATTATATCTTCTGCCTAAACATCTTGCCTCTCTAACCCCCGATAGGCTTGGTGGGGAATGGCTTCTGATTTCATTCAAAGCTCCAGGATAGTGCTTTATACACACAATTCAAAAAGGCAGTAAATATCAGCAGAATATTGGATTGACTGGCCAGCAACTCAGTGAGGCTGCCTTCTTGAAGAGAGAGGTCAGGTTCAGGGTTTAGCCTTGGCCTTGCAGCTGTTGTGAACCATGTACTCAGATCCCTGCCTCCCTCTGGGCCAGAAATCCAGGCCAGGAAGTTCAGAGAAAAGCTAGGTGGTCTGATATCGCAGTACTCATAATGGCTTGCTCCTGTAGAACACTTTTAAGTGTCTTCTCTATATATTTGATCCTTACAGCTTGATGAGTTCAATAGAGCCGATATCATTACCTCCATTTTACAGATTTAAAGACTGAGGCCAAGCCCTGGATTAAAACCCATTTGTTGGAATGCCACTGGATTGCCCGTCTCCGGGCCATGCTGCAGAGAGCCTTTGTCACCTCTCATACGGCTCTTTCCTCTTCTGCCTTAGTAATGAACGCATCTTACAGGTAGAAGCTCTTTGAAGGAAAGATGGGTATCTGACCCATCTCTGTTCCCTTGGTGCCTTGCCCATAGTAGGGCTTCAATAAATCTTTGGGAGGGAATAAGTAGGTGAAGGATCTGGACAGGCCTGCACAGGAGAAGGACACTGGCCACAGAGCACCTGGCATCGAGTGCACAGCCAGCCTCTTCTCAGCTACCCTTTCTTCTCGGGACAGTCCCTTCGCTTCAGAAGCCAGCCTCATGGCAATGCTGTGCTGAGCAGTTGCCTGGCCTATGGCAGGGCCATGTGTCTCCCTCTCGAGGCCTTTCTTCCTTCTCCAACCCTGTTCTCCGGGTGGCTGCTGGCCCCTACAGTCACTCACATCCCCTCTGCACACAGGGCAGCCTGCCTTCGGAGCCACTCAGCCCTTCACCAGCCCCCGCCAGCCACCAACACAATTCATTCAATGGCATTCAAAAGACCCAGTCGCAGCCCACAAACCCCTGCCGATCCCCACCCCCCCACCCGCCTGGGATTTGAGGGCACCCTGACTCTCGAACTCAGCCAGGACCCGGAGGTGAGGGAGAAGGCCGGGGTGCCACGGGAGAGTCACACACGCCACACTCACCACGGATGGCGGGCGCTCCAGCCAAGCTGGCTTCTGGGCAGCGTCCAGTCCCCGCTGATCCCCCCGGCGCTGCTGGGGCCTTGACTCTGTCTCCCTTGCCGGAAGCCCCGCTGCGGTGCGGCCGGAGGCTGCCGGGAACCCAGCCCGGCTATTCTGGGAGTGTGATGGGGCTCCGGGCCGCCTGGCAGCAGCTGAAATTTCAGCCCCTTTGGTTTCCACACTGTTCTTCTCCTCCCCTCTGATGATAAGGCAGAGTTCGGTCATTATGCCAAGTTCAGAACCACTGATGATGCATTTGAGGGTCTTAATAGCAGCTGTGGTTGTGCTAAAGTGGGACCTGGCCGTAAACCGCCGTACTCCAGCCCGCTGATGCAACGGCCTGCGTTTTCGCTATCAGTCATCCAGACCGTGGCCCTGCTTGTTCACTTTTACAATCGGCCTCATACCCACCGTGCCGCATTAACCCCTGCTCGGGCTTTCGGACACAGTCCCTCCCGATGAAAGCCAGTCGTGGAATCCCTCCGAGAGCCTGTTTCCTTCCTTTTTTCTTTTCTTTTAAAATCGACACTGCAGGATTTGATTCTGCAATGTAAGCAATAAAGTATGAAGTGTGAGTTTGGGTGACATAAGGTTAGAGTCATAATCAAACCCAGTTACAACAAAGTTAAGCCCCCTGTGATTAACCTGTGTCTCGATAGCCCCTGTAGAAGCCCCCGGAGATGATGGGGCCGGCTTTATTATCCTCGTGTGGAAACTGGAGGCCAGGATAGGAGCACAACCCACCCAAGGTCACGTGGTGAGGGACAGAAGGCTTATGTGTGGCATTTGACCTCCTGTCATGAAACTGTACTTTTAGAACTAGAAAGAGCCGCAGAGTTGTCCAGAGAGCACAGAACTTGCTCACCTGTGACATGGGGTGGTCATCCCTGCCCCGTGGGATTGCTGTAAAGATTATGCTAAACCACACATCCGAGAGAGCCCTTGGCTGGAATGCCCATGATTTGGGACGCTCCGGCCCCAGGCTCATCTCCCTCCACTCCCCGATCGCGTAGGGAGAGAGCATCTTACAAAAACGGTGGTGAGGCTGGTTCTTAGACTTTCTCCAACCTTGTGTTGCACTGTTCGTTTAAAAAGCAGATTTCTGTGGGAATGCAAGCTGGTGCAGCCACTCTGGAAAACAGTATGGAGGTTCCTCAAAAAACTAAAAATAGAACTACCCTACGACCCAGCAACTGCACTACTAGGCGTTTATCCAAGGGATACAGTTGTGCTGTTTCGAAGGGACGCGTGCACCCCCATGTTTATAGCAGCACTATCAGCAATAGCCAAAGTATGGAAAGAGCTCAAATGTCCATCGATGGATGAACGGATAAAGATGTGGTATATATATACAATGGAGTATTACTCGGCAATCAGAAAGAATGAAATCTTGCCTTTGCAACTATGTGGATGGGACCAGAGGGTATTATGCTAAGCAAAATTAGTCAGAGAAAGACAAATATATGACTTCGCTCATATGAGGACTTTAAGATACAAAACAGATGAACATAAGGGAAGGGAAACAAAAATAATATAAAAACAGGGAGGGGGACAAAACAGAAGAGACTCATAAATATGGAGAACAAACTGAGGGTTACGGGAGGGGTTGTGGGAAGGGGGAGGGGCTAAATGGGTAAGGGACACTAGGGAATCTACTCCTGAAATCATTGTTGCACGATATGCCAACTAATTTGAATGTAAATTTTAAAAAATTAAAATTCAAAAAACATAAAAAAAATTAACAAACTTATTAAAAGCAGATTTCTGGGTCCCACTCTGGATATCGAACCTAAGTCTCTAAGCCAAGAAGCCTAAGAGTGGTTGTCCAAGGTGCACACCCCCCAAGTGCACGCTGACCTTAAGAACCAGTGAGGCAAGGTTAAACCAAGAATTGTTCAAGTCAGCTATGAGGAAAGGAAGGTGAAATACAGGCAAAACACAGAAGGCCTGCATGCTCCATGAAGGATCGGGTTCACTGCTGCTGGGGAATGAGGGACTTAGGAGGATGAACTTGGAAGGGGCGGGTGTGTGTGTGGGGGTGATAGGGAAGCACAGATCAGATCCCCAGGGGAAGTGTTCCAGGAAACAAGCACCTTGTGGTTTTCTCTATTCCTCCCCACACCCACCCTTGGCCCTTCCTGTGTTAAAGGCATGATTAAGGGTCAGGAAGTTACTATGGCTGGCGGGGGGCGGGGGGGGGGCCTGGGTGGCTCAGTCGATTAAGCATCCGACTCTTGGTTTTGGCTCAGGTCATGATCTCGGGGTTCTTGGGTTCGAGCTGCGCTGACAGCATGGAACCTGCTTGGGATTTCTCTCTCCCTCTCTCTGCCCTTCTCCCTCACTCTCTCTCTCTCTCTCTTAATAAATAATAAATAAATAATAAATAAACTTGAAATAAATAATAAATAAACTTAAAAAAAAAAAGGAAGTTACTATGAGGCTTTGCCTCCTTTGTCTTGCCCTCCTGCCCTTTCCCCTAATATTTTCCAGCCCTGCCTGAAGTCATTCCAATTAGGGTGACGTTCCTCAGTGTTTAAGGCTCATTCCGATTCTCTTTTAACTAGTACTCCAGACGATGGTTGTGCTAATAAAGTTTAAAAGCCACCAAAATACAAATCTATCTTTTTTTTTAGTTTATTTATTTTTGGGAGAAAGAGAGAGACAGTGCGAGCAGGGAAGGGGCGGAGAGAGAGGGAGACACAGAATCCAAAGCAGACTGCAGGCTCTGAGCTGTCAGCACAGAGCCCAACGCGGGGCTCCAACTCATGAACCGCGAGACTGTGACCTGAGCCGAAGTCGGACACTTAACCAACGGAGCCACCCAGGCGCCCCGCCAATGAGATTCTTAACACGGGCAATTTTTAAAAGGGCACTTTTGGTCCCTGTTAGGACCATCCAACATGCACAGAACGAATGGTGGTCAAGGGATTTAACCGACTGAGCCATCCAGGCGCCCCAAAATGCAAATCTATCTTGAATACAAGCACACATTCACCGGAGGGAAATGTGACGAGAAGGACTGGGGGCCGAGAGGGCATGTGGTCACACAACAGTCTGGTTAAGTGGACGCAACCCTGGGAACTGGGTCTCGATGGAGAGACAGGCAGCGAGAGTGCAGGGCATGGGGTCCCCAGTGGGGGCAGCACTACAGTGAGGAGCTCCTCAGGTCGCTGGACTCTTGTCTGTTGGAAGGTGAGGATCCCGGAGGCGGGAAGGGGGCTCGATGTGAGCCAGCCCCCACAACAAGCCCTCACAAACCCTTTTTCTGGAGCTGACCCCTTGTAGGTTTCCTCTTCCTGGAGGTCAATGGCAGCGATCATTGAGTCATTTTCTGTTGGTGTCTGGCCTTGCCCCTTCTCACCCAACCTTCTCTTTCTAGAAATGGTAAGGCTCCAGAGAAAAAGCAAATCAGCTGAAGAGCCTTTGGCTGCTCCCATGGGGCATTTGGGGTCACGATGAAGTAGGGGAGGGAAGAACGATTTTCCCTCTATCCTTCTAGGTCCTCTGCCAGGAACTCTGTGACAAAAGACACATTAATAAGAGGGAAACAAACATGTATACATGGGAAATGAGTAACTCCAAGAGGTGGCCTAGAATTCAGGCCTTAAATACTATCTTCAGCTAAAGGCCAAAGAAAGAAAGGCGTGGGGGGAGGCCAGTGGTGGGGAGGTGACCAGGAAAAGTCAAGTAAATAGGAGTTGACGTTTGTTATGCAGATTGTGCAGGTGTCTCTCCCGAGATAAGATTCCCAGGAATTTAGAGTCTAGTCTTTCTCTTCCCGGTACAGAGAGGGCGACACCCTTACAGATGGAGATTTCCTTTATAAATGTAAATTTTCCCTTACAAAAGGGTGACTCTGACAGTTTCCAGAGCTTCTCCAGGCGTCTGCTGTTTCTCAAAATTATCAGCTCAACATAATCCTTATGCCATAGAGGCGTATTTTGAGGCGGCCCGCTCTGCCACTCTTCAGTGACAGTTTGGGAAGAACCACACCAAGCTTCTCTGATGTTTTCCAAAGAGCTACACACCTGGCCGGTCATTAGCCACATGCACACCTGGAGGTTCTTTGCATCCAGTTTCCATAGGTGATCTTGCCCTTTCAAAGGTACATTTCAAGTGCCGCTGGCTTTTTCATATTTCTGCCCCTTCTCCCCGTTGCCTCATTTGCCATTCATGGTGTCCTGCTGTCATATGTGGGGTGGGAGCCACAGACGTAGAGAAAAAAGAGGAGTGAGTACTTGTTCTATGGAAGCTGGTGGCTTCTGAGCCTTCGCTGTCCAAGGTCACTTCGATCAGCTCGAATGAAAGCAGCCTGCGTGGTGGACATTGATTCCCGACAGCTTTGTCTTTCTAATACCTTATTGCATTTCAAAAAGAGTTGTCCTGCCTTCCAGGCCATGTCCGAACCCGGGCTGAAAGCAGTGACTCATTCACTGTCCTGGGACCTGCTCTGGCAATGAAGAGTGGTCCAGAAAAGGCCCCTCAAAGGGTGCCCGCCTGCTGCTACCTGGTGTCTCATGCCCTTCCAGCACTCCTCCTTCAGGGACTGAGGGGTTCTCCCAGGGCCAATGCCAGAGCCACAGTCTGACCTGACTGGTTGCCCTCCACCCCCAGCACAACGTGTGTGGCCAGCTGGGGACAGTGCTTCATGGCGGCAATGGTCTGCTGCAGGGGAGGGGGTTGGAGACCTTATAGACTCACCCAGGGTACACATTCAGTCACCCAGTTAAACCATGAGCGCTGTGGGAGGAGTCAAGAGACTGGGTTCAGACTCAACCTAACTTCTGGGTACCTGGCTGTGTAGCTATGGAGACATCTGTCCACCTGTCTCAGGCTGCTTCTCACCCATATGATAACAACAATGTTTACTCTGTGCCAGGGACTGTTATAAGTTATGTTATTAAGTCTTTTGAGCCTCCAACAGTCTCTAATACAGATTACAGTGATGCTACCTGCTTGTAAATGAGGAAGCTCAGAGAGACTGATGTAGTCTGTTCAAGGCCAAGAGCTAGTAAACGATAGTTGACTCCAGAATGTGGCCTCTTAATTCCGACGCATACTGCCACCATTGGGATAGGAAAAAATGTATCGGCTATCCAGTGCTGTGTAACAAATTCCCACGCAGGAATCAAGAAGCCGATGGCGGTGTCTGGCTCAGAGTCTCTCATGAGGCTGCCACCAAAGGGTTGACAGGGCTGCACTCATCAGGAGGCTGGACCGGGCTGGAGGATCCATTTCCATGATGGCGCCCTCACACATTGCTGGTTGTTGGCTGGACGTCTCAGTTCCTCTCCACGTAGACCTCTCTCCACAGGCTGTTTGAGTGGCTTCAGGACACGGTTGTAGGCTTTGCCCAGTGCGGTTACTCTAAAAGAAGGCAAAGCAGAAACTGAACTTAGCCATGGAAGGCACACACGGTCGTTTCCACAGTATCCTATTGGTTACACAGGTTTGCCCTCTTCCGCGTGGAAGAGAAATACACAAAGAAATACATACCAAGTTGGTGGGGCCAGTGGAGCCATCTTGGAGGTTGGCTATCACAGATAGTGGCAGAGAGCAGCTAACAGGGTGGTCGGGAGAATCAAGTCAGAGAATAGATGTAAGCATGCTGTAGGAGTTTGCTAAGGCTATTGTACCACAGACTGGGTGTCTTTAAACAAGAGAAATATATCCTCTCACCGGTCTGGAGGCCAGGGGCCCCAAATCAAGATATCCGCTGGGCCACATTCCCTTTGAAGACTCCAGGGAAGAATCTTTCTTTGTCTCTTCCAGCTCCTGGTGGCAATCTTGGGCTTAGAGTTTCCTCACTCCAATCTCTGTTTTGTTGTCACACGGTCTCTCCCAACGTGTCTTTTTTCTTTCTTTCTTTCTTTCTTTCTTTCTTTCTTTCTTTCTTGAGAGAGAGCATGTGCGCGGGCTGGGCAGGGGCAGGGAGAGAGGGGGACAGAGGATCTGAAGCAGGCTCTGTGCTGATGGCAGAGAGCCTGATGCGGGGCTCGAACTCACAAACTGTGAGACCATGACTTGAACGAAGTTGGATGCTTAACTGACTGAGCCACCCAGGCACCCTCCCAGTGTGTGTCTTTACATGGCCTCCTTATAAGGAGAGTAGTCATACTGGACTTAGGGCCCACCCTACTCCAGTAGGACCTTATCTTAACGTGATTACATCTGCAAAGACCCTAATTCCAAAGAAGGTCACATTCGCAGGTATGGGAATTGGGACATCAACACCTCTTCAGGCAGGTGAGGGGGTGCGATCCATCACACAACATGCCCTGTGCCATGTGTCTTACTGTCAGTCCATATTGTCTTCAATCGCAGCAGAAATGGTGATAATGGGAGCTGATGTTCGACTGGCTCTCCTGCTGGAGGCCATTGTCATCGTGATGGCAGCCTTTAGGTCACTTTGAAAGTCCTGGTGTCCTGGCCACTTTCCCAAGCCCAGGCTGCTGTCTCTCACTGGAACTTCCTCATACTTCCCAGTGGATTCTGGATTCTAGCCACCGTATTTGTCTCTATCAGATTCTCTCTTGCACACGTCATGCCCCCGAGGCTGATTCTGTCCCACGCCTTTTTCACCTGACTGCCCCAAACATCTCCCCGGCCCACGTCTCCCTCTCTGTTCCTGAAGCCACTGTTGCTCTAACGGTTGTTTCTTGGTGGAGTCCTGGGACCCTGCCAAGAAATACCATTCAGCCCCCTTGTTCCTGGCACCCACTGGCTCCTTGGCCAAGCCAGGCACCCGGCGATGTGTGTCAGGAAAATGGCAGCTAGGAAGTGGTTTCGAGTCCCAGCTCTGCCTCCCGTGAGCTAGGTGACCTCCAGCAAGTCTCTCCTCCTCTTCCCACCACAGCCTCTGAATTTGCCAGGTGCATTCCAGTGAATCCTTACTGGATATTCCCAGCGTGCCAGGCACGGGGTACAAAGGCAACTGAATCACGGTCCCTGCCCCCAAGCATTTATAATTGAATCAGCAAGAATAATGCCAACCAGTCACTGAGATACAGCTTGATAGGAGTTACAGAAGTGCACGAGGTGCCATGGGAACAAAGACAAGGGAGGAAGGACTCCAGGCCAGCTAGGAACCGGGGTGGGAGGGCATCCAGGAGAGAAGGAGCAGAGATAGGATTTAAGCTCAGTGCCCGGCTGAGCTGGATGGTCACAAAGGCAAAAGTCACAACAGCGGCTCTCACACCCAGTTTGGCCCACAGAAATGTTGTTTTAGCCACCGGATGTTTTAAATTTGAATTGATTACTACAATTTAAAAATCAGATTTTAGGGGCACCCCTGTGGCTCAGTTGGTTAAGTGTCTGACTTTGGTTCAGGTCACGATTTCCACAGTTTGTGAGTTCAAGTCCTGCATCAGGCTCTGCGCTGACAGTGCATAGCCTGCTTGGGATTCTCTCTCTTTCTCTCCCTCTCTCTTCCCCTCCACCCCCCAACATAAAATAAAAAAACTTAAAAAAAATTTTTTCAATCAGATTTTACATGAAAATCTGGATTTCCAGCTTCTCTTAGAAAACTGGAAGACGGGGGCGCCTGGGTGGCCCAGTCGGTTAAGCGTCCTGCTTCGGCTCAGGTCATGATCTCATGGTTGCTGAGTTCAAGCCTTGCGTCAGGCTCTGTGCTGACAGCTGGGAGCCTGGAGCCTGCTTCTGGATCTGTGACTCCCCCTCTCTCTGCCCTTCCCCCCACTCACGCTCTGTCTCTGTCTCTCAATAAATACATAAATATTAGAAGGGAAAAAAAGAAAACTGGAAGATGTGGCAGCTCAGGGTCCCCGTTCCTCCACAGCGATCATCAACAAGAGCACTCATTTGCCCCACTCCCCACCAGCCCCTCTTGCCCCTCACACTCAGCCTCCTTCCCTCGCTGATGCTGCCTGCCTGACCCTTGCCAGCCCTGAAGTTTGTAGTCCCTTGTACAAGACCCGAGGCCGCTGCGGTGTCCCTGCCTTTGTAAAGCATCGCATGCCAACTGGTGATTTAGTCCCAAAGCCACACAAGATTTTGAGGGAACGCTTTGTGGGCACGCACTGCCAAAAAGTTGAAATCTGAGGATTGTAGGGAGGTAACCCGAACTCTAGGATCAAAAACTTGAGACCCCCGACAAGACATTCCTGCTTCGGTTTGTCTTATGGGAGCCTGCCTTTTCTTTCTTTCTTTCTTTCTTTCTTTCTTTCTTTCTTTCTTTCTTTTCTTTCTTCCTTCCTTTCTTTCTTCCTTTCTTTCTTTCTTTCTTTCTTTCTTTATTTCTTTCTTCCTTTCAGTGTTTATTTATTTACAATTTTTTCAATGTTTATTTATCTTTAAGAGACAGAGAGACAGAGCACAAGCAGGGGAGGGGCAGAGAGAGAGAGGGAAACACAGAGCCTGAATCAGGCTCCAGACTCTGAGCTGTCAGCACAGACCCTGAGGCGGGCCTCGAACTCACGAATCGTGAGATCATAACCTGAGCTGAGCTGAAGTCGGACGCTTTGCCAGCTGAGTATCCAGATGCCTCTGTCCTACAAAAAGGCAGACCTTTCTGTAAAGAGCTGGGGTGGAGACAGCATGCCTGACGGCCGGGGGCTCCTTCACTTCCTGCCTCCACCCTCCTGCCATCTGCTCTGGGCCTCCCCCGAGCTGGGGCCCACGGATGGGCACGGTGCATCATCTGAGGAGTCCTGATCAGAAAATTCCTGTTCTTCTTGTCCCCCTCCCCCTGCCCCAGGGAGCACTTCTGTCATCAGTTTTGCACCTGATTCAGGAGCCATCAAAAACAAGGTCAGGAGAGCAGCACATTCTGCACAGCATCTGTGGTCCCATCAGTCCCCTAGGGCTGCCTAACCCTGCAGATGTCTACAGATGACAGGAATGAACACTCACAGCTCAGGAGGCTGGAAGTCCCAAATCAACATGTCAGCAGGGCCACATTCCCTCTGAAGCCTCAAGGGGGACGATCCTTCCCTAACTCTTCCAGCTTCTGGTGGCTCCGGCGTCCCTTGGCTTGTGGCCACATCACTCGAGCCTCTGCCTCTGACTTCTTTCCCGTCTCTTATAAGGACGCTCACCATTGGATGTAGGGCTCACCTTAATCCAAGATGGTCCCATCTCAAGATCTTTATCTTCATTATACCCACAAGCCCTTATTCCAAATAGGGTCATATTCTGAGGGTTTTTTAGGACAAAGAGGGGAGACCAGCCCCCCAACCAACTCTGCTATTGCCGTCCGACAAATAACCCCGACATTTAGTGACTTCAAACAGCAACCACCATTTTCTTCTGTCTTGGTTTCTTTGGGTCAGGAATTCGGGAAGGGCTTGGTTGTGCTGTTCTGGCTTGAATAGCGACGGTGCTGGAACAGTGTGGAGCTGAGGCAGCCGGTGGGGGGTGGGGGTGGGGGGACAAGCAGGCATCTTTCTCGCTGTGGCCTCAAGGCCTCCCCGTGTGGCCTCCTTATGTGGGCTGGTTTTGGCTTCCTCACAGCATGGCAGCCGTGGGGAGGTCTGACTGCTTCGTGGAGACTGAGGCAGAGAGCTCGCGTTTTGTGATCCAGCTTCCAACATCACCGAGGGTCACATCCACTGCGCTCGTCCCTGGAGGCAGTCACAAAAGCCCCCCCTAGGTTCACACCAGCTCTCCCTTTACAGATGCAGAGCCCTGGCTCTGTCACTCATATTTGTGTGATCTTATGTAGCTTCGTGTTCTAGAACAAAAGGAATAAGGCCTGCCTGCTACTTTCATGGGTGAAACAAAGCTCAACCTGCTGGACTGCTAAGATACTTAACGTTCTTCACATAAAAGGCATCGGGTGTCTCTTTGAGTTCCTCAGACTGATGCAAACATCCGAGCTGCTTCGCAGATATTCATTGATTTTAGTTTTTATTTTTTTAATCTTTTATTTGTTTTACTAACTACTTATTTTTGAGAGAGAGAGAGAGAGAGAGAGAGAGACAGACAGACAGACAGAGCATGAGTCGGGGAGGGGCAGAGAGAGAGGGAGACACAGAATCCCAAGACCCCGACGCAGGGCTCGAACTCACAGACCACGAGATCGTGACCTGAGCCCAAGTTGGACGCTCAACCGACTGAGCCACCCAGGTGCCCCATATTCGTTGATTTTGATGTAAAATTTTCCTCCCAATCCCAGCAAGAGCAGCACCACCGAGGAGCACGGAGACCGTGGGGTCAAATCATCAAGGAGGGACTGCGGGCTTGGGAGTGGGGAGGTGCTTGTGCCAAAGGTCACCCACGAATAAGCCTGGGGACGGGGATGAGGGGACGGATCTTTCCGAGTACACCTATCATTAAGGGCTCTGTCAATGAGCCACCTCTAAATTTAGTGGCTTAAAACAATTTATGTTTATCTCTCATGGTTTTGTGGGTCAACAGGGTTCAACTGGCCGGTTCCCCGCTGGTGGTGGAGGTCGTCTCTAAGTCTCTTCTAGTCTCTCAGGCAGCAGCTGGGGCTGTGGTTGTGTGAAGGCCCCACCCGGCTGACAGTCCCAGATGGCAGCTCGGCAGGGCTCCCCTGTGGGGCCTCTCTCGCCAGCCGTGGGGCCCCGGCTTCTCAAGTGGCAATTCGTGATCCCAAGGGCTGGTGGCAATGCCAGGCCTGTCAAGGGCTGGGTGAGGTCTGGCTCAGCATCTCTTCTGCCATATTCTGATGGTCAAGAGCGTGGCAAAGCAGCCCAGATACGAGGGAGGGGGGGAGGGGGGGCGCGGCAGCTCCTGAGCTGCCCAGTTTAGATGGGCTGTGGTTGTGACAGCACAGAGGGCCCAGCTTTGACTGGAGTGCAGGGACAGGAAAAGCCCCTCCACTGAAAAGGCACTAGGCGGCCTTCGTCCCCTCCCCCGGTCTCCCAGGTGCTACTGGTTTGCTCTGGGCAACAGGAATGTGGACCAGGCCCTGGGCACCAAGGTCAGGGCTGTGATATAGAGGCCTATACGTGGCCAGCATCCAGCCTGGCCTCCCTCCCACATCCTGACACAGCTCTGACCAAGCAGGTGGATGGCTTCAGAGGGGCGGTTTCGGATGGTCCGGTGGACAGCTGGGCGGGCCCAGGCCTCGACGTGGGGGTGGGAGGGCCACTGGAAGTGGTACAGGGAGCCGACCAGAGGGTCCTCTCATTGCCTCGGCTCTAGCTCTTTAACAGAGACCTTGTCACCAGCGCTGTCTCAGGCACCGAGGACATGGAGCCTTGCCCTCCGCCAGCCTCGCCTCTCCTGCTTATTCTCTGACCTCGCCCCTCTCCCTGGCTCGGGCAGCTGCTCCTCTAAAACTCCCCCTTAAAGCCAGCACACTCCCTGGCTTTCCAAACCAAGCGCTGCCCACCAGCTTCCCCCTTCCCGCATCCTCTCCCTGCCCCTTGTCCCGTCCTACTAGCGTCCCTGGGGACTCCGGGTGGCACCAGTGTGACTGGGAGCCATCCGCAAAAGTTCGCCTGTGGCGTGTTAATTTCCCAAGACTGGGGCAACCGATCACCACGCACTCGGGGGCTTCAAAGAACAGAAAATGATTCTCTCCCAGCTCAGGAGGCCAGAAGTCCAAGATCGAGGTGTCGGCAGGGTTGAGTTCTTCTGAGGGAGAACCCATTGCATGCCTGTCCCAGCCTCTGCTGGCTGCGGGCAACTCTTGCTTGAGGACGCATCACTCCTATCTCTGCCTCTGTCTTCAAGTGGCCTCCCACCGAAGTCCCCATGTCTCCTTTTTCAGTCCTTATAAGGACTCTGCCATTCGATTCCATGCAGTATGATCTCATCTCAATCCTGACCTTAATTATATCTGTAAAGACCCTATTTCCAAATAAGATCACGTTCGGAGGTTGAGGCGAACGTGAATTTTGGAGAGATACCAGCTAAGTCGGGACACGGCCACATGGCATGTTCACCCAGTAACCCCCAAAGAACCTTCCCACCAGGACACTTGGTTCCGCTGGGCAAGGAGGGCAGGTGCAGGAGAGACAGGCCTCCGGCTGAGATGGTGACTCAGGGGCCAAAGCCCCCCCCCCCCCCTTCCTCTAGAAAGTGAAAACGGCGATTATCCCAACCGAATCCGAGGAGATTCCTGAGTCCACCCTTCTCTTCTTGGATGTGTGCTTTCACGTTTTCCTTGTGGCTGTGGCTAAATCTGTGCGCCTTGGGCAAGGCATTGCTCCTGAGTTTCAGTTGCCTCTCCTCTAACAGGGTCATAGGAGCCTCCTCAAAGGGTCGTCTTGAGTATTAAGTAAGGTTTCACTTAGCGGTTCCTAGCACAAGCCTGACCCATGGAAGGTGCCAGTGAGTCCGCCAGCAGCCGAAGCAGCAGGTCCGGCCCTGCCCTTACACGTTAAGTGTTGTGTTCAGTGCTTTACGCGTGTTATCTGAGCTAAACCTCAGGGGCTCCAGGAACCAGGTACTATTTTTATCTCCATTTTATAAAACAAGGAAACTAAAGTTTAGAGAGATTAAGTAACTTGCCCAAGGTCATTCGTGAGTAAGTGGCAGCAGCTCTGAGCCGGAACCCTGTTTTTCCCACTGTAGCCTGACCCTGAGCCCCAGGCGAGGTGGACATATCTGGCTCCTGGGCCCTGCTCCCTCCCCCTTCCCTCCTCCTCCCACAGCCGCCCCTCCCTAGGCTTCCAGCAAGTTCTCTAGACTCACATACCCCCGGAAACACATCACTCCTTGTTCATCTCTGCATCATACCTACCTCGGTGATTTATGGAGCCACAACTATGCTCACTGGGGAGATATCTGTTCATGTTTAACTTAAAAATTGGGCAAAGGTGGGGCGCCCGGGGTTAGGGGGGCTCAGTCGGTTGAATGTCTGACTTCAGCTCAGGTCATGATCTCATGGTTTGTGGATCGGAGCCCAGAGCCCCGTGTTGGGCTCTGTGCTGACAGCTCAGAGCCTGGAGCCTGCTTCGGACTCTGTGTTTCCCTCTCTCTCTCTCTGCCCCTCCCCAGCTCACACTCTGTCTCATTCCTCTCTCAAAAATAAATAAATGTAATTAAAAAAAATTGGACAAAGGTGAAGTCATTTACAGGGGATGGGGGTGGAAGTCCGATCAGCAAACATCTGCTTCCCCCCTGCTCGCCCCCCCACCCCCCACCTCCGCCAAATTCCTCCTGTTCTTTTCAGTGGTGGACAGCCAGGCTCCGGGAACCTTGGCTACCCTGATGCAGGTTTAGAGAGTTTAGGAAAGACAGCTAACCCTAAAGGCTGCTCAGACCTGCCCTGGTAAGGGTCTGGTGAATTACAGCTGGGGTCGGCAAATGGCAAACACTCCACAGGCCAGATCTGGCCCGCCGTCTGTTTTTATGAATAAAGTTTTATTGAAGCACAAGTCACGCCCATTTGGTGACATATTTGTGGTCTGCTTTCAACCTACCCTGGCGGAGCTGAGTGGTTGTGATGGAGACCCTGGCCACGAAGTAGAAGACGTGGCCATCTGGCCTTTTACAGAAGACTCCCAGGCCCTGAATGAGGGAGGTCTTCGGGCCGCTCTCTGTATGAGGTGGTTTCTGTCTGGGCTTCTATTTGGGCTCTTGGAGGAGAGAAGAGATTCTTCTTCTGAGTAAGAGACAGCCCGTTGGAGGAGATGTGTTGGTGTCTCTCCCAACTTGACAGGTGGGGCTTGTTCAGGACAAGAGTGGGGCTGGGGTCTGAGGTAGGGCTGACTCAGGGCCTAGGTCGTTCCTCACCCCCACCCTGAGTCCACCATTGGCCACTGAGCAGCTACAGCCTCAAGCAGAGAACCATTGGTCCCTCGTGTCCCAGGCAGAGGGGGCTGAGAGACTCTGTAACTTGAGCTCAGCTGTTAAAGTGACCTGGTTTATGCAGCTAGCTGGAGCGACTTGGGCTCCGGGCCATTCCTTCCTCTCTTCCCCTCCCACCACAGTGGCGGTCTCCTTATGTGGTCCCTTTTCCCTGAATATCCTAGGTTCCCCATGGATTATGCACCACCCCCCCGGCCCCCAGCCACCTACCCAGACCTGGGAGGGGCTGTGAGCCAGGGAGGGCTTCTCCTGGGTGGGTTCTAAGCACACGGGGAAGTCAGCACCCACACCCACAGGCGAGGAGCTCCAAACATAAATAAACAAGTACAAATGCACACGGCCCCATTCCTCCTCGCTGTCCGGTGAAGGTGTGCCAGGCCCTGGCTGTGCCCTTGGCCACCGAATACAGTTGGCCCAGGCCGGCCTCCGCCTGCTGAGCCACCGGCATGCCCAGAACCCCAGCTCCACAAGCTGGCTCTTTAGGAGGACAGTGGCGGCCCCCGGCCCCCCATTCGGGTGGGCTGCTGCCCCAGCGATTGATTTTCTTTTAATGTGCTCTGTGCTGACTCCATTCTGTCCTGCAGCATCCCGCTCTCTGGCACCACGGCTCTTGCCTGCAGCCTGGTCTGGCCAGATACCCAGGGAGGAACATATGTCTTGTATCTGGGGTTCAGAGGAAGGAGGGAGGGGCCGACTCACAGCCACTGTGGAGCCACGCCCTCTCTTTCTGCCACCTGCCCTGGAACCCAGATCCCCATCCTGTCTGATCTCAAGGACACCCCCAGACGAAGAGATGCATTATTATGTTAGTGCATTTAATCACTGTGAACATCCACAAACTTTTCTTTTTATCACAAGAGGAATTCACACTTTCAAAAATTTTGAAACAAGACCAGAGTTGTTTGAACACGAAAGACACCCTGATGCCCGCCCCCCTTCTCCACTTAACCCCATTCCATTCCCTAGAGGAGCCAGTTTGGGCAGTAGCTTTCCAGATATTTTCTGTGCTTGCTCATTTGTGTCTGGAAATCATTCCATGAGATGGGCAGGTCAGATAGCGAAGTTGCCAGTTAACAGGCGGCAAAGTGGGGCCGGAGGAAGTCAAAATCTCGGCTGAGGGTCTAGCTGCAAGGCTAGAGACCCTGGGAGCGGAGGGGCAGAAGGACAGTGAGGTCTCCAGTCCCAGGAGGGAGGCCAGTGGGGAGAAGGCGTTCCAACTCCTGGCGCTGGTCAGATCCGTGCAACCAGGGACCCCCCTTCCACCTTCTTCGTTGCTCTTAGTTTGGTATTGAGTCACCTCGCCCGTTCTAGAATCCAGAGATTTGGGAGGCAGGGAGTGTATCCAGACCCAACAATCACAGAACGAGACAAGATGAATTCCCACTCCACTTGAGAAGAAATGATGTGTGTGCGCGTTCTGGCAAGTTCTCTGACCCTTTAAAAAAACAGGCTTCAAACGGATAAGTGATATCTTGCAGGCTAAGTCAGACCGTTTTGCTGTCAGAGTGAACACGAGTTGGCCTTGGGAGCTAGTGGAGAGCATTCATTTGCCTGTGAATCTTTTTACAAACCCTTACCAACTCCATAGTGAGTAAAAGAAAGCAAATTTGAGTTTGTCATATTCCTCAGGCAAAATACAATCTGTTCTCCCAGGAAGCAAATGAATGGCTGTTTTGGAGTTTCCTATAAAATCAGCATTTCTTCCTCCCTTAGAAGTGACACAAAGTCTGATCTGAGGGTGAAAGTCGTAGCGAGGACAAGGGAAGTTGGGACATCATCAAAAGTCTGTACCGGGGTGTAATAAGAAATACACTTGGTCTTTGTCCTCTGTTCTTGGCACAGCGCTCCTAATGTACCCTTGCAGTTTCCCAGGTGAGAGGAGGGGCTCTGGATCACGCCTGAGTTCGTGTGAAAGAGGGGACTTACTGTGGGGTCCCTACATAGCCTCTGGGTGGGGCTGGATGTGAGTCATTAGCAGGTTACAGCTTCTGGCCCCTTCCACCAATGGCGATGGCGGCTGAAGACCGAGCTCTACAAAAACTCTTGAAAACCAGATCTGATGAGCCTCTGGGCTGGTGCCAGGAGGACAGTGCAAAAGGCTTGAACAGACACTTCACTTCAGAGGACATACAGATGGTGAATAAGCACATGAAAAGATGGTCCGCGTCATTAGCCATTAGGGCAGCGTAAATTAAAAGCATAACAAGATGCCTCTAGACGTCTAGTATATTGGCTGACATTTTAAATTTATTTTTTTTAATTTATTTATTTTTGAGACAGAGAGAGACACAGCATGAACGGGGGAGGGGCAGAGAGAGAGGGAGACACAGAATCGGAAGCAGGCTCCGGGCTTCTGAGCCATCAGCCCAGAGCCCGACGCGGGGCTCGAACTCATGGACCGCGAGATCGTGACCTGAGTTGAAGTCGGACGCTTAACCGACTGAGCCACCCAGGTGCCCCAAGGCTGACATTTTAAAAATTGATATATCAAGCATGGGTGGAGACGTGATGTACCTGAAACTCTCATGCATTGTGGGTGGGAATGCAGAATGGGGAAGTCGCTCTGGAAAATTCAAAAAGACAACCTCCAGGAACACGTCGGTGGTTGCCAGGCAGGGGCCGGCAGTGGGGAGAGGGTCCCACTCCCCAAGGGGAAGCTGGAAAGGGTGTGTGTGTGTGGGGGGGGGGTTGTCGGGACGGGGGGACTGTCCTGCCCTGATTGAGGTGGGCAGCTACACAAATCTAAATGCCACAAAACCAAAAACAGATAAAAGTCGGCTTTATTCTAGGTTAAATAATTTCTTTTTAAAAATATTTTATTTATTTTTGGGGCGCCTGGGTGGCTCAGTCGGTTAAGCGGCCGACTTCAGCTCAGGTCACGATCTCGCAGTCCGTGAGTACGAGCCCCGCGTCGGGCTCTGGGCTGATGGCTCAGAGCCCGGAACCTGCTTCCGATTCTGTGTCTCCCTCTCTCTCTGCCCCTCCCCCGTTCATGCTCTGTCTCTCTCTGTCTCAAAAATAAATAAAACGTTAAAAAAAATTTTTTTTAATTTATTTTTTGAGAGAGCACAAGCAGGGGAGGGGCAGAGAGAGAGGGGGACAGAGGCTCCGTAGCGGGTTCTGCAGGGACAGCAGTGAGCCTGGATGCGGGGCACGAACCGAGAGATTGTGACCTGAGCTGAAGTCGGGCTTTCAACTGACTGAGCCACCCAGGCGCCCCTATTCTAGGTTAATTTAAAAAATAAAGTAGGAGCAGGGAAGGGGAGACTGAATTAAGAGGGAAATGGTTCTTCTTGTCAATGTTTTCTTCCTTTGAAGGACGGTATCAGTCTTCTACCCACGTGAGGACACCCCCAGATGCACCCGCACCGGCTGCGGGCCAGGGGGAAGGCTTCGCCACAACAGCACCGCGCTGGGTGCCTGGCTCATGGACGTCCCGGCCCCCAGAACGGCTGGAATCCAGACATTGCGGTGAAGTCCTCACTCCAGGGTTCTGTCCGCCCAGAAGAAAGCGCAGGTTTTCCTTCACCCAAAATCCATTTTCCCCTACCCCGTCTTCCACGGGGCTGCTGCCTCCGCATCTGTCCGGAGAGGGCACCCCTTTTGGTGTGCGGAGCTATCTTCCATGGGATGTATACTTGCACTTGCTTGGACCCCCTTTAACGTCGCAAAAACGGCACTTCAGGCTGCGAAACTGCGAACTTGGCCGAAAGGCCCAGAGACCCGGGGGCTGTCGGTCGGTTTCAACCCCCAGAAGCCGGTGTCTTAGCAAACAGCCCAGCCGCAAGGTGGAAAGTGCCTGGTTCCTGGAAGGACTCTGTGGAGTAGAGAGGCACTGACAGAGGAGACTACCCCCTCCAGACCATTAGATGAGAGAGAGAAACTTTTGTTTTGTTTTTAAAAAAATGGTGGTGGTGGGGCGCCCAGGTGGCTTAGTCAAGCATCCGACTTCAGTTCAGGTCATGATCTTATGGTGTGTGGGTTCGAGCCCCGCGTCGGGCTCTGTGCTGACAGCTCAGAGCCTGGAGCCTGCTTCGGATCCTGTGTCTCCTTCTCTCTCTGCCCCTCCCCCACTCATGCTCTGTCTTGCTCTCTCTCAAAAATAAATAAATATAAAAAAAAATGTTTTTAAAGATCGTGGTATGGAGGTGCTATCTAGCTAAAGGCTGTGGGTCAAACCTGTTTAGTGGAGAAAGGGAGAGGAAAAATTGGCCTCTAGTTGCCTTCTTCCTTCCTATTCGCCTTTTTCTGGTTGATTATAATTTCCAAAGAAGACAGGTCTGGGATGTTTAAGTGGGAGTGGAGGGCAGAGGGGAGAAGGGGCAGACAGCCACGTGTGGCCTCCTTTCTCTGCTAGGGAGGCTGTCCCGGGTCTCCGTGCATCCCTCGGGGCTGCTGAGAGCTGGGCAGAAGCAAGGAGGGCAGGACAGGGTGGGGATAGAAGGAGGGAGAGAGAACAGAACACCAGAAGGAGGACTTGCAGGCCCACAGTGCAGGACCAACACTACAGTGAATGCAAAATGCTTTTCCTTTTGTTTTGTGCAAGATTCCTGAGAAGTAGACGGCTCCCAGTGGGGCCATCTCAGAGGGCAACTCCGGGCCGCGGGAAGCCTAGCCTGTTCCTACTTCCAGGCTACTGTTCTCTTGGCACTCAGCCCATTTAATCCTCACGACAACCCTCTGAAGTGGATGGCATTCTTGTTCCTGCTTCACAGATGAAGTGACCGAGTGTCGGCCCAATAAGCCACTTCCCCTAAGTCACCCAGGCGGGATGCGGCAGACCCAGAATTCGAGGCTGGCCTCTGACACCACAGCTGGAGCCTGAACCAGTAAGCACGGCGGCCTGGCTCATGTTCTAGGTGGAGATGTTCTAGGTAGGGGCGCCTGGGTGGCTCAGTCGGTTAAGCGTCCGACTTCAGCTCAGGTCACGGTCTCGGGGTTCGTGAGTTGAGCCCCACCTCTGTGCTGTCAGTACAGAGCCTGGATCCTCAGTCTCCCTCTCTCTCTGCCTCTCTTTCAAAAATAAACATTTAAAAGAATATCACAGCAGTGACCTGAGTCCCCAGTACTCTCCGGCCACAGGGTGAGGCAGGAAAAGGCTTATGAGGGGGAGGCAGAAAACCTGGATGCAAGTCCGGGCTCAACCACTTGCTGTGTGACTTCTGAGAAATCACTTCACCTCTCTGGGCCTCCATTTCTTCAGCAGAAAGAAAGGGACTGTCCTGAGGACTGAGTGCGCAGCATGAATGAAGCAGTCTGTAAAAAGTAACCCTCCACATGACCGTAAGATGGGATGATAGCTCTCGTCCACCTCTTCCCTCTGTTCTGGAACTTGCTGGCCTCCCGAGTTCTGGGAGCATTCCATTCCATTCCATTCCAGAGTGGGGCCCACAGAGTGGCAACTGTATTTTCTTTTCCAATAGGTAATATAGTCACAGTTCAAACATTTAAACTTACAGAAAGGTAGATGATGAAAATGTTCACTCCCATGTAACTGATGAAAGCAATTTCTTAGGTACCCATCCAGAGATGTTCTTTAGCACCTACAACCGGACAAGCATACGCATTGTTTTTCTATCTTTTTTTTTTTTTTTTTTTTTTTTTAGTTTGCTTATTTATTCTGAGAGAGATAGGAGGATGTGCATGGAGGGGCAGAGAGAGAGGGAGAGAGAATCCCAAGCAGGCTCTGCAAGATCAGCACAGAGCCCGGGGCGGGGCTTGAACTCACGAACCATGGGATCATGACCTGAGCCAAAACCAAGAGTCGGATGCTCAACCCACTGAGCCACCCAGGCGCCCCTGCACTGTTTTTCTTTTACGCTTTTTACCAAATGGTAGCATGCCAAGTCATTCGTTCATTCATTCATTCATTCGTAATTGATCATTGAAACCAGCCATCTGTAGTCTCTTCTGCTCCTGCCTTGCTTTTCTTTAGTTTTCCCACTTTACACCGTAACTGGGACATGTCTCCGGATCCGGACATCAGTGGTTCTAATTCTTTGTTCTGGCTGCTGCATCCTGTCACCTGGGCATACCGTAAGTGTGGAGTCCATCCCCTGAGGACAGCACCCCGGATCCCTCGTCATTCCCGTAAACCACGCCTCTAGGTCATTTCGCAAATGCACGTGCACAACTGGGCGTTACTTTTCTAGAAATGGAATTGCTGGGTCGCAGAATCTGTGCATTCAGCAGGTATTGCCAAATCGCCCTCCATGGAGGTTGTGTGGGTTTATGATATTGCTGGCAAAGCACGAGAACATCCTTCTCCACCTTTGCCAGTTCGGGCCATTGTCAAACCTTTGATCTTTGCCAATCTGCTCGGTGGAAAATGGGGCCTGAGTGTCACTTTCATTTGACTCTTGCATTCTAAGTGAGGTTGAGCATCTTTTTAGTGCCCAGCCGTGGACTAGGTCCTTTCCGCACACAGCCAAAGGCCATGGCCTTGCCCGCTAGCCCCCCTGCAAGATCCAGGACCAGGTTTGTGCTTCTGTCCCCCAGCTTCTTGCTGAGTCACTCAAGAAGGAAAGGGCAGCAGTCTCGGGTTATTTCTGCTCCGGGAGCCATCCGAGCTGCCAGTCCTGGGAAGACCTTGGTCTCTGGCATTCTCTGTGGGCATCTGGCACCCGTGCACACCGGATCAGTGCACCTGTCAAATCCGGGCTCCCTGGTCCTCCTGGGAGAGATGGGGTTCACAGGTGGGGGTCAGGGCAGACAAGTTTACAAACTAGGCATGGAAAGATCTCAGCTAGATTTGGAGAGGGGACATTTGGAAGGAACACATGAGCAAAGTCCTAAGCTGCAAGTGACAGAGTGAGAGGGGCCCGGTCAGGCATAGGGGAGGGAGGATTTCGTTGTTGGGAAAGGCTCTCTGGGCAGGGTGTGCGGTGAGCCACGGTGAAGGAGTTGGGAAAGTTGGGGAAAGATTCTCAGCAGAAACCTCCAAAGGCATCTTGCATGAGATGCACGCACCCCGGGGCTGCTCTGTTCACCTGTTCGGGGCTGGTGCTAATCCCGGCCTGGAGTTGGAAGTAGAGGTACCCCTTGTTGCACGTGGAGGGTTCAGACAACCAGCGAGGGGCGCAGGGAGGCCGGGTACCCTCGCCGGCCCTCTCTGAGAGGGTGGCTCAGCGTCCGTGGGGCAGCCCAGGTCACATCGCTGTAATTTAACCTCACTGCCGCCCTATGCATCTGGTAGCCTCTTGCTCCCGGACAGAAGATGCCAGGAGGAGCCAGTGGCTAGATTCCTGGGCCCTGGGGAGTCTGCCGCCGTGATTTCCAGACTCAAACAAAATGCAAATTTGCACTGGAGATTGCTGAGGCAGAGTCATCCTGGAGCCCTTCGAAGCACAGGGCTGCTGTGTAAGTTTATGACCTCCGGGGCATCTGACCCCACAGGAGAGCTGGGCCGTGGCATCTGTGACCTATAGTGGAGCCCGGGGCCTGTCCTAGGCTGCACCACCACCCACAGTCCGGCCTGTCTTCTCTGCTGGAGCGTTCTTCAGCGATGGACCCAGGGAGGGGCCCCCTTGTATCTTGGACCTCATTGCTGGTCCATTCCACCACCACCCCCCACCCCCCCCCACAAGATGCTGCTCTGTGCCGGAGGGAACATCACCGGACAGTGGGCAAGAGGAGGCTGCCTTCCTGCAGCGAGCTTCTCAGTTGTGGCCACATCACAAAGCAGAGTTTTCAAGAACTATTGCTACAGATACTCTCCTCCCCTCCCCCGGCCCCTCCCCAGCCTCCCTGGGGGAAACGTACAAAAGTTGAGGCTGTCCCCGAGGGCACCAAGAAATGCTTAATTGCTTTCTGAGAGAATTGTCACCTCCTTCTGGTTTCCTCCCCTCTCCAGTACCCCGCTCTTCCCCAATCACCAGAGGCTCTTGCTTAGAGAATTAGGGCTGTGTGCTCCCTGGCCGCGTCCCAAAGTAACCAGCAGCCGTGCGCCAAATAGCAAGCAGCTCGCTTCTCCAAATATATTGCTGCACCACCTTTGCTGAAAAATAAGAAGCCTATGTTTTGGGGAACAGATGTGCATTTTTTCTGGGAGCCAGGCCCTCACTGGCAGCAGACGGATGGCAACCCAGGCCAGCTGAGTCAGCCAGACTTTGGCGTAAGCAGACAGTGAGTATCAAGGCAGGAACGGGAGCCAGCCAAGGAAAGCAAAATACAGAGAGATAGTTGGAGGCTCTCACCCCAGGTTAGTCAGCACCTTGTGCAACTTGATTCGGGTGAAGGGCCAAGCGGAGGGATGTATGTGCTTTGTAAAGTGTGGGCTGGAGAGCTGTAACGGACCCCCCAACTATATAGCAATCATTCATGTTTTATATAATGGTTCAAATTATATATAATGGCATAATGACTCAAATACCTTGGAAATCTATTTCTTAGTCATGTAACACCCCAAGGCAGGTATTCTTGATGGGCCAATGGCTTTCCTCCACATGGTGATTCAGGGACCCAAGCTCTTTCCATCTGGGTCCCCTGCCATTCCCCAGGGTCTACATCCAGCTGGCAGAGGAGGGAGGGGAGGATGGGGGGTGGGGTGGGCACACCTGCTTCTTCTGGCCTTGGCTTAGAAGTCGCTGACTTCTCCTCTGCTCACATTCTATTGGTGGGGATGAGTCACATGACCATACCTGGTTGCCAGGGCAGCTGGGAAATGTAGTTTCTGCTCCTTATTGACAAAAGCTATGAAAGCGGAGCAGAGATTTTGATGATGGCTCACTGACCATCTATCTGCCACAGGATGAAATCAAGGCAGTTAGGTCATGTGACTGGGGAGAGAGCAGTTCATTCTGAGTTTGAAGGAACTATCTGGAAGGATAATCTGAGTCTTAAACTAGGGAGTCTGGCTTAGATAATTTGCCAGAAGGGACTTCACCTCACTGTTGCCAAGGACCGCAAGATCCAGCAGCATCAGACCTGGGCGGAAATATAGGAGAGAGTTAGCAGAGAAGCGAACTTCTAAGAGACCTGGATAATTAGGCCTAAGACGGGGTGTGTGCTTTTCACTTGCAGTGGGTCTATCTATAAACAGTTTGTGTCCAAACTTTCCGGCCTGCAGAGTGGAGCTGGGGCCTCTGGCAGAGGCTATGCAGACAAAGATTTGGGTGCCTCGGTGTGGAGGAGGTGCACAGCCAGAGTGCAGGATGGGGTTTTGGGAAAAAATTTGAATGCTGCCTTTTCCTTCTCACCTGGGCTCAACATACACAACCTGTGCAGACACCTGCTCTCCATTGCACAGTAACAAACGACCACAAAACTTACAGGCGTAGCAACATCCACTTATTAGCTCATAATTTTGTAGGTCGGAAGGCTGGGGTGGGCTTGACTGGGTCTCCGCTTAGGGTCTCAAAGCCAAAATCAGGTGTTGGCCAGGCTGAGCTGTTACTGGGGAATAATCTGCTCCCGGGGTCCTTTAGTTTGTGGGCGGAACCAGTTCCCTGGGGTTGCAGCACAAAGAGCCCCACTTTCTTGCTGGCTGTTGGGTGGGGGTCTTTCTCAGTTCCTAGAGGCTGCTCTCCAGTCTTTTCCATGCACAGCCCCCATCTTCAAAGCCAGTGATGGCGCATCAAATCCTTCCCATGCTCGGAAATCTGACTTTCCTTTTGCCACCAGAGAAAATCTGCTTTTAAAGGTCTCATGTGATGAAGTCAGGCCCACCCACATACCTGTCCTGTTTGAAGGTCAGCTGGTGAGTCACCTTAATTCCGCTTCGAATCCCTTTTGCCACATAATGTAATATAACCACAGGAGTGAAACCCAGGGAAGGAGGTCGTGGGGACATCTTAGAATTCTGACCTCCATGGGACCTGAGTCTTTGCATCCGAGACCTAGAGCGGGGTCCTTTGGAGCTAAAGAGACTTTTGTTTTCTGGTCAAAAAGCTGCCCCGCTTGATCCACCCAGCCTCGGCAGGTGGCAGGTTGACTTACAGGTGCAGGTCTGAGAACAGAGAGGAATGCCCCCCTCTGCCGCCCCTGCAAGTTCCTTTTTCTCAAAGCCTTATGGAGACTGGGCCGCCCCTGAGGAGCAGCTCAACACTACACAGAGCACTCTGCACCCGAGAGAAAGGAAGCTGGGGCTGCCATCAGGGTGCTTGCTAATGGCCCTGACTTGCCTCCCCAACACCCCTGCCCCTCCGCCCCCCCGCACTCAGGTCTCACGCCCTGAAGAGAGCCCCACAGTTCTCCAGCCTTCCTCACACCCCCTCTCAGAGAAGGGCAGGCCTGGGCACAGTGACTTCAGGACTTGGCAGCTCCCCTGGCATTTCCTGGCCCACTTCCTGGCCACCCAGATGGTGCCCAGCCTGGAGAGGCAGCTCCCGGTTTGTTCCCCACAGACGGTCTGCCATGAGGGAGGGCAGGGGTGAGAGGAGTGGGGAGGTCCTGCCCCCTGGGCCTCTTGCTGCTGCCTCTCAACCCAGCCCCACCCCCTCACTTCCCAGCCCCGCCTCTGGTCCCTCTGATGGCTCCCAGCTTCCCCAAGGGTCTGTCCTTAACACCCTCCCAGCACTTTCTGTAACACGTGTCTACATCCTTCTGATGCCTTTTCCTGGGAGCAAAGACAGGTGGGGAGCCTCCTCTCCCCACCCCAACCTGGGGCCTGCTGCCTTCCAGCTATTCAGGAATGGAGGCACCTGCAGCACAAACCACTGAAAATGTTTTCTTAGCTGAAGGCCCATCTCCTGGGGCCGTGGAGCAGAAGAGCCCTTTGTGTGGCCCCCTGCTTCCCGCCAGGAACTGGAGTCTCCACCCCACCCGACTAGATCCTGGTCTCCCTTCTTGTTGGCAAGTTCTGGGGCCTGGAGGACTTGAAGAAGGCGTCTCTTTTGGTCACCTTAACCCAAAGTTCCATGGAAAACCATCTGCCGGGACTTGCAGCCTTTCCCTTTCCCTGGAACCCCATGTAAGGCAGCAGGAGGCCTGGCAGGGTTCTCTGCAGGCAACAAGGGGTGTGGGGGGTAAAGGGCCCTGGGAGCCCTCTCGATTCCACGGGGCCAAGCAGAATGTGCAGCCCGCTGGACAGATCCGCTCCACAAGGGTACCGAGTGGTGTGCGGGGATGTGATGTCTGCCCTGCTCGGAACTTCAAAGCTGTAGGGAAAGTATCCTCTCGGCCAGATGGTTATCATTCCTGCAGCCAGTGTGCATTCACGGAAGCATGGAGAGTACGGTCCGTCCACGTTGCTGAGGAGCTGCTGGGAGCCCCGCAGTCAACCTGACCGGACCAACCGCTTGGCTGGGGCGGGGGGCGGGGCGGGGAGAAGATGGGGTGCGAGGCTGGAAGTCAAGACCCGGAGGGCTGGCTGGTTGAGGAGTCAGGACGTCATCGTGGGGCACTGGAAAGCCACCGGAGAGCTTTGCGCAGGGACAGGGTCGGGACTGCATAGAGAGGGAGGGGTCCGCCTATGGGGAAGGAGGGGACAAGGATGCGGGTCAAGGGACCCGCCTTGGGCCAAGTGCCTCCTCTCCAGAAGCACCAACAATCTACAACTGAGTCCGCCACGAAAACGATGTCAAATCTGATCTGGCACCAAGCAGCTCTGCCAAAGGAGACTTGTCTTCAAGCCCCGTCTCCGCACTTTCTCCTCTGGTCGCCTCGGGTCCCCTGTGGCTTCTGCACCGGATGCTGCTCCCTTTTCTCCAGGACACCATCCCCTCTGCATCCTCAAAACCCTGCTTGTTTCCTGCCTCTCCTCCTTCTGCCCAGCCCACCTGACGTTTGCCTCTTCCCTCAGCTTTTCAGGGACCAAGCCCTGCACCAGACGGCCTTCTGGAAGAAAGGAGAGAGGCGGCAAAGTCTAGACGCAGAGCCCCTGGAATGTCCACCGGCCGCATGGAGCGTCCCTGCCCACTGCCCTCTCCTGCAGTGAGCCCCTCCAGAGTCAGAAGGGCCGTGGCTGGTGGCAGCAAGGGGCCAGTCCCCTCCCCTTTCCCCCAGGCTCGGCCTCCCCACGCAAATCTTGTGTGACATGAACAGGTGGATTGACTCCATGGTCCCCAGGCTCTGGGACTCAGGAGGTCACTGTCAAGTTGTGAGCATACCCCTCCCGTGTGTGTGTGTGTGTGTGTGTGTGTGCGCGTGCGCAGACATCAGGAAGCAGAACCAAACCCTTGGAAAAATCAACAGCCACACCTGTTGTTCACCCAGAATCTCTCCTTCCTAGGTGTGGCCCATCCCACCTTGAGGTCAGAGAGGACCTGAGGCCGGAGGGGGTGGGGCCACGACCGGCAGGAAGTCCGCGTTCAGGAGTGATTTCTTCTGCCTCTTTCCACAGAACCAAGGAGCCACCTAGACCCACCTGACCAGCACAGCCCAGGGGAGTCGGCCTTAATCCTGGCCTCTCTCGGGCTCAAAAGAATCTCGAGATCACAATAGGTAGGGTTAGATTACTTGGGCAGGCAACTCACTTCACAGATGTAGAAACTGGGGTTTGCAGAGGCCCCAGGGCTCTGGGGCCAGAACAGGATACACACTGGCAGCCAGGTCCCCTGACCCCTAGGTCGCCTGGCCTCCCAGGATGTCCGACCCCCACTCTCCAGGTCACCTGACCTCTCAGGCTGCAGCCCTTCCCCTGCAGTGAGGTTCTCCCTACATGGAAAATCCCTTCTAGTGTGTAACATAAAATAATTGTGGGGCGTCCCAGTTGGGGGCGGGGCATGGGCCCTGAAAGAATCCCCCCCAAGGCAGAACAAAAGACATAGGAGTTTATCGAATACGCTGCAAGGGAGCGGCGGGCAGGACAGAGGAGAGACTGTCTGCCACAGGGCAGTAGTGAGGGGCTACAGTTATGGGGCGGAGGGAGGGAGGATGGGGACACGTGGAATCTTCCCTTTTTTGGTAACCTTAGGAACTGCGACTGGCTGTCAGCCCATCGGTCGGTTAGGGCCAATGACTTAACTAGCCTGTTAACGTCAGCTCCGTGGTGGATGTGAACCCTTTTACCTCGCTTAAGTTTCCAATGCTCGAGCCTAAAAGTGGCCTCTGCAATAGTCAAGGAGTCACTCTTGAGGACAGGGACGGGGATCAAGGGGTCTCCTTAGAATGCTGCCATCCGCAGGGCCTGAGGCTCCCATCCGCCCCTACCTGGCCTCACCGCCAGGCCAGCTCCCGGGAGGAAGTAGCCCTCCTCCACCATCGGCCGCCCCTGTCAATCCATGAGATGTTCCAGAATCCCCAGTACATTGATTAGAACGGTGGCAGAGCGGGGGCGGGGAGGGGGGTGGTAGACAGAGCCGCAGGCAGACCACTCTTGCCTCCCAGGGGCAACTGGCACGAATCCAGGAGTTTCAGGCTGTGGTTTCAGCTCTCATCCCAGGAGTTCGCAGAGGTCTGCAGGATGCCAGAGGGGAGACAGCCCGGAACGAGCCCGTTCTTAGTGTAGGTGCCTCCCAGCCAGGACATGCCACTGTCTTTTTGCATTTCTTTCTTTTTTTCAATGTTTATTTATTTTTGAGAGATAGAGAGCATCCGTGTCTCCTTCTCTCTGCCCCTTCCCTGTTCATGCTCTGTCTCTGTCTCTCAAAAATGAATAAACGTTAAAAAAAAATTTTTTTTTTTAAGAAGACCGGAAGGAAGAGGTTGTGCACAAAACCTGCGGGTTCTTGTCCAACTTCTGAGACCTACTGTATCTGTGACTAAGCCGTCACCTAACCTTTCCGATTTCTGGTTTGCTTGCCTGAAAAACTGGGATGGTACTCACAGGCTGTTGGTGACAGACTGACTATACAGATGGACAATGGCCAGACCATCCATAAAAATAGAACTGTGTGACCCACAATCTGCAGCAAGCAGCTCCAGAATCCAATCGTGACTTGCAAGAACCGGCCCAGGAAGCCAGCCTGTTAGCCGTGAGTCAGGCGTGCAGGAAATCAGACCACTATCTCTAGGGACTGCTCCCAGAAGCCAAACAATCACCCCGTATCAATCGCCCCCAAATGGCCTGGGTGTGATGGATGGGTGACAGCTTCCCGAATTCTTGTCCCTGCGTAGGACCAACTGGACAAAACCAAATCTGCACCTAATCCCTCAACCACACAAGATGCTCTGTACCTAGTGAAGCCCCTGCAGGTTCCCTGGACGCTGACCACCCATCAAGGCACATCTGGGGTCTTCTATTTATTCCACTATGAGCTTTCCCATCTCCTGTCCGCCTTGAGTCCCTGTCAAACATGGGCGATGGTGGCTGACTTCTTGTAGCAAGCTCTGAAGCGATAGCCTTTGCTTGTTCCCCTGTGGGGTGGCTTTCATTTACTCCCATACTGGGGTCAAAGAAGTTAGAGGAGGGGCGCCTGGGTGGCTCGGTCGGTTAAACATCCATCCGACAGGGCATGATCTCACGGTTCCTGACTTCGAACCCTGCATTGGGCTCTGTACCTGCATGGGATTTTCTCTCTCTCCCTCTCTCTCTCCCCCCCCACCTCTCCTCTTAAAATAAACACTTAAAAAGAAGAAGAAGAAGAAGAAGAAGAAGAAGAAGAAGAAGAAGAAGTTGTTGTTGTTAGGGGATATGGGAGTTGGTTAATTGCCCAGAACTCTAGAAGTGCAAGGTGGAAAGATTCTAGGTAGAAAGGTTTCCGGCTAGGACCAGAGGAGGTATTCGGAGAAGGGTAATGGTGCGAGCCTCTTGACCTCAGCCATCTGAACCTGCTCCAGGCCATTGATCTGAGCTCTGAGGTGGGCAGTATTTGGGGCAGCCTCCTCTAGGCCTGTTCTCCTCACGTGCAGCCACGTAAGCACCATAAGGACGGTCCCCAGTGCAAAAAGAGGAAGCAAGAAATAAGAGGGGTGAGGCCCGGCTACCAAGGGCCACCAGGGTACGTGGCTTTCTGTGCCCATCCCCCAGCTATCCCTTCCCTTCAGAGTACCTCTGGGGACGTTTCAGCGTCTGAGTGCCTGCACCCAGGCTAAGCCCCCACAGGCACAGCATGATCAGTAGGGCAGGGAGAGCTGAAGACCCCAGTTCATGCGGTGGTGGATACGCGCCTGTGATGGAGGGATTACGTCAGGGATTATGACAGGGGATTACGTCATAACACAGGAGGAACGGGTCCTTTTCTCTCTCTGTGTACAGCTCCTTCCACAACCTTCTCTCTCCCCAGCAGTGCTCCAGGGGCCACAGAGCGGGTGAGCCTTCCCCCGTCTCTGTCCCCAGGTCTCCTCCAAACTCAGCAGGCCCCGCAGGAGCATCTCTCTCTTCCCCTCCATCCTGGCCTCTCACCCTCTCTCGTCTAGATTATGTCGCTGGCCTAAAGGGTCTTCAGCTTCCTGAGTCAATCCACTCTCCGTAAGCACCCCCCCCCCGCCACCAGATGGATCTTCCTACAGCACAGTCCTAACAAGCCCCTTCAGAAGCTCAGCCGGCCATACAGAGAGGCCTTTCCAACTTTACACCCAACTACTCACTGTTTTCACCTGACTCCGGGAGCTAGACAAAGGAGCATGTGCCTCATGTGTGCTTGGATGTGTAGACTGCCCCTCACACCTGCCTTCTGGATCTGGGCTCGGGGCCCCCTCCAGCATCTCCCAAAGCCTTGCCCAGTGGTTCGAGGTACAGAACCCAGTGATAAACAGGCCCGATCCGAGCTCTGCCTCCCCCACTGACTAGTTGTGTGTTCTTTGGGCAAACTGCTTGACCTCTTTGACCCTCAGTGTGCCCATCTATAAAATGGACATCATAATTCCTGCCTCGTAGTGTTACCATGAGGATTCTACAAGACGGTGCCTGCGAAACACTAAGCCTGAAGCCTGGAATGTGGGAAATGCTCAGAAGATGCTACGTGTTGTACAAGGTGCTGCAAGTAATACCCTGAGGTTGGAAATGACTTCCCCAAGGTCATGCAGGCCACTGGTGTCAGAGAAGGGCCAGCTGTCTTCATTGTTTGTAGAGAGGGCACTCTGGGGAAGGAATTTGGGTTAGTTGCCTCCATGTGAGTTTGTGGCACCAAAAATTCTAGAAAGGTGGTGCCCAGGTCAGGAGAACCAAGACAGACAAAAACCAGTAACGACTGGCATGTCTTGGTGGCAGGCAATCCCTGGATCTTTCTGGAAGGGCCTGTCGCTCGCTCTGGCGAACCGAGAGCCCATCCCTCTGCCGGGTGGGGAAGGGCCAGCGGCAGGTGCAGGTGCCCCAGGCGAGTGTCAGTGGTCAGTTCTAGGACAAGTTGGGGGCCCTCTGGGATCTGGCTGAGTGGCTCCATTCATGGGGGAAGATGACAGGGTTACCCTCTGTCATCTTGGGTGACAGATGATCCTGGGGCTGGGACCCTGAGATCTGCCAAATTCCCCATGGGTCCCAGGAAGGTGCAGACACCCCACTGAGAAACTAACAAATGAACCAACAAAACATGGTCCCCATGACCAATCATCCCAGAGGTCCAGAGATTTGGAAGACCGGATCCCCTTGGTGCACACGCGGAGTCTAGATACTCGGGAATCAGCATCCCTATCCCCGCCCCTCCCCCCCCCACCGTATTCCCTCCTTGACTTCACTCTCCCTCTGGGTGGGGAGCCCTTGGAGGCACTCTTCTGCCCCAGCCCCAGCCTCATGAAGTCTGCGGGTCTGCCGAATGCAGCGCCAGCACGGTGCTCATGGCCATCTTGCCACCTGCAGTCAGCCGGGTGGGCGCTCGGACCAGCAGGGACACCTTGGCACAGATACACAGTTCCTGCATCCCCAGGCCCCAGGGCCACTTCAGCAGGTGGTCGAAGGAGCCCTCCCAGCAGCCCTGCCCATCGATCCCAGCCTTGTTCCCCAACAATCCTCCCACGTCCCTGGGAGACTGGGTCACTCTGTCCTCCCACAGAAAAAGAGCAACGCCCTCCCCACCGGGGCCTCGAACGCCCTCCATGAGACCACAGCCTCCCATTCCAAACCAACTCACACATCCCTGCCCCCTTCAACTAGAGGACCCTCTCCCGTTCCACTCTCCCATCCCCACAGCACCCACTCACCCACCCCCAGCCTCCGAGAGGTGCTGAGGGAATCAGGGGCTGCAGTTCCCCCGGGGCATCTTGGCATTCCTAGCCCTGCCTGCTAAATATACATCTAGGCAAGTCCTGGAAGGAAACACCACAGACCAGTTAACTCTTTCACCTCCAGCAGCCACGAGAGGGCAGAGATGGGGTGGTGCCCAAGGAGCCTCTGCCCAGCTTAGCTGGAGGGCAGGAGAACGTCCCCTCACAGCAGCCAGAGGGATGGGATCTTAGAGCCAGGCTCCAGGGGGACCTATAGGAAGGAGACCACCCGTGCCTTCACCGCCCCCTCACGCTCCTGCCCAGAAGGTGATAAAGGAGGGCGGGGATGGGGGGCTCCTTTGCTCAAATCTCATGGTGGCTTGGGGCTAAGTCAGGCCCTAACCCACTCAGCTCTCCTTTTACAGAGAAGATGAGGGAGTGCATGGCAGGAAGCCCACCTTCTCCCCGGCACAGGGGCTAGGGGGTCCCCCTTCCAGGCTACTTGAACAGAGAGGTGTGAAGGCCTGGGAGTGGCCCCAGACAGGAGGCAGTGGGAGTCCCGTGGAAGGCTGGCCCTGGATCAGCCTCCACCTTCCCTTCTTCCCTAAATGGTGGGCAAACACCCCAGCATGGCACCCTCAGCCTAGGTCTGCCTTTCCACCTGCCCCCGAGCCTCACCAGGCCGTCCTAGCTAGGAATGGGGGGCTGCAGCCTGGCGAGCTCAGTGGGGTGGGGACTAAGGTGGGCGGGCCATAGACTCTCCCTCCTGCTTTGTGGCCAGAGGAGGAGCTCTGGAGCAGCTCTAGGGAAGGTTCCAGCCATGGATGGAACCACCCCGGGTCCCACCTCTGCTCATGACTCATGGCGAGGTTTGGCAGTCTCCCTCCCTCCTCACCTCCCCGGCCCCTTTCCCTCCATCCTTGTCATGTGGGGCCACTGCCAAGGCTCAAACTCCCTTGGATGTCCAAGTGGCTGCCACCAGCCAGGACCCACTGGCCAGGGGGTGGGTCCAGGTGGAACTGGACTAGGGTGGGGTGGGTGGGACCCCAGGGGCACTGATCAAGGCCCTGGGGCTCTGAACTCAGGCAAGCTCTCCCTGCCCCACCCCCCTCCCCCCAGCGGAGAAGGCAGTTCTGCTGAATCTAAGGCCAGCGGGAGGGGCTGGCTGGACCCTGCCGTGGAGGGTGGAGGGAGGAGGCCAATGAAAGGGCCCTTCACACAGTGCCACGCACAGGAAGCCATCCCAGCCTCCAGAATGATCTGAGAAAACTACAGTGACCCGTGGGCTGCCTGGGCTAACCAACCCCAGCGTGGCAGCTGGCGTGGCTTCAGGGTGGAGGAGAGTGACAAGGGGAACAGCGGGTCCCTCCCACCCCACCACTCCTTGCTGGCTCTGGGCCCCAAGGCAGGCGCGCTTTCCTTGCAGTATCTTGGCTCTTCCTCTAAATCTGATTTCAAGCCCTGCCTGAGGGTTTCCATCCAGCCGGTCCTGCAGCGCCCCCTGCTGTCTGAGTCCGTAGCGACAGGCAAATGTTCCTCCCCGGAACTCTAGCTTCACCATTGACAACGGAGGCAGGCATGGGGAAAGCCCCCACCCTCAAGACTCCCGGGTCCCAGACCATCCCTTGTTCCTGCCGGCACGTCTACAACCTGGCCGACCAAAGGGCTCAAGGCTTAATTCAGTAAGTCTTGCTCTCTGGGGGGGCCCCTCCCCAGCCTGGTTGCCAAAAACAGCAGGTCCTCCAAGAAGCCTCTCTCCTTGCTCCCAATCCCCACCCCGGGAGGACGGGGACAGCCGTGCTCCCCATTTACCCAACCAGCGGGTCTCCTTTTTTGGATGGAAAGGCAAAGGGGAAAGGGCAGTGGAGCCCTTCAAGGGGAAAGCTCCAAGGTGCCGGAAATGAATCCGCAGAGGCAGCGCAGGGGCTGGGGGAGCGAGCGTGCCCGGGGAGTCCCGGGTGCTGACACCCACGTGGGAGAACCCGGCGAGCGAGTGCAGGTAGCAGTGAATGGTGGGCTATGCTGGAAAGCTGTGCAAGCATCTGAGCCCTGGAGACAGGACAGGAAGCTCTGTTGGCCACAGAAGCGACAAAGGGGACCCAGGAAACCTGGGCCACAGCACATGTGCTCTCCTGCCTGAGAACCCGGAAAAAGGGTGGGGGGCAGCGTCTCAATCAAGAGTAGGAATCTAAGGAGAGCTTTTCTGAACTAAAAGGTACTCTCAGGGGCGCCTGGGTGGCTCAGTCGGTTGGGCGGCCGACTTTGGCTCAGGTCATGATCTCACGGTTTGTGGGTTCGAGCCCCGCGTCGGGCTCTGTGCTGACAGCTCAGAGCCTGGAGCCCGCTTCGGATTCTGTGTCTCCCTCTCTCTCTGCCCCTCCCCTGCTCACGCTGTGTCTCTTTCTCTCAAAAATAAATAAACATTAAAAAAAGTGTGGAATTGAACGATCTACAGCCAACTCCGGGAGACAAGGGTATTTTCGCGGACGGGTTGGCGAAGAAGAGAAGGGGGGGCACCTCGCCACTGCCATCTTGTTCTCCTGCCAGGAGCCGGTGAGAGTTGATAATCAAGACGCACAAAGGAAGCTGCATAACAATACTGCCATTTACATTTCGGCGAAGGGCTCTTGGTTTTGTTAAAGGTTACAAACGTGGTTAAAAGGGACTGTTGTCTAATACATCTTATTCGGAAAATATGACAGTGGGTCCCAAATCCGGTAAGTCCAGGACCAAGAAGTTATGTGATGCAAAGCATCCCTGACGCTGCCCTTCTCCTAATCTGCTGCACCCGGGAGGAGCAGGAACAGGACCAGGAACCCGCAGCCGCGCTTGTCACCAGCCGAGGGCCCTGAGCCACATCCTTTAACCTCCCCGTGCTCCCGCTTCCTCAGTCTGTAAGATGGTTACCACTCAGGGGCCATTCGGAAAAACTGATGTTGCCCCCCTCCCCGTGGGTACACCTGGGGTCGTGTGAATATTAACACCCTGGGGGGGCGCCTGGGTGGCTCATTCGGTTCAGCGTCCAACTTCGGCTCAGGTCATAATCTCACAGTCTGCGCCCAGGAGGCGCTTGCGGGGGAGCCCTCGGTGCCCTATGCGCACCCAGGGGCAGCCCGGGCTGTGCTGTGCCAGCAGTGGTGGAGCTTGTGGGTCCCCACTCATCTCTCTGAAGGACCACTCATCTCTCGTGGGACCAGAGGCGTCTGAATTCAGAGGGACCAGAATTCAGAACTTTTCAGAACAGAGAAAGATCATGCGTGGCCTGTCCTCTGCGTTGGGTGTAACCACACCCCCAGAGAGTCTGCAGGGAACCCCGGCATCAACACCCCATCACCCTGCGTCAGGTCAGGTCAGGTCAGGTCAGGTTTTGCCACCAAATGTGTCTGGGGCGCCTGGGGGGCTCGGCTGGTGGAGCGTCCAACTTCAGCTCAGGTCATGATCTCGCGGTTCGTGAGTTCAAGCCCCACGTTGGGCTCTGTGTTGACAGCTCAGAGCCTGGAGCCTGCTTCAGATTCTGTGACTCCCTCTCTCTCTGCCCCTGCCCCGTGTGTGCTCTCTCTCTCTCAAAAGTAGATAAATAAACTTAAAAAAATAGAATTACGGATAAAGTTTAGAATTAGGGATAAAAGCTGAAGAGCCTGCCTTTTTCCCCTTTGGGTGTGGCTGAGAGTCCCCTCCTGGACACTTGTTCTGGGGAGAAGAGGAAAGAGGGAAAGGTGAGCATTTATTCTGCACTGATGGCATGCATTTCTGGCTCTTTCGCCTCGGCCACGCCACTAAGGGGTTGAGTGCAGGCGGGCCCCAGCCTGGACCTCCCATTCAGGGGAAAGGTCAGCTCAGCCAGACTGACTAGAAAGCAGAAAGCAGCCACTAATGTGTTTACCCAAAGCCTGGAGCAGGTGGGAGGTGCATCTGCTAATCTCTCCCAGCTGCCTTTCCCAGAGCCCAGGAGAGGCTGGGAGGGGCGGGCAGAGCCCCAGGGACCCAATCCGCTGGGCCATCTCCTCCCTCCCCATAATGGAGAAAGAGGCCTTCCTCCGAGTGGAATGGGTTAGATCCTCCCTTCCCATCCTCCTGCCCCTGGGCTGAGAGGGCACTTCCTTTCTCATCACCAACAATGAAAACCCTAGGCTATTCTGGGCTCCTGAACCTATTCTGGCTCCAGGGCAGGGAGTTGAGTGGAATCCAACCAGGATGCTTGAGACTCAAGGGGTTCTGTCGCCCCAGGGCTGGGACATCTAATCTGCTTTAAGATCATCCCCTTTCCCAAGCAAAACGTTTGGTTCCCCCAGCCAGAATGTGCTGGAATCCTGCAGATAACTTCCTTCCACCCTGGCCACTGGAAGCCAGAGAAGTGATTGACTCGGGGAGGGAGATATAGGCTCTGGGGGAGAGGGGTGGGGGTGGTGGTGGCTGGAAACCATTCATACTTGTCTGTCCATCCGTCCATCCATCCATCCATCCATCCATCTTGCCTTTCATTCACTCATCCAATCAATGTCAATCTAGCCTTCATAACGTGCCAGGTGAAATGTCCCTTACAAAGGAATGAATGCCAAGGCAGCTGACACTATCAGCCTGTGCCTGGCAGAGCCCTCTCCTTGTTCCAAGAAGTGGGAGTTGCTGGTGAAGCTAATGGGAAAGCTGGAAAAATTGTACCCCCCTGCACCCGGGGAGCTTCCCTCACAGGAAGGAGCCTTTCCCCGACCCCTAGTTGCAAAGTAGGGTGTCACAGTTTTGTGGGCACACCACAAAGGCAGCAGTATATCTGGCCCTGAGCCACACCCGAGCACCCTGGCTGGGCCCCTCCTCTACAATTCTGCCCCTTTGGGAATTCCCGGGGGCTTTAGCACAGGTTCCACCACCATGCCCTCTGGCTGTGACCCCAGGATGCAGGGCAGGTGGGCATCATGGATGACCTCTCGGATGGTGGCCCGGAAAGTCTTGCTGACAAAGCAGTAGAGGCTGAAGTTGACTGCTGTGTTGAGCATGGCCGCCATGTTGGCCACATCCAAGGCCAGGTGGACCCTCCAGTCCCGGTGGACAGGGGCCACATACAGGTGGTAGAGCATGACAAAGATCCGGGGTGCCCAAAGGAGGGTGAAGAGCGTGGTGACGCCCAGGAGGATAGCTGTACCCTTGCCCACCCGGGGCCGCAGCCCACTCTGGCTCCTCCTCCGCAGCCGGCAGATGATGGCCGAGTTGGTGACCAGGAAAACGCCACAAGGGATGAAGTAGACGATGAGACAGTGAGCCCACTTGAGGGCCTCATCCATCATGCTGGGGGGGTCCGCGTCCCTCCACACATCCAGCCACCAGTAGAAGGGGATGCCGGTCAGCAGGGCAGCACCGAGGACAGCGACGATGGCTCGGCGGGTCCGGCCTGGGGATGAGGCGGCCCGGTGGTGCAGGGGATGGCACAGGGCGCTGTACCGGTCAACCGTGAGCAGGACAGCAATCCAGACGGAGGCATGGTTGGCAGCAAACTCCAGGATGTTGGCCGTGCGCACCACAGCCCGGGGCACCTCCCGGGCCAGCACAGCGCCCTGCAGGAGGAAACCCACGAACACGATGACCACCTGGGTGACGATATCCGAGACTGTGAGCGCCAGAAGGTAGTAGTAGGAGGGCTTCCTGGTCCTGGCGGCCAGCCGGGCCAAGGCCACTGTGGTCAGGAGGTTGACTGATGGCGACAGAGGTCACAGGGGGCAGAGGACAGAGGTGTTAGAAGGGCTACTAAGACCATGTTTCTAAGGTGTTATTATCTCCCTCTCCACCTGCCTGCTTGCCCAGACTTCCTTTTTCCTCTTTCCGGGTCCTTCTTAAAACTCACTTTAGGGCACCTGGGTGGCTCAGTCGGTTAAGTGTCTGACTTTTGATCTTGGCTCGGGTCATGATCTCATGGTTCATGAGTTCGAGCCCCACATGGGGCTGTGTGCTGACAGCAGAGTCTGCCTGGGATTCTCTCTCTCTCTCCCTCTCTCTTTCTGTCCCTCCTGTGCTTGTGCTCTAGGTCTCTCTCAAAATACATAAACTAAAAACAAAACAAAGTAAAACCTCACTTTATCAGAGAGGCTAACCAGATCAGTCCTGCCCTATCCATCCATACACCACGGGCCATTGACTTCACCCCAGGGCAAGGCCTCTGCCTTCCACACGGGCAGGGGTGGGTAATTCCCCAAGGTGGAGACCTCCTGTTCTTTCTTACATCCACTTCCCTACCTGCCCCCCGCTTTGCTGCTCTCAGAAGCGGTGGAAGGCACGGGAAGCTTTTGACTGAGTTGAGGGCAGTCCTACATGAACTTAGTCATCCTACAGCAGTGCCCACTCCTGGGTACAGAAAAGACTGTCCCTTCTGGTGAAACCTTGGCTTTAGCCATTAAGCACCCCAAATCCTGGCCCTTCATTTTTTAGTCCCCACTGTGCTTTGCTCCCCAACGAGCCAAATCACCATATAGAGTCAAAGGGTATCCTGAGAGTCTATGATCCTGGGTCTCAGGGGTCCACACAGAGGATGGGTACTCATCGAAGGAGGAGCCCCATTTCTGCCCACCCCCAACTTCCAGACCCCAGCTTCCCACTCACCAGGCAGCCCCAGGCCCAGCAGGATGCTGTAGTAGATGACAGGGATGACACCAGCCACACATGGGGACCGCTCCGGGATTTCTGGCCAATGGCCTTCCAACTCCTGGCTTGGCCCACTGCCATTGGCTGGGGGCCCCAGGGTGGCTTGAGGCTGGCCAGCTAGGGAGGGTGGAAGGATGAAGTTAGAGCCTTAGATTTCTCTCTGCAGCCTGACCCCGACCCTGAGATCTTTATTCACCCCTACTCTGTGCAGACGCCCCCAGCTAGGCCCAGCCAAATGGCAATCCCAATTGCCAGGCCCATCCCACCCCACCCCTTGGTGGCCTGGCTCCCCCATTAGAGGGAAGAAGTCCTCTATGGCGTTTCTTGCTCCCATGGATGCTGTTTCTCGATTGCATGTCTCAAGGTGCATTTTCTGCCTGGAAGGCAGGGCCCAGGAACAGGCTGTGCGGCACAGAAGGGTGGGGGTGGGGCACCTTTTGAAAATACACGTTCCAGGGCCTCGCTGCTGGGGGTCTGAGCCAGGGGGTCGGGAGTGGGGCTCAGGCAGCTGTAATTCTAGTGAGCACCCTGGGTGATTCTCATTGACGGTGACTTAACAGCCACACCCCTCCCACCACCAAGGAGTGACATTACTGGAAGGAGCAGCCCCCATCATAAGCTGGCACTATTGGAGCTGGGGCGGCCCTAGTTTCCAGATAGGGAAACTGAGTCCAGAGGAGTAAGGTGACCACATAGTCTGGTCCTTGCTCCCCTCAGCCCACACTGTAGGTCTTTAGGTTTCACGGTCCAGCTTTTGATTTCCTATGGAGGCACCCCTCCAGTGGTTCCCCCCCCCACAACCCCCGCCTCTCCTCCCACTACCCCTCCCCTGCAGCTAAACCTAGTTTCCCCGCCTACCACACTCAGCGCGTTTTGGATCAGCTTCAAGCTTCTAGATTCCTCACCTGTTCTTCACCTGCCGGCCACTGTCCTCTCCCTTCCTGGCCTGTTCTGGATACTTTACCTGCCTCTCGCCCCTCAAGCGTCATGCTCCTGGGTCCTGAGTCCTATGTCACCTCCTGGATTTTGGCGGGGGATCCCCGCAGCTTCCGGCATCACCAGCTTTCCAAGGGGTGGTTTGTCCCACGATTCTTCCTGCGGCACTGAGACCTAGCTGGTCAATACAGAGAGGTCGGTGGTGGGAGGAGGGAGGAGGAGGAAGGAAAGGGTGGGGCTGAGGCTCTGGGGGCGGGGGGAGGGAATGAGTCTATACAGTGGATGCCTCTGAGAGCAAACTGGGAACCCCCAGGGTGCAGGCAGGGAAGGGGTCAGGCTGGGAGGGAGGCCTTGAGGAGGGGGCTGGATTGGGGCTCTAGATAGGCTGCCTCATGGTCCATGGCACTCTGGGGCCGGGGGAGGGGGCGGTGAGGATTTCAGGGCAGAAGGAAGGATTCCATCTTCAGGGCTGGGGGGACCGCTACAGGGCAGGAAGGGGTGAGGCCACCATGGGCAGGGCCCAGATCTAGAGAGGGGCCTTATGGGCCCCGTTTGAAGCGGTCAGTCCAGCAGCGACAGCAGGCAGTGGGACCAGGAAGAGGCTGTCTGGGGGCCACTGGCCTGGAAGGATGGCAGGAAGCCGTGTGCAGTGATGACAGTGGCCACTCAGGGAAACCCAGACCCAGTGGCCCCCACAAGCTGTTGTTTTTCCAGCCTCGGTGAAACAGATCATCCCGCCCCACCCCCGCCCCAGGAATATCAGTCACTGGCAAACAAACACCAGCAGGTGCAGCGAGCGCTCTGGAGAGGCTGGAATCTGTGCCCACGGGCTCCCCCCCGCCACCCCCTTCGGGTAGTGACCAGTGCAGCCCCGGGTGGGCACCAGGGACAAACGTGTGCATTGACAGAGAGGAGAGCTGAGGCCCAGCCTGGAATCACTTCCCCTGCCCGCCTCTGGGAATGCAGCGGTGCTGGCTTCTGGGCTTCCTAAGTTAGCTCCCACATCTGGGGCTGAGAGGCCACCTGGACCCTTGTCCCCACTTCTACCTTCACATCCACTCTGGGCTATCACAGGGGACTTGCTGCCCCCTGGTGGCCGTGTCCTGACCCCGCAGGCCTCCAGAGAGTCCACTGGCTTCCGCCAGGATCTCTGGGGGGCAAAGCAGGACCAGAGCATGTGCCGCCCACTCAGGTCCCGAGGCCTTGTCCCAGCCCCTAGCTCCAGAGAATGCCAGAAGCACAGATAGTTCCCTAAGCCACCACCTCCCTGCCCCACGAGGCTATGGGTGAACAAGGAGCTGCTTACAGTCAAGTTGAAAAGACCAAAGACCAACATGTGTGAGGGCCTTTCATTTATTTTTTTTAATGTTTGTTTATTTTTGAGAAAGAGACAGAGCACAAGTAGGGGAGGAGCAGAGAGAGAGAGAGGGAGATACAGAATCCAGAGCAGGCTCCAGGCTCTGAGCTGTCAGCACGGAGCCTGAAGCAGGGCTCGAACTCACGAACCGTGAGACCATGACCTGAGCTGAAGTCAGCCGCTCAACTGACTGAGCCCCCCCAACTGGGCGCCCCTGAGCACTTACTCTTGTTCCTACACTTTTCACCCTCATGGCAGCCCCACAGGGTAACTCTGGTGACCTCCGTTTGACACAAGAGGGGCCTCAGGCTCAGAGAAGTTAGGCAACTAGGCTAGGACCACAGAGCCACAAGGTGGCTGGTGGAATTTGAACTCAGGTTTGTTCCTCCCCCAGAGCTATTCACCTGTCACTCCCTCACCGAGAAGAAATGGCGCTGGGGCAGCAAGAGGCCACTGTGAGCTCAGACTTTGTGGAGAGGGGGATGTGGTTCAGACAGAGCACTCAGACAGGGAAGGGCATTGCAGTTCAGGGGAACGGCAAGGTAGCACGTGCTGGGGGCAGGAAAACAATCTGCCACCATGACGGGAGCGCCTGGCTTCCGGGAAGCTTTCAGTAGCTTTAGGGAAAGATTCCTTCTTGTTTATTATTAGTGTGCCCCTCTGAGTACACGGGGGGGGGGGGGTGGTTCTGGAACCTATACTCATGATCCCCTGCTCCCCAGTCTAAGTGTTTAAAGGCATCCTGGCTCCGGAAGGGAGATGTTATAGATGGAAAGGAGTCTGCACTGTAGGTAGAGTTGGGTCTGGGGGCTCATCGCTCCGGGGTTGGGTATTACCCCCATCCAGTGTCTGATCACCCACTCTGCAGATTCAGAAAAATCATCCTGCCCCAAGCTTGCAAGAATTTTCAGTTGCTTTTACAGTCCTAGAGATTCCTTACCCAACAGGTATCATTTCTGTCTGAAACAGCTTCCCAGAAAAGACATCATAGGGTCATGGGAGGAAAAATCAAGCAGAAAAGTGGCATTGGCATCCTGGCTGACCGTGAGATCTCAGACAAGTCACTTAGGTTATAAACACTTTTTGTCTCAGGCAGGAAGTAGCACTTGTCTGGGAATTGTTGTAGCCCGTGAGCTCATCAGACTTGCTCTCAAGACATTAAGGAGTTTCCAGATTCACAGAAACCCTGTGGAAAGAAAGTGGAGTGTCTCAGATCCTCTCTCTCGATGGCTGTGTAGGGCAAATGCCCTCCTTTCTCTCTCCTGCTCCCAGATCTCACACGCTACGCACATGCGTGCATGTGTATGCACACACACCACACATACACACGCATGCACACGGCCCAGCAAGTGTCAGACTAAGAAACTGAGGACAGAGAATGGCTGTTTCTGGAAAGTCAGTTCCTTCCTTCCTTCCTTCCTTCCTTCCTTCCTTTCTTTCTTTCCTTCTTCTTTCCTTTAAAAATTTTTAAATGTTTATTTATTTTCTGAGAGAGACAGAGACAGAGTGTGAGCGGGAGGGAGGGGCAGAGAGAGAGGGAGACACAGAATCCCAAGCAGGCCCCAGGCTCCGAGCTGTCAGCACAGAACCTGACGTTGGGGCTTGAACCCATGAACTATGCGATCATGACCTGAGCTGAACTCAGACGCTTAATTGACTGAGCCACCCAGGTGCCCCTGGAAAGCCAGTTCTAAATCATTCAAGGAGGTTTAGGGGCAATGAAGTCAGTAATTGTAGGAGGTGGGGCCTCTCAGAGGTGGGGGGCGGGTCGGAGGTGACTTTTCTGAGTGTTCTTGGTAATCTGGGGCCTCGCGATCCCTGTACCCTTGAAATGGCATCCGTCTAACTCTGGGAGATAAATCTTAGCTTGGGGGTGTGCGTGACAATCACCCAGCATGCTTAGAAAATACAGGTGTCCTGGCTTCTAAGTAGAGCATGGGAGATTCCCACGAACATGGGCTATGCTTCCAGAAAGACAGATGCAGCCTCGGTGAGTCTGGAGTTAAGAAACGTGTTTATGGAAAGCTGGTTTTCTGAGTAGTGGGTTCTCTTACCCTCATCTCCTTATCACCAATAACATTCCTGCCGAAAAGCATTGCCGTGGAAGCAGGGATGCTCTCAGAGGCCCAGAACCCCATCACACTGAGGATCTGTCTTGCTGGGCCGGGCTGGGGAGGTGGTACAGTCCATGGGAAGGGCAGGCAGGCAGCCAAGGGTTGGTGGATCTGGATGAGGGGAGCCAGGCGTGAAGGTCAGGGCAGCCGGGAGGGGTTTCCGCTGGGCTGGATGGTTCCATCTCTGCCAACCCGGACGAGGCAGGTGCCAGACCCAATTCTTGCTCTCTCTGCGGCGCTGGAGAGGGGGTGGGGCTGTAGGAGTCTCTGTGCTGTGCCAGCCGGGAGCAGAAATCAATGCACGGAGCTGGTGCCTGGGATCCAGACCGCGAGCGAGGGCAGGCTCCACCCCCAGTCAAGGACTCAGCCTTGGGGGAAACTGAGCTGGATCTGTTTGGAGCCCCCCCACTTCAGCTCATCAACCCTGAAGGAGTCCCTCCCCGGAAGAGCTGGGCCGGGCCCCACCCCGTTCCCGGAAAGGTGAGGCCTCCACAGGACACACGGACACACCCAAAGCCCTTGAGTTCTAGGCCCCACCCTCCGCTCCCTGTTCCTTTGGATTTAGAAGAGCACTCCTGTGCACCAACCCACCCAGCTCTCTGCCTCAGTTTCTCCTACACACGGGTCTGCCGTGTGTCTCCTTGGAACTCTGGGAAGGGAAAAATTACATTTGGAAGTTAGACAGAAGCTGGTAAAAGAAGCCTTCCAAGAGATGAGCCTAGAGACCGAGGCACTCAGGGAAGGTGAATTAAAGGAAGTGACAGGGCAGACAGGTGGCCACCTCAGCATCTCCAGTCCCTATGCTCAGCTTTGTGCCAGTTGGGCCGGGGGTGGGCTGTCTGCTGAGGGCCAGCCCTGCTCTGGACAGAGGGCCTCCCGTGCAGTGGTGCCCAGCCCAGGGTGCTTCTGCTGTGCCCAGCCCTGCCACCTTAGCTCACCTTGATCCTGGAGGATGATGGTCCCAGTCCCCAGGGGGCCTCTCGAAAGGCCCATCACCCTTCCCAGAGCATGCAGGGAACAGGCTTCGACAAGGAACACGAAAGTGATACGAGTTACCCCACAGGCCCCTATTCGAGACCCTTGCTCTCCTCCCTGAAGACCTAGCCCACCCCAAAATGGAAGAGGGGGAGGGATGGGGGCCCAAGCAGCTCTTCCCTCTTCTCTTCCGGGGCCTTCTTTGCAGCCCGCTCACCATGGCACTTTAGCCAAGATGCTGCCAAGCGCATTCTGGGCCAGGACGGAGACTGTGCCTGGGGATTGGGGGAGGGGACTGGGACCCTCTGGGCCAGCAGCTGCCAGAGGTCCTGGAGCCCCTTGCCTGCCCTTTGGAGAGCCTAAAACCTCCCAGGAGAGAAAGGACCAGCTCCGCTGGGTGGTAGAAGATGTGGGGGAGGGTGCCGGATCTGTCCCCCTCGGGGGCCCGCGGGCAGCACAATAGCCCCAGGCCGCCGCTCTCTGGCTTAAGTGGTTGCCTGGGCAACAGCTGGGGCCAGTTTCCACCAATCCGAAGCAGAGGCTGGGTGGGGGGAGGGAAGCTGGCCCGGAAGGGGGGTGCCATCCCCTTGTGCTGAATCCTATATAAGGAGGAGGGATGTGAGCACAGTGGTCTGGGCTTCGAGGTCCCTCCAGCGAGCTCAGGGGCGGGGCACAAAGATGCTTCGGCTGGGCTATACCAAGCCCGGGTCCTGGGCCAGCTTCTGGGCCATCCTGACCTTGGTGGGTCTGGCCACTCGAGCAGGTGAGTGGGCAGTGGGTGGGGTGAGGGTGGAGGGCAGGGAAGAGAGGCAGGACTGCTGGGCCCTAGCGGCACGAGGCCGGGAGGGGGCGGTGTCCAGCAGGCCAGGGCGATTTGATCACCGCAGACTCCGTGGAGGAGGCCGGCCTCAGAGGGAAAAATGGCAGGGCGGGCAGGCAGGGGTCTTAACGGCCAAGAAGACCTTTCCACCATCCGCTTTCCCCCAGACAAGTGGGCCCAGGCAGCGGCCGAGTGTAATGCCATCAGCATTCGGGGCCTTCATAGTGACAGCTTGGGGAGGTGGGGTTGGGAAATTAACAGCCCACCCACCTCTCACCCTCCCCTTCTCCCTCTGTTCCCCTTTCTCTGACACACAGATGCTCTGCTGTCGTGTGAGCCTTCTCTGCCATAGTCCGCATGGGCCATGGACCTGTGTGTGTGTGTGTGTGTGTGTGTGTGTGTGTGTTGGGGCAGGTGCTCATCTGCTGCTCTCAGGCACCCACCTTGTCTCCCTCTGAGTCTCCTCACACTGTTCTCTGCTTGGGGAAGCTGCTGGCTGCATTTTCTATCACTGGGTTTTCTGTAACTGAGTGCATGTCCCCATCTGACCCTCACGGCATCCCCAGAAACATGGCAGAAGGGCTGGATGGGACCGTGAGAGTCCCTTTCCAGCTGCAGCTCAACCTCTGTATTTTCTCTGGTCCCCCACAAGCCACCTCCTGCAAGTGGACTTCAGTCTCAGAGGTCAGCACCCAAGAGGGTAGCTTGGCCTGGAAAGAGCTTTTCCTCCTGCCCACAGCCTCCTCCCATGCTGCCCCTCCTGCTCAGTGCTCTGCCCACACCCCCCCCCCCCCACCCAACCCTCCCTCTGTTCCCAGCACCCCGAGCCCATCCTTCTCAAGGGCCTTTGCAGCGCTGGCTCCTTCTTGTCACTTCCTCAGGGAGCCATCCCTGATTTCTGCACCTCAAGTAGCCTTACCCTGACTCCTGTCACTTCCCTCATGTATCAAGAGTCCCAGACTACAGTGCTTATTTGTGTACGGAATGCCTGTCTAATCATCTGGTTTGTGCTTTTATCAGGAGGTGAGAGGGGTGGGGACCCAGTGGTTCCTCAACCCTTGCCTGGGGGTCTGGCATCCTGGAGATCAGTTCTGAGCATTTTTGTCCCCCACTGGTTCATGATCTCTCCCCGCCGGGAATCAACAACCCCCCTTGCAAGAGCTTCATCTCAGGGTCTGCTCAGGGTCAGGTTCACAATCTTCCTCACCTAGGATGTGCCTGTGTGTGCATACACGCGTCCACAAGCTCCGTGGGCACAAACGGGTAGGCGCACGGCCTCCCCAGGCCTGCCTGCCCTCTGCCCACACCCAAGCACACACGTCTCCAGCTGGTCCCTCTGCGTCCCTAGATCGCACCCCGGGGCCCAGGTGCCTTCTCAGCCGCGCCGTGTTCCTTCCCGCTGCAGCTCAGAGAGCCGATGTTGGCGGGGAATCCACGGGCACCTCCATCAACCACTCCCAGCTGCTGCTCCAACGCCTGCAAGAGCTTCTGCGGCAGGGCAATGCCAGCGATGTGGTCCTGCGGGTGCAGGCTGCGGGCACCGACGAGGTCCGGGTCTTCCACGCCCACCGCTTGCTGCTGGGCTTGCACAGTGAGCTGTTCCGGGAGCTGCTGAGTAACCAGAGTGAGGCGGTGCTTCAGGAGCCCCGGGACTGTGCTGCCGTCTTTGACAAGTTCATCAGGTGCGGAAGGGTTAGGGGGGAGACTTCACCCCTTTCCAAGGCCCTGGCTTCTCGGCCCCTTAGCGGACACGATGTCCACCCGTCCCCCGGAGGTCATGGGGATGACAGTGCAGCCACCCCATGCATCCCTTCTCCCTCTGCCCTCTTGCAAAATGCAGCGTGACCCCCCTGCCCTTGGCTGCAAGCTCTGTGCGTTTTGATGTCAATTACCAATGCTGGCAGAGCTGTTTCCAAACCTGGCCTTGGGAACTTTTAAAAACTGCAGATTCCCGGACCCGGCTCTGGATCACCGGCTTCAGGTCTGGGGTTGGGCCCAGCTATCATTTTTGTTTGTTTGTTTTAGAGCCTCCAAGTGGTTTTTGTGTCTGGTCAGGGTTTGAAGTTCAGGGCCAGGGAGAGTAAGCCAGCTCTCTCTCCTATCTCCTGCTCCCTTCCGGTGCACTGCACAAGGGCGCCATTCACACTAGAGTCAGAGAAAGTAACCCCGTTTTAATAGTTTAGACAAGACGGCTGCAGAATTCCAGGAAATAGGAAGAGGGGTAACACAGATGGGCAAAAGCCCCCCCCCCCACCCGCCCCCAATCCCATACAGCGCCTCTGCGGACCTCTGATTGGCTAGAATTCAGTCACATGGCCACGCCCGCTGGAAGGGAGGCTGAGGAACCATCTTTTATTCCCAGAGGCAAACATGTGAGACTAAAATGCAGCGGAAAGAAGAGACAGCTGTGGGCAGTTGTCACCACAGCCCCGCAGAGCGCGTGCCAGTGGGAACCTGGCAGAAAGGGTGGCCAGGGGGATGGGAGCAGACAGCCACAGGGAGTGAGTGAGCCAGCCGGAAGACAGGAAAGATGCAGTGAGAAAGAGGAGCTTGCAAGCAAAGGGGGAGGGTAGAGGGAATTAACCCTTGTTGATGGCCTTCCCTGCAACCAGCGCCCCCCTACCCCCCCGCGCCTTGTTCCTTCTCCCCACAGCTGTCACAGCGGCCCTGTTACCCGCTTTCCCAGCTGATCAGCATAAGGTTCAGGGAAGTTGAATGATTTGCCCACTTGCTAGTAGGATATGGATCTGCACCCGGCTTGTAAACCCCACAAGGGCAGGAGCCTCGTCTGTCTTGCGGCCTAGAGCGGGGGGGAACCTGATAGATGCTCAGTAACGACATGCTGTTTCCATGTCCCCAGAGAAGCGTAAAGAAGAGGGGTGAAGCAGGATGGGCGAGGAGGGTCCTTGAGAGAAAGACAGGAAGCCTCAGGGTCCACTGCTCGCTTGCACCTTGCCCACACCCAGGGCCGGGTCCCCTGCGCGCGTGGGGCAGAGCCGGCCCTGCCCTGCCCGTGCCGCATCTCTACGCCTCTCCCGCAGGTACCTCTACTGCGGCGAGCTGACCGTGCTGCTGGCCCAGGCCATCCCCCTGCACAGGCTGGCCACCAAGTACGGCGTGGCGTCCCTGCAGCGCGGCGTGGCCGACTACATGCGCGCGCACCTGGCGGGCGGCGCGGGCCCGGCGGTGGGCTGGTACCACTACGCGGTGAGCACCGGGGACGAGGCCCTGCGCCAAAGCTGCCTGCAGTTCCTGGCCTGGAACCTGTCGGCCGTGGCGGGGAGCGCAGAGTGGGGCGCCGTGAGCCCCGAGCTGCTGGGGCAGCTCCTGCCACGCTCGGACCTGGTGCTGCAGGACGAGCTGGAGCTGTTCCACGCGCTGGAGACGTGGCTGGGCCGCGCCCGGCCGCCCCCCGCCGTGGCCGAGCGCGCGCTGCGAGCCATCCGCTACCCCATGATCCCGCCCGCGCAACTGTTCCAGCTGCAGGCGCGCTCCGCCGCCCTGGCGCGCCACGGCGACGCGGTGGCCGACCTCCTGCTGCAGGCCTACCAGTTCCACGCCGCCTCGCCGCTGCACTTCGCCAAGTTCTTCGACGTCAACGGCAGCGCCTTCCTGCCCCGCAACTACCTCGCGCCCGCCTGGGGCGCCCCGTGGGTCATCAACAACCCGGCCCGCGACGACCGCAGCACCAGCTTCCAGACGCAGCTGGGCCCGAGCGGCCACGACGCCGGCCGCCGGGTCACGTGGAACGTGCTCTTCTCGCCACGCTGGCTGCCCGTCAGCCTGCGGCCCGTCTACGCGGACGCCGCGGGCACCGCGCTGCCGGCCGCGCGTCCAGAGGACGGCCGGCCGCGCCTGGTGGTCACGCCGGCCAGCAGCGGCGGTGACGCGGCGGGTGTGAGCTTCCAGAAGACCGTGCTGGTGGGGGCGCGCCAGCACGGCCGCCTGCTGGTGCGCCACGCCTACAGTTTCCACCAGAGCAGCGAGGAGGCCGGTGACTTCTTGGCGCACGCAGACCTGCAGCGGCGCAACTCCGAGTACCTGGTGGAGAACGCTCTGCACCTGCACCTCATCGTCAAGCCGGTCTACCACACCCTCATCCGGACCCCCAAGTAGCCAAGCGGGCCGGGGGGGGGGGGGGGGCGCCTCTGGAGCGGGAAATAGAGGCCTGGCGTTGATGGCCTTCGGCATGTGGGAGGCGTGCCACGAATGGAGGTGCCTCCATTGGTTCCCTGGGCGGCCAGGTGCTGGTGGCCTTGGAGCTGGGGTGGCGTCCAGGGGAGGGGTGGTAGACCAGATGCTTGGTTTCAGGAGCTGATTTCACAGCTGCCTCGAAGGCAGTGCTCTTGGTTGAATAAACCAATGCTCAGCGAGCCGAGGGGATGATTGAAGTACCCAGCCCCCCGGGTAAAAACAGCCCAAGGATGGTCCCACAGGTGCAGGGTTCCCCCACCTTTCATTAGGTTTTCTCGAAGGTCCCCACCCCCACACGGAACAGGGCAGGTAAGGGCAACCAAATGGGCCAGCCTGGGAAATCTGGGGGCCTCCGGGACCCCTTGCTGGACTTTTTTTCAAGAGACTTAGCTGGGCAATTTCTGAGCCCTGACTTCCAGAGGGTGCCCCCCTCCCCTCAATTTAGCTAATTAGGCTTTGTATGGTCCTGTCCACCAAAAGACTCTGATCTTTCATGGGACCGACCCTGAGCAGGTGTGAAGGCTGGTGGGAGGGGGCATGAATGGACCTTGCTAGCCCCCCCCCCCCCACTTCCCGGGGAGGGTCTAGAGAAAAACTCCTTTCTCCCAGGTATTTGTAGGTTGATGCAGTGGAACCGGCCAGGTGGAGATGGGTGTTGGGGAGGGAGGGAGGAAGGGAGTCGGATTGCCTCTTTATCAGTCACGAGCACCCCACATTCCAGACAAGGTCTAGATTCCAAAATAACCATCAAGACCCAAATGGGATTTTATTATTATACTGCCAAGTAACAAAACCAGATATCCTCCTCTGCCCCAACCATAGTATGTGAAGTGACTGAAGTGACCTCCCCAACCATCCAGGATGGCCTTGCCCCAGACTTGAGCCCAGGGGCCCTGTCCCACTAACAGCTCCCTTCACCTCACCACCCTTCCACATCCAAGGCCGAGTCTGGCCGCACATTTCTACAGGGTTTTGGCAACGGGGTTCTATTCAGGGCAGGGAGGCCAGGAAGTCCTGTCATCCTGGCCATGCTTCCTGGGCTCACCTCCCTTCCCCAGTGGCACCGAAAGCATGGAGGTGTTGGGCAGGCACCCTCATGATTCCTGGGCCTCAGGAGCCCCAGCCTTCTGAGATCCTGAGCTCCTGTTTGCAGGTCACCCCCATCCGCCCAGCCTCCACCTCCTATTTTCTGCTACACCCCATCCAGCCTTGGGGCAGGAGGGCAGGTTCCAGTCCCCTCAGGTATGCCGGAAGCGTACGTCTTTGCCATGGGTGCTTGCGCCATGAGGCAGGCGGGGCCCACGGGCAGCCCGTCGGGAAATACCAGCTGGGTTGGAGGGAACAGCGAGGGGTAAGGGGTCCCCAGGGCCTGCAACAGAGAAAGGGCCGGGAGCAGGGGGTTAGGAATTCCTCCCACTCCCTCTCTGGTCATCCAGCGGCCTTGAACTCCTCAGGGGCACAAGCCCGAGAGACCAGTCCCATAGACGTTTCTGTGAGAGCCCGGTTTTCAACCGTGGACGGCCACAGGTACAGGGAGATCAACACGCCTCCTTCCTGGGCTGGCCAAGGGCTCCCCTTCCCCATTCCGTCCCTCGCTGGTACTGACCCGTGCTCTGGCTTGGAGGGAGTTTGACCTTGGCCAAAGGCAGCGTGACCTTTCCCAGATGCCGGATACCAGGTGCTGGGTGTCCACACACGGGCACCCTGTGGTCCGAGATGCTCTCTGTGGGACGGGGCCCCAGGAGGTGTGTCTTGGGGCGGGAGAGCTGCGGTGGTTGGAGAACAGTGAGGTGAGTCGGGGCCGTATGGTGTATGCCCCCATGCCAGCCCCGGGGACAGAGGCATGGAGGGTGGCGCAGGGCTGGAGGTGCCCTGGGGCCTCTGGAGGAGTCCGGGCTCTCATCTACAATGAAGGGGCGCAGACACCCCATGCCCTGTCTTTTGCCTCACCCCTTGCCCCGTGACCTCAAAGGACCGGGACCTCCGTTTCCTCTTCTTGGCCTCCAGGGACTCCTCCCGTCTCTTGCCCGGGCTTTTCTTCTGGCCACGCATCCAGGGCCCGGGGCCGTCGCCGACAGGCCCGACTGCCTGGGATGGGGCCTCGCCTGTGCTGCTAGACAGGTTGTCCTCACTGGCAGCGTGCTGCAGCGTGGGGCTGGGTGGCCGCTTGCAGGCCAGAGGGCCCCGGGGCTGCGAATCGGCCTCACTCAGCGAGGGCAGAGACAGGCTGCTGCACTCCATCGCAGGTGCCAGCAGGTGGCGCCCCTCGGCGCCCAAAGCCCGCGAGCGCCGCCTGGCCGCCTTCACTGAGATGCACTTGGTGCCCGTCAGGATCTCCTTCTTCTCTGCAGCGGGAAAGGAGCACCCAACCTGGGGTCAGGATCACATATTCCTCCCCCTCCCTCACCTCCAACGCCCCTCCTCTGCCGAGACAGGAAATGAGTAGAGCCGGAAGGCCAGCTCTCCCACTTGCCTGCTGTTTAAGAAACCGGGGGGGGGGGGGGGGGGGGGGGGGGGGGGGGGGGCAAGTTTCCAAGCCTTACTTTCATCTGTAAAGTGGGGATGGTGACATTAACCCCATAGGGTCGTTGTGAGGATTAACTGAGAAGATGGGCTTAGCCTGCAGTCAGAGGGTAGGGATTCCATCTATATTTGCTATTATAGTTATTATCGCGGGAGGGGGCGGGGGGGGGGGGACATGATCCTAAGTGCCATGTACTCCCCGTTCTAACTTCTGATTGTGCTGTCAGCTCTCTGTGTGTCCTTGAGCCGGTGGATAATCCTCTCTGGGCATTGGTGCCTCTCTTTACAGAATGGGTAGCACCAAAGTTTCAATGGTGCCAGGCTCAGGCTGGCAGGGGGCACACCTTTGTAGGACAAGGGGATCTCTGATAGGTTCTCACTGCTGTCGGGGGAAGAGTTGATCCGGCTGCTCAGGCTGACCGGGCCATCCTCAGGGGGCACCTGCAGGTGAAGTGATTGAGAAGAGAAAGGCATTAAGACGCCCCACTCAGCAGAGACAGTGCGGCCTCGGTGGGGGGCGGGGGGGGCAGTGATGGCCATTTTGGAAAGGCTCCATCCCAACCACTGGCGGTCTACCCTGTGCTCCCGCCCCCAGCAGAGGATCCCGGGGCCAGTGGTGCTCAGTGCTCACCTCCTGGGTCACCAGGCCGCCGATCTGGATGGGGGGTGGGGTGGGCACAGAGGAGCTCTTCACGTGCCAGGCCCGGGGACTGGCTTTGAACACGCGGTTGGCTTCACTGAGGTTGGCAGAGGCGGATGAGTGGCTCTTGGCCAGGCTGGTCCCATTGAGGTCCCACCCCCACCCCGAGGGGAGAGAGAACCCAGGAGTTCGGGCTCCAGATGGGTGCCTCCCCCTCCCTTTCGTTCCTGCTCCTTCTCCCCCAGTTAGCTCTAGTCTGGGTTGGCATCCCTGGGCTACGGCTCAGCAGGTGGTGGCTCAGGCTGGCAGGACGCTCTGGACGTGGTCTCTGGCCTCACCTCTCCGTGCTGAGGGGCGGGAGGATGCTGTTCTGCGGGCGCTGGACCTCAGAGCTCAGCGTCTTCACACTCTCCGGGTCAGACTCCGGAGTCAGCGCGGTTCCTGCTGGGGCAATTCTGGGCAAGGAGCTGTCCTGGGGAGGGAAGGTGGAGGCAGGGGAGGGCAGTCGGAAGACTTGGTCCTGGACCAGGTGACAGCACAGGGTGACAAGGGCTCACAAGGTGACCAAGAGTTTGGGGAGAGCAGTGGGTTCGTGTTCTGGCTCATGAGGGATAAACGGTGGTCTTCTGGTCACTTCCGGGGGCACTGCCTGATGGCCTGGTCTCTTGGGAGGGCGTCTGGAGCCACTTGTGATACCTCAGATAGCCAGCCCTGACCCTCACACCCTGGGTAGGGACAAGTGCTAGAGAAGAATGCCCCGGGACGGGGCTCTGACTCAGGCTGGGCAAGGCTGGGGTTGGGGTAAGAAGGAAGGGGAGTGAACTCCCTGGGGTCCCGGCCAGCCTGGTCCCATTGGCACCCCAGCTACCTGCGGGCACTGCCTTGGGCACGAGCCCCTCCGCCAGCACCTGTGCTCGCGCGCATGCGCAGGCCTGCCCACGCGCCCACCTGCAGGGCCCGAGAGGCCACTCGGTCCATGATGGTGGCCCGCTCCAGGCTGCCCTCCTCCAGCTCCCGCAGGTACACTTCATATAGGTCCTCCAGGCGTTGCGGGACGGCCAGGTTGTAGTCTGCCGGGGGGAGGAGCGGGGCTCAGCGCGTGCCCTCGGGCCCTCCGCGCGTCCGGGGCGTGGGGGGTGGGGGTGGGGACCTGGGTGGCTCGGGCGCGCGGAGCCCACCGTCGATGATCTGCCGCTGGCCTTGGATGATCTCGTCGCAGAGGCTGCGGTGCTGCTCCAGGCGGCGCACGGCCTCGCGGCGGTGGCGGAGCGCGCCGTCCCGGAGCAGCGCGTGCGACTGCATCTCCGTGTTCTCCACCTCCAGCTCGTGCACGCGGCACAGCAGGCTGAGCACCTCGCGCTGCTCCTCGGAGCCGATGCGCCGCGGCAGCGTCTCCTCCAGGCGCCGGCCCCGCGCCCGCAGCTCGCGGCAGCGCTGCTCCAGCGCCAGCTAGGGGCGGGGGGGGGAGGGGGGGGGGTCGGCGCCAGGCGGCCGGGCCCGCGAGCCGCCGCTGCCCCCACGCTGAGCCCGTCGGCGCCCCTCCAAACTCCCGAGCTCCCCCCTGGGCCGAAGCTCCATTCTGAGGCCAACCCTCGAAGCCGCGTCTTGGGCCTGGCGACCAGGGGCTGGTCCTAAATGGCCCCTCCGCGCCCACGTCCTTGCCACCCTGACCGCGGCCTGCGCCTGGGGCCAGCCCCATGGATATCTGCCCCAACCCCGGCCCGTCCGATGCCCTCGGGGCTCATGGCACCGCCCCGCCCCCTCTCCCTCTTCCCCCACCCCCCTGCCCCGCCCCCTCTCCCTCTTCCCCCACCCCCCCTGCCCCGCCCCCAGCCCCAGACACCTTCTGCTTCCGCAGCTTCTTCTGCTCGCCCACCAGGGCAGCAATGCTCTCCCGGGCCGAGGCCACTTCTGGGGGCTCCAGGGTGTCTGGCTGGTCATCGCCCGTGTCTGAGTCCTTCTCGCTGTCGTCCTTGGTGTAGGATTCCTTCCGCTGCTCCTCCCGCCATTTGAGCGCCCTGCGTGACTTCTCGTGCTCCCAGCTGCCGCAGCCGCCACCCCCGGAAACGGGGGAGTCAGACCACGGGAGGGCGTGGGGGGACAGCCCGCAGCCGCAGCCCCCTCTGTCCCAGGCCCCGGCGGGGACCTGGACGGCGCCCGGGCAGGCGGTGCTCACCCGGCAATGGTGAGCAGGTGGCGGGAGGTGTCGATCTGGACCTCCATGGCGTGGTTCTCCAGCTCCAGCAGCTGCCTCCGAACGTCCATCTGCTCCTGGAAGGCGCTGATGAGCTGCTCCCGCAACTGTCCCATCTCGGCCTGCTCGCCCTGCTCACTGTGAAGTTGGACCTCGGCTGCCCAGAGGATGGGATGGGGGGGGGGCAGAGGAAGTGAGTGGAGGAGGGAGGGTCAGGTGGGGAAGTCTGGGCCTGGGTCGCCACCCACCCCCCCCATCCCTTTCTTCCCAAACCATTTCCTGTCCCACCACCTCCTCCCAAAACACCTCCTAGATGGCTGCCTCCTCCCTCACCCCACCCCCACATCGAGGCTTCAGGCTGTGACCCAAAGGTGATTCTCAGCTCCTCTGTGTGAACCGGGCTTCCGCTCGTCCTTTCAGAACCTTCACGTCAACTATAAAAGGTGCCCCTTAGACACTTTACTGCCATCTGTTGGACAGCCATCAGAGCCAACACACAAATCTACAGAGGATGGTGCTCGGTCCAGTGATGCCGGGCGCCGCCTCACAGACCTACGCTGTAGCCCGAGTGGTGCCCCCCGCAGCTAAATGCTCACACATCTGTCACTTGTGTGATCTCACCCAGTCTTAATTACTGTCAAGTCTCTGAAACGGAGATGAGGATTCCACCTGACAGTTGCAGGACGGAAGGCTCAGAGCAGTTGAGTGAGTAGCCCAAGGCGCCCAGCCAGAAAATGCCCGAGTCTGGATCTGAACCCAGCACCGCCTGACCCCCGCCCCCCTTCCCCTCCCCGAGGGCTGCCTGAGCTGGGCTCCCAGCACACACCTTGGATGTGGCGGATGTCACCCCGCTCCGGCCGGCCCCGGGCCTGGCCCCGCCCACCCTGCTCATCGATCTTGCACTTGAGCCTCTGGATCTCGCCCCGCAGGTCCGCGATGATGCTGGTGTACTGGGCGATGTGGTAGGAGACGTTGAGCAGATTCTGTTTCACCTGCAGAAAGCGCGGAACAGGGCAGAGCGGGTACAGTCACCCCAGACACTGGGGCCTGCCTGCAGGGTCTTCCTTTCTCTTCTTTCCCTAGTCTTCCTGGATGATGATAATGGCCCCAACCTTGCTTCCAGCCCCCCAACCTATCCCCCCCCCCCCCGCCTCTGCCAGACCCGTGCTCCTAAAATGCTGCTTCTGCTCATCCACCTTCACTGGCTCCCTACTGCTCCGGAGAAATGCTCTGGCTCCTTCACTGGGGCCCTCCGCTATCTCGATTTTTTTTTTAAAAGCACTGTTCCATGAATGTTCTGCTCTGGTTGAGGAACCGTCCTACTGTCCCCACCACTACCACAGACACCGTTTCCTTCCTGCCCTTGACACCTCTCCTCTTACTGCTGCTGGCCCTTCTGGACTGTCCTCCTCATCCTTCAGAGTCCCACTCTCAGTCCCCAAAGTGCCCCACCCAGTTCTGCCAGCTCACCCCCACCTCCCTGTTCCCTAGTGGCCTCAGCAGGTACTGTTGTCTTAGTAATATTCTGAATTATCAGTGAGCTTTTTCAAGGGCATGCCTCCTCCTCCCATTAAGTTCCTTGAGGATTGGAATAAAACCGAAAGCCCCTGGACAGTAGCTGACAAAGTGCGGGGTCGGGGGAGCGTTCGCTAAGTTCTAGCTCTCAGGCGGTGAACATTCCCACCCTTCCGCCCACGCGGGTAGAGAGAGACTTCCAGGACGCCTGGGGGGGGCTCAGTCCGTTGAGCGTCTGACTCTTGATTTCGGCTCAGGTCATGATCTCGTGGTTCATGAGTTCGAGCCCTGAATCAGGCTCTGCGCTGACAGCTCAGAGTCTCGGGTTCTCTTTCCCTCTCTCTCTGCCCCTCCCCCCACCCGCGCTCTCTCAAAATAAGTAAAGTTTATACATATTAAAAAAAGACACTTCCTATAGCAGGTGGTGGGGATTCTAATGCATTTGCCTGAGGGTGACTCCGAAACCAGGCAGGGCCACTTCTAGTTTCAGTGCCCAGCTGGGGAGTCACTTAACTTCCTTCAGCCTCATTTCCCTAAACCACGAGATGGGAGCATAGTAAATCTGGCCTCACTTGAGCAACAAATGAGGTGACGTGTGAAAGCTGCCTCTGCTGGCCTGTTAGGTTACGGGCTTTGAAAATGTAAACGTCTGAACGGGCATCTGAAGACGAAAATGGAGACGGAAGGGGATAGGGGCAGGGGGCACATGACCTTGAACAAGGAGAAGGGGGCCCTCGGGAGCGGTGCGCTTTCCGGCAGGCACGCAGGTGTTGAGGGTGTGGGGAAGGGCGTGGGGTGACATTGGACTAGGGAAGGAGGCCAGTGCCACGGTGGCTGGTGCCAGAGAATGGGGTGGGGTGGCAGGAATCCCTCCAGGCAGGGCCCTCACCCTGGTCTTGATGTTCTTGGCCCGGCCAGCGTAGGTCAGGGTGTTCCGGGACTCCTCAAAGGCGCTGCTCGCGGGACTGATGTGGGCGATCATCACGGTGCGGCTGTTCCCGCCCAGGGAATCCTGGATGGCAGGGAGGGCGGGCTGCTGTCAGCCGGGGACCACCTCCCTGGGACCCTGCTCCCGCCGGGCTGTCCACGATGCCCTCCACGAGGTGTGCTCTCCTTCGCTCTGTCACACGCACACTCACAGATGCTCGCACTCACCCACAGGTGCTGGTGTTGGGCCTCACATGGTCTCCCCTGGGTCCAGATGTTTCCCGCCCCCCTGCTGTCTCTCCTCCCCACTTCCAGATTCTTCTCCACATTCCCATTTGTAGATTTCAAGTATCTGATCCAGGTCAGGGCCTCCCGGCTTTCCCTTTCCCTCCCCTCATGAGGAAAGGCAGCGAGAAGTGCCTCCCCCTTCCCATCACCTCTGGCCTTTCAAGGGGCCCCCCGGCCCCCCATTTCTGACTGCTGATGGCACTGTTGTTTCAGCTGGAGTGCGAGACAGGGGATGGGGACCCCTGTATGAAGGCTGAATGTGGCCTGTGGCCACCCCCTCCCTTGCTCTGTGTGAACAGCCCTGGGGAGGGGCGGGGGGAGCAGGGAGAAAGCTGAGGCTCAATTGTGTCACCATCCCCACCTCCCGGTGGCCTGTGGGCACAGTAATGGGGGCGGGCTGACATGGGGCTTGGCTAACGCCGCCGCAGTTGCGATATTAGGCCACAGACTCTGTCTGGATCCTCCTTCCAGCCTGTATTATCCTGGGCCCTTCGGAAGGTTACTTAACCCCTCTGTGCCTCAGTTTCCTCATCTGCAAATGGAAATAGTATTTCCCCAATGACGAGGTTGCTTCAAGAAGAAAGAAGCCAGTGGAATGAAGCACCGAACACAGCCCAGCCAGGGGCGGGCCCCCAAATAGCAGACACCTGAACCCCCCAACCCAGGCAGCTCTTGGCTCCCTCAGGCCTGCAGCCCAGTGCGGGGTGGGGGGGTTGTCCAGTGAATGGCTTTTCCCTCCCCGTTGCCCACTCTTTGGTTAGGGTCACCAGGGAAAATACACAACACCTGGTTAAATCTGAATTTCAGATAAACGATGAACGATTTTTTTTTTTTAGTACAAGTATATCCCAAACGCTGCATGGGATGTACTTCTTTCTACTAACACAAATTTCATCGTTTGTCTGAAATTCCAGTGTCGCTGGGCGTCTTGTATTTTTAGTTGCTGAATCGGGCAGCCCTGCTCTGGGGGCCCAGTGCCCAGGCAGGGCCACAGCTGGTACCTTCAGGAGCCTCGTGAGCTTGCTGTCGCGGTAGTTGATGTACTTGTTACTGTTCTTGTCGCTCAGCGCGTTGATGCAGTTGCCCAGGGCCAGCAGGGAGCGGTTGATGTGGGCCCCCTCCTTCATGCGCTGCCCACGGTTCTGTGTCTGGGGTGGGGGGCGGTGAGCAAGTGGGCAGAACCGGGGCCCTTGTAGGGCAGGGGGAGGGGCTTCACCTGCGCCCTGGGTGGTCTTGGGCCACAAGCCCCTCCCCCCCACCCCCACCAGGGGCCTGGAATGTGGCCGTGCCCCAGGGCCTGGTCTCTTCAGGGTTCAAGAAGGTGAGACAACAGGAAGGCCTCAGGGGAGAGTGACAGACTGGAGGCTTCAGGGGAGGGCCGAGAGCCTGGCTCTTTGTCCTCCCCCAAAGACTGGCCCCATGTCACCAAGGAAGACGTGGAGGGAGGCTGACAGCTGGCAAGACCACAGGCACGTGGCTCTAGAGGGCGCCCTGGGCTTCGGGGGTGGGGTGGGGGTGGGGGTAGGAGGAGGTGTGTGTGTGTGGGGGGGGGTCATCCCCCTCCTGTCCCTGGGCCTGCAGGGACACTGTCAATGCTGAAGAAGCCCTGCTCAAAGCTGCCCGGCCCCCCAAAGCTGGCGCACCTCCTCTCCCTGGCTGCTCCCCTCCCCTGGGTCCCTCCAGGAAGCCCTCAGGCCTTCCTGGCAGAGAGGGGTGTGTTTCTTGAACCGCCACCCCACCCCCCCGCCCGTTTCAACCCAATTCCACAAGTTCAAACATGAAACCCTCTGAATTCTCCCCGGCCCGATATCCTGTCCCTTGCATCTGCTAGCAGTGACATCACCTGGCCTCATCACTTGGGTGACCGTGAAACCTCCCGGTTTGCCTGAAGGAGGGGGGCCTGGCCTACCTACTGGGTACTGGGTGCTGTCGGGCTGAGGCCGCAGTGCCAGGCTGGCAGGGTGAGGATGGGTGTTCTGAGAAAGGGTAATGGACCCTCCTCTCTCCCCAGCATGGTCGGCAGGGCCCCCTGAGTCCGGGGATGTGTGTCTCCCCTGCCCCAGCTCCTTATGTGGACTCGCTCATTCCCAGCCCCCCTCCTCCTGGGCAGCTGGTCTCCTTGCCTGGGGAAACCCTCCTCATCCCAGGATCTTTCCCACAAATAGCCAGGATACCCCACCCCCACCCCTTCCCCTCATGCACCTCTGTGACATTCCTCAGTCCCTTACCGAGGGGGAGCCCTCACGCCTACCCTCCCTAGATGGCTTCCCCAACCTGATCTCCTGGGAAGCCAGGAGCTCAGCATCCCTGCCCTCCCCCCAGGTCCCCCCAAACATTCTCCCCAGTCCTGGGGGAGCTGACCTCACCTGGGAGGCACGCTCAGAGCCAGCCAGGTCAATCATGAACAGGCGGCCCTGCCGCACCTCCTGCAGGACATTTTTGACCCGGCTGCGCTGGCGCACGGCCACCTGGAGCACGGCGTGGGAGCGGGAGGACGTCTGGTTGGCCGCCGTGGGCTCCTGGGTCCTCTGCCGGTTCCCCTTCATCAGCAGCTGCATGATCTGCGTGGAGAGGTGGGAAGGACGCCACTCCTGGGGATCTGGGAAGGACGTCCTTCCTCTTAGAGGTTGCAAAGGGGCCCAGGGTGGGGATGCGAAGGGGCCCAGGGCGGGTGGGCGGGCTGGGAGGCTGCTTATCTGGTTAGTCCCCAGGGGCAGCGCAGCCAGGAAGGGCATGAAGTCAGGGGCAAGCGCCCCCTGCTTGCGCAGTCATACAGGATTCTCTGCGTCTGTCCTGACCCCGGCCCCAGCTGAGCCGGTGGAGCCCTGGCTGCAGTCCCCCGTCCCCTCCTGCCCACACGGGTGAATGTCCCTCTCCACTGCCCCAAGGGTTGCATGAGACTCGCCTCTTTGGCATTGATGGTGGAGACCTCAGTGATTCCAGCCACCTGGATCACCCCTTTGGAGTCCTCCCTCAGCTCTAGGTACCCCAGGGCGGGGTTCAGCAGGTCCCGGATCATCTCATTGTAGATCTGATGTGTGTGTGTGGGGGGGAGAGGGGTGTTAATGGAGACCAATGGCAGGTGGTCCAGGCAAGGACCAGGTTCCCCATCCCTCCTAAGCAAGAAAGGGAGAGGAGCTCGCACATTCTTAGCCCCAGCCTGGGAGCCCCAGGCTCCTTTCAGGGAAACTGGTTAACGAGAAAGATCCCTGGGGCGCCTGGGTGGCTCAGTCAGTTGAGCATCTGACTCCTGATTTCGGCTCAGATCATGATCTCCCGGCTCTGAGTTGGAGCCCCGCGTCAGGCTCTGCGCTGAGTGTGGAGCCTGCTTGGGATTCTCTCTTTCTCTCTCTCTCCCTCTCTGCCCCTCCCCTGCTTATGCTCACTCTCTCTCTCTCAAAATAAATAAATATATATATTTTTTTAATAAAGGAGAAAGACCCCTTCCTTTCTATGGGGTGGGGATAAGGGAACTTCAGCGTCCACAGGGAAACATCCGGCTGCCAGAACCTCGGATAGAGAAACCCTCAGAAACAAGTGGGATCCCCTGTGCAGGTGGGCTGGGCACCGGGCAGAAGATGGGGACCTGACCGATGGCCAGCCCTGCCTGTTGCTAGGCAACCCTTATGCTACTTCTCCCTGCAACCTCCCCTCCCCCCCAAGTGCATCTTGCTGGCTGAGTCAACACTATGCCCCTGGAGCAGTGGCTGGGAGCAACCTCTGCCCTTCCTGAGCTGTCACCCAGGAGATTATCAGCTCCTGGAGGGAGCCAGGGTGGCCCGGAGCCAGGTGGAGTGCAGCCCACTGGCTCTTCTGGCCTCTGCACGCTCCCACCACTGCTGTCCCATCGGTGCCTGGCAGTCGCACTCCCGCGGGGTGGGCACGGGAGGGGCCGTGGCCGGGTAACCCAGGCCAGTGGGCTCAAGCCTGTCCAGGTACTCGGGTCTTACCTGTACCCACGCACACAGGGTTCCTGGAGGTGGCCTGGCAGGGCAGATACCACTTTAAGGCAGGGGCCCTTGCTGATGGCGAGGTGCTGAGGTGTGGCGTCGTCTGGGAGGGTGGCTGAGGTCTTTGCTCAGGGACAAGGCTACTTTGGATTGTGGCAAAAGGGGCAGGGCTGGGCTTTAAAGCTCTAGGATCCTGAGTTTGACTCCCTGCTCCCTCACTTACTGTGTGATGTTGGCCTGGTTGTGTAACCTCTCTGAACCTCGGGGTTTCGGCAAAATGGGGCCAACGGAATGCGTGTGGCTGCCCTACGGGCCTCTCGCTGAAGCTGGGGTCAGGGGAGGGCTCACCTCCAGGTAGGACATGGACACCTCATATTCCATGTCATTGCTGGTCTCCTCAATGGCACGGAAGAGGTCATTGAGGGTCCGAACGTAGATGCCAGGCTCACGGTCCGTGCCCAGCATAGTGTAGGTTTTCCCACAGCCTGGGGCAGAACAAGGTGGTGGTTAAGCTGGTTGGGGGCCGGAAGCACGGCTCAGCCGGACCAGGGCTCTCCCTGCCACACCTGAGTCTGTCCCCAAGGCCGGACCCCGCAAATGGCCAGGGAGGTGGGGGGGCGAGGAGGATGGCATTCTCGGCGGGGGATGGGGCCTCTGCGGCCAGAGGGCCCTGCGGGCATTTGGATCAAGCCACATCCTTGACTCCTGCTTCAGCTGAGGCCAGGGGGTCAGAAGGGGCATACGGTCCTGGCCCAGGGTCTCGCCTCACCTGTGGGGCCATAAGCAAAGACAGTGGCGTTGTAGCCTGAGATGACGCCTTCGATGAGGCTCTTGGTGGTGGCCTGATACACCATCTCCTGCAGGGAAGAGGAGATTGTCAGGGGCCTGGTGTACAGGCAGGACAGAGCACACACACCCACAGGCATGTCCTGGCCCGGGGCAGGAGCAGGTTCTGTTTCTGGGGCTCTCAGCCTGAGAAGTAGGGGCGGGGAGTGAGGGGTGGGTGTCTCTGCTTTCACCAGCCTGAAACAGAGCTCGGGACACCTGAGACACCTGCCCCCACTGCTGGCTCCTGGCCCCCCGCCCCAAGGACGCATTACATCTGCTCCTGGGAGCATCCCCCAGATGGACAAGAAGAGGGGTATCTGGGAGGGTGTCGGCTTCCTCGAGACTCTCCTCCCGGCGCCAGATGGGCTCCAAGCACCTTCCTCCAGCTCCTGGGGGCGGGGCCAGCCTGGGGGTGTGCCGTGTGGGTGCCTGCAGAGGGTGGCGTCCGTGCACTGACTCAGGTCTGTCTATGCGTTGAGGCTGAGCACAAGCCACGAAGGCGCACACACATTTGCACCCACAGGGACGTGGTACCATGGAGGCCAGGGAGCAAGTGGTGGAGGGAGGGCTGAGGGTCCACGGCCGGGTTGCCTGAGGGCTCCCTCCCGGGTGGGGCAAAGGTTGGAGAGGGGCTCCTGCATGTCCCTAGGCCCAGGCCCTCCCTCACCTGGGTGGCGGTGAAGTCAAAGGCCACGTCAAACAGGTAGGACTTCTCCCGGGAACGGTGTGCTCGAAGGATATCATCGGGGTCCTCCATTGGGTCCATGAGAACCACCATCTGCAAAGGTCCCCGAGGGGGCTCTGGCAGTCACCCGGGAGCTCCAGGCCCACACCAGTGGCAACACTGACCTCAGCTCTCCTGGCCCAGCACACGGGCTGAGCAGTGGGAGGGGTCCTGCTGGAGGTCCTGGAGCTGCGCAGCCCCAGGCTCCTGAGCCCCAGGCTCAGCCCCTCGGGTGTCCGATCTGGGCACTGGGCTCTGGATGCCCAAAGGGGAAGCCTCCCTAACAACTGACAATGTGTCAAAGGAGCTGATGGCGTCATGGTGCCCCAAGCCAGCCAGGCCCCAGACCTGGGTGCCCCAGGCCCCTCTACCAGAGAAGTAGGACCAGTAACAATGGCTTGCATTTGCTGTACATTTATTCTGGGTCAGGACCTACTCTATACCCTTTAGGTGCAGGGACTTGCTTAACCCCCCACTCCAAGGCCAGGCGGTAAGGCCCATAATTATTCCCACTCTACAGATGAGGAAACCGAGGCCCAGAGGAGTAACTTGTCCAAGCTCAGCTACCAGAAGCAGGAGGGGGAACCCTGGACTCAAAACCCGGGATCTGGGTTCAAAGCCTGCAGCCCCTTCACTGCCTCTGTGTGGTACCTGAGACCCTGCCTGCCTCACCCCTCTGCGCCCTGCCCCCAGCCAGTGGGGAGACCCAGGGGTGGAGCACAGGGCCGCTGGCTGCTGGGTGACAGGGGTGAGGGAAGTGGGCTAGGCTTGAGGACTGCCCACTTGTGTCAGAGAGGGGGATGTGGGGTGACTTATCAATGGTGCCTGCAGCCTTGACCCTGAGCTGGGGGTGGATGGAGGGACCCAGGGTTGGAGGCGAGGACGAAGGTCCAGGTTGGCCATTCCGGGCTCCCTCCCTGCAGGGTAGGGGCATCTGTGCTCTGTGTGTGGGGGAAGGTGGGGTGGCTGGGGGATACACAAGGGACCTCACCAGGTTCTTCCTCTGCTCCAAGGGTGATCAAGGGGCCCATTTTCCAGAACAATCTCCAAGCCCACTCCGCACCCAGCTCCACTCTGCCCCTCCCTCGGCCCAAGTGTCCTGGGTGTGCTAAGCCTGGTGCCGGACTCTGAGGACAGGTGCAGAGGAAGAAAACTGGGTCTTGGCCAGAGGCTCTTGGCCTAGGGTAGGAGCGGGAAGAGACAGTTCCCAGACTCACAGAAATGCCAGAAGACATTCAAAGATGTGTGGGAGGGCTGGAGTCGGGGGTGGATTTAGGACGAGGCAGGGCAAGGTCTGGATGCCCATCCTACGTCTTGTTAGCAGCATGGCCTTGTGTGAACACTTTAACCCGCCTGGGCCTCGGTCACCTCCTCCACCAGATGGGACAGGTATATCACCCGCCTGCAGGACTGTGAAGAGCCCAGGCGATATGTGTATGGCGGGTATGGGCACAGCACCAGACATAGACTAAGTGCTCAAGGGTCTTCATTCAAGGGGATGTGAGGAGGGACAGCGTGAGTGACGCAGGTAATGGGCCACCCCACCCTCACCATGGAGGGGGCCACCAGGGTGCCACCGACTCTGCGCCTGCCTGAGTCCCCCCAGGAGCGGAGCCTCCAGATCAGGTCCCTGTCCCCCGCCCCGGCCGCTCCATCGAGGTGCCCCCTGCAAGGCGACTCTGTGTCGGGGAGCGCCTCGGCTTGGGAGGGGCATCCAGGGGAAAACGAGTTTCAGCTGCGCTCCAGGGCCGGACTGTGGTTATAGCCAGCATGACGGTCCCACGGCAACTTTTACTTGCAGGGGGAGGGCAGGTGGTAATGAGGGACGGCGTGGGCGCCTTTACACCCAGCCCCTCCTCCCGGTACGTAGTAACAGCGGCTCACCTCCACTGAGCCCTCTCCCATGAATTCATAATTATTGTTTCCAGATGGGGACATCGAGGCCCAAAGTCGCGTAGCTAAGGAACGGTGGGGCCCTGGTGGTCTGTGCTCCTGGGCACCTTTGTGAACCTGCTCTGACACACGCCATCTGCTCGTCCGGGGGCCGTGCCGGGTGGGATGTGGCAGTGGGAGGGCTTCTCCCCACCAGTGAGGCCCCAGCACCCCCACTGCGCACATCAGCCCTACCTAACCAGACTCTGGAGATGAGATGCTCACCGAGGAGGTAAACTGAGGCCTAACACAGGACAAGGCACTGAGGAGGACTGGCTGTCCTAGGACCATCCCAGGTTGTACAGTGACTGCGTTCCCTTCCTGGGTCAGCGGGAGAGCCAGGGCCACCGCCAGCCCTGAAAAGGGCTGGAGAACAGATAAGGTGGGGGGTGGGGGGCGGGGAGGGGGGAGGGCGGTCACTCTGAGGGACAGAGGGAGCTGAGGGCAAGGCAGCAGGAGCACGCCCCGGAGCCCAGCCCAGCTCCGTGGATTTGGGAGATCCACAGTGGGTCCCTCTGGGTGCACCCCCTTTGAACACCAGGATTTAGGAGGCCCAGTCCTGGGAAGGCCACAGCCTGGGACTCCTGCCACACTCCTGTCAGCACTTAGGTGTATGATGCTTCACCGCCTGGACCCCTGCGGTAGGTACACACCCGTGCTCACTGCGTGCAGACTGGTCTAAGACCCTTGGGGTCCCAGCAGGGCCCTCTCCTGGGAGTCTTACGGAAGAGAGAGAACAGGGAAGATAGCGCAGGTCCCCGGAGGAGGCCGGGCTGCAGGAGTCTCACCCGGAAGTCTCATCCAACCAGGTAATTTCAGGTAAGCCAGTGGGGGGTGGGGGGCAGGGACAGAGGCTGGAACAGCTCCAGACAGGCTGGGCGGGGGCTTAGTGCGGGGTAGGAATGGGGTCGCTGACTTGGCCCCCTCATAGCTTGCCAAAGCCGAGGTGGGCACAGCAAGCTGAGTGCGGGGTGCCTGGGCCTGCGCTGTTACTGGGGTGCCCACCTGTCCCCAGCCACCCCCTCGGGGCTTCGGCCCGAATGCCCTATCAGCCTCCTCCAGGATCCAGTTCCTGTGTGAGGCCCTAAAGCCAGCAGCATGAGCCCTGATCAAGTTGCAGATCCAAATGAAGATAAAGCTGCCTCTGAGCCCCCTGGACAGGTCCCAGGGGGATGCGACAGGAACCTGAAGGAGGTCTCCCCCCTCGGGCGCCAGCCCTCCTGCTGATGCGGGTAGGGCCGGCTGCCTGAGGGGCGCCCCCCCCCCCCGCCCCCGCAGCGGGCCGCACGCACCGAGGCTTATCGCCCACCCATCACCTTCAAACAATCTCCGGGCACCACAAGTTCACGGCACCCTGGACATTTGGTTCCTTTGATATCCAGGCTCCTGAATCAGTACATTGTCAGCACAGCTGCCGTGACCCCTCTTAAAGAGGCCTTTGTCTGGGTCTCCATCTGCCCGGGCCCCGGCCCACGCCCCACGCTCCCGAGCATCGCCCCCTATCCCTCTCCACTCTGGCACACAATGGAGCCCTTGTGCCCCTCGGCCAGGTGAGCTGAGCCATGGGGAGGGCTGGGGACGGGCCCTCGTGGCTGCCGCCCCAGAGAGCAGCACGGGGAGTGCAGGTCAAGGGAAGCTTCTATGTACCAGGCAGTAAACTGGGGAGAGAGAAAGTGACATGTGGTTTCCCCATGTCTGACTTTACAGGAGGCAGTCGGAGCACAAGGAGGGGCACTGATCCAGCCTTACCACTTCCGGAAGGCTTCCTGGAAGAGGTGGTGCCAGAATCGAGTTTTAAAGGACGAGCAGGCGGGGCGCCTGAGTGGCTCAGTCTGTTAAGCGTCGGGCTCTCGGTTTCAGCTCAGGTCATGATTTCCTGGTTCGTGAGTTCCAGCCCCACGTTGGGCTCTGCGCTGACAGGGCGGAGCCTGCTTGGGATTCTCTCTCTCTGCCCCTCCCCTGTTCACTCTCTCTGTCTCTCTCAAAATAAATCAATAAACTTAAAAAAAAGAGAGAAGGGACGAGTAGGAGTTGGCAGAGAGATGGGAGGTGAGGCGAACATTCTAGAGAAAAGCGTGAACAAGCCTATGTGGGGTGAGAGGCGAGCTGTGGGTAGTGGTTCTCAGCTCAGAAGCCCTGGGGGTGGGGGGTTCTTGTGAGAACTGCAGGGTTGGGAAGAGAGCTCAAGAATTTCCCTCCTGTCTTCACCTCCTGGAATCTCCAGAGCACAGGCCCGAGATGGCCGCAAGGCGAGCCATCTGGGCCCCCTCCGTGAGCACATGCTGTCTGTTCCCGGCTGTGAGAGGCCCCTGTGCGGCCTCCAACGTGCCCCCTAAATGTCATCCTGGTCGGCACCCAGCATCCGCCCAAGGAATGTTTGCTGAATAAAGCTGCCTTTCCGAGGACCCCCGTGTGTTCCAGGCTCAGTGCCAAGCGCCTTGCACACATTTTCTCAGACACTCCCGTGATCCTTTTGTCGTAATGAGGAATCAGATAGGTGAGGTGCCAAAGCTGCACCTGACAAGGACAGAGCTGGTTTGACGGAGAGCTGCTGGGTCCCAGAATCCAGGGTCCCAACCACCAGGCCGCTTAGCGCTGCCTCCCGGGGAATGGGCCGGCCAGAAGCAGCCTGGCTGAGCGAATGCCCGCCTCGTATGGGTTGAACTGTGTCCTCCCCAAATTCAAATGCTGAAGTCCTAACTCCCCCGAGACTCTGATTGTGGCTTTATTTGGAAATAGGCTCATTGCAGATGTCATTGGTTCAGATGAGGTCCCTCTGGAGCAGGGTGGGCCCTACATCCAGGGGGACTGGTGTCCTGAAAAGGGGAGGTTTGGACACAGACACACATGGAAACAGACGACGTGAAGAGACACAGGGACAAGACGGCCATCTGCAAGCCGGGGAGAGAGGCCTGGACGGATCCCTCCCTCGGGGCCTCAGAAGGAGTCAACCCCTTGGACTTCTGGCCTCCAGGGCTGTGGAAAGATCCATTTCTGTGGTTAAATTCTCCCGGTCTGGGGAACTTCATTACAGCAGCCTTGAGAACCATAGACCAGCCAACCGGGCTCACCTGGTGCAGGCGGGGGGGTGGGGGGGTGGGGGGGTGGTGCGGGTTTCTGGAACCCACTTGGGACCTCGGCCAACCCCTCCCGCGGCCCCAAAGTGGTGGGCTCGGCACGGGCACTCCCCTTCATAATCCCCGGGTCATAAATGTTCATACCTACGGCACGCTGGGCACCTGCCTCTGGGAGGCGTCAACGGGGACATTGATCATACAGTGCACATGGGGGCCTCCCAATGCTGGGGGGAGGCAGGAGGCCAAGCCAGGAGTGGGGGAAGTGGCCTGGGGGAAGTTCCCCCACTAACTCATCAGAGGCCCCCACTGCCTCCCTCCCAGACCTGCTCTTAAGTCAGTGCAGATTTTGACCTTTCCATTGTCCCAGACTGTGAGCCCAGAAACCCAAGATCCATGGGGATGTAGGGGGCCTCAGGCTGGGCGGAGCGTTGTCTAATCTGTAAACTATGTCCCATGAAGAACCAGGCTCCTCCCCAGCATCTCCTAGGTGAGAAATACCTCGAACAAAGCATAACAGAAATTCCTCCTGCTACAAACCACTAAGCTGCTCAGATCAGCTTTGCAGTTTTATTTTTTATTTTATTACTATTATTATTTTTTTTGAGAGAGAGAGAGAAGTGGGGCTTACCCGAAGTGGGGCTCAAGTTTACCTAATGCGGGACTCGAACTCACGAACCCTGAAATCATGTCCTGAGCCGAAGTCAGATGCTTAACCAACTGAGCCCCGCAGGCGCCCAGCTTTGCAGTTTTAACTGGCTCCTTTCTGGCCTTTAAATGGCACACCCCAGACCAGAGCTCCCCAGTCTCGGCACTATTGACACTCTCGGCTGGATCGCGATGACAGGACCTGTCCTGTGCCCTGCAGGCTGCTTAGCAGTATCACTGGCCATTAGATGCCAGTAACATGATCTTTTCCTGGTTGTGACATTGCCAGATTGTCCCCTGGAGGGCAAAATCGCCCCCAGTTGAAAACCTCTGACCTAGACCATTCCTTCTCAAGCCTCCAAGGCTGGCAATGAAGATCTCCAAGGGAAGGGGTGCCACAAATCGGGTTTAGGGGCGACCCTGCTGTGTGACATTGAGGAAGCTACATCACCTCTCTGGGCCTCAAGTTCCTCCTAGTTGGAAGTCGGGGAGGGCCAACAGGGCCATCGCCTTGAAAGAGGAAACCATACCAATAACTGCCAGCCTCTTCGGGAAGGCCCAGCAGAGAAGCAGAATCTGGGAAGGCCCCCAGATCCCGGCGTGCAGCCCCTTTATTCTCGGGGCACAAACAAGGCAGAGCAAAACAGAAGCCTGATGCCAGGTGGGTTTCACCCCTGTCAGGCTGTTTCTGGATTTGTGTTTGCTTTTCCTTTAAGAAGGAGGATTTGTTGCTGGCCATATTTCTAGTAGTAAATGTACCATCCTGTGAGGGCCCAAGAAGGGAGACTTTGCTCCCAAGAAGGGTGTCCCCTTCAGGCTAGACAGAAAAGACCGGAAAGGAGCCTGCGGAGCTCAGAAATCCACCAAGGCTCAGCTGGCTGCTTAGGCCAGGCCGCCACCTGCCTACGGGACTCTGGGGGCCCTGAGGGCAAGGATGAAGGGAACCATGAGCCACAGGGCGCAGATAGGGCTGCACCTCTCACGGGTCTGCGAACACCCTCAGCAGAGTCCCTCAGGGGCCGTGCGGGAGGTGGACTCCTAGGCACGCCCCCGGTTCGCTGAAGCAGCATCTCTGGGGAAATGGGGCCCACGTCTCTGCCTTTTGAACTAGCACACCTGCCTGGCACCCACACAGCCGCTAAGTGTGGGCACCCTTACGTGAGGGCAGCCTTGTCCCCATTCGCCAAGAGGTGGGAAACGACCCAAACGCCCATCAACTGATGAGGGGCCAACAAAATGTGCCGCATCTATCCCATGGACGAGGACTCGGCCACAGAAACGAAGGAGGTGCCGACGCCTGCTGCCGTGGGGACCACCCTTGAAAACACGATGCTCAGCGACAGAAGCCAGACGCGAAGGACCACAGAGTACAAGATTCCATGTATACGAAACGTCCAGAACAGGCGGATCCATAGAGACGGAAAGTAGATTGGTGGTTGGCTGGGGCAGGGAGGGGGTGGAAAGATGGGCGGGGAGATGGCTTGGCACGGGGCTGGGTGGGGGGGTTGGGGAACCCTCAGACCCCCTCCCAGTCACCCCCCACCAGGCTCAGCTCTTTGGGGCAACGGGGCCGAGAAGCATCTGGAAGGTGTGTGTGTAGGGAAGTGGGCGGAAGGCCAGCTGCCCCCACAGCACTCGGTGGCCCTTGGCACCTGTCACCCTGTACTTTCTCCTGCACAGCTGCTGTGTGTGTGGCCGGGGCTCTCCCTTACTCCATCTCCTACAAGCATCTCAACAGCTCTGAGGCGGGGTGGGGCAGGTTCTTAATTCCCTGTCTTCTGATGAGGACCGAGGCCCCCCCGCCAGGACCTGAGGGCCCCGGGCGTGGCCCCTCAGATGGGACCCCAGGAGCACCGGGGTGACATGGGGCTTGGAGCAGATAAAGGCTAATTATGGGATTACACATATTGTCAGGTGGCTTAAATCCTGTAGGTAAACAGCCTGGAAGTGCTGGGAGGAGGGTCAGCGGGCTTCGGGCTTGGTTGGGGGTGGGGAGTGGGAGGGAGGAGGTGGAGCTTCCGCCCTTCCCCCCCCCCCCCGCCCCCTGCAGCCTCTCAGCCTGCACCTGCTCTCCGTCTGTGTTCATCCATAGCATCCCCGAGGGGTCTGGTGTCAGGGTCCAGTCCCACCCCCGTGCTACTAGGAGACCAAGCTCCTCCAAAAAGCCTTCCAGGAACACATATGTGGGGAGGTGACCATCTGGGGACCCCTGGGCTGAGACTCTGTCTGGCACCGGAGGCAGGGACGCAGGAAGTGGGCCAGGTGTCACCTCTAGGCTGGAAACCATCCTGCATTTCAGCCCTTACACAGACTAACATGTGTTAAACCGCTACTGTGTGCCAGGCACTGGGGAAGCCCCGTGCGTCCATCAGCCCACAAAATCCTTCAAAGGTGTTACAATTTGGGTCCTGGATTAAAAAGGGGGCCTTAAGACCACAAGCCTGCCAGGGTACCCAGACCGTCCCCTTTACAAATCTACACCCTCAGCCTAGCTTCCCCAGAATCCGGGCACACGGGCCTCTGATCCCCAAGGACACTTTGCCTGTGGGAGGGTCCCCTTTGCAGATTCTTGTTGCTATAACTTCCCGCGTCTCCAGGAGGACAATGCCTAGCTCTAAGGGAGGCTGTCCTCGGACCCCTCACAGTGGCCCAAGCCCATGGGTGACGGAGTTCTCGGACCACCTCTCCCAACTCAGGACCTCCCTGCCGCACGGCCTCCCTGCTGAGGCTCAGGAGGCTGGGCCCTCAACAGTGACCTCTGGGCTCCCCACCCCCAAGCCTGTGACCGCACCAGCAGGGGAAAAGCCGCCCACCCGACACAGAGAAAAGGCAGAGCCGGGAACCCCAGGCCAGAGGAAGCTGAACTGGGGAGCCCTTCTGTGGGGCCAGGCCACACAGGTCATGACGGCCACAAGCAGGGGAGCGACGGAAAGCAGTGGGTACAGGGAGACTCTGCATCCCAACTACACATCTGCTTTCGAGGAGGCAGGACACTGGGAGGCCGCCTGGACCCGCATGCATCTTTGCTCCCCGCCATGGTGGCCTGGGGGCGCTCCCAAAGTCACCCCACTGGCCCGCCAGGCTTCAGAACTCAGGAGGAATGGACAGCGCTAAACCCACCCGCTGGCCCATCAATGAAGCCACTGGAGCTGCGTCCCCGAGCGTCCCTCGGGGCCTGGCAGACAGACCGTGGGGGTCACTGGACAGGGACAAAGGTCTGGAGATGGGAGACAGGTCAGAGTAGGAGGCAAGGGAAGAGGGCTGTCCGTTTTGTCTCTTGGACCCCGTGGCTTCACCTCCTACTTGCGAGGGCCTTCTCTGTCAGCGGAGGGATGGCTGGGTTTTAGGATGTCCCTGGCCTGCCGATTGCTGTGGCTACACCCAAACCGCAGGCCAGGCGAGCCACCTTTGAACCCAGTGCGGGTAGAAGGAACTCGAGGCCAGAGGCCCAGCGCTCTCCCTGCAGGACCCAGTGTCTGTGTGGACAGCCCCGAGCCCACGCCACTCAGACGACCCTCCCTACATCTGTAAGCTGACAAGGGGGCAGCCCTGTTAGGATGGCCCAGGCCCAGAACCTTCTCAGAGACGCGGTTTGGCCAGATCGGGCTGGACCCTCCCTCTCCACTTGCAGGGACAGAAAGGAGCCAGTGTTTGCCGTGTGTGGGCACACAATGGGCTGTTCCCTAGACCAGAGCCCTTCCATCAGCAACAGTTAATATCTGTCAGCCTCCACTCCGGCCAGGAGCCAGGAGCGGCAGAGAAAGAGAGCCGTCATTGTCCCAGCCCCGAGGACCTGATATTCTTGGGGACAAGTTGGACAAACAGGGAGTGGCCCCTGCCTGGAAGGAGGCTTCTGGCTCATCAGGATGGCCCCTCTCACTCGGCCGGTCTGATAGCTCTGGGGAATTGTCAGTCGCTGATCGATGATGTTAGCTTACAGCTATTAAGCCCCTACTGTGTGCCCCTACCAGGCACCTGGGAAGCACTGAGCGTACTTGAACCCACAACGACCCTCTAGAGAGGACATCATGGTTGCTGCCCCCCGCTTACAGATGAGACAACTGAGGCTTCTAGAAGCAACCCGCCCGAAGGCCACACAGTCGGCAAACGGCAGAGCCTACTCAGCATGACTGTTGGGTGTATTCATCCTACTCCCGCGGGGCCTCCCCAGACGGATGGGGTCCTTCCAGTCACCCCTTGCTGTGCCCATCAGAGCTGAAGGAAGAGGCTGGAGCGGGTGCCTGTCCCCAGGGGAGCCCAGAGGCCCTACGGTCTGCCTCCAGCTCACTTCTCATGGCCCTCGGGCTTCCCGAGCCCTCCCCTGCCTCCCCAAACAGACATCCTGGGCCATGGTCTAAGAGAGTGTGGTCTGGCCCCTGCCACATCCTCTGCCTCACCTCACACCTCTCGGCCCTCTCTCTCCTGCTTGAGCCACACGGGCTTCTCCTGCTACCCGAGGGCATCACAATCCCTCCCACCACAGGGCCTTTGCACAGGCAAGGCCCTCTGATTGAAATGTCTCCCTTCATGCACAACCTAAGTTCCCTTCTCCACCTCAAGCACCGTCTCCTACAGGAGCTCTCCCCGACCCCTGTGCTGGGTCAAGTCCCCCTCACAGCACTATGCGTTTCCTCGAAGCCCCTGTTGGGGTTAATTCTTTGATTTTGTCTCCCTGTACGGGACTGTAAAGTAATGGAGCGAGGGCAGGGTTTCCAGCTCTGAGCACTGCCCCCCATGTGTCGTGGGTACATGATAAATATTTACTGCCTCCTGTGCAGATGACGTGGGGCCTGCCCCGCTCACCTCATCACAATAACATGAGGACCAGGAGAACAAGCAGGCATCCAAGGACTTAGCAAAACATGAACCAGAGGTAGGCTTTAGCCCTAGACCATGTAAACATGTGCTCTGTGGGTGGCAGGCATGTCGAGGTGGGGAAGTCACGTCATGGGCACATGGAAAAGTGTGTGAAAATTTTATGGCCGGACTGAGGAGTTCAGGGCCCATCCAGGCTAGGGAAGCTTTCAGCTGCATTTGGGTCAATCTGAAAAGGCTTCTTGGAAGAAGAACCCTGGTTTGCTTGACGATGTCATCCAGGAACAACTGAGAGTTCAGTGGATGGGGGAAGGATGATGCCTCAAGCCACGCAGACCCTTCCTCCCCCGCCTCCCCTCCGGTGAGCAGGTACCTGTCCCGCCAGGTATCAGCAGACCCCTGCCCTGCCCTGCCCTGCCCTGCAGCTCCTGGCCACAGACCCGGGTACCTGCTCATCCACTTTATGGGCGATGAGGGTGGCTCCTTCCTCCAGCTCTGCCACGCTGATGGGCCGGACCCGGAGCGCCACCTAGGAGGGAAGGCCAGACCCCTGAGATTAGATGGAGGGAGCTGGCTGGACAGACAGAAAGATGAGAGGACCCCAGGATTCCCCTGGGCGAGCCCCCTGGGTTCTCCTCTGTGCAGGCATCCCAGGCCTCCTTGGTCTTAAGGAAAACTCGGGGGTTCAAGGCCACCACCTGCGAGGAGGGGAGAAGGACCACAGCATGCAGGTTGCATCTGAGTCTGTGAATTTCCCCGGGGAGCCCGGGGCCTCAGGGAGAGCCCCAGGGGAGACAGCAGTCTGCTTCTCCAGCCTGCATCAGTCCCACGCCCAAATTAGGCACCTGCAGCTCCCCAAGGCTTTGAACTTGGAGCCTCGGCACTGGAGCAGCCCGTCTGTGCGTCTGTGAATGATGCACCGCAGCTAAAGGCGCGGGGCTGGCTGGTGGGCAGGTTGGGGCTGGGCCGAGGGAACTTCACCGTGACATCCCGACAACCGCAGCCACATTCCCACTGAGCACAGCGCCGTGAGAGTGAGAGAGCACAGGGCACCGAGAGAGCACAGCCAGGGAGAGACGATGGGTCTTCATCCTGTGCACGGGTCTCCCCCAAAGTACAAGGGGGTGCATTTCTTCTGACCAAGGGGAAATGCCTGCTGAATGCGTACATATTGCTAATAAGACCCTCCGAGGGACCTCTGCTGTCTGTCAGATCATCTCTACCGGCCCCCTCAGCCTCTGTGGGGAGGGGGGAAGCAGGAGGCTCTCCATTGCTGCCCTGGGGGCACGTCACCCGTGTGGGCCAAGGCAGCCATTTTCAAAGAGACACATTCTAAACCGCCAGAGAGAATATTCCAGAGCCTGGGGCTTTCTTGGGGCTGGGGTCCAGCTCCTCTTTGGAGCCACAAGCTCACTCTGCAGAGGCGTGGTGTCTGGGGGTGACATTATCCTCCAGTTCCATAACCACCCACCTGCTGGCGACGAAAGTCTCCCTTCCCAGGCCTCAGAAGTTAGGGGATGGGGAGAGAGGTGGGAGGGGCGGTGGCCTTGGGGTCACTGAGCCTCCCCCTCATCGTGTCAACACGGCATCGTTGATAACCAGGGGTCTGTCTTCAGTCCCTACCTGACCCCTAGATGCCTGCTCTTCATCTGCCCCAGACCCCAGGGCTCAGGGAAGAGGGCTGGCTGCTTCCCGCACTTCTAGGAAATACTGGACGGTATCTGTGTGGCAAGCCAGTGACCAGCCACTCTCAACCCCGTGCCAGCTCCTCGGGTATGTGGGGGCTCTTTGTCTACCTGTGACTCCCAATCCCTTTAAACTCCCAAACCCACGAGGCTAGGGGACAGCTCTGGTTCCCGAGGAAACCCCCACTTTCCCTTCTCTGGGCAGCTGGATTCAAGACCTGACTTTTCTAGATCAGAGAGCAGTGTTGCCCCAGAGACATAGGCACAAGCTTTGGGGATGGGGTGGGTCCCCTGGCGGGACGGTGTAAAGGGAGAGTGGGGTTGAAGCCAGGCTGACTTTTCAGGCCCCGGCGGGATGGCCACGGTGCCTTCCTTCTGCCGTCCAGGACTTGGGGAAAGTTGCCCTGGACAGTCCCATCCCTTGTCCTCAGTGTCCTCTTAGTGGTGGTGAGGGTACAGGTTGTGACGCCGAGTCAGGGTCTGGGTGTCGGGGGCGAGGAGGAGGAGGGTGTCGGGGTCTCACCATGAGTTGCTGGTCCTTGGAGTCCCTGCTGTCCTTCATGCTTGCGGCGGGTGGAGGGGCTCAGGCCGCGACAGCGGGCATGGCCGAGCCGCACCCCCACCGCCGCCGGGTCCCTCGCAGGCTCCCTGCGCCGCTGCCGCTGCCGCTGCCTGACAACCCGAAACCAACAACGCGCCCGCGGCCAAGGGCGCTGACCGGGAGGCGGGGCAAGGGGAGGGCCTCTGCGCCCCCGCCCCTTCCGCGCTGCTGGCGAGAGCTGGCCGCCTCCGCCGGGGAGGCGCCCGAGCCTGCGCCGCTTTCCGCGGGGACTGCCCGCCCGTGCGTCCCTCCAGCCCCTGCAGGGCGGCCCTGCGTCCTCCCGGCGCCGCCGCGTCCGTTTGGTAGCCCCTCGGCTCCTCCTGCGGCCCGCGGCTCGCGCCCAGGGCCCCTCTCCCGCCGCCTCCAGGGGGCGCCCGGCGGGCTCCCGCTGGCAGCCGCGCACATCCGTGGCCTGCCTGCCTCTGCCGCCGGTGTCTGTCTGTCTGGGCGTCTCGGGGCGGCGGCTGGCTGCCTGGTGTTTCCAAGGGCACGGCGTGCATCGTGGCTGCGGCTGGGGTCTCTGGCGCCTTGTCCTCATCCGCTGTCCAAAGGCAGAGGGGGTGCAGAGTTGTCTCTCCGCCCGGGCTGCCCGCCCAAGTGGTGCAGGGGAGCACCTGTATACGACTCTGGATGTTTCACGTTAGAGCTCGCCTCCGTGTACCCCACTAGCAACCAAGGCCTTGGGGGCAAACCAGAATCCAGGTCAAGACAGTCGCGTCTGTGTGCCCCTCTGACTCCCGGCCCGCGGAAAGAGCTGCAATCCTGGCCAAGAAAGCATAAGGGGGACGCTGCTGTCTCCACTGTTGGTGAACAATTTACAGGCCGGGAGGAGCACCGCCAATAGACTCCTGGCCTCGGGAGGCCCTAGGCAAACAGGGCTCCGGTCCCAGGTCTGCATCCAACTTGCTGAACCACCTGGCGCCAGTGTTTCCCGTCCGGGCTCTGGGCCTTACTCTCCTGATGGTGATGGTGGAGCGCCCGCCTCCGGGTCCTGGTGGTCCATCTTCCCTGTCTCCTTCCCTGTCTCCTCCCCCTAGTGAAGCAGAGGCGGGCGGCCCACCCCCTGCAAGGACAGGGGTGAGGGAAGCACACTGGGGATCTCTTCCCATGGAAGGAGCTGGGTGAGGAAGAGCCGCTCATCCCCCCGGGGCTGTCCCAGACAGCCTGGCGCACATCCAGGGGCAGAGCATGATGCCAGCCTGTGCCCTGGGACTGGCTTCCCCGGCTGCCCCCGAGGGGCTTGTGCCAGGTGTAGTTATTAATAAACAGCGGCAGGAAGCCACTCATGGCCTTGGATTCGCTACAGAGACAAACGGAGTGAAGCCTCGTGGAAACCAAACACTCCTGCGGGGGGGCAGGGGGGAGGCTCCCAAGGTTTAGTTCTGTTCGGTCCAGGCTGCCTCCCCGAGGCTTTTGCGCACCAAGGCTGGCTGGTTTGCAAATGAGAATCAGGTTAAGTTTGAAGGTGCGTTAAGTTTCCCATAGAAAACACCCTCCCAGCTTGTGTATCAGACGCTGAATCTGATCTATTGGGATCACCCACAGGAGACCCCCCTTCCCCCGCCCCGGTCGTTTGTCTTATAGCTAGTTTTCTTTTTCTTTTCTGTTCCTCCACGTGCATAAATCCCACCCAGGATGGCCCATGGGGCTCAAGATAAGAGAAGCTTCTGAGCAGGAAGCCACAGCTCATCTTACTCAGAAACTCATCCCAAAGTCGTCTCTGTTCTCAAACTGAGGCCTCTGCTCACCTTCCGTGTTCCTGTCAAGGACACTGCTAAGCCATCATTCACTCCCCCTTCCCCCTCATCCTCTCTGTTCAAACCCTGGGGCTTTGACCTCTGCAAGTGTCTCTCCTCTTCGCCCGCAGCCCTGGCTCCAGCTTTTACGTCTTCTCACCTGGGTGACACATGGCCTCTCGCTGTGCCCGCTGCCCACGGTTCCCCCCCCACCCCCCGCTTTCAGGGGGTGCAGCTCTAACGCATAAGCAAATGCAGGTTCCTCTCTCTCCACACCTCCTCCCGCCTCCTGCCCGGCTTCATCTCTCAGGTCCCCGACACGGACTCGGGTGCCTACCCACGCTGGCTACTTGTTTGCTCCCAAAGGCACGCTGGTGCTGGGTCCTACTCTCAGGCCTTGGCACACTCAGGTCCCTCTGCCCGCTGCACCCTTTCCAGCTTCGGCCAAATTTCCCTTCCTCCTGAGTATCAGATCCCTCCTCTCCTCTATAAAACTCTGACGTGTGCCCTTAAAGACCCATCAGAGTAAGCTCCAGGAGGGCAAGGACCAGGCATCTGGTGAGCGCTCAATTCACACCCTGCACACATTAGTACCGCCCCAGAAATTGATCGCACCCTCCCGCCCCCCCCCCCCCCCCCGCCCACAGGCTGGGACCTCACCATGTCCCATCTGGATGGCCACAGCAGCCTGTCTGGCCTCTCTGCCTTCCAATCCACCTCCGCCGTGAAAAGCCAGGTCAGCATCGTTACCCCACTTGAGATCCTGCCATGGCTCCCCACTGTCTTCCACACAGAGCGCACCCCTGAGCCCGGAGTCCCAGCCTTCCCTGCCTCATCTTTGGCCCGTCCCCTCATCTCACCCCTGCTCTGACCGTGCTCCACCACGGGCAGCATTCCGGATGGGCCGCCCCCTTCGGTTGTCCCTGGCTTCGATCCGGCCTGCCTGTCCTGGAGGTCTATCCTCCGCTTGTCTGGCTAGCACACACAGATAGATAGATGGCTTCTTCAAAACTCATCTTACGTGTCCTTTCCCCCTTTCCTGGCTTTTCTGAGCTCTTGAGATCTTCATTCACATACTTGGAGCTTCCAGTGCGCAAAATCTCCCTTTTAAAAAGCCCCGCTGCTGGGGCGCCTGGCTGGCTCAGTTGGTTAAGCGTCCGACTTCGGCTCAGGTCATGACCTCACGGTTCGTGGGTTCGAGCCCCGCGTCGGGCTCTGTGCTGACAGCTCAGAGCCTGGAGCCTGCCTCGGATTCTGTGTCTCCCTCTCTCTCTCAAAAATAAACACTAAAAAATTTAAAAAATAAATAGAATAAAAAGGCCACTGCTGCTCTCCTGAGTGTTGATGCCATCAGTGACCATTGTTTCCATGATTTCCATGCTAATTTCTATCAGAGATAGGTGACATTCTCCACCTCTCTCCAAACCTGTCTGCAGTTGGAATCCACTGGTTTCCATAGGCCCCGAGCGCTTTCTGAAGCCCTGTGACACTCTAGGGCCCGTGGGACCGAAGTCCGCCCCTGCTTGTGAGGGGATGTGGCTACTTACAGCTTGGGGGGGGGGGGGGCGGTGCGTGGAAATGAATGAGCCACTAGGAAACAGGACATCCACGGAGGATTTTCCTCTTCAGAAGCCCTTCCCGCTAGGACCCCTCTCCAAGCCCCCTGTACTTCCCGTAAGATGTCACTTTGTGCAACTGTCATTCTGTGTGCATTTGTCAGCTCTTGTCTCTCCCATTAGCGTGCAAGCTCCAGGACAGTAGAGTCCGTGTCCGGCTTGCACGCTGCTCCGTGGTCAGTGGCTAGCACGGGGCTGAGCTCAGGGCAAGTGCCTGAGCTGAGTGCACACTTCAGAGCCCAGCCCGCTCCGCCTTCCCGGAAGCGCCATAAAACACGGCCTCTGTCCACTGTTCCGTTTCCATCCCGCAGGCCCTTAGCACTCAGAGGTGCTGGCTCCTGGGTCTCTGGCTCCCAGAGCTAAAGGGTGGTGGTCTGGCCCTGGGGCCTCTAACAAAGGGCCAGGGGGCCGACAGCACCCCACAGTAGTCAGAAGAGAATGTGGGACAGTGTCCCCCCTGGGCTGTTGTAGCCACAGGCTGAAGTTTCATCAGCAAGTGGCCAATGAAGTGATCAGTCAAGTCAGCTGGACAGAACAGAACCGGGGGAACGACACTCTCCTGCAGGTGTGCACTGACAGGGGGGACCTGTCCTGTGGTCCCCGGGGTCCAGCCGCTGCTTCCGCCACTTTCCGACGCTGCTCAGATGTATTCCCGCACCCAGGCCCCGCTATCCACATTTCACATTCCGCACCCATGGCGGGGTCGGTTTCTGCAGCAGCTTCTGGTTTTCCAGTGATGCTTCGTGGTTTTGTTTTGCTCCACTTGGAAGAGACTGAACAACAGAGGAGGCTGGTTTACGAGGAGGTGAAGGTCATGGCTGAAAGGCCGGGCAGTGCTGGGCATCACATCCACGGGACTCTCGCTGCCCTTTGCCCACAGCGATGTCGGGAGCCCTCCTCCCCTCTGCCACGCCCACTCCCCATCCCTGCCTGGGGGCGCTCTCTGTACCCACAGCAGGTCCCAGCAGGACCTTTGCAAGCCCACGTCAAAGGCCCAAATCCTACTAGAGCAAAAGAATGTTCTCCCTTGGAGCGGATGGTCCTAGCCATTCATCAAGAGGTCCATCGGTGTGCCCGGGGTTGATGCAACAGGGAGCTGTGATTTTCTCCTGGGGCATTTCATTTGTATAGGTTTTTTTTTTTCTCAAACTCGGCACTATTGACATTTGGGCCGGACCGCTCTTTGTCGTGAGGCCTGTCCTGTGCACTGTAGGATGTTGGGAAGCATGCCTGGCGTCTACCCTCTGGATGCCAGGAGCGCCCCCAACCACTCATGTCAATCCAAAATGTGCCCAGACATTGCCCAATGTCTCATTGGGGGCAAAATCTCCCCCAGCTGAAACCACTGCTCTACGGGCAGCTCCGGGGCTCCCCGTGTCCTCACACAGAGAGGCACCTATCACAGGACTGTACAGAACGAGGCATGTGATGTGTGGGCACCCTCTGCTCAGAGGCCAGTGCTGGGCAAGGAGCAGAAACATGGCCGGCTCACCCCATTTCCTAGGACTCAGGCATCCCTCCCTCTCTCTCCTTCTCATGTGGCACATCAGTGACCTGGGGATCGAGGATGGGGACAGCACTCCCTCTGGGGCTCTTGTGCAGGTCAAGCACCAATAAATATGTTCCTCGATGATTATTTTATCAGTCTAGCCACAGTAGTAACTTCATGTTTTTCCTTTAGTCACAAAGGATAGCTGGCCCCTCCCCAATAAGATTCTTTTCCTTTCTTTTTCCTTAATTTTCTTTTTTTTTTTTTTTTTTTTTGAGAGAGAGAGACAGAGCACAAATCAGGGGAGGACAGAGAGAGAGAGAGAGAGAGAGAGAGAGGGAGGGAGACACAGAATCCGAAGCAGGCTCCAGGCTCTGAGCTGTCAGCACAGAGCCTGACATAGGGCTTGAACCCACAAACCATGAGATCATGACCTGAGCCGAAGTCAGACGCCTAACCGACTGAGCCACCCAGGTGCCCTCCTCGCCCTGATAAGATTCTTAACACAGGCAATTTTTAAAAGGGGACTTTGGGTCCCTGTTAGGACCATCCAACACGCACAGAAGGAACGGTGGTCGAGGGACTTCGCAGGTGCCCTCCTGCCTACAGACGTTTCTGGCAATGGTCCCTAAAGGTTCCAGAGCACTGCCTTTCCTGGAGCCCCCAGTGGGTCCTGCAAGTGCCTGGCTTACCATCGATGGCTGTGCAGGGTGGGGACTGAGCCGTCCGGATTCCTGTCCCTGCTCTGCCCTGCGCTAGCTCTGTGACCCGGGCAAGTCCCCACGCTTGCCCCGGAATCAGACTGTTCCTCTGCAGAGTAAGGGTCATCAGAGTGCAGAGCCTTCTAGGGATTTTATAAAAAGAATTAGACGAGGTTAACACGGAAAGCGCTTGGCACAGGGTATCCAATAAGCACTGTTATAGCACCATTATCGTTAATTTAATCTAAGAATTAAGCCAGTAGAAAGCTCACAGGCGTACAGGAAGGAGCAAACTCATTCGTCCATCTGCCCTCAGAGTTGGGGGGGGGGGCGGTGCTCAGAGACATTTTAGAAGTGGACAGACCGCCTTTCCGAGCTGTGTGTGGAGGGGAGGGTCAGGAAGGGAGGAGAAGTCCCTCTCCCCGCCCACAGGTCTTTCTGAGGCTGAGGCCAGCCCGTCGGAGGCTCTGTAAGCTTTGAGGGAAAATAATTGCCGGGAAAAACCCCGGGGAAGCAGAACCCACGGGAAGAGACAGGGCCAGGCTGAAAGGCAGTGTGGAGCCCCTCGGGGTGTGCTCGGGTGGCTGAGAGGACGGGTACCCAGCTCGGGCACGAGCCCTGCCCCTTCCTTCCTTCCAAGAGGTCCCCTGGGACTGGGCTCAGTGAGTAGTGGGGGCCAGCACTTGGTGGGGCGTCGGGTCGGGTCAGGACCCCTCTGCTCCCCCAGCCCTCCCTCCCTCCCTCCCTCCTGAGCTCAGCGCCCATGTGCAAAGCCAGGGCGGTGCCAGGGGATGGGAGACGGAGGTGCGGCGCGAGAGGGGCCGCGGGCAAGGCTGGACTGCCCCTTCTAGGTCGGAGCCTGGGCACCGTCGCCTTCTTCCTCACCAAGGTCCTCTCCTTCCACCTCTTCATCTGCCTCCAGACCCGGCTGTTTCTGCCAAAGAAAGACAGTGCAGAACCGTTGGTGGGGCCGGGCCTGCCCTGCACCCTGGGAAGTTGATCCCCTGAGGCCCAAACCAGCCAACTGGTGGAGGCCCAGGAGACTGTGCTCCTGGCTCTGTGGCCTTGAGGGCCTAGTGGGTGCTCAGAGCGAGCCAACGAGTGTGGACAGCGGGCACGGCCTCGGGCATCTCGCAGGCTGGGGTCCAAGTCCTGCTTCGGTCGCTTTGCTGCCTGGGTGACCTCGGGCTAACGCTCCTCCTGAGCCTCCTTGGTCCCCTCGCCTGTGAAGTGGACACAATTCCTCTCAGGGCTGTGGCCCAGGTTAGAGATACAGGTGTAAGGGCTCAGCACTGCTTTCTCAGCTCTGACCCCAGAAGTTCTGGCCAACTGCAGAAAACTAAGGCTAAGCGGGTTGTTCTGTGCACCTTACTCCCTTCTGAGGCCCAGCTTCTCCGCCTGGAGTGTTCAAGCAGCGGGAAGGAGTGCTTTTCGGGACTTGCAGCCCCAGGCCGGGTGTCTGTCAGGCGCACTGCGCTGTGGGAGGTGGCTACTACCAGCACTGCCTTCTGGAGGGCAAGGGTGGGGGGGGGGTTGGGAAGCTGGGACTCCAGTCCCGTCTCTGCCATAAGTGGAGGGAGGTCTCTGCCCCACCTTGCCACACCGACGATGGTGTGAGAACAAGGCCCCTCCTATCCAGGTGCTTCCAAATGCAACACGAGGGGCAAATGTCACAGCCTGTGGCCGGCTCCAGTGGGGGGAGGCAGAGGGGGAAGAGGTCTTGGAATGGAACCAGTCACCCAGTCCGCGTGCTCGCCCATCTTCTGCCAGCCTATCTGCGAGGTTGGCACCCAGGAGGCCAGCGGGCCTGGCTTTGCGGGCAGGTGCCCTGCACTTATGTTTTCATTCTGCCCCAGCCCACACCCTTGAATCGTGTTGACGCCCTTGCTCCCGGGGTAGGTCCCGGCTCGCACTCCCCTGCTGTGGTGTTCTTTGCCACCCTTGGCCTCTCATCTGGAGGCCCCTGAAGGCCATGACCCACGCCAACAATGCCTTCTTCTTCCTCTATCCCTGGGTACAGAAGAGGGCCCGGAAGGTGACCAGGAACCCCCTTTATAGCTCAACCTCCTTCTTTTCCAGATGCAAATGAAGGAGCCATGAAGTGAAGCGACCGACCGGCCCAGGCGATACGCCTAGAAAGTGCTCTAGAGCCAGAGAGCACGGATGGGTGAGCTCCGCACAAATCATACCCCCGCGACACCAGGTGGGGTCAGCAGCCGGCCTCCATGCCTCGGACCTCCCAGCCCACCGCCCCCTCCCAGGGCCTTGGGGCTCACTCTGAGCTGCCAGTTCACACAGCCCTGGGTCTTTGTGGCGGTGGCCACACGTGTGTCCCGGTGCCAGCCGTGTCGGCGGGGAGGAGGGCCACAAGAAGCGTGGAGTGTGGCCCCTGCCCTCAAGCAGCCTACAGTCCACGTGGAGACTCAGGATTTCTCAGGAGCAAGGGAGTAATTGCTCCCATTGGCCAGATGGACAGGTTAAGGTCCACCTGCTGAGGCCACTTGCCCAAGGTCACCCAGGAGGGCAGCGAGCAGGCGGAACCCAGGCGCCAGGGCTCCCACCCGGGCCACCCGAGCCCCCGTTCGGGACCCTACAGGCTTTGTCTTCTTCATGGCTTCCGTCTCTTTCTTCTTCAGCTCCGAGTAGATGATGTTGAAGAACTCCTCCTCGGCCTTGGTGACCAGCTCCTCCAGGTGGAAGGTAGGCTCCTCCTCTCTCAGGGAGTCATCCCTGCCCTCCGCCTTGCCTTTCTCCTTCAGCCGCATCTCCCGGTGCCTCGCCTCCAGAATCTTCTCCCGCCGGGTCTCCCGCTCAAATATCTGGGGTACACGGGGACAGGGAGGCCCGTGGGGAGAGGGTGGCAGCCGGCGGCCGGCTCCCAGCACGGGGCCGGGTTTACCTCTCTTGCTTCACTCACAGCACAAGGCAGGGGTCTGTTCTCAGCGCCAACGGCAAGAAAGGAGGGCTGGACATCGAGATCGGGAGGCAGGAGCAGAGCCACCATGTCACCCAGTCCTGAGAGGTCCCCAGAACGGAGAAGACGTGGAACAGAACAGCCACACAGCCGTGCACCGTGGGGCCCTGGGTCAGGGGAGCACCCGCTCGGTGGTGGGCCCACAACCTTGGGCAGAGCCGGGGGGCTCGCCCAGGGCCTCGGCACCGGGGGTTCAGTGCCACGGTGTGCCCACAGTGCTGGGGTGGGGTGGGGGGGCGTCATGATGGCTCTCAGCCTCCCAGCTCCCTTAGCCTCCTGCCCCAGGGTGGCCACCTTCCCTCTGTCTTCTCTTCTGGCATCTGCTAAGCCTTCATCTGCCACAAATGTGACCTCTGGGACCAAACAAACTGACCTAGTCAAACCGCTTGGGCAGCGGGAAAGCCTAAGCCTGCGGAGGTGACAGGACTTGCCCAGGGCGGCTTGGCTCCCGAGTGGCGAAGCCAGGGCCGAGTCAGACACTCCTGATGCCACTTACGAGCTCATTTCGGGACCCCACGCCACCTCCCCAAAGGCCCATGCGTTTCTCTCTCTCTGCCTGGCCTGCTCTGCCACGGGGCCGGGGTCAGCGCCGGGCACTTACCAAAGAAGCCGTGTTCTTCTCGTTCTTCTGGAGGGTGCACAGCCCATTCGAGACCTCCAGCAGCGTGGTCGTCCCCAGCTGGGAGCCGCAGGCGATGAAGCATCCGTTGTCCTGCACCCGGAGGCAGAAGAGGGCCTCGTCGCACACCTGTCGGAAGGGCCAGGCAGATGCGGTTGGGTTGGAGAGAGGAGCCAAGCAGCTTGTCTTGAGTCCCCGGCCCCTGGGGAGAGGGGCGCTTGGCCCGGCTCCGTGTTCGAATACCCTCGGGGACTCCCCTGACTCACAAGACGAAGTTCAGAAGTTCACCCTCTGAGATCGGCGTCAAGACCCTTTGCCCCCCTCCGGCCTCACCTTCCACCACACCTGACCCCACCCACCACGCCTCACCCCTTCAGTCCAGCCCACGTCCATCCTGCAGCTTCCCAAATGCCACGCCCTTCCATGGCCCACACTAGCGGGGCTCGGGTGTAGCTATGCCGATGTGACCTGAGCTTAGGCTGGAAGGGTCAGCTGCCAGGAGCCCATGCCGGGGCTGCCGAAGGAATAGGTCTGGTGGGAGGAGAGGCCAGGCTTTCCACTTTTCTTTTCTTTCTAAGTTTCCCCCAGGTAATTCTGCTGGGCCACCAGGACCCAAGGGCCTGGATGCATGGGGAGTGGGATACACGTGACCTTGAGGCTGAGGGCAGGGTCACACTGCTTGAACACGAAGTCCCAGATGTCCAGGGTCCCGTCCATTCTGGTGGTGAAGAAAACCGCAGGCCTCACTGGGCTCCAGGCGCCATCGGTGAGGTAAGCCATGTGGTACCTGTGGGGAGCCGGGTGCCAGAGGTCAAGGCCCACTGTGGTCGGGAGGCACAGAGAGGCTGCTGAGCCGCCGCTCTGCTCATCCAGGCCCCCTGGGCTCTAGGGTCTCGTCGCTGGGCAGGAAGTTCTTCCTTGTGTCTGACTTCTAGCCATGCCAGCCTCGCCCACCAGCCGTGGGCAGTATGCACTTTATTTAAAAAAAAAAAAAAACCAACTTTAATGTTTATTTACTTTTGAAAGAGAGTGAGAGGGGGGAGGGGGAGTGAGACACAGAATCGGAAGCAGGCCCCAGGCTGTCAGCACACAGCCCGACACGGGGCTTGAACTCACGAACCACAAGGTCCTTGAACTCACGAACCACAAGGTCATGACCTGAGCTGGAGTCGGATGCTCAACCGACTGAGCCACCCAGGCGCCCTGATAGTATGTACTTTAAAGGCTCTGGTCCTTCCCAGGGGCTGAGCCACTAGAGTTTCTCTACAGCTAACTCCAGGGGACAGGCACATGTTGCTGGATCTGGGCCCAGTCTCCCAGCAATCGGACTCACCGAAAGGAGTCAGAGGAAGAATATGCCCAGAGAAGTTCCTAATATCGATATTAGAAGAACGTTATACTTTCTACTCGGTGGGGGATCTAGATTTTCGAAGACTTCTGTGGTAAGGAATGAAATTGGACCCTTATCTTATACCATATACGAAAGTCAACTTGAAATGGATGAAAGACTTAAACATAAGACCCGAAACATAAAATTCCTGGAAATTTTATGGGAAAAGCTCCCTGACCTTGGTTTTGGTGGCCATTTTGTAGACGTAATGCCAGAAACACAAGTGAAAAAGCAAAAATGAGTAAGTGGGGTACATTGACATCAAAAGCTTCTGCACAGCAAAGTCAAAAACTGAAAAAGCAAAAAAAATAAAAAAAAGAAGATAAAAGAAAAAGCAACCCATGGGATGGGAGAAAATATTTGCAAATCATATGTGTGATGAAGGGTTAATATCCAAAATATACAAAGTATATAAGGAATTCATTCCAAAAAACTCAATAGTGAGAAAACAAATAACCCGATTAAAAAATGGGTGATCGACTCCCTCTCTTTCTCTGTCCCTCCCTGGTTCACACTGTCTCTTTCTCAAAAATAAAGAAAGATTAAAAAATTTTTAAAGGGGCGCCTGGGTGGCTCAGTCGGTTAAGTGACCGACTTCGGCTCAGGTCATGATCTCACAGTTCGTGAGTTCGAGCACCGCGTCGGGCTCTGTGCTGACAGCTCAGAGCCTGGAGCCTGCTTCGGATTCTGTGTCTCCCTCTGTCTCTGCCCCTCTCCTGTTCATGCTCTGTCGCTCTCTGTCTCAAAAATAAATAAAAAACATTAAAAAAATTAAAAAAAAATTTTTTTTTTAAAAATCTGTGCTGACAGTTCAGAGCCCGGAGCCTGTTTTGGATTCTGTGTCTCCTTCTCTCTCTCTCTGACCCTCCCTGGTTCACACTGTCACTCTCTCAAAAATAAATAGGCATTAAAATTTTTTCTAAAAATGGGCAATAGACTTGAACAGGTGTTTCTCCAAAGAAAACCTACCAATGACTAACAGGTACATGAAAAAGTGCTCAACATCACTCATCGTCAGGGAAACGCAAATCAAGAACCCAAGGAGATAGCTCCTTACACCTGTTAGAGTGGCTATTCTTTTTTTTATGTTTATTTTATTTTTGAGAGAGAGAAAGAGAGTGCAAGAGGGGGTAAAGAAGACAGAGGGAGACAGAGAATCTGAAGCAGGCTCTGACAGCAGAGAGCCAGACACGGGGCTTGAACTCACGAACCATTGAGATCATGACCCGAGCCAAAGTAGGAGGCTCAACCAGCTGAGCCACCCAGGTGCCCCTAGAACGGCTATTCTTAAAAAGACAAAAGATAATAAATGTTGGCGAGAATGTGGAGAAAAGCGAGCCATTGTGCACTGTTGGTGGGATTGTAAGCTGGTGCAGCCACTGTGGGAAACAGTAAGGAGGATCCTCAAAGAATTAAAACTAGAAAAAACTACCATCTGGTCCAGTCATGCCATTTCTGGGTCTTTATCCAGAGGAACTAAAACCAGAATCTCAAAGAGATATCTGCACCCTCATGCGCACTGCAGCGTTATTGACGACAGCCAAGATATGGAAACAACCTAAACGTCCGTCAGCAGATGAGCAAATAAAGCAAATGGGGTTTATATTCAACGAAATATTATTCAGCCTTAAAAAAGGAAATCCTTTCATTTGCAACAACGTGGATGGACCAGGAGGACATTCTGCTAAGCTAAGTAAGCCAGACACAGAAAGCCTGCATGATCTCACGTATATGCAGAATCTAAAAAAAAAGTCAAACTCACAGCAGCAGAGACTGGAACAGTGGTTGCCAGGGGCTGGGGCGGGGGCGAGGGGGGGAAACGGGAAGGTGATGGTCGAAGGGTACAAACTTTCATTTATGCAACATAGGTCAGTTCTGGAGATCTAGCATGCAACATAGTGCCTCTAGCTAACGATACTAGACCAAATTGTAAAATTTGCTAAGAGAGTAGATCTCAAGTGAAGTGACCCCTGCCCCCCCCCCCCCCACCACAAGAATAATTACAATCAAGGAGGTAGGAGACTGGTGATGGACATGTTTATGGCTTTGATGGTGGTGATGGTTTCACAGGTGTAACTTAGCCCCAAACTCACAGAGCTGTAGGCATTAAGGATGTACAGCCTTTTCTGGGTCAATGACACCTCAACAAAAGGGTTGAATATGTATGTGTGTGCATATGTATATATATATATATATATATATATATTTTTTTTTTTTTTTAATAAATCTTCCCAGGAGATCTTGATGCAACCAGATTGGGGAGCCACTAGAATAGAACATGCTCATTAGGGTCCACAGCGACACCAGCACTGCAGAGTCTGTGACAGCGTGAGCTAGAAAGGAACCCCAGATTGACACACAGGAAGGTTGAGAGGGTACCAGTCCCCCCACCTGATGCCTCTGCTCCGGTCTCTTAGCTCTGCCTGCCTTGCAGCATCTCTGTGCATATGGCACTCCCTGGCTCACCCAGGGGCAGTGAGACCACCCTGAGGGGCTCAATCTCATGGCCCCCCCTTGGCCTCTCCTCTGGGCAGACTGGGAAAGCCCACAAGCTTCTTTGATCCAACTACAGCGCTCACAGCTGTGTCCCTCTCTGCTCCTATGTGCCCAGCCTTGCATGAGGGGAGACCCACCAAGCTGCCCTGATGAGGTGCCCAGATTCTCAGTCCAAGCTTCCTGGGTTCAAACCCCACCTCAACTCCTTACCAGCCGGGAGAATAGAAGCAAGTGGCTTTGCCTCCCCATGGCTCTGTCCCCTAACACACACAATGAGGGACAAGAGGAGTAATGCTACCTACTTGTAGGGTGGGCTTGAGGGTCATGAAAACCCCCAAGGCTGTTATTATGACTAACACAGGCTGTTTGAAGCACATCCCTTTATGAAGTGGCTGAATTAGGCTCAGGTGTGCATGGAGGGGTGTTCTGGGTGGACACGTAGAGGCTCAGGGCACTCCTGGGCTGGCTCCCTCTGTCCCTCCCACCCTCCTACATTCCCCTCCAGCCCCAACCTCCCTCTTACTTGGTCCACATGATGGACGACTCCCGGCTGTCTTCTGACCAGATGCGGGCGGTCCAGTCGCCGACAGTCAGGAAGTTCTTAGGATAGAATGGATTTCTCTGGAGGGCATAGATGGGGCCATGGTGGCCTGAGAAGGTGCACACAATCTTCTCGGCTGACGTTTTGGCCTTGCGGTTGCAGGAGATGACAATGCCCTGCTCGGTGCCCACCATGAACTTGGTTGGCTGTGGAAGGGGTGACACAGGAGTGAAAGGTTCCATGAAACGTCAACTCAGGGTTTATTGCCATGGTTAGCAGCCTTCTGGAGTCAGATTGGATGCATCTAAAGGTACTGGAAGGGACCTTCGTGTAAGCTTATGCTCAGGCTGTTGCCCAGCCCCTCCTAAGGAGCTGGCCTTGCCCTTCCTGACTTCATCAGACCCCATCCTCTGTTAGAACCTGCTCAAGGGCGCCATGTTTAATGAAGCCCTCTCGACTCTTCCAGACCTTGGAGAAACTCATCAGCAGCTACGTGATACACACCTCTTCAGGTAGTATCATTGTGTCCACTAGGCATTTTGCCATAAAGATCCTGAATGTCTGTTTATGGAAAATGTGAATGATTGAATGAATAATGTAAAACAGGAGTCTAAAAAGTCCCCTCCCCCAGCCTTCAGTTACTTCCGAAACTGGGCTATACTGCAGTTACTTCAGAAACTGGGCTATACTGCATACCCATATTCATCCCACTTTTATTCACAGCAGCTAAGAGGTAAAAAGCAACTCGAGTGTCCCAACCCAAGTGACATGGATGGATTGACAAAATGTGGTCTATACCTACAGTGGAATAAAAAGGAAGGAAATTCACGTCTTTAAAAAGGAAGAACATTCGGACACACACAACAATGTGGGTGAACCTTGAGGACATGATGCTCAATGAAATAAACCAGTCACGGAAGGATGAATACCAGAAGAGTAGAGATGGAAAGTAGAGGGGCCGGGAGAGGAGAAATGGAATGTGAAGAGACACAGCTCGAAAGGCCCAGAAAAGCGAGCAATGACGTAAAACGCAAGGCTCCTGCAAGCTAGTGATGGAGAGAAGTACCCAGATCCAGATGGCCTGCCATGTCTCCACCCTTGGACTTCTTGGTGGGGTTGGAATGGTGAGCCTGGACCTTGAGTCAGAGCCCTGGGTTTGAGCCCCAGTTGCACCGTGTCCTAGAGCGTATGACTTACCACACTAAGGCTCATTTGTTTGTCTGGAAAGGAGGGACAATAACATTATGGTACAAGATGGTCGTGGGCGATTACGCAAGCTCATCACTGGAGGGAGTTACAAGTGCCCAGCACACAGAGTGTGCTCAGTGACAGGCATGGGAGAACTGGGGGACTACTGGTGGTATTGTCATTACATCGGCACTTGCTCTAGAAGTCCCTGATTTCAGGACAGAATGCTTTTCTGCATCCGCCCCACACTGACTCTCATGCCCAGGGTTGGGGGTCAGTTAAATTGTCTTCCACCTGATTTCCCCAGCGTTCCTTCCCCAGCCTTGGATGAGGGCTCCCAGGGCAGGGGTGAGGCCAGAGCATCTCCAGCTCCCAAGAGCCTGGGAATGATGTCACATGACCTGAAAACAAACAAGAGATGATCCCAAGGGGGAGCCAAACCTGGGCTTCGGTGACACATAAGCCAGGAACAAGCCCAAGCCAAGAGTCATCTGGGAAAGTTGTTTTCTTGCTTTGGTGGGAATCCTCATTTGCTGCTTCTAGAAGCTTCCATCCTTTGACACTTTCATGTTACTGCTCAACTTTGATCTTTCTTTACCATTCCTTCCCATTGCTAGATGCTCTAATTGTGCCTGTGCTCTGGTTTTCCAAGGAGCCTCCTCTGACCTCATTTCCCTCTCCAACACCTCTTCCTTCCCCTCAGACTGTGAAGCGACCCACACTAGGCAGGGGCAGGGCCTGGGCTCTCCATGTTGGTCCTGGGCGGGGCTCTTCCTACAGAATGGGGCCCTTCTGGAATCCTGTCCTCTGCAAAAGCTTGCCTTCTGTTCAGCACAGCTGCTACCCAAGCAGTGACTTTGTGTGAATGAGGATTGGCTTCCTTCCTCGAGAAGCTCTGCTGCCCCCTGCTGGAAAGTTCCTGGAAAGACCACACACAAGCCCGACGACCACAGGAGGGAGGGGCTCCATGCCGCTGTTGGGTGCACGTGGTAGACGCTGGCTCCACCCGGCTCTGGCTGCCCCAGCATTGGAAGTCGGGGAAGGGAGAGCCGCGAACACTCACCAAAGTAGACTCGAACTCCAGGGAGATAGCCCCCAAGGCATTCTCCAACTGCTCCTTTCTGGCAATGTCCAGGATCACCACCTCGGTAGGCTCGCTCATCTTTCGGATATCCCACCACATGACCTAATGGGAGGGCGGGGCAACTTTGAGACCGGAAGTCCCTTGATTCTTCTAACTTTTGCCTTTCCTACCTTCCTGGGGCCAATCACTGGGGCCAAAGGGGTGTGTGTTAGAGATGACCAGCGATCCTTAGGACAAACACACTTGGAGAACCACTGCTCTGGCCCCACAGTCCCAAACCTGGCCGCTCATCAGGGTCATGGGCAAGCTTCATAAAATCCAGATGCTGGGGCCTCACCCCAGACCTACTGCCTCAAAATTGCCAGACGTGGGCTCTGGAATCTGAAATCTTTTTTTTTTTTTAATTTATTTATTTTGAAAGAGGGAGAGAGTGGGGGAGTGGGGGAGGGGCACAGAGAGAGGGAGAGAGAATCTCAAGCAGGTTCTGCATTGTCATAGTGGAGTCAGATGCAGGGGCTCGACCCCATGAACCGTGAGATCGTGACCTGAGCCGAAATTAAGAGTCAGATGCTTAACAGACAGCCACCCAGGTGCCCCCTGGAATCTGAATTCTTAAAGCCTCCCACAATATGGTAATATATAGAAACATTATAAATGCCCATATGCTTTGATCAAGAAGTCCCACTGTACATTGGAGATGTATCTTCACATGTGTGCAAAAACTTAGATACAAACACACTCTGCTACACAATCATGACATTAAAATCCACTGAAATAAATTTTGGCATACCTAATGCAGTTCCTAACAGGCACGAGGCAGTGCTTTGTGAAATATGACATCACCTTCAAGATACACTAAATGAAAAACGTCAAGTGCAGACCAATGCACGAGGTGTACAGAAAGAGTGAGGAAGACAGATGTATTTGCTCCTGTCTCCAGTGGCGGTCCCTGAAGGCGGCCGTGAGAAACAGATGAAGGTGGGTGCCTACAGGGAGGGGGGCCGGGAGGTTTGTGGGCAGAGGTGGGAGGAAGGTGTTTCCCCGTCTGCCCTTTTTGCCTTCTGGACTTTCTTCCATGTGCATCTATTACCTACTCTCTAATTTAAAAATAAAATGCAAAAGGAAACGCTCCCCCAGGGGCTTCTGGAGGGGACCTGGGGAAGTATCACTGCTCCCCACACTGTGGCCAGCTGGCTACCTGCCCGTCCGTGGATGCTGAGAAGCACTCAGTGCCCGTCTTCGACTGTAGCCAGATGCTGCCGTACACGGGGTCTCGATGGCTGAACTCAACAGTGGACAGCTCCGCCACCAGGCTGCCCTTCCGGGTGTCCCAACAGGCTGTCAGGGAGGAGAGTGAGGGCAAGGTGAACGGAAGCCCAGGCTTCTTCCTCCACGCAGGAAGCAGGGGATGGAGGGATGCTGCTTCTCTTGGTTTCGCAGGTATGTAGTTTTTTTTTGTTTTTTGTTTTTTTCAGAAGGAGGGCTCGGTCCTAACCTGCCTGAGTTTCCTCCCAACCCCTGAAGTTCCCACACAATCTCTATGGAAAGACTCCCAGAGTGCAAGCTTCACTCATTCCATTGAGTTCCTACCATGTGTTGAGCACCACACTACCTCGGGAAGCCACTGGAAATAAGACCATCCCTGTCCCTGAGAGGCAGGAAGGGGGACCTGCTGTGATTTTCCTGGTGGGGAACACGTGGGGGTGGTCAGGGAGAGCTTCTTGGAAGAAGTGAGAAGGATCACAGACTGAGGAGGAGCCTGGGATGGCAGTTGGGGGGGGGGGCAGCCAGAAAGAAGAGTGCCTCCACCCCCAAAGAAATGTTCCTGAAAGTAAAAAGTAAAAGGTAAAAACACTGCAGCAAATCTCTTCTGCTACATAAACTCCCTTTTACCCTCTGCACTTTGGCTGCCCTGGATGGGAACGCAGATCACAGACCCTTTATTCAGATCCGTTACAAGGACTTCACCTCTTCTGCTTTACCAAGAAAGCCTTGAAGCTTCTCTCGTTTTTGTCCTGACAGATTTTTTTATTTGGGGGCGGGGAGAGAGAGAGAGAGCAGGTGAGGAGCAGACAGAGATGGGGAGAAAGAATCCCAAGCAGGCTCTGCACTGTCAGTGCAGAGCCCAATGCAGGGCTCAAACTCACAACTGTGAGATCATGACCTGAGCCAAAATCAAGAGTTGGATGCTTAACCAACTGAGCCACCCAGGCGCCCCGGAGAAGCTAGTTTTGTAAGAGAGCAACAAAATAAATCAATCCATAAGTTTTGATTTATGGACTCCAAGTCCGAGACCTTTGCCCCTGGACAGGACTGGCCCAGAGATGAGCTTTCTTGGCCAAGTTTGCTCGGCTAGGGACAGAGCAGCACTTGGGGGTGGGCACCCCTGGCAGCCCCTCTCGAAGGTGGCACAGCCCCGGAGCCCCGGCTGCTCTGAGCTGGCACGAAGAACCCTGAAAGGGGTTATGAATAATGAGCGAGGCAAGCCTCCTGAATAAATCATGGCACAGTGGCTGAGCTCCAGTCTTTTAGAGCCCTGGCACCCAGGTAATTTGGCAGGGAGATGTGTGGGAGCCCACGTCTATTCCCAGGGAGGAGGTGGCAGGTCTGAGAGGGGGGTCAGAGGCCTCAGAAGAGTGTCTAAGAAGTTTCCCAGCCATCCAGCTCCTACTCTGGGAGGAATAAAGGGTAAATAAAATGACATGTGAGGGTAAGATGGGAGGGGGCTCTTTTCATGCCCAAGGTCAAGTCAGGCCTGGGATGCAGTTAGGCTGAGTGTCCACTGCTTGGGGGCCAATGTGGCAGGCAGGCAGGCAGACAGGGCCCATGGGGGCAGTTTCCTTCCAAGCTCCCTAGGGATCCAAATCCCAGTTTTCTAGGTGTTCCATCAGCAAAATCAGCCGAGCAAGGACCTCTGAAAATCTTCTCCATAAAAGCAATGAGAAAACGGGCAACAAAGTGAGTCAACTTTTTCAGGACAACTTAGTCAAAGGCTTGCAGCCATCCAGAGAATGCTTGTTCAGGAGAACCAGCTGAACATCGGTAAGGACGCTGAGTTTTGTGGCATTTTTAACTTGCCCTAGTTAAGACCCCATACTCTCTGAGTCCACGGTAGCCTTGAAAAATAACATTCTGCCTTCCTGGTGAAAACCGGCTGCCTCACAGCAGCAGGAGGGGTAATCCGGCTGAAGTTCATTCACAGTCTTCCAACCAAAGAACGGTGACTATATGAACTGTCCAGTGGGTCCCTGGATGACCATGTCCCTCCCCACCCCTGCAAGTTATCTGTATTTAACCTGACTTAGAGCTTGCTCCGTGGGAAAAAAAGAGGCAACTGTTGAAAATAATGATTATAAGCAATTGATTAACTTTGCAGTTTCCTGAAGTGGTAGGTAACAGCAAACTATCCAAAAGGCTTAAAAGGCAAGCCCGGAGGGGAACCTGGGTGGCTGGTTGGTTGAGCGTCTGACTCTTAGCTTCAGCTCAGGTCATGATCTCACGGTTCGTGGGTTTGAGCCCTGTGTCAAGCTCCGTACTGGCAATGTGGAGCCTGCTTGGGATTCTCCCTCTCTCTCTGCCCCTCCCCTGTACTCACTCTCTCTCTTTCAAAATAAATAAGTAAACTAAAAAAAAAAAAAAAAAAGGACAGGCTTGGAGAACAAGGTGTTCATTGGGATGTCCACTGGGGCTTTGAAAAGCTCCACCATTTGCCTGGAGATCTGGAAGGCCACATGCCCGGGTAGGGCTGTGTGAATGCCCAGAGCTGTGCACTCGCTCAGGAAAGAACTGAGGAAGCCCTAAGCTGTTGCCTCTGCTGACCCTGAGGCTTTGTGCAGAGGTGCAGGTGGGGCCAGCAGCTGCCCCGCGGAGTGTCGCAGCCATGCTCAAACAAGCACACAGAGGCTCTCGGCAAACACTGGTTGCCTGCAGGTGCTTGAGGAAATCTCTGTCCCACCATTAAGCTAACCAAGCAGAGAGCATGGCGGGCACACATGATAGAATGCACACGTCACAGAATTAGATCAGACAATTCACTGAAGAAACAAACAGCAGCAAATAGCAACGAACACAAAGCCTACAGTGGTACAAGTACCTGATTTCCAAAACTGTCACTTTATATTGTGTAAAGAGAGAAATTTTCAACAAAAAAGTTACAAGATATATAACAAAATGAGAAAGTGTGGCCTATACACAGGAAAAAAGGCAATAAATGGAGACTGTCCCCAAGGGAGCCCAGCTGTTGGACTTACTAGACAAAGACTTTAAATCATTGTGTTTTTTTTTTAAATTCTTTTCTTATTACATCAGGATCTCTTTATTTTTTAAAAAAATTTTTAATGTTTATTTTTGAGAGAGACAAAGACAGAGCATGAGTGGGGGAGGGGCAGAGAGAGAGGGAGACACAGAATTGGAAGCAGGCTCCAGGCTCTGAACTGTCAGCACAGAGCCCGATGCGGGGCTTGAAATCACAAACTTCAAGATCATGACCTGAACCAAAGTCGGACCCTTAAACGACTGAGCCACCCAGGTGTCCCTTGACCTGTAGTTTTCTTAAAACTTGTTATTCTGAACTGGTCTTAGACTTACTTGAACTATTACAATTGGAGACACTGCTGAGCTATCAGCAAAGCCTGACTACCCAGATGTCTGGAGTTCATCCTCTGTGGGAAGTCCCCACCTCACTCTGTGCTCCCTGGGAAGCCCAGCCAGGTACTTGGGCCCTGGCAGACAGCAGCGGGGGGCTGGGCTTGCTCCCGGTTAAGCACCTGGGTCCCTCCTTACCCAGCTGCCCATTGTAGCAGCCTCCCAGAAGCACGTGGGAATCTTTGGGGTTGTACTCCAAGGTGACAAGAGGTGACGATGGCTTCAGGACGATTTCAGGCTTGTTGGGATTTTCTATAAAACAAACAAACAAATTGATCCCGCCAAGTCTGGAAAGAAAAGAACGGAGTCAAACAGTTTAACCCTTCCTGAGATGGGCGATGGTAGGGGGATGTCTGGAAGTCCCTCCTGTCTTTCTCCAGGCTGCAACCTCTAGGTCCTGGGGGCCAGAATCTGGCACTCTTGGCCCTAGGGGCTCTTTTAGTGGTCTTATTTTTGGTAATCAGCAGCGTGTGTGTGTGCGTGTGCACGCACACACATTTTGGAGATTCGGTAGGAAACTGGGTTTTGACCCCAAGGTTTTTCCATAAATCCAACTCTCCCTGACTTCTCCAAACCAATTTCTTTGTATAGTGGGGCTAATGAAGGAGTCCACCCCCCCCCCTTGCCCCCAGGGCTGCTCAAAAGCATAATGTGCTCAGTTCTGAGCTTGGCACTCACACCTACTAATAACAGCTAACGTTTATTTTCACAATGGCCACAGTGACGGGATGTCCTACAGTGTATCGTCCACCATCGCTGGCCACCTGACAAGGCTCGTGCCCTTAGAGTGAGTGCTTCTGTCAACAACGGTCCCTGCTCCCATTGCCCCTACTGGCCATGAATTAAGGACCAATGCCAGGAAAGTGGGACAGAGGTGAGTCTCCTTCTCAGTCCGCTGGGGACTCTATCTGAGTCTGTGGAGTCTAGGATTGGGATTCCATGGGGTTTGGTCTTGAATGCCCTGATCAAGGATCTGGAAATGAAGGGAGTTTCCTGCTTCTGATATGGCTCTGGTTTGGCTGCTCCTGAACCCAGACAAGGAAGGGATGGGCAGCTTCCTGGGGTCCCTGGTTCCTCCCTAGAAGGGACCTGCCCTGTGAGAGTCCCCTGCCTGTGGCTTCTACCTTCCACTCTTGTGCTTTGCTGGCCTCTGCCCTGCCCCCTCAGTTTTCCTGGACCCCCGGACCCTTCCACTTCTCACCCAGGTCCCAGATGTACGATTCATGGCTCATGCCCTCAGGCGCACGTTGAAAATTCAAGCAAGAATATGCCACTGCCAACTTTCTGTTGCCATCAGGGTGCCAGGAGAGGTGCGTGGCTGACCGCTTGATTACCTGGGGATCCCTTTACAGGAGAGGGCAGAACACTGGCATGGAAGGCTCCCCACACCTCTTATTTACTCAGTTATATCTCTAAAAAATTCAAACGTATTTAAGCAATCACATTCACTCGGAGAAATTGATTTTTAAGAACAAAGTTTAGAAGAGCCCTTAAGCCAAACCTGGATCTCACCACCCATAAATAGAAGGTAATAATAAAAACTAAACCAGTGGGAACAAAATATCAAATTCCAGTCTGATATTTCCACTTGCTGAAAGTTTTGAGCTTGAGGCCTGATTTCCCACTGCTATTACAACGAAAGGGGAAGAGGAGAATCCAGCAATCCTCCTCCTTGGTATTTGCCCAAAAGAGTTGAAAACTTTTGTCTAACAAAACATTTCAGGTGAATGTTTCCAGCAGCTTTGTTCATAGCTGCCCAGACTTGGAACCAACCAAGACATCTTTCAGGAGGTGGATGGATAGATAAGCTGTGGTCCATCCAGACAGGGGAATATTATTCAGCATTAAAAAGAAACGAGCTATCAAGCCATGAAAAGACACAGTGGAAACATCATGCACGTCACTAAGTGAAGGCGACCAGTCGGTAAAAGGCCACATACTGTATGATTCCAACTATGTGACATTCTGGAAAAGGCAAAACCGTGGAGACAGTAAAAAGATCAAGCGTTAGCCAAGGGCTTGGGGGAAGGGAGGGATGACTAAAAGGAACGTGGGATTTTAGGGCAGTGAAACTATTCTATATGATACAAAACCCACTGAGTGGGGCGCCTGAGTGGCTCAGTCGGTTAAACATTCGACTTTGGCTCAGGTCATGATCTCACAGTTCGTGGGTTCAAGCCCCGCATCGGCTCTGGGTTGACAGCACGGAGCCTGCTTCAGATTCTATGTCTCCCTCTCTCTCTCTGTCCCTCCCCGGCTGTGCTCTGTTTCTCTCTCTGTCTCAAAAATAAACAGATATTGAAAAAATTAAAAAAACACCCCACAGAGTATGCAACACAAAGAGTGAGCCCTAATGGAAACAATGGACTTTGGGGTGCCACAGGTTGACTCTTGTGTCCCCCAGATTCATATGTTGAAACCTAATGTCCAATGTGATGGTGTTAGGGGGGTGGCTGTGGGAAGTGATTAGTCCTCAATAAAGGGGCTCCAGAGAGCCCTCTCACCCCTTCCGCCATGTGACTTCCGGCAGTGAAAAAATGGCCGCCTATAAACCAGGAAGTTGGTCTTCACCAGACACAGAACCCAACCACCTTGATCTGGGACTTCCAGCCTCCAGAACTGTGAGGAGTAAGCTTCTGTTGATTATAAACTACCCAAGTTATGGTACTAAGTACCAGAATGCTGGTTCCTGAAGGTGAAAAAAGGCCCCACCCTGGGGCAGGGTTTTGTTGATGGTCAGGAAGGCTGTGTGGGCTCGGGGCGGAGGGGGCGTGTGGGAACTCGCCTACTTTCTGATCAGTTTCGCTGTGGGCCTGAAACTGCTCTGAAACATCAACTCTTCAAAAAAAGAGGGGAGGAAGGAGAATGAGCAAGAAGTAAAAAAGAATTAAGCACTTAATGGCCCAAACTGAGACTTTGCCCACGAAGTAATCAGAAGGGATGAAGGAAAGTGGAAAGCAAGATACCCTTCTTGCCCTGTGATTTCTCCACTTCACTCCTCCTCAGGAGCACGGTTAGAAGGCTGGGATCTAGGAGACCTTAGTTCCATCCCTGGTTGGGTCACCCCTTCCCCCTCCCGTGTGCCCTGGGCACCCGCCCCTCCCTGAAGTCAGTCCCCTCATCTGTCAAACATACAGGTTGAATGGGATAATTTCTTTTTTTTTTAAGTGTTTTTTAATTTATTTTGAGAGAGAACATGCACACACGCAGGGGAGGGGCAGAGAGAGGGGGAGAGAGAATCCCAAGCAGGCTCCAGGCTCAGTACAGAGCCCAACGTTGGGCCAGATCTCACCACCATCAGATCATGACCTGAGCTGAAATCAAGAGTCGGACCCTTAACCGACCGAGCCACCCAGGCACCCCTGTGAGACGAGTTCTAATCTATCATCCTGCTAAGGTATCCACATGTGAGGTCAGACCCCAGTAGGGCTGGGGCAGCAGGGAGGACAGCCCTCGCCCCTCCCCCCTGGCCCCTCTCCCAGAAGTGCTTGCTCCTATTCTGCACACCACAACTCAGCCCTAGATCACAAAAGGGTCCTTCCTAGTTGTGCTGGGACTGGGTCAAGTACTTCCCAGGACCCTCAGTGAGCCATGGTAGCAAAAGGAATCCCCCCGAGTTGGCATTTGAGACTAGTCCCTTCCAAAATCACAGGTATATAAACGTATTTTAAACAAAAAAAAATAGTGCTACGCTACACGCTGTTCTGCATCTTGCTTGTTTTGCTTCACAAAGTAAATCTTGGAAACACTCCCCAGCAGGCTGCCTCCTTCATCCTGACATGTGCGTGCTATCCCCCGGGTAGGCGTGCCAGAATTGCTCGAAGCACTCCCCTACCGATGGGCTTAGCTTGGTTCCAGCCTCTGGCTAGAGTGCCTTCTGCTGCAGTGAGCGTCCACACACACGGTGACTTCACACACGTGTATCTGTGGGATCAAGTCCTGTTGTCAAGCTTCTGTCCTTGGAGGTCATCACCAGGTACACTCCCACGAGTGTGGGATGAGGGTCCTGTGGGCCCACAGTGCTGCTGGGTCACTGATGGTCCATACTTTGGACTCATTGTGCCCTGCGTGACTCAACCCGGCTTGCACACGGCTTTGCAAATTCACTTAGTCTTTCCCTGGACTCTGTCCTCTCTTTCCATCAACCAGACCCGCCCCCAGGGTGAGGACCAGTTGGTTGCTGGGTGCTCTGTTGCTCTGCTCCCTACAAAGCTCAGAGCACAGAGGGCATTGCACCCACGGCATGGAGTGATCGGCAAAGAGTGACCTTGGGAAGCACCCAGCCACAGGGGTGGCAGAGAGCGTCCCGACACCTGCCTAGCTAGGGAGGTACCTTAAAACATTGATGGTTTTAGCTGAAGGGGCCTCATCTGTCACCTCCACCGCATCCTCGTCATCAAAATACTCCTGGTAGATGTCAATGGCATTATTCTGCTTGATGCAGTGCTCCATGATCTGAGGAGAAAACATCAGGAGTTCTTAGCAGGAAAGAGAGGTACCTGCAGCCTGACCAGGCTGAGATGGCAAGAAATATCTAACGGTCTTTCCCAGCCTTCCAGCCCGTTGCATTTTCAGTGGGGGCAGCATTGCTTCCAAGGGAAAATTCGTCTTGGAGGGTGAAATATTACTTTTCATGCATAAAACACAGATATACATACAGTACATAAAGAAATATGCCAATGGGATTAAAATTTCATGGGGGAGGCAATTAGGAAAAACATGAAAAGACTCGTTGGGGGACAACAATGAAAAAAAGGTGAAGAAACACGCCTCCAGTCGCACAGAACTGGTAATCGCTCCATATACAGCACCAATCTTCTGCCTCCACCACCCAGAAGGCCCTCTCCATTTTTCCAAATGTCCACCAAGGAAAAACCTCAAGCTCAGGTGTCTCCTCTTCCAGGAAGCCTTCCCTGATCCCTTCAGCGGGAAATTGGATCTCCCTCTTTACAGAGCAAAATGGCAAGAGTCATCCCTCATAGCATGTCTTTCTACGTTACACGGTGATATCTCTGTATTTGTCTCTGACCTCCAATGGATTATGATAAACTCTTTGGGGCAGGATGCCTGTGAATTTTATTTTTTGCCATCTCTCCTGTGCCTGGCAGAGACTACAGGCTCAGTCCAAATGTGCCGAATGAATGAATGATCCCTGCCGGCACGCAGCTCCTGGGTGGGGTTCTTTGGAGTCCTTCTTGCTCAAGGGGAGCACCTGTCAGACTCCTCCTCAAGCCTGTTCAGCCCTGGTACCTTCCCATCTTCCCCTTTGGTCTGTTGTGGTGGACTGGTCTGCCTGCTCCCAGACAGAAGGTTCCTTAAGGTACCTAGTGATGTTCGTCCGCGTAGTGGCAGGAGCGGAGCCCGGGGCCAGGCAGGTGGGGCACCGCAGTGATGGAAGCCTTACCGAGCCAAGCTGCGTGATGGCGTTGATGTAGTTCTCGTCCTTCTCCACCTTCTTCCGGAACCGGATCGTCTGCTCCAGCTCCAGGGGGTTCACATCCTTGGGCCAGCCCCCCTCCACGTGGTTAATCCCCCGGGTCTCCATCTCAAACCGCTCTGTGTTGACCTACACAAAGCCCCAGGTGAGAAGATATCTGCCTGCCCCGGGTGTAAACATTAGGCCATGTCCGCAAACCAGGATCCTGGGGCTGCCTGCCCGTGGGCCCTGAGCACACAGGGAGGGATCATAATAAACGTTAAAAAAAATTAAAAAAAATAAAAGATTGTGGTAAAAGACATGCAATATAAAACCTCCCATTTTAACCATTTAAAATTTTTTTAATGTTTATTTTTTTTTTTTGAGACAAAGAGAGACAGAGCATGAGCAGAGGAGGGGCAGAGAGAGAGGGAGACACAGAATCCGAAACAGGCTCCAGGCTCTGAGCTGTCAGCACAGAGCCTGACGTGGGGCTTGAACTCACGAGCTGTGAGATCATGACCTGAGCCGAAGTCGGATGCTTAACCGACTGAGCCACCCAGGCGCCCCCCCCCCCCCATTTTAACCATTTAAAAATGTACGATTCTGTGGCATGAAGGACAATTCATATTGTTAGGCGACCACCAACACTGTCTAGTTCCAGAACGTTTTCATCACCCTAAGTGGGGCCCCCAAAGCCATTAAGCAGTCACCCCCCTCCTCTTTTCCTTTCTAAGCCAGCGCTCACGAAAGGTCTAAATCGTCCAAGGATGGAGATGTGTCAAGAGACCCCAGCACGTGTGGCCTTCGCGGTGGCCATCCTGTTGAGTCAGCCACACTGTGGACAAAATCGCCCCGGTCCCCGTGACAGCAATTAGCCCTGGGAGAGCAAGAGACTCAGTGTGTTTGAACCGTGCGTTATTGGAACCTCCCACAACGTGTTTTGGCCGAATCAAGTGTGATTTTCACCCGGATGATTTGGGACATGACAAAGCGGGTTCTTCTCTCCTGCAAACTAGTTTTGTCTCCGCAGTGCCTGGCATAGTCCAAGGCGGATCGTGGGCTCTAGACAGGCAGGGAGCTCCGACTGCAGTGTGACGCCCAGTTCTCTCATCACATCATCAGCCCCTCTGACCAGAACTTTCCATGGCACCCTTTCCTTTCCACCAGTTGGGCAGGCGCCTGCCGATCTGAATCCTTGCCCCCTCAGGATACCTCTCCCAGCTGTACCACATGCCTAAGACGACTTAGAGGTGAGACCAGAGCCCATGGGAGAGAGAACATCTTGATTCCCATTCACCTGGCCCAGGGAGTGGCTGGTGCTGGGTCTTTTCCCGCCCCAGGCACCGTGGTGGGTCGTGGGGGCGTTTCTGTCCTCATACTTCCAGCATCCTCCCTGGGCCATTCTAACTGGCTTCCAGTCACCCAGATGGAGCCACCCAGTCCCACTGACCACCCTGGCTGGCCATCCTGCCAGACCCCACCTTCGCTGGCCCAGGCCCCGGGGCCAGGGACCCACCTCGTGTTCTGACATGCTGGTGGAGCACTGGATGCCCGTGTCCACGGGGTTCCGCTCCACGAACTGCTCTGCCAGCTCAGGGTTGGGCGGGATGTTGATGTTCAGCTCGGCCTGGCGGTCGGAGAAGTTGCATTGCTTCCCGAACTCGCTTCGCTTCTTGACATACACGTACACGATCTCCATGGTCTCGGCTACTGCAGGGGCAGAGGAAGGGTGTGAGGGGCTGCTTCCCTGGCTGCTTCCCTGTCCCCCCGGGCCTCACCGGGGGCGGCTTCCAGGTTCCTAGTCTGGTTGGGGGGGAAGGGTCCTAGGAGATTTGTTCAGAAGCTGCGTCTGCACTTTTAGAAAATATTTATTGGGGCGCTCGGGTGGCTCATTCGGTTGAGCATCCAACTCTTGATTTGAGCTCAGGTCATGATCTCACAGTTTCGTGAGTTCAAGCCCCGCATCGGGCTCCGTGCCGACAGTGCGGAGACTGCTTAGGATTTTCTCCCTCTCCTTTTCTCTCTGCCCCTGCTGGGTGCACTCTCTCTCAAAATAAATAAATAAACTTAAAAAATCATTTACGGAAGGGTGCCTGGGTGGCACAGTCGGTTAAGCATCCGACTCTTGATCTCTGCCCAGGTCATGATCTCACGGTTCGTGAGTTCAAGCCCCGCATGGGGCCGTGTGCTGATGGTGTGGAGGCTGCTGGGGATCCTGTCTCTCCTCTCTGACCCGTCCTTGCTCGTGCTCTCTCTCTCTCTCATAATACACAGATAAACTTAAATAATAAAAGATCATTTATTGAGTACTGAGTACCTGCTAAGCATTGTCATGTTCAGTTCTTGCAACTGCCCTTTGAGGTAGACAATAAAATCACCATTCTACCTTTCAGGAATCTCATACTTAGCGATACCCTGGGTGTCTTGCCCAGGACCACGTATGTAGCTAGTAAGCAGTTCAGCTGCTCTGCCTGACTCCAAAGCTCTTACCAAATGATGCAGTTTTTACCGAGCTAACATGTTTACTGGGAGGCAGGGAGAAACACTGATGGTGATTATGTTGAACTAAATCTCCGGCCACGCCCTGGATCTGACCCTACAGCACACAGATAGGAGAGCCCCAGACCTCTCTGGAAACTCTCCCACCCAACCACCCGATTGTCCAAAAGGCCACCCACCCCTTCCCAGAGTTCTAGGTTACTGGGTGCTACCCTTCACCGCTCCTTCACCGCTCGAAGGGGGGCCCTTCCGGAGACTCCCCTCTACATCACTCCGACCGCGATGGGGCTGGGAGTCTGCCTGAGAAGGGGAGAGACTGCCAGACCACTTCCTCCACAGGCAGAACAGTGGGCCTTTGAAAGACTGGTTGGGCAGGGCACAGTGTGGAACTGGAAAGCAGACTGGGCTGGGCATTGACTTCAAGTTCTGGCCCTGCCACTTGCCAGCTGCTTGACCATGGCTAGGCCACTCTCTCTGCCCCTCTCTGGCTTGTGCTCCCTCTCTCTCAAAATAAATAAACTTAAGAAAAAACTAATTACATAGACTTCTCTTTAAAAATTTTTTTTTGATGTTTATTTGTGTGTGTGTGTGTGTGTGTGTGTGTGAGAGAGAGAGAGAGAGAGAGAGAGAGACAGAGTGAGAGCCAGGGAGGGGCAGAGAGAGAGAGGGAGACTGAATCCGAACCAGGCTCCAGGCTCTGAGCTGTCAGCACAGGGCCCGACGTGGGGCTTGAACCCACGAACCGCGAGATCATGACCTGAGCTAAATTCAGATGCTTAACCGACTGAGCCACCCAGGCGCCCTGAATTACATAGACTTTTCTAGGAATGCATAGGTTTTGTGAATGCCAGACTTCATGCTTTACATTTGTTCTCATAGTTTCCCTTACTTCACCTACTCATTTGGCAAACATTCACTCAAAGCTGAATAATCAAGAAAGCGTGGTACTGGCATCAGAATAGACATATGTATCGATTGAATGGCATTGAGAGTTTAGAAATAGACTTTGATACTTATGGCCAACTGACTTTTGAAAAAGGCACTAAGGCACCTTATCAGAGAAATGACGGTCTCTTCAACAAATGGTGCTGGGCCAACTGGATGTTCCCATGCGAAAGAATGACCGTGGACCCCCTACCTCACGCCACACACACAAATTAACGCAAAATGGATCTCAGGCACCAGCGTAAGAGTGAAAACTAAGGAGAGAAACATAGAGGGAAATCTCCGTGACGCTGGTTCTTTAGACATGGCATCAGATTCTTTAGACATGGCATCAGAAGTATGGTCCATAAAAGCAAAAACAATGATAAATTGGACTTCTTCTGAATTAAAAGCTCTGCACCTCAAAATATAATATCAAGAAAATGAAAAGACAAGCCACAGACTTGGAGAAAATATCGGCATATTGGGTCTGATAAAGGACTTGCATCCAGGATACACAGAGACTTGCGGGGTCCCGGGCGCCGTGGACTTCAGATTAGAGGTTCCCTCACTGCATGCTCCCCACAACCCCCCCCCCAAACTCACAATTCTCATTCTACATATGAAGAAACCGATACCTGGAGAGTTCAAACACCTTGTCAAAGGTGGTGGGTCTTAAGTTGAGGCAGAGTGGGGGCCCAGACACGTCTGGCTCTACGGCAGAGTGATTCTTAGCCTTGGCTACACAGAAACTCCCACAAGGCTTTACAAAATCACAACCCTCAGGTTAAACTGCAGACAAACGAAATCAGAATCTCTCGGCAGTAGGTGTTAAACTCCCGGGTGAATCCTAGCGTACAGCCAGGGTTGAGGAGCACCGATTTAAAGTGAGGGTTCTTAATTTCTCAGCCAGCATGCCCCAAACCTGGGATGTTCATTCAAACTATGGAGGTTCCCAGGCCCCTCTTGCAAATGTGGACTGTATGTCTGGGGCGGGGCCTGGCAATTTGTGCTTTTCACAATCTGGGTGAATATTACGACCAGACGTGTGTCTAAGCTGCCTCCTCTTACCTCCAAGGCTGCAAGGTGCCAGACCAGTGGGCCCTGGCTACTGGCACCTGAGATGCAAGGCCAAGAGCTATTGTGATAGCCCAGAAGCACTTGCCTGGAGTGGCCTTGGGCCTTGGAGCCGCTGGGGTAGGAGTGAGGGAGTGAGGGTTATCCTAGGTCCCTTTGCATCCACGTATGATGTTCCTCGAAGGCAGCGTCATCCCAGCCCGCTTCCAGCCCCAGAACAGCTCAACCTGAGTCAGACTCACAGGAAACAGGATCTCCCGCTCTTTCTCCTGGTCTGGAGACTCTCTTGTAACCCGGGAAAGGTAGAGGCCATGGCTTGGACAGCAGAGGATGGGAACAGAAACACAAGTGGCAGAAGTTGCCCCAGTGTGTCCATTCTACACGGGCAAGGGTAGGGCCTTGTGAAGACGACGGTCAGTTCTCGCCTTCACCAGCACCCTGCGGAGGGGCCACAGCGCTACTCCTGGGCCCCCACAGTGACGACGGGCTGCCTGTCTCTCCCTCTGGTAAAAGACACTTGCTGCAAAAGCCAGTTCTCTGGGGACACAAGGAGGCTTAAGAACGTGAGGAAACTCCAGGGGCGCAAAAACAGCCTCTTTAGCCCAGATCATATGTGAAACAGCTTCGCTTTCCTCCTTGGTGCCTCCCAAGGCCAAGCCAGGGGCGAGAACAGAGGCATTGTTTTCTATCTGGTGGCAGACAGAGGGGACATTTAAAGGCTGGCCCGGTGACGGGACGACAGCTCATTCAGGGACCCAGAGTGAGCTCTTTCTCCCAAGCCGGCAGGGCCCGAAGATGAATAGCGAGGTCAGAGCAGGGGTCTCAGGAGGTCTCTCCCCGCCCTGGTGAGACAGAGGCCGCCGGCTGCAGAGCTGTCTTCCTGTAGGGGGGGGGGATGGCAGGGGGGGCTTCCAAGGGAGGTGGGGGCAGTACTGCGGCTCTTTGGGAGTTTGGGGAGGGGTGTCCCCCACCCGTGGGAACCTAGAGACCCAGGGGCAAGCGGGACTCTGCAGCGAGTCTCAAACATAAGAACACGTCTGGCTGGGGACGTGCTGGCGTGAACATCAGAACTGCAACCGTCTCCCGCGTGCCAGGACGGTCAGACTGGGACCTCCAGCAGTTACAAAAACTCCTCTCGCGTAATAAGGCGCACCGTGATTCCTGGAAAGAACTTCCCTCGACTTAAGAGAAAGTGTGTTTTCCAAGCTTGGGTGGGGCTGAGGGAGCCGCGGGGCGGAGGGGCTCCGTTTGGGAGCTTAGTGTAGAGGCAAGAGGAAGGTGGCTGGCCTTCCCTCCGCGCTGGACTCCACGCGATATAGACGCGAGAACATTTTCCCCTTCCTTGTGGTCCCTGGGGCAGCCCTTAGTCTTTGTGCCTGGGACTGATGGCCTCTATGTGGCCTCTATGTGGCCTCTGTGTGCCCCTGGCTGGGCAGAGGAACACAGGTGGAGAGCTTCCTTCCCTCTTTCTTATGTCCTTGTGCACCTTCTGGAATACGGGGTCCTTCAAATGAGACAGACCTCGCTAGGAATCCACCCCGCCCTCCCTCACCAGGGCATCCCACCAGGGCAATGCTAGGCACACTGGGGTCCACCTGGGGTGAGCTCCAGGTGGAGGGGGAGGACAGGCAGAGGTGGGAGGAGGTCCCCAGAACCGAAGGGTGCTGTGTTGGTGGTAACCTGCTCTCCCCACTACAACACTGCCTCCTTGAGGGCAGACTGTGGTCTTTTCATCCACCGTCATCCCCAGTGCCTGGTGCAAGAAGGAGCCCAACACTCCCACTGTGAGCATGCTGAGGGCCAGCAGGGTCCCAGGGCTCTCTCCTAGAACTCTCTCTCCCCTCCTTTTCCTTTTCTGATTGGAAAAACAAAGCAGAGCTAGGGGTGAGAGGGGGAATCACAGGGTCTGAACGCCCGAGAATGCACTTCTGTGGTTCAAGAGAGTGTGATCAACTTCGAACGCGTTGCAGGAAGGTGAAACTAAGCGTGTGACCTTGAACGTGGTATCCCAGTGGGCATAAGGAGCGCCTGGGTGGCCCAGTCCTTTAAAAGCCTCCGACTCTTGATTTCGGCTCAGGTCGTGATCTCACGGTTTGTGGACTCGAACCCTGCATCCAGCTCTGTGCTGACAGCACGGGGCCTGCTTGGGATTCTGTCTCCCTCTCTCTCTCTGCCCCTCCCCTGCTCGTTTTCTCTCTCTCAAAATAAAAATAAACTAAAAAAAAAAAAATGTCCCCCTCAGGTTGAGGAGTAAATAAAATCATGCATTTTTGGGGGACCTGCTGCCTAGTCTGTGCTCAGTAATTTTGAAGTCCCTTCCCTCCTTTCTTATGAGAAAGCCCACCTCCCTCCAGTTCAGCCCAGACTCTACTTTCCTGCCAGCCAGCTGTGAACCCTTTAGAGGTCTCCCTCCCTCCAAGAGACCAGGGGATCAGGGCCAGACCGACTGGGAGCAGGGGGTGTAGGAGGCAAGGTGACCAGAACCTGCGTGGTCCGGTGAGTCGCGAGGACTGAGGGCAGCCGGGACGAATGGGCGCGGACACCTGGCCCCCCACCCTCCGGCAGAGCTGTCCCAGGAGGCTGCCCCCACGGAGAGTTTCTGGCACTGTCGCTGATTATTACCCTCGGGGGCTCCCTGCTTCACTCTCCTCTCCTCCTCAGCCTCGGCCTCCTCCCGGCCCGCGCCCTTACCCTCGTCCGCTCGCTCGCGTCGCCGCCTGGCCGCAAGGGAAGCACCTGAGCCCCCGCCACCGGGCTTCTCCAACTGCTCCGAGGCACGGCGTTTACCCGTTGCCTAGCAACCCCCCGGCTGGGCCTGGACGCGGGGGCGGCGGGCTCCCCAGAGCACGTGACTGCCCATCCCGCTGCGTCGGAAGCACTCCCTCTTGTGGAAGTCTCCAGAGTCGGGAGAAAAATTAACCAAGCCAATCAAACACTGGCAAGAGTAGACGTTTGTGTCATCTCTGCGAAGGTGCTTACCCAAGTCTACAAAAAACGCACCGGGCAAGATCCCGAGACGATGCAAACTATTGTAGACAGCGCCTCGGAAGTCATGCGCCCTGGTTGGTGATGCCGGGCTCTGCTACTTATTTCCCTGTCGCCTGGCAGGTGGTCTTCCTGTCCCTTCCGTCGGGTCCCTCAACCACTCACTGGGAATTAAACCCCCCCAGTCGCCCCTGTGCTACCCTATCCCGGGCACCTCGTGCAATAACCAAGCCCCGGAAAGTGGGGCGGGGTGTTTCCACAGCTTAGCTGCTGGTTGTAAACAGGCAGTAAGTGTTCACGGAATGCATGAATGAATACGATGAAGTTTCTCCTGGGGTTAAGGCAATGAAGCAAAATACTGTAAACAGGGAGCGGGTATGGGTGGGGGGGGGGGCTAGCTCACGTGGGTTTGAATCCCAGCTGGGCCATTTACTGATCGTATGACCTTGGGAGAGTTACTTTCTAAGACTCAACCTTCTTTAAAAAAAAATTTTTTTATGTTTGTTTATTTTTGAAAGAGAGAGAGAGAGGGTGCACGAGCGGGGGAGGGGGGGGGACAGGGGAGGTAACAGCAGACAGCCCGTGTGGGGGTCAAACTCAAGAACTGTGAGATTGTGACCTGAGCTGAAGTTGGACGCTCAACCAACTGAGCCACCCAGGCGCCCCGAGACTCCTGGGGCAGACAGTGACAGAACTGGGAGACACAACTGAGACAACACAGCAGGGTGCCCATGGCTGTCAGCTCTGGACTTCCCATCTCGGGGAATCAGGCTAACCAAGTTTAGGGATGGGTGCTGGAGATCTGGACGGGGGTAGACAGGGGATGTGTCAGCCCCCAAAGTGGGATTTGGGGTTGGAACTGGTCTTGACAAATGGTGATAAGTCGCAGGGGAAGGCGTGGGCAGAGCATTCCAGATTGGGGGGAGGGCATGGTGTATGCAAGGGAGGGGCATTTGTGATGGAAGAAAGACACTTGGGGGAGGTTGCCGCATCATTGTGGCAGGAGTTGACAGTCCCTGTAGGGGAGAAAATCAGAGAGGAATTTGCAAGGGCCAGCTGGGGCCAGTTTGTGGGGTGTCCTGAGAGGAAGGCTGAGGCATCTGGACAGCTCCCCGTGGGTTTTTGGAGCTGTCAGATTACAGGAAGAAAGCAAATGTCCCCGACTCTGGCTCCCCAATTTCTCCATAGTGTGTCTTCGCCACTAGTCACCTGCCTTTAACTGGGCAGGTGCAACAGAATTCCCAGCACGATGGCACTTTGCCCAAACATACTAACAAGCCCCACAGTGACGGCTGCCACCAACCCCCCCTCCCCTCCCCCCGGCCCTTGCTCCCACCAGCGTCTCTAAGCAAAGGGTTTCCTCGGGGTGGGCGCTGAGGGTGTTGTTGGCGGCTGGGTGCAGGAGCGTCTGAAAGCCCCACCGAACTGGCTTTGTGTGCTCGGAGGCACATCAGACCCAGACAAAACGTCCAGAAGAAACAGATCGGCTCCACAATGGAGCACTGGCTGGTTGGGGCTGGAAACATAGGCATCCTCCTCCCCCTCCCCCCCTCCCCAGCCCTGGAAAGGGGAGACCCTCTGTGCGCACATTATTCCCTGGGTGGGGAAGTGGGAGCAGCGTGCCTGCAGCCACCTTTCTCTTGGGATCGCAGTGATTTATTACAGGTTCCCTCCCCCCATCCTTCCCTGCACCCAGAAGGCCTCCAGTGCTTCCAACAGCCTTGGGCACCTCTGTTCTCTGGCAGAACAGCCGTCACCCCTTGGCAGGTCTGTCTCAGCCGCGCCGGCCGGGAAAGCCAGCATGAGGTCGTATCATTAGTTTGCACAGGGATCCCGTTAAAAACAATTTTCAATTCTCTCTGATCTGTGCCCAATCACAGGGGAAGGGACTACTGGAATCCTTGGCTGAAGGCACCCCCCCCCCTTTTCCCCCCCCTCCAGGCCAGTCCACGATCCATTGCACTGCCGTCTACCCCCACCTGTTCTTTTTCCGATTTTTTTCTATCATGGTAAAATACGCAGAACACAAAATGTATCACCTTAACCATATTTAAGAGTTCAGTTCAGCAGCATTAAGTGCACTTACAACGTTGGGCCACCGACCATCTCCAGAACTTTTTCATCTTCTATAACTGAAACTCTGTAGCCATGAAACCCTAACTCCCCATTTCCCCCTCCCCCACCTCCTGCCACCCAACAGTCCTACCTTCCGTCCCTATGATTGTGACTACTCTCAGCACCTCATAGAAGTGGAATCACACGTTGTCTTTTTGTGATTGGCTTATTTCATTCAGCATAATGTCTTCAAGTTTCAGCCAGGTTGTAGCTGGTGTCAGAATTCTCTTCCTTTTGGGGTGCCTGGGTGGCTCAGTCAGTTAGGCATCTGACTTTGGCTCAGGTCATGATCTTGGTTTGAGATCGAACCCCGCATCGGGCTGACAGTGCAGAGCCTTCTTGGAATTCTCTCTTTCTCTCTCTCTGCCTCTCCCTCACTCGTGCTTTCTCTCAAAATAAATACATAAACTTAAAAAAAAAAAAAGAATTTTCGGGGTGCCTGGGCGGCTCAGTCGGTAAGCATCCGACTTCAACTCAGGTCATGATCTCAGGTTCGGGAGTTCGAGCCCCGCATCGGGCTCTGTGCTGACAGCTCAGAGCCTGGAGCCTGCTTCGGATTCTATGTCTCCCTCTCTCTCTCTCTGCTCCTCCCTCGCTCACACTCTGTCTCTCTCTCAAAAATAAATAAACATTAAAAAAAATTTTTTTAGGGGCACCTGGGTGGCTCAGTCAGTTAAGCGGCCGACTTCAGCTCAGGTCATGATCTCACGGTCCGTGAGTTCGAGCCCTGCGTCAGGCTCTGTGCGGAAAGCTCAGAGCCTGGAGCCTGTTTCAGATTCTGTGTCTCCCTCTCTCTGACCCTCCCCCATTCATGCTCTGTCTCTCTCTGTCTCAAAAATAAATAAACATTAAAAAAATTTTTTTAAAGAATTTTCTTCCTTTTTAAAGACTGAATAATATTCCATTGCATGTATACATTGCATTTTGTTTATATCCACAGATGGACACTAGGATTGGTTCCGTTTTTTACTACTCTGAATAATGGTGTTGTGAACGTGGATACACAAACCTCTCTTCAAAAGTGTGCTTTGGGGTGCCTGACTGGCTCAGTCGGTGGAGCTTGTGACTCTTGGTCTCGGGGTTGTGAGTTTGAGCCCCACGTGAGGTGTAGAGATTACTTAAAAATAAAATCTTAATGCCCCTCTCCTGCTCGTGCTCTCTCTCTCTCAAAGATAAATAAATATTAAAAAATAAAATAAAATCTTAAAAAGAAACGGTGCTTTCAAATCTTTGGGAAGGAGAATTGCTGGATTCTATGGCAATTTTATCTGCTTGATAGAATTTATTAATTTTTCCAAGAGCCACCATACTGTTTTCTACAACAGCTGTGCCATTTTGCATTCCCATTGATAGAGCACAAGGGTTCCGGTTTCGCCACGTCCTTTCCAACAGTTGTTCTTTCCTGTCTCTTGATAGTCGCCATCCTAATGGATGGGAGGCAGGACTTTACCATAGCTTTGCTTTGCATTTCCCTAGCGATTAGTGATGGGGAACATGTTTTCATGTGCTTCTTGGCTGTTTGTGTGTCTTCTTTGGAGAAATGTCTACACAAGTCCTTTGTCCAGTTTTGAATCAGGTTTTATTTTGTTATTGTAGGAGCTCTTTATATATTCTGGATATTAATCCCTTATCAGGTACACTATTTGCAAATATTTTCCCCCATTTTATGGGTTGTCTTTTTGCTCTGTTGATAGTGTCTTCTGATGCCTCCAATTAAAACTTTTTCATGAATTAGGGGCACCTGGGTGGCTCAGTCGCTTAAATGTCTGACTTCAGCTCAGGTCATGATGTTACGGTTTGTGACTTCAACCCCCCATCCGGGTCTGTGCTGACAGCTCAGAGCCTGGAGCCTGCTTCAGGTTCTGTGTCTCCCTCTTCTCTCTGCCCCTCCCCTGCTTGCACTCTCTCTCTCAAAAATAAATGAACATTACAAAAAAAATTAAATTTTTTTTTTTCATGAATCCAACTTGTCTATTTTTTCTTTCATTGTCTGTGCCTTTAGGGTCATGCTCCAGAAATCACTGCCAAATCTGACGTTGTGAAGTTTTTACCTTATGCTTTCTTCTAAGAATTTTATAGCTTTAGGTCTTATTTTGAGGTCTTTGATCCATTTTTAGCTAATTTTTGCTGTATTTGCTTTTTGGTTAAGAGACCAACCTAATTCTTTTCCACGTAGATATCCAGTTTTTTCTTTTTAAGTTTATTTATTTATTTTGAAAGAGAGAGAGAGAGAACAGAGGAAGGGACAGAGAGAGAGAGAGAGAATCCCAAATAGGCTGTGTGCCCTCAGTGCACAGAGCCCAATGTGGGGCTTGATCTCGTAAACTGTGAGATCATGACCTGAGCCGAAATCAAGAGTCGGTTGCTCAACCAACTGAACGACCCAGGTGACCTGGATATCCAGTTTTTCCAGCACCTTTTGTTGAAAAGATTGTCCTTTCCCCCAATGAATTACCTTGACCTTGACCTTATTGAAAATCATTTGACCACACATGTGAGAGTTAATTTCTGGACTCTGTTTTACTCTGTTGGTCTCTATGTCTGACATCATGCTAGCATTACTCTTTTTTTTTTTTTAATTTTTTTTTAACGTTCTTATTTATTTTTGAGACAGAGAGAGACAGAGCATGAATGGGGGAGGGGCAGAGAGAGAGGGAGACACAGAATCGGAAGCAGGTTCCAGGCTCTGAGCCATCAGCCCAGAGCCCGACGCGGGGCTGGAACTCACGGACCTCGAGATTGTGACCTGAGTCGAAGTCGGATGCCTAACCGACTGAGCCACCCAGGCGCCCCTACTCTCTCTTTTAATTATTGTGGTTTTGCAGTAAGTTTTGAAATCAGAAGTGTGAGTCCTTCAGCTGTGTTCTTCTTTTTCAAGATCTTTTGCCTATTTTGGGCTTGAGGAGATTCCATATGGATTTTTAGGATGGGTTTTTCTATTTCTGCAAAAAAAAAAAATGTCATTTTTCAATAGGGGTTTTGTTGAGTCTGTAGATCACTTTGGGTAGGACTGACGTCTCAACAATATTAAGTTTTCCAATCTGTGAACATAGCATGTCTTTCCATTTATTTATTTATTTAATTTTTTTCAGCAATGTTTTATAGATTTCATTATACAAGACTTTCATTTCTTTGGCTAATTAAGGGCTTTGGGGGGGATACTATTGTAAACATAATTATTTTTTAAATTTCCTTTTCAGATTGTCCACTGTCAGTTTTGATTTACAGAAAAGTTGTAAAGATGGTGCAAAGAGTTCCCATACACCCCTGCTATGGTTGGAATGGTTATGTCCTCCCTGAATTTATATGTTGACGTCCTAATGCTCAGTGTGATGGTATTCAGAGGTGAGGCCTCTGGGAAGTGATTAGTCATGAGGAAGGTGGAACTGTCGTAAATGGGATTCCTGCCCTTATAAAAGAGACCCCACGGAACTCCCTAGCCCTTTCTACATGTGAGAACAGAGAAGAGGCACCACCTATGAGTCAGGAAGCCTTGTCTATTTGTAAACTCTATGAAGTCAAGGCCACAATTGCCTTAGACACTTCTGTAGTCCCAGGATTTAGAGAAGGTGATGTGCTTAGGCCAGGGGCGAGCAACCTGCAAACTACTTTAAGAGAGAGTAAATATTTTAGGCTGCAGGTTAAGGAGAAAAATCAAAGACATTTCATAGATACTTATACGACAAGAGAAAAACATCCCCATTGTTGGTTAGCGAAATTCAAAATATTATGCTGAGTATACTTTTTTTGGTAGGACAGGACTGTTGATGAGAATGAAATTCTCTGGAGGGGGGACAACACCTTGCTTCACTGAGACTCAGGATTAGTATTCTCTACTGTCAAAATCAGTTGCAAGTATTTGATTTTTAAAAAAACCATTAAAAAATACAAAAACTGCGCTCACAGGCCATACATGGCAACAGGTCAGACTAAGCTCACGGGAGGTAGTTTGCTGGCTCCTGTGATAAGCAATCAATGCATTTTTGAAGGAGGGAAATTGAAATTTGAAAGGGAGAAGAAAGGAAAGTAAATTCTCCTGACCTGGGTACATCTGTGAGGGGGCACACGAGGCCTCTTGAATGCTGACGGCTCCACCAACACTGTAGAGCCCAGAGGCAGTGATATTGCCCCCAGTTCTTTGAAACACGAGACCCCGAAACGTTAGAGGGGGCGAAAGCACGGCACAGCACAGTTCAGGGCTCCTGGAGAGGAGTCAGCTTTGGAGAAAGGACCACCCGGTCGCCGCTCCACACGGGGGAGTTGGCCCTGAACGACAGACTCAAACGCACACCTGTTCCCGGCAGAGGCTCCCCTTACAGAGGGCCGGATGTTCATTACTTCCTGTCGGGGAGCAGGTTCCTGGGTCTGGGGTCAGTGCTGTTCAGAGGTGTTTAGAAACGCCAAAGGCTGTGCTGGTGGGCCAGGCAGGCAGAACATGGGCGTGCTGGGCACCGAGGCCCTCTCACCCCACCCCTTTCCCTTGGTGAGAGATTGGTGCAGGCCAAGGCAGGAATGCGGGGGTGAGCGGGTGACACACGTGGGGACCCAAACCACCCTCAGCTGTGCATCCCCACGTGACCTCCTTCCCACTTCACGCAGGGCCTGCCTGCAGCGCGGGTCTCTCTGCAGCTCCCAGAGACGACGAAAGCCCCCAAAGTGAATCTCATCTGAGCATTGAACTGCAGTTACCTTTAAAGAAAAAATCAGATGGGGGGCGGGGGCGCCTGCGTGGCTCAGTCGGTTGAGCGTCTGACTCTTGATTTCAGCTCAGGTCAGGATCTCAAGGTCTGTGGGATCGAGCCCCACATTGGGCTCTGCGCGGGCAGCACAGAGGCTACTTGGGATCCTCTGTCTCCCCCTTTCTCTGCCCCTCCCGAGCTCGCTCTTGTGTGCTTCTCTCTCTCTCAAAACTAAAGAAACATTTAAAAGAAATCAGATTGGTTTCTCCACTGCTTCAAGCCTTTTCCCCGGTGCTCTTGGTTTCCTGAGACGAGGGAGAAAGGTGACTCTACACGGGGTGGGGGAAACATTCCTATTTGAGAAACGCCCTAGTCCTGATGCTCAGGTTTGAGGGACGCAGAGTTCTGAGTCTGGCATGTTCTGTGGTACACAGCCCTCTGTATCACACCTCAAGTGCTCCCAAAGGATGCATAATCTACTCCCTTCAGGAAGTTCCTTGCAAGGCAGTCACTTCTGGGAGCCTAGCTGCTGAACACAAGAGGCAACAGTGGCACGGGGCCACGGGCAGAGAGCCGGAGCCTGCCCTATGAAGGGTACAGAGCATCTCAGTGCCCCAGCCCAGAGGGATCGTGAAGTTTAACTAACAATTCACATAACTATCTGGGACAGTCCTCAGTACACTGCAGGTGCTCAATAAATGCCACTACTTATTACTGGCAACATTAAGAGCACTGACCTTCAGGGGGAACTTGGGAGAAAGACTGGGGCGGGGGAAACAAGGCCTGTCCTTGGTCCTGAAGAGTAGCCGGAGGCCACATGAGAGGTCCTGTGACATCCCTTCAATAGTCCTGTCTTGGGGCACCTGGGTGGCTCAGTCAGTTGAGTGTCCGACCTCGGCTCAGGTCATGATCTCACGGTTCGTGAGTTCGAGCCCCGCGTCGGGCCCTGTGCTGACAGCTCAGAGCCTGGAGCCTGCTTCGCATTCTGCGTCTCCCTCTCTCTCTGCCCCTCCCCCACTCATGCTCTGTCTCTCAAAAATAAACATTAAAAACAAGTTAAAAAATAACATTCAAGAAAAAAATCATCCCGCCTTTCAATCCTTGCACCGAAGTCACTGAAATCTGCCGAGAAGCCCTCCCCACCAAAACCCAGCTGGAAGGGAGCGCTCGGTGCCCCTGTCACTCCCGCAGCGGAGGCAGTTAGACGGAGTGCACGCTTTAGTACAAGTGGTTTATTTCTCCCCAGGTGAGGGCGCACATGTACCAAGCAGAAGTGCGCCCACCTGGCTCCTTCGGGAACCACCCGAAGGATTCTAGTTTAGTTTACATGCATTAAAAACAACTCTACAGTTGCCAACCACAAAATGTTAAGAAGCAACATCCTGACACCGCGGAGTTCCTACCTGCGTGCGACGTGGCCCCACACAGATATATTTACGGTACACGGGATGTCGAGGTTAACGCAGGTGAGACAGGAGTCCTGGATGCCCCGTGGCTCTGTTCTGTCCTGGGGCCGGGGCTGGGCGTGGACAGCCACGGTGCTGTGAGTGTTTTGATGGCAAAGTGGCTCTCCCCAAATGGAAATGGAGCCCTGGTTCCAAGCCACGCCTCCCCACGCCCCTGGCTTCGGGTGGGCAAGGCTGTGGGGGTTCCATGTCTCGCACTCTGAGTTGACAGGAGATTAGAAGCACCAGAGACCCTAACCCTGGATCCTCAGCAGGCAGGACGGTGGGTCATTATTTCCTCCTGGCCAACGAGCTCCTTCTCAGCGAGCAGGTACATCCCAGGACAACGGGATGGGTCCGGGGTTGGGGGGATTAAAGAGGCCTGTCTCAGGTCAAGACACAGTCGTCTCGTTTTGCTAAAACCTTTTACCGCAAACTTGCTCAAAGACAAAAGGGAGGGGCAAATTCACATGGGCATTCCCCGGAACAGGGGACTCTGGTCAGCTGTCCCTCTTTGCTTCCTTCCTGTTTTAAAGGGCCTCCTCTCCGACTGGGATGAACCCACATTCCCATCGAGCAGCAGCTTGGGACAGCGTGTCTCACTGATCTTGTACTTTGTTTCAAAACCCTCCCTCCCTGCAGATGCTTAAAGACCTGGCCGATGCCAGACAAATGTGCAGCCGGGGGTAAGGAGTGAGCCCCAAGTCTACTGTAAAAACTGGATGTGCTGTGAGTTTCAATTCTTTGGATAATCAAAGCATTCAAAACACCGGGAGGAAAAAAAAGTTAAAGTCGCTTTCAAAGTGTCTATTAATACCTGAGACTGTCCCTACCTGCGGCGAACGAACTCACAGCATCGATTCTGGAATGGAAGACAGGCGGGGAAGGGCGCAAAGGATGAGCAGAGAGTGGCTGCTGTTACCCACACTGCCCCCCGGCTCTCACCTACGAGGAGCCTACGAGGGACGAAGCTGTGGTCCCCCAGCCCTGGGACCACCCACCACACAGCCTCTCCAACACCTTCCCTCTGTGGTCCAGGGAGAGTCTGTCTGGTGGCTCCGGGGCACTGATTTGGACAGTGTCTTGTCTCATCAGGGACATCACCTCCCTTAAAGGCATCTCCTGATCAGCTCTTCTGCTTTTATCCCCGGGAAAATGCCGCCCATCAGTGGGCAGCCGAGAGGAGAGAGGGACTCAGGGAGGGTGGTCACCCGGACTTCCGGCCATGTTAGCAAGAGGCACGGTCCTGGCAATGAGAACCATACAGCTCTCAGGTGGTGACGCCCGACCCTCCTTACTGCCGCTCCCCAACTGGCGAGGGTGGGATGTGGGGGTGAGCAGAACGAGGCTCCCCGCTTCGGCGTGGCGAAGCACCTGCGGGCGTTTCCGGTGTGGACAGGAGAGCAGAGGAGGGAGAGGCTGGCCCGAGTCACGGGTCTTCTGTCCGCCTGGGCCTTTGGTCAGGAATCTCAGCCAAGCCCGTGCTGACTCTCCCTGCTTCTCTGCAGCCCCAGGAGCCTGCCAATCCCGTGGTCCTGCGTCCAGTCTCCAGACGCCTTTGGTTTCTATTGAAGAAATGCGTGCGTTGGCATTAATTAAAAACCAAAACAGATCAAGGAGGCAGGAACCTCTGCGGAACGCGTGTTAGGCTGGAAACTCATTCCCGTAGTGCCTCAGGTGCTCATCCGCCACGGACAGGTAGGTGGCCCTCATGCTGGGAGAATACTGTGGGAGAGAGGGGGAGGGGACGAGTCAGAACAGGGTCACCTGTTACAGTGAAATCAGACCGTACTAGCAAAGGGGCCGGGGCTTCTCAGGGAGCGGGGGCCGGGCCAGTCTTTATCACAGGCATCGTGGGGACTGGACCAGAGTGGCTTGGGCAGGCTTCACTGCTAGCCATGCTTCCGGTCCCGGGGCCATCAGGACGTCTGGCTTCCAGCATCAGATGTGAGATGCACACACAGACCAGCCACCCTCCCTCTGCTATGGCTGCCACGTCCACTCCAGGCCACACCACTGCCACTGGGGACAGCATCGGGGTGCACCAAGGCACTGGGGAACCTGCCTCCTGAGTAGCTGAGGGCACAGGCCCAGAGATTCAGAGACCCAGGTTCAAATCCCAGTTATGCATTTTACTCATCCCGTGACCTTGGCTGAGGCTTTCCAACCTCTGCGAGCCTCAGTTTCCACATCTGCAATCAGGGATCTAGGAGCACCAGGCGGTAACCGTGCAAGAACGAGATGCTACGAAACAGGCAAGACACCTCACACAGCGCATCTCACACACTTGGCCCAACGTTACAAACACCTGGGAGCCTAACAGTTCCTGATGCTCGGGCCACGCCCACCAGTTTTGTTTTGTTTTGTTTTTGAGGTAAAACCCACATAACAAAATTAACCACCTTCAAGTGCCACCAGCACTTTTTTTTAAAGTTTATTTAGTGTTGAGAGAGAGAGAGAGAGAGAGAGAGAAAGAGTGAGAGAGACCACAAGTGGGGGAGGAGCAGAGAGAGAGAGAGGGAGACACAGAATCGGAGGCAGGCTCCAGGCTCTGAGCTGTCAGCACGGAGCCCGACGCGGGGCTCAAACCTACAAACTGTGAGATCACGACCTGAGCTGAAGTCGAACGCTTAACCCACTGAGTCACCCAGGGGCCCCACCATCAGCATGTTTTCAAAAAGCTCTTCCAAATGCAGCCAAGTCGGAGAAGCACTGACCTAACACAAAGTGTGCTCAACGGACGTCCGTTAGCGACTGCTCGGGGAGCACAGGCCTCCAGCTGGGGGGGGCGGCGGGGATGGGTGCTGGGGCTCTTTAACCCAGCGGTTCTTAACCATTTCGCAACATCTAAGACATTTCTGGTCATCACACCTGGGGGGTAGGGAGAGTGGGCAGAGGCCAGGGATGCAGGTAAACATCCTACAGCGCCCAGGACAGCCGCCCCCCACAGAAGGACCCAGCCCGTCAGTAGAGTGGGGGAGGAAGCCTGCTTCAGACTGTGGGGGCTTCTCCAACCTGCAGCCCCAGCTTTCCGCGTGAACCCATTAGAAACGCAGATTTCCCGAATCAGAAACGGGCTGGGCCCAGGATCAGGGCGCCTGGGTGGCTCAGGAGGTTAGGTGTCTGACTTTAGCTTGGGTCATGATCTCACGGTTCCTGAGTTCGAACCCTGTGTCGGGTTCTCTGCTGTCAGCGCACAGCCTGCTTTGGATCCTCTGTCCCCCTCTCTCTTCCTCGCTCCCCTGCTCTCTCTCTCAAAAATAAACATTAAAAACAAAAACAAAACAAAAAACAGGCTGGGCCCAGGACCCTGTGTTGCAACATGTCCCCCGGGAGATTCTGATGCACACTCGAGTCTGAGCATCTCCCCCTCGAAGCACTGTTTCCCGAACTTCCTTGATGATAAGGATCACCTGGCTGCTCGATGCACTTAGAACTTCCCAGGTGCCTTCCCTGGACAGTCTGCGTCAGTGAGTCTGGACTGAAGTCCTGGGATCGGTATTTGTCACAATTGGCCTGGATCATTTGTGTCCGTCAAATCTAGGACATGGTGCCTGAGAGGGAAGCAGGGATTCCCGGAAGGTGGAGCCTGGGGAAAGGCACATTTCCAGCCAACGGAACAGGCTGTACCTTCGGCCTGTCTTGCTTGCTATCACCCCGGGCAGTGAAATCCCCATCTGTCCCAGAGCTGGCGCTGGCAGAGGGAGGGGTGCATCTATACGTCAAACTCGCCATTAGCGGAGTGCTGATGAATATTTAGAGCAGGCACAGGGGGAGGGCAGGGAGTGGCAGGTGCGAGGTCTATGGGGGTGCACGTCCACACACGCTGGGGGTTCCTAGGTCGGCAGCATCTGTAGATGCCTCCTCGTGCCTCTTGCCACTTGCACGGCAGGAGGTGGGGGTCGAGCTGGGTGGGCTGGGTAGCCAACTCGGCCAAAGCTCTAAGAGGCCCTAAGCAGGTCTTAATTCTAGGAAGGAAGGTGAATTCTGTCCTTGAGCCTTGCAAATAAAGTCAGCCCTTGATTATCTCTGCTAATGGCAGGGAGAGTGGCCCGGATCTTTCAAAACAGAAGGTAATCCCCAAATCATTTTTATTTGGCATCACAGCACACGGACTAATTCCTCATTCCCAGCAGCAGATCGCCCCTAATTATGTTTCGCTGAGATTACAATTAAGATCAATCTGCATTCCTGGGTCTACAGCAGCTGGTAGGAGGAAAAGGAACCCAGGAGGCTTCTGGGTAGAGAAAGCCAGGTTGAGATTTAAACGGTGCCTACTCTGAATGCTGGCTTCCACTAGCCCGCGGTCCCTCCCTGAGGACCCCAGCGAGAGCTAGGCCTGCGTCTAGGGCTGTGCGTAAAAGGACGGCAGGTGAGGTGCTCTGGGCAAAAATAGCAAGGTGGGGCCGTGGGCGGGGCGGGGTTTCTCAATGTCCCAAAAGTGGACATTTGGGGCCGGATCATTCTCTGTTGGGCTGAGCAGCATCCCTGGCCTTTGCCCACTAGGTGGCGGTAGCACCTGCTCCCCTCCCCCACCACCCCCAAGTTGTGACAACCCCAAATGCCTCCTGACAGGCCAGATGTCCCCTGGGGCAGAACTGTCCCAGGGTGAGCCGCTCAAAGCTATGGTTCAAGTGCCACCTGCTGCACTGGACTCCCTCGGATCCCACACAGCAGCAGGGACAGGTCCCACCTCCAGGTCCCAAAGCACTTATTACAAGAGCCGCGTTTTTGAGCCCTTCCCGCTGCAGGTTATGCACTTCCTGAAGACCCGGCTGGGTCCCCACCTCTCCCCCGCCGCCCCCCCCCCCCCCCCGAACAGCACTGTGGTTTCCCCCGCAAGCACCACCTGTGTTTGGGGTTGACGCGCTGGATATGCGTGTGTGTGAGCACCAGGGCCCGGGCGTGTGTCATTGGCCCCGTGTCCTTGGGTCCCCAGCAGCAGCCGCTCTAGTTTACCGGCTGGATGGCCCCTTCCAAACCCCCTGAATTAAAATGCCTTGTCCAGGGGCGCCTGGGTGGCTCCGTCAGTTGAGCATCGGACCTCGGCTCGGGTCATGATCTCACGGTTTGTGAGTTCGAGCCCCGGGTCGGGCTCTCTGCTGTCAGCGCGGAGCCTGCTTGGGGGATCGTCTGTCCCCCACTCTGTCTGCCCCTCCTCCGCCTTGCACACGCTTTCTCTCTCTCTCTCAAAAATTAAACATTAAAACAATCAGTAAATGCCCTCTCCAGCCAAGTGGAGGCAAGGGGCACTTTAACGGACACCGGGCTCAAGAACTGTGCTGCAACCCCACCCATCACAGACTTCCGGCCTTGCTTTCCACTCGCCACCCCGGCCCCCCCATCTCTTACAGATGCCGCAGCTTGTGGAGAAGGTGGCGGCGGGAGGGAGCGGGCGGGACGGTGGAGAGTAGGGGTGGAGTGAGCGGTGCCCTCTTAGAGTATCTACGCACCACACAGACACGCGTTTACAGTGACTGAGTCTTCCAACGCCCGCCACCACCGTGGGGTGTGTGCTATTATGCCCATTCTACGGGTGGGGAACCTGAGGCACATAGAGGCGAAGTGCCTGTCTAAGGTCACAGAGGTCAGAAGCAGTGAGCTGGTGTGAACCCGGGCATCTGGCACAGGAGTCTGTGTCCTTGGATTCCACGGTCTACTGGCTCTACTCGAAGCGATCTATCTGTCTCAGCCAGGATTCCTGCGGCCCCCACACTTCTCTGGGAGAGGACAGAGCCTTTTCTTTCCAATATGCACCCCCTCGCGCCACAGGCTCCTTTCCCGATGCTGAGTCTCGGTCCCCTGGCTGGAAGCGGGCGTGGGCCAGAGGCACAGGCCCCACTCAGGTACCAGCTGAGCGGGGTTAAGGAAGGCTGGTGTCCTAGACATGGCACCGCGGGGCTCCACCCCGCAGCCCACGGTGAAAGGCTAAACACCATTGGAGAGCAAAACAATTTCCTTGGAGCAGAAAGGGACGCTCTCTCTTACTTACATTATTTCGTTCAGCAAACTTATCACTGCAAATTATTTCTCTGTCCCTTTGAGATGCATATAAACCTTTTTAAGGGCTAAACCAGACTCTTGCCAGCTTTGCAATCCAGGAATGTTTTCTTAAGAGCCCGACGCGGGGCTCGAACTCACAAAAACCAGGCTCTTGCCAGCTTTGCAATCCAGGAATGTTTTCTTAAGGGCCTGGGAGCCACCTCTTTGGAAGGTAACCATCAAGGACTGCCCCCATCTCCGTGGCAATGAGCGACGCTGAGGGCCACCCTAACTGGCATCGATTCGGGATGGACTAGTGTGACAGAGGCGCTGTGCGGTCCTCTTGCCTGGGGACAAGCGTGCACGGGGGTGAGGCTGTCTGGCTACATGGGGGTGAGCTTTCCGTCTTTGCAATGTCTTTAGCAGATTGCCAGCGATGTGCTTGGCAGTCCAGGTTTAATGCTTACTTAGTGACAAAATTGTTTCACTTTTTCTGCCTTCAGGGAGGGGATTCACCAGGTTGAGGGGAGGTCTTATCTGTCATCACTTCCCCAACAAGGGCCTAGCTCTGACTTTGCCCGGGAGCCCAGGTTACCGTGGGAGGAGGGGAGCCTCTTCCGATGAGCGGAACGTTCTCGTAGCGTGGGTTACCACCGAAGAGCATGGCCTGGTTCCTGCGGGCGAGAGGACAGCTCAGGACGGGGAGGCGCGGGGGTGGGGGTGGGGGCGCGCTCGGATTTCTCCAGGAGGGGCCCGCGGGTGCGCATGTGCAAGCACGGGGTGGAAATGGACCTGGGGGAACTGTGGGCAGGAATATAAGGGAAAGAGCCCTCAGAGAGGCCCAGGGGAGAAGCCGCGGGTGGGGCACCAGGGGCCAGGAGCAGCGTGGCCCAGAGAAAGGCAGCTTCTGGGCCCTGCGATCTGCCCTGAGGGCAAGGCTTGGCATCTACAGGGATGCACATGTACTGGGGTGGCTAGATGGCCCCCGGGGGCCTTCCCACCAGGCACCCTCTGGCTGCAGCCGGGAGACCACGGCTGGCCTTGGATGCCTTCCTCCCAACCCGGTTCTCTGGTACCCAAATGTGCTCCAGATCTAGCTCCCCTAGGGCTGGGGCGGGGGGAGGGGTGGCGGTGCTGCTCCAGCCGCGATGTGTGGAGACATGTACAGGGGGAGGCCCGGGGAGCCCTGCCGTACATGTATTCCGAGACTGGGGCATTGGAGATGGTCTGTGCTGGGGGCTGCAGGCTGGTCTGGCTGCCCAGGCCGCTGCTGTAGCTGCAGAAGCTTCGAAGCTGCCCCCGAGGGGGGTTGTGAGCGGCGATGCGTCGGGCCTGGGGGTTGAAAGGGTCGTCACCGTCGATGTCATCATAGTCTCTGTCCCTAGAACGACATACAGGACACAGCCGGCCGTGAGGGCCTGGACTCGGAGGCAGCGGTGTCCCGGCCGGCTTCCCAGGCTTTGCTCCCAGGACCCTCTCTCGCCACACGCGTGTGTCTCCCTCAGGTTCCTGAAACACATGGTCTTCAGGCCTGCCTCACATAGATCACTCCACCTGTTCCCAGCTTCACATCCACCTCCTCCAGGCAGCCTGCCATGCTGACCCTGTCACACTGACCCTCCCTGCCCTGCTTCCTTTTGTTCGATCTGCCCACAGGCACTGAAACACCTCATCTCTATCTGCTTCGTGAAAATGTAGGTGCCCCACTACCGGGGCTATAATCTACCCTTCTGGGTATTTTGGAAGCGCCCCTCCAGCATCCAGAGCCCTCATGATCTCGCGTCACAAAGCCCTTCAGAGGAAGAGAGGATGAGGAAGGGGCACCAGGTCGGGGTATGACACTGTCACCATGCTCTCAGCTCCACTCCTGCCCCGGGCCCTTGGAACCTCCTTTTGGGGGTCTGTCTGGACTCTCAGGGAAGTTTCTGCAGAAATCCAGCCAGCCTGTTGAGGCTGATTGCCTGGAGCCCCTACGGCCATCATTTGGCCCAGGTTATCGGCTCTGGGCGCAGTCACAGAGCAGAGCCTCCTGCGTGCTCCCCAGGAAGTCTCCTGGCAGCCCACCTGGTGGTAAAGTGCTTCCAGGCCCGCGGCCCCGCGCAGATCATGGTGGAAAAGGCCAGGGCGGCCAGGAGGGAGAAGAGGCCGAGGTAGAGCAAGCCCTCGATGCCGTCGTAGCAGATGCCAGCAAGGGCGTCCAGGTAGTCCTGGAGGAGGAGGAGGGACACGTTGCTGGAAGGCGGGTGAGGGCACGCCTGGGGTCTGAGCTCACTTCTGGTGGCCCCTCTCCCCAAGCCTCGGCCGGGGATCGTCTCTATCCCGAGCGCTTTTTGTACAGCCATTAAGGGTCCACACTCTGGAGCCCGACAGAAGGGCTTTTGGGGTTCACTCCATAAGCGTCTGCTGACCGCCTACTGTGTGCTAGGCACGCGAGGGTCGGGGTCGGTTCCGAGCAAGACAGACACGGCTGCAGGGTGGGAGAGCCAGAAGACAGGAGACATTACGCTAAGACCAGCATGGCCAGAAGGAGTGGATTGTGCCTTGAGCAGATGGGGGAAGGGGGCACGGGTGACATGTTCGGGAAAGAGGAAAAAGGGCCAGAAGGAGACGGGATGGGGGGGGGGGGGGCGCCAGTTCCCGCTAGGCCTTGCAGGCAAGTGAGGAGTTTGCTTTTTATCAGTAGGTGACGAGATGCGAGAGAAGGGATGCGACCCAACTGGCTTTTACAAAGACCACTGTGGTTGCTGTGTGTGAAAGGTCATGGAAGGTCAGGGGGCGAGAAAAGGCTGGAGACCAGTTAGGAGGCCACGGCCATCACCCAGGGGAGCAGGGCGGTGCTTGGGTCGTGGCAGAAGCGGGGAGGGAGAGAGAAGTGGACGGGTGCAAACGCATACTTGAGAGTCTAGATGCCAGGATTTGCTGAGGGATTGGATGTGGGTGGTGCAGAGGGAGAGAGGGTACGTGCCAACGTCCAAACCCAAGCCCTTGACCTAACAGCCTGGAACCTTCAGTGAGCCACTTTACAAATACACACGCATATAGGGGTGCCTGGGGGGCTCAGTCGGTTAAGCGTCCGACTTCGGCTCAGGTCATGATCTCACAGTTCGTGGGTTCCGGTCCCATGTCGTGCTCTGTGCTGACGGCTCAGAGCCTGGAGCCCACTTCGGATTCTGTGTCTCCCTCTCTCTCTGCCCCTCCCTGCTTGCACTCTGTCCCTCTGGCTCTCTCAAAAGTACATAAACATTTAAAAAAAAAGATATCCATATATAAATATCTATCTGTCCGCACATGCACAGTTTCCTTTTCTATAAAACTGCCCACGAAATAACACGTATTTGACAATTTTTTTTTTTTTTTGAGACAGAGAGAGACAGAGCATGAATGGGGGAGGGTCAGAGAGAGGGAGACACAGAATCCGAAACAGGCTCCAGGCTCTGAGCTGTCAGCACAGAGCCCGACGTGGGGCTCGAACTCACGGACCGCGAGATCATGACCTGAGCCGAAGTCGGCCGCTTAACCGACTGAGCCACCCAGGCGCCCCCGTATTTGACAATATTAACCGTGACAACTGAATGGCTTATGGGTACAGACTGTACGGAACAAGGGTGCGCAGAATCAACGGCTCACTACATGGAGCTGTGATCGTTATAGGACTCTCCGTGCTAAATCCATACGGAATGTGAGAAGTGTCCACACACCCTGGCTTAGTGCTTGGGGGGAGGGGAGCTCACCACCCCCCCCCCCCCCCCGCCCCAGAGTGTTCCCTGCATTCGGGGCTGTGTGATATGCCAAGTTCTTGGAGAGGCAACCCTGGAAATGAGCAAGGAATGTTCACTTGCAGCCGGGGAGATGGACGGTTGACCAGATGGCCGGGGAGTCTGGCCGATGGAGAGAGGCTGCTCCCTGGGAGAACATGGCTGGCGGGGGTGCCCCCGTCCTGCTTGCCACCCAGGGCACCCCCCCCCCCCCAGCACCTTGTGCAGCCCTCGGCAATCCAGCATGGCTGTCAGCTGGTGAAGGCCGGACTCCGACGAGTTCAACAGGAGCTGGATTCCGAGCAGGTCTTTCTGAAGCAGGAAGAGGCAAACACACGGACAGGCAGAGAGACGGAGAATGAGCGGTGGGGGAGGGCTTGTGGATAAAACCTCAGAGAGCAGCGTGTGCAAAGAGGCCTTTAAAGCCAGAGGGAGGAGGGGGACTAGACCCCTGGGGAGGGGAGCGCTCTCCACAGCCTGGCTCTGCAAAGCCATGGGGTCCAGGAGGGGTGAGGTAGAGCGGGGAGGAGGGGAGAAGGGTTGCTGGGGTCCAGCTGGGGCTCCCCCTGTTCCGGCACGGGTCCCGAGGGAGGCAGCCGCCTTACCTCCGCCGTGGGGAAGAGGGGCACGGCAAACTGTAGCAGACCGGCCACCTGGATCTGCATGGTGGTGAGCGAGCGCTGGAAGATGGTCAGTGCCTGGCCAGGAGAGACCGCAGCCCTGCCGTGAGACTCCCCTTCCCAGGCGCTGTTCCCCGGCAGTCCTGCCCCCTGGCGTCCCTGATTCCGGCCCTTCCCCTCATCCCTCAGGTTTCGCGGGAGCAGCACGGTCCCCTGGCTTCCTGCTACTCAACGTGTGGTCCTCGGATAAGCGGCATCGGCCTCGCAATGAAGCCAAAAGCACACAGCCACCTACACCTTACTGGTCGGTGTTGGGGCTTGGGGTCAAGGGGGGGCGGTAGGCAGGGCGAGGACGGGGCAGGGTGGGCATACCTGCTGGAAGGGGCTGCTTACGCTCTGACTGCAATATAGGTAGTAACGGGTCACCTCTGCAAGGCAAAGGCGTCGGCATCAGGCAGGAGCTCACAGGTGACCGGACCGTCATCCGTCCTCAGTGGCCAAGCCAACCCCCAAACTCCCAAAGGAGGGCGCTTCTATGAAATGGCCCAGAGGTCCAGCTGGACCTGAGGTTGGGGGGTGGGGAAGGGTAGGGGACTACAGGGCCGAAAGGTACGGTTCGCCGTAGGCCTGGTCTGAGTATTTAGAGCCTCTCTTGACAACACAGGGCCCGAGGGGGGGGGTTACCTGTGCGGATGTGGTCCTCTGTGATGTTCAGGATGAAGGTGTCGGGAGCTGAGCAGAAGTCACTGGTGCCCTGAGCCAGAGAGATGGGAGGGTGGAGGAAAGTCACGACACCGGGGTCCCGGCTGGAGTCAGGCACCCTCGGCCCCAGCCGCTCGGACCCCTCTGCTCAGTCCCGGGTGGAAAGCAACAGGCAGGAGCCAACTTCCCTGGGCCTGAATCCTGGCTCTGCCCCTTCCTAGCCCGGTAAGTCTGGACAAGTGACTTACTCTTTCTGTGTCTCAGCTGCCTCGTCAATAACACGGAGAGAAAAACGCTATCCACCTTAAGAATTAATCTATGTAAAACACCCCGGGTGTTTAATGACCCTGGCTTGGTCATTAAGCATCTGACTTTGGCCCGGGTCACGACGTCCCAGTTCGTGAGTTCGAGCCCCGCTTCGGGTGAGCCCCACTTCTCTCTCCCTCCCTCTTGCTCTCTCTGCCCCTCATCCACTTGCACCCTCTCTCTCAAAAAATTAAAATCGATCAATCAACCCAACACCCAGAAAAGTGACTGGCGGACAGCCAGCACTTGGCATTGTTACTGCTCTTTATTTCTCAGTGCCTGGGATGGACCCGAGGGGTCCGTGAACCTGCAAGACGTGTGATGGGGACTTCCTGCACCACGGCCATTGCTGACCTCTGTTGTAGTTTTGTCTTGCTGTTACTAAGCCCCACATGCTTTTGGGGTGTCAATCTATGAAGCGTCCCCCGCACTCTCTTCCTAAAGGATTCTGTTGGCATCGGATCCATCTCTGAGCCTTTGGGTGCGGGTTCTGCTCAGGATAAGATGTGAAGGGGGGGGACGGAGAGTTAGACTACGGGGCTCCAGGCTCTGCCACTGACGAACCCGATGGCCTGGGCCCCCCAGCATGGCCCGGAGAGGTGACCGCTAAGGGCCCACGGACTGTATGGGGCAGGCCGGGGGCCCTGGGAGAGGGAGCAGCCAGGATGGCATCCTCTGAGCCAGGCCTTTCCCAGGTCCAGCCTGGCGGTACGGTGGAGCATTGGGTAAAGGAGGCCTCAGAGTAAGCTCTGGTCCTCCAACCTGTTCCTAGGGGCTCCCCTGCTCCAGGGGACCCATCCCCACAGCCCCCGCACTGCTGGTGCCCTGCCCTCCTTCAGGAGCAGCTCCAAGCTGGGGCTTCGTTCATTCATTCACAGAGTCGATAACTACTTATAAAGCACCTACCAGATGCCCTGTGCTGTTAACACTAGGCATGAGTATAGTGGCCAACTGCATCGTGGTACTTACAGGCTTTGGGTAGGGCTGGGGAATAAGATGCCCCTTTACATTTTTTTTTCTTAATGTTTATTCATTTTTGAGAGAGACAGAGCACAAGCAGGGGAAAGAGAGAGAGACGGAGACACGGGATCGGAAGCAGGCTCCAGACTCTGAGCTGTCAGCAGAGAGCCCGATGCCGGGCTCGAACCCACGAACCGTAAGATGATGACGTGAGCCGAAGTCAGACGTTCAACTGACTAAGCCCCCCAGGCGCCCCTAGATGCCCCTTTAGATACGGAGCTTCCACAGGGACACATCTGTACATGCCCACGTGCTCATGTGCCCACACACAGCCACGTGCTCAGGACCCTGGGAGAATTACTCTATATGCAGATCACTAATACGTATCAATCAGACTGATTTTTGTTACTACCCATCAGAGCCACAGCACCAGCAGGCCAGGGGGCACCCCTACCCGGTCACTGGAGTGGCAAAGAGGGAGGAGCCAGACCTGAGTGGGTGATGGGAGGCCTTGGGAAAGATAGAGTGAGGTTGCCATCTTGGCCTGGGTCACCTCTGCCCCGTGCAAAAATATGGGATCCAAAGGGGGACGGGAGGCCCCCTCCCAGCCCACTCAGGCCTGCCTGCTCTTCAGACCCGAGTGAGGATTCAACTTTCCTGTCCAAGGAGACAAAGGCCCACACGTGCGTTATTCACACAGTGGGGATGGGGTGGGGGGAGGCAGGGGGCACTGGGCACGGGTGGGGACTGAGCACCGGAGAAGCCCAGTGTCCAGCCCCGTTGAGGCAGCTCTGGAGAGCACAGGTGACGGTCTGAAGGAGTCCCCCGGTGCCCCTCGCATGATGACACAAATGCACAGCAAAGCAACGGCGGCTACTGCTTACTGAACATTTCCTGTATGCCCCCCCCGCCCCGGGGGTTAACCAGCCCTTCTCCTCCTCTGGATCAAGTGCTATCCCTTCTCCCCATTCCACACTCGAGGAAGCTGAGGTCTGGGGAGCTTCAGTAACTTTCCCAGGGGTCCTGTTGGGAAGGGGTGAGGGGGGGCCGGCCTCCCCCGGGGTGGCGGGATTTGCAGGGAGTGTTCTGCTCAGCTGCCCACTGGCGTCACCCAAAGCCCAGAGCTCAGTTCCCCCAAATTCTACTCTGAGCAGGTTCTCGGGGGGTGGGGGTGGGGGTGGGCAGAGCTCCTTCCTGAGGGAGGTCCTCTCTCGGGGACAGGGAAGGGACGGGGAGGGAGGAGCTCGGCGGGGTCTGTCCTCGGCCCCACTGGCTCAGAGAAAGGCGGCTTCCCGGGGCAGGGCAGCGGGACCACACAAAGGCTCCCACAACAGCCTGCCTCCCGCGCATCACCCTGCTTCCCATTACCATGCAGCAGGGCCCACAGCCCGCTCAAAGGCGCATTCAGCTCCCTCACAGCACTCCCTCACACAGGCCTGACTCAACAATTGGGGAAATGGCCTTTCTCGCCAGAACTGGCAGCCCAGGGCGCCCAGCTGGGGGATTAAACCGCCTCTGGTCTCCCCGAACACTGAAGCCCAGTGCCAGGGAGAAGCCCCCGCTGGGAGGGAGCTGTCCCCCAAAGGGCAGCTCATGGCGGCAAGATGGAAGCTTCCGCTGCTTCCAGAAGGCAGAGGCTGCCCAAGGGGCAGGATGGGCCCCCGGAAAGCCTGCCTTCTGCAGTCTCCCTGTGCTTACAGTTGTCCCTGGAGGAGAGGCTGTCGGCCAGGCAGCTGTGCATGTGGCTCGGGCCAACAGCCACTCCCCTGGACTATGTACCCGCTCAGCTCCTGAGGACATCAGAATGCTCTGGAGCAGGACCTGGGCCCTCCTATCCTGCCCTTGCCTGCATCTGGAGGGGACCCGGCCCTCGGGACATAGGCTCCCATCTGCTTTTTCTCTCTCATGCCCAAAGTGGACACTGCATGGTGGGGGCAGGGAACAAAACAGGAGACACGCACCTCCTCTCCCTTCCGGACAAGCTCTGCCAGAAGTTGCTATGAGCTAAGCAGCACCAGGGGCCATTCATACTGTGGGCATCACGGCGGCGAAATGCCCAAAGCCAGAACGACTAGCCGGCCCCCAAGTCCCTGGGCAAGGCGTGAGTTTGGGGAGAGGGCTTCCAGAAGGTGCCCTTGACCATTCTTTTATCCCCAGGTAGCTAGGGCAGTACAGACGCACGTCAGGGTCTTAGTTTGTGGCCCCTGAATCAGGCAGGGATTCCCAGAAATCCCCCCGTCAATCCTGCCTGCCCCCCCAACTCTCACGCTTACACACACACACACACACACACACACACACACACAGCAATGCACCTCCATGGCATCCGTTCACACGAGGTCACAGTGATCTGCCTACAAGTCTTTCTTCTGCAGGCTGAGACCATGTCAAGAGCAAACATCATGTCCTCCTGGTCTCTGCATCCCTGGGCACCTGGCACGAGATGCCACAGAGCCAGAAAGTCGGTGAATGAATGATTCATGCGCACAGCTTAAATTGAGCGTTAGGTGTTTAAAGACCAAACATACCTACATAGGAAGCTTCCCCTACCTTGTGTGTTTCTTTTTAGACATTTTCAGGCACCACATCCAGAAACATACACCATTGTGTTTTAGGCTGTGTGTGCGAGTTCAAGGCAACGGGCCGGAAGGCAAGCTAAATGCCACATTCCACATTCCCGATGCCCAGGGAAGCTGGCCAAGCAGTGTGCTTCTGAGGCCGGAGGCTTCTCCAGCCTGAGGTTGAGATCCCGCCCATCCCCACCAGACCCGGTTAGTTCTTCACACCCAGAGAGGTCACCTGGCCATCCCAGCTTGGCCTTACTAGCAGTGGCTGGGATGCTGGAGTGGGCCAGTGGGGCGGGAAAGGGATCAGGCATCTTATCTTGGTTCTGCCCCTAAATACCTCATGACCTTGCGTGAGCCTCTTCCTTTCTCTGGGCCTCCGTCCCCCCGGGAAGGGCAAAGGGGCCGGTGAGGACGATCCAAGCTCACTCAGTTCAGGGATTCTAGGTCAGGGACAGAGACCAGAAGCTGGCCCTGCCCTGGGGGCTCTGGGCACGACACATCGACATGCCACCAGACAGACAGTCCTGGTCGGACCACCCACCTCCCCCCAACCCCGAACTCACCACTGCTGCAGCTGTGTCGGCTGCCAAGGACGTCCAGCTGAGGAGCAGAGCCAGCACCCCGCAGCACAGCATCCTGGGAGAGGCACAGGCACAGGCTGGCAGGCGGGAACACTGAGGGCTGTCACCCCACCAACCTCCAGTGCCCTTCCTCCTCCCCACCATCCTGTCGGCCCTGAAACTCTTGCAGTGGCCTCTAATACCAGCCTGCTGACTGCTGGGAGAGAGGCATGGAGGCCGGAGCCCTGGGCCGAACAGGGGACCCCTAAGCCTCCCCCCGCCCCCCGACAAATTGCCCCTGGCCAGCAGCAGAGTACGAGCCATGAGGACACAAGCTACGAGGAGGTGTTGGTTAGAGACGGCAGAGGCTCTAAGGCTTGGGCCACATTCCTTCAGCTGTTCAGCAGACCCAGGGACGGAGGGGGCCCAGGGAGGAAAGCCCAGTCCTCACTCCGTGTCCAGATGGTAAGTCAGTGGCTGCTGTCTCCCTCGACTGGGGGCTGAGGAGGGGTCGGAAGGTGGCTTCAGGTTCTTGCCCCCCACTACACCCTCCGAGGCCGGCCAGGCCCCCATCTCTCTCAGACGGTGGCACCGTCACCCCCGATGCTTGCCCGGCTCTCTGGCCCACAGACGGGGATACTCACGAGGCCAAGAGACCCCTGGAGCGCCTGGCCAGTCCCAGGCAGGCGACGAGGCAGATGAGCAGGTCCAGGATGAAGAGGAGGAGGTAGGAAAGCCATCTGGGTGGACAGGTTGGGACGGTCAGGGGGAGGTACCACCCCACCGGGGTCACCCCACCTGGTGCCTAATGGAGAAGCCTGCACGGCAACCCCGAGGCCCCCCCTGACAAATTGCCTCGGGCCAGCAGCAGAGCACGAGGCTGTGCCCCCTACCCTGGATAGGAAGCACCAGTGTGTGCAGCAGATGGGCTCTTCAGGGGCTCCCGGGGCTGCACCCCCCAATTCTCCCTGGACAAAGGGGCCACCCTCCCCCGCCCAGGCCGAGGGTCTAAACCAGCACTGACCGCTAGAACTTTCTGCAGTGATGGACACGTTCAATCTCTGTACTGCCCACTGTATCTGCCCCTGCCCACGCGTGCCTCCAGGGAACTCGAGATATGGTTTGGGCAGCGGAGGAGACTCATTTCTAACCTTAGCTGCTTTTGATTAAATTATATCCCAGCGAGAGGCCCCTCGCTGGACAAGGCAGGTCGCCATGGTCTCCCTGCAGCCCCCCAGCAGGTGTGTCTTTGGACCCCGGTTCCTGCTGCTTCGAGAACTCTCACCAGTGTCAGATCACAGCTAACATTTATGTCCACAGATCTAAGAAAGCCGCTAAGATGCCGCTTCTGTGATGAGGGCTCAGCCTGGCTTCCCATCGTCCCGGTGGCCTGGGATGCACCACTTAGCACAGTTAGGTTCATGTAAGCAATATTTGTGCCATACCCTGGGTTTACTGCCAGGGGTGCCTGAGGCAGGGGGCTCGTTTCTAGACCACCAGGGAGCTTAGCAGGGGGCAAGGGAGCCCCAGGCCGGGTCATCTCAGGGCACCCCTCACTCCTCAGGCCTTTTGCTCCCACCCAGGGCTGCACTGACGGGGACAGGCAGTCACACACCATTTGGGAGAGCCTGACAAGCTGCCTCCCTCCTTTAAGACTCAGTTTCCAAACCTTTACTGCTGGAACCTTCATCTCTCAGGGCTGGATGAAAAATTAAATGCTCACTTAGGGGCGCGTTGGGGGGCTCAGTCGGTTGAGCGTCCAACTTCGGCTCAGGTCATGATCTCACGGTTCGTGGGTTCAAGCCCCGCCTCGGGCTCTGTGCTGATGGCTCAGAGCCTGGAGCCTGTTTCAGATTCTGTGTCTCCCTCTCTCTCTGCCCCTCCCCTGCTCACTCTCTCTCTCTCTCTCTCTCTCAAAAATAAATAAAACATTAAAAAAAATTTAAATGCTCACTAAATGCAAAGGTTAATAAGGCATGTCATCGAGGGATTTCAAAGTCCCCGCTTTCCTGCTTCTCCAAAGCATGGGTTGAGGAACCAGAGCGTCTAAAGTCCAAAGGCACTGATCCAATCCTAAGCAGAGCCCCCTAGTTCCTTTCGCTTCCAAACAGGATCCCAAGGGGGTCCTTACAACCGAGCGCCAGCCTCACCTAGCAGCTGAGGGACAGACAGAAGGGGCTTCTCCAAGCCCCCGCAGCGGGAACGCTTTTGATCATGATTATTTCTCTTGATGCAACAGGCAGATAAACTCATGGACCCCCTCCTCTCCAGCAATGATTTGCTGCTTCACCAGCACCGTCAGGAGGCTGAGAACCCGTGTGAAGCGTAGGTGGGAAGTGGCTTCCAGAGGGAGGAGAGAGCATGTTGAGGCCACCAGGCAGCCAAGGGCGCTTCTTCCCGCCTCTGGGAGTGGAGGCTGAGTGCCGAGAAAGGGGGCTAAGCAAGACCCCTGACTCTCTGCACAGAGACGTACAGCAGCCTCGGGTCTCCCAGGACTGGAGCTGGGGTTTTGGAGCAAGTGCAGGGCCCTCCCTCCACCGACGAGCCAGTTTCCTGAGAGTCAGGACAGGAAGGAATCTCAGGAACGTCACATGTGAGGACCCCATTCTGCAGATTGGAAAGCAGACAGAGGCCCGCGGGAGGAGAGCCTGGCCCAGGAATTCTGGACTCTCCACATCTGTGAGTCTCCCCGCAAGAGACATGGCCAGGCACCTCTCAACATCCTGGTTTCATGTTTCAGTCCTAAAGGTTTCTTATTACCTCTCTCCCTGCTCTGCACATCAGCGGAAATCAGGTTAGGATTGCTTCTGTCACCCTCCATGATCGTGTTTCAATGTGTTTTCTCTGTATCCGCACCTCGTGTTGTAAGGAATTCCTGGAAATAGCTCTGTGGGGCGGATGTGTTTTCCCAGAGGGGCCCAGCGGTGATCCGGGATGTGTTTCTAACCAAGAACTTGGCTCTGGAAGGAGCTACCCAGGCCTTTACTCCCAGAGCTCTCCCGGACCCGGCCTCCGCCGATGCCTTGGTCACACCCCTTATAAGCCTCTCGAAGAGGCTTGGCTTTTTATGGTCTCCAATACTTGGCCAGGCCGTGGCTACAAGTGCTAAAAAATATTTGCTTAGCTGGATGGCTGTGCTTTAGAACCATCTGGAAAGAGAAGATGGGGAGTCTGTTCAGAGGAGAAAGCTGGTTAGGTCGAGGAATACGTCCTCTGTTCCAGGGAAGTTGAGGCAAGGGAAGAAACGGGCAGAGAGCAGGTGAAGGAAGGGACAGAACACGATGGTTTCCAGGGGCCATGCATGGGTGCTAACCTTGGACTAGGCCGTTTCCACCTCAGCCTGAGCAAGGGGGCTGGGGATCAGGGGTCAGAGGGGACCCTTCGGTTACCCACACTGAAACAGGTGATAAGCTTCATCATGATCTTTCCTCCCTTTTTAATGAAATCGTCTTAAAAAGAAGCCCCTTTCGATATGTAAACTCTGACTTATTTCATCTTTGTCGTTACCGAATGCCCACATGAGGCCCTTGGGTGTACAAGGTCCTGTTCCATATCCACTCACAGAGAATGGCAGGGTCAAAGTGGACACCGGCTTTCCACCTGCCCCCGAGCCCCCCTGACCAAGGTTCCAAACGTTCGGACAATGAATGGCCCTCAGGTCACGGGACTAATCGGATGCCACTGTTTTAGGTCACGGGTCACAGCCAAGTCCTTAAGAGTCTCCCTTAAGAGTCGGGAGAATGGCAGTTTTGGATGTGAGGAAAAAAAAAATTGGTGGGAAGCTGGATCCGTGATATCCTGGGGATGCAGGGGCTGGATGGGCTGCAGGGATGAGTGGGGAGCGCCAGCGGGGGCTGGGGACTTCATGCGTTTCCGTTGACAAGGTCTGGCTTTATCCTACCCCAGGGGAAGGGAGAGCCCTGGACTGGAGGTCCCGCGAGAAGCATATCCTCTGTGTTCTTGTTAGTCAGTCCGGGGTGGGACTTTCTCATAAAGGAGAAATGAATCCAGAAAACCAGTGTAAATTGTGCAACGGGGCAGCGGGTAAAGGCTCTGACCTAATGCCTTGAGGGGGAACCAACACATTTGGGGGCGGGGGTGGATCCCAAGAGCTGCTGTTTGCTCTTCAGGACTCATTTATTCATTTCGACCCAGGGGCTCCCTCCGTGCAAGGTGCTGGGCCCTGGCGGCACGGCGAGGCGCACTTTGTGAGTGGAAGACTCAGGCAGGGAGCTACCCAACGCCAAGACTGCCACCTCCTTCCTTGGCTCTCCCCAGAGTGACCTTCACTAGATGCTGCACGTAGAGGGAGGCAGCCGGTCCCTGGTCAGCTGGCCTGTGTCCAGTGCCTTAACTCGGGATGGGGTCTGGGAGGCAGGGGAGACACAGACGGACGCCCCAAGGTTAGATGATGTAGGTATGAGTTTGTACAGCTGGGTGTGGCCAAGGTGGGGTGCTGCCCCTCAGCCCCCCATCCCTCGGGCTCTGCATTAGTGAAGCTAGGGCATCTCTGCCTTTGCTAAGAAGTTGCCATGAGGGGGGGCGCCTGGGTGGCTCAGTCGCTTAGGCGGCCGACTTCGGCTCAAGTCAATGATCTCACAGTTCGTGAGTTCGAGCCCTGCGTCAGGCTCTGTGCTCTGACAGCTCAGAGCCCGGAGCCTGCTTCGGATTCTGTGTCTCCCCCTCTCTCTACCCCTCCCCTGCTCACGCTCTGTATCTCTCTGTCTCTCAATAATAAATGAACGTTAAAAAAGTTTTTTTTTAAAAAAGAGAAGTTGCCATGAGGGGAAGCTCTATGCAGGCGGATAGGCCACCGTCTCCCTGACCCCCTGCACCCCTGTGGCTGAGTCTGCAGGTGTAGGGAAGCCTGCTCTGGAAACCCTGGCCGGCGAGGAACCTATAAAGCCCTTACGTCTTACCCAGCACCAGCCATGGAGAATGCTGGTCCCGAAGGAGCCCCTGGAGGCCAGGCCCAGCCTCCAGCGCTGGATCCTGGCACTTCACGGCCCCTTTGCCCCTTTCTGGGCCTCTGGGCCTGCCCACATAAGGAGGCTGCTTTACATGACCACCACTCAGCACCAACACCCCTCCGATTTCAGGCATGGCTTCTTGAGGCCTTCGGGTGGGGAGTCCCTGCCTGGCCCCCAAATGCAGACTGGGCTGAAGGAAGACGCACGGCCCCCGCTGCCCCCCCCCTCTGGCCCCTCACCTGTAGTACTCCACGTAGCCGGTCTCGTCGGCCAGCTCGGTCAGCTCTGCGGTGACCTCCCTCCACGCCGGCAGCCCCGACAGCTGGACAATGATGTTGCCCGCCATCTGCTGCATGAACTTCAGCGTCTGGATATAATCACCCCGGGCAGCCAAGATCTCACTGAGCCGAGCTAGGTGCTGCTCTAGGTCTGCCTCCATCTTCTGGGTGGTTCCGGATACCTGGGGAGGGGCCGGGGTTGTTAAGTCTGGCCTCCTCGGGTGGGAGGAAGCTGGAGAGGTAACAACTATCCTGACACGAGCAGGAGGGCAGAGGCCCCGATCCCCCCCACCCCCCCAGCCAGCCCTCACGTCCCTCCATCTACCAGGGGAGGGGAGGCCCAACCTGGCCTTAACCGGGCCCCGGGCTCCCAGATGGGGAAACAAATAGGAGAACCTGTTTTGCTTCCTTGCAGATTCTCTTAAATCTTTGAACATCTTGGAGGATCAATTCTTTTTTTTTTAGACTGAGGAATAGAATATTTCACTGAAAAATTCCTCTGTTGCTACCTGACTTCTTGTTCCTACAGTCGGATCTCTGAATGCCTCACAAGGGGAAGGCTTTGTCGTGGGACCCAGCAACAGCTCCCCGGGTGTCCCGGGCCCGCATGAAGGCAGAACAATAGCACTTTGAAATGACACAGACGGACCGATCCTGCCTCCGAAGAGCCTGGCCAAGTGACAGGGGGAAATCGGGGCCCGCTCTGAGGGCTCACACACCCGCCCCTGCTGCCACCGTCCAGCCAGGTGGACGGACAGGTTCCCTCTCTCAGCTGGGCCTCGAGGGCCCGGAGCTGAGTGGACCCTGCAGGAACAGCTTTCTTTCCAAAGGCACAGAGGGAAAGGCGATGGCACTGACTGTCCTTGGCTTTCAAACAAGAAGCACAAATAGGGTCTGGCTCAAACAGCCCGGACTCAGGGTTCCCGCTGGACCCAGGGACGCAGCCTGGGGACCCCGAGCTCGCCCCCGCAAGCCTGCTCTGAGCCCGCGTGCCAGTGTCAGGGGGAAAATTCTCTCGTGGAAACTGGCTGGCCAAACCAACAAGCAGAACCGGCTGGAGGGCAGAGTGTGTGCTAATCCTCCTGGGGCCGCCTCAGCTCCCCCAGGTCTGGAAGGAAGATAAAATGCCAGCAGAGGGGGCAGAAGCTTCCCAGAGGACAGGCCCATTAGGTAACACTCCTGGCCACCAGCGGTGGGGCAACTTTGTGGCTTTTCACATCTGCGCTGCTCCATGAGCTTCGGGTTCCAGAAAAGAGAATGGCCCTCTTTGTTCCCCTTTGTTTTGTTTTTCAACGTCAGCGGCTTGTTCCATTTTCCGGCTTGCTCTCCGTTCTTACAAGTTGGGTAAGGACTAAGAGGAACCAGACGGCAGAGGTAGTCTAGATTGGGCAGTTTATAGCTTCACACGGAAGAAAAAAAAGACATACAAGCAGATTCTCTAACTATCACCCTAATAAACTTTCTGTTTCAATTCAGTAAGATCCGCGTGTAAGTGTTTTGTCCAAAAAGCACTATTACTAAGTGCCAAGATTAGGATGTGTTTTATATTCCTACATGATAGAAAACCGGCTTTAGAGCAAAGGGCTGCTAAAAATGATCTGTAAACTTTTTCTGTAAGATGATTTTTTTTCTCCTTCCATAGCTCCGTAGCTTTAACTTCTTGATTTCTTAAATCTCTTCTTGGCAAAAGACAAAAGCCGGGAAAACATCTGCCAGGCCCCTCGCTTCCCTCCTGATGTCCTCCCGAAGATAACAACAATAAAAAAATTAAAACCACAACGTTGATCTGCTTACAGCCCTGCTCCCTCCCCATTCCCCACTCCATTCCATTCCTCCTCCATCCCCCGGCCTCAGAGGGTGACACGAGAGCTCCCAAGGGACAGGGACCAGGGACGTCTCAGAGTTGGGACAGAGTTCTCCCCCACCTTGGTGACGAGCTCTGTGAACAACAGGGGACAGATGGCTCAGCTCCCGGGGCTGGGCTGGGGTTGGGGCAAGCAAGCAGGTATACCCCAAGATGACAGAACAGTTGTCCCTGGCCCAAGCACCGGCTGGGTGATCAGATGCAAATTCTCAGCCTTGTGCCAGGCCTGCAAAATCAGAAACTCTGGGGAAGGGCCCAGCACTCTGTGTTTATCAGGCACTCAAGTTTGAAAACCTCCAGAGGGGAGGAAGCTTCTCTGCTTAATGAGATTTTCTAGAAGGGCAGCCGCATCAGGGGGCAGAGGCGTACAGCCTCTGCAGGTGGCCATGAGCCACACCCCCCCCCCCCCCCCCCCCCGCCGTCTCAGATCCTGAAGGGAGGGGCTAAGACCAAAACACCTGGGTGCAGGTTCTGGTTCCAAACACACTAGCTTCAAACCCTGTGCCCCGGATTCCTCACCCAGCGGCTGCCATGGGCTTGCTGGGGCTCTAAGGAGACAGCCCAGAGCGGCCACACTGGCCACTGGAACGGGTGGCTTAAGTCTGAATCGGCCAGGCTCATGGGGCCCTTATTTTAAGCTGAGACTCTGAGGGGTCAGAGGTGTGCCTGGTCCCCTGGGTGAGTCGCTGTAGCTCAGGCTCCCTTCACTGGAGGAGAGAAGGTAGATGAGGGGCACTGGACGAGAGAGAGGAAACCCCTGACCGGCACTCCCAAATGACCCTTTCTGACCACCCCCCAAATCAAAATGTGCGGCTGACCCAGAACCCTGCCAGGCCTGCCTGAGCCTTGAGCTGCGGCCCCCACCCACTGGGGTCCTCAGAGTGGAAGGGTGCAGGGGTGGGACTTCCGATCCAGGAAAGCCCTGAAGGGTTCATCTTGCTCTGGCCCAGTTCTGGCTGCCTGACCTGTCCTTGGAGTCCTGCCCTCCCTACTCCCACTCACCAAAGCCTCCTCTCTCCTTCACAGTGATTACAGGAACATATATAATTACAGTAATTATAATAATGGCACTCATTATCATAGTCACCCCATCTGGGGGGACTTTGTAGATTACCGGGCACTTTCATCAACATTATCTTATTGAACACCATTTCCCTGATGTAGGCCTTCACCCCTTGGATCTGGGGAGCCCTCCAAAAGCTGCTGCTTCCCTTGCAACCCTTGGGACCCAGTATGTGGGGTGCCTACCCTGAGGCCCAAACCAGCCTCACAGGCCCTGGCAAGGGCCCAGAGCCCTGCCTTTCCACAGGGCCCCCCGTGGGCTCACCCAGAGGAGGCAGGCGGTGGTCCTGCGCAGGAAAGAGACAGCTCCCAGCTGGCTGGACCATCACAAAACCCTGGGGCTCCTGACCTCAACTTTTAGACATGGTGCATAGAAGAGGGGCTGACGTCCAGAGACACACAGAACCCTTCCCTTTGGGAACATGGGGGAGTTTGGAGACGTGGGGCTCGCTGTGGAATGTCCAAATCTGGCTTGGAGACTCAGCCCTCGGGGCAGACGGGCCAGCCTAGGGGCTTGTTCCCAGTTCCTTTCGTGTGTATATTCTCACCTTACAGGACAGGAAGAACTCAACCTTTCCCATCAGGATGGCCCTGGGATTCTCGATCTCAGTCCCCGGCGGGGGGAGACAGGGGCCATTCCTTATGATGGGCACTGGTCAACTAGTGCAGGTCATTTCTCTGGGGCTTCCCCGGGGAAGGGACTCTCCTTTTGGGGCTGGGTTCCTCCTCTAGGGGGAACTGGTGCTGTGGGTGGAGACAGAGGGGGAGGCAGAGCCTAGAGGCAGTAACCACGGAAGCCCTTTCCCGCTAGGGTAGAGGTGGGGTGGGGGGCCCAGAAAGTGAGGACCCCTCCCATGCCTCTGGGCTGGCCAAGCTGTGTGCGGCCTCAAGGCTGCCCTCAGGCCCACATCCCAGCTGCCCACCCTCGCCCCACAGAGCTGCCTCTGCCCCATGTCTGGACGACTCAGTCTTCCAGGGATGGGTTCTGGTGGATGCAAGGGGTAGATGGACAGGCGCTGCAGGACAGGTGGGTCCTGGTCTGGCGTGTGACCCTCAGCTCCCCAGAAGGGCTCTCTCTGAGGCCAGAGCCACGCCAGCAGCCTTCCTGGGTGCTGTCTCTTTAAGGGGCACCACCCACCCCCTGCCAAGGGCTGCTGAGGGATTAAGGTCTTAGAGGAGCTTAGGGAGAAGGAGCGGGCAATGAGGTCGAACCCTCTTCCAGAATTGGGTCCCAGGGCAATGTCCAAATGCTCTGGCTGGGGCTGGACTTTGTGGCTGTGGCTGCCCAAAGACACAACCTGACTGTTGGCTGAGGTCACCCCTCTGCAGGGGACATGGTCCAGAGGGGACTGGGAGCAGTGGGGATGTCCAGGGACTGGCTCCCCTGAAAACTGTCCTTTGGTTTTCTACCGGAGCCTGGCTCCTAGGGGCACGGGGGCTCCCTGGAAACCGGCCCAAACACCTACCTGCTGCTTACAGCAGAGGTGACAAGCACTTAGAGGCCAGGGAGCCAAGGCCAGTGTTTGAGAAAACCCTGATCCTGTGGCTCGGCCTCTCACTCAGGCCAGGGGCCCAGCAGAATGGCTGTGGCCCTAAAATTCCAACCCCTTCTCTGGCAGCCCACCCCATCCTCCACCCTGAGCCCCAGCTGGACGCCAGAGCCCGGAGGACACCTCGTCTTCCCACCCCTCGGGGTGCTTCACTTGGTTTTGAAGCGTTTCACACCTTGACATCTTCTGGACCTCATGGTGCCCCGTACGGAGCATTTGAACTGAACATCAAACACCATGGGGCTGATTGTCCACGTTCAGGCTCCCCTTGGACAAACGGGGAAGTGGTCAGCCCTCCGGAAGTGAAGAGGATTGGAGTCCACGGCCATCTCCGTGTCCTCCCAGGACCCGGTCAGCCTTTCTCCTTTTGTCCTCACCACCCCTCCCTGCCCGAAGAGCAGAAGTTGCCTGTTTACTCCCAGCAGAACCAAATGCAGCCCCAAGGGGTGTCCGCTCCACCCCCCCACCCCCAACCCCCGAGCCAAGCTGGCCGGGCCGTGACTGGGGCCCTTGTTCTGAGCACGCTGACCTCACGGGCTGTGCCCGGCCCGGCCAGTGCTGCCCGTGAGCCTTACCAGTGCATCTATCCCCGAGAAGGTGTGGTTCGCGTTGTCCAGGGAGTAGATCAGCTGGTACACCCCGTCATTGGTCTCGCTGTTTCCATAGAAACCAACGCCCACCGCGGCACTAGAGGCGAGACCCCAAGCAGAGTCAGAGGTGACACCCAGAAGAGAAAGTTTTTTGTTTTGTTTTTTCAAGCACAGTATTTTTAAGAGCGGTTTTCGAGTCACAGCAAAGTCGAGCAGAGGTACAGAGATTTCCCACATCCCCCGTGCCATCGAGAACACCTGCACGGACACGTCATTATCACCCAGCGTCCACGGCTTACCCTAGGGACCACTCTGGGTCTGGAACGTTCTGTGGGTTTGGACAAACGTATGACACGTATCCACCGTGACGGTATCCTATGGACCGGTTTTGCTGCCCTAAAAATCTGTGCTCCACCTATCCCGCCCTCCCTCCCCGGCCACCCTGATCTTTTCGCTGTCTCCACAGCTTTGCCTTTCCCGGAATGTCATATGGTTGGAATCAAACAGTCTGCATCCGCTTCAGACTGGCTCCTTTCACGCAGTGCTATGCTTTTAAGGTTTCTCCACGTCTTTTCATGGCTTGATAGCTCATTTCTTTTTAGTGCTGAGTGACAGTCCAGTATCTGGATTTACCCATTCACCTACGCAAGGGTACCTTGGCTGCATCCAAGTTTTGGCAATTATGAACACAGCTGCTGTGAACAGCCGCTCCTTTTTGAGTAAGGAGCTCTTTCCTCCCCAGGGAGGGAGGGGAGGGAGTTCCGGCAGGTGAGGGAGGTGGGGGTGAAGGTTCACGGCCACCTTGCCCCTGGCCTGGCTGACCAGCTCTACAGTACATTTCCTTTAGGCAGAGAATACTACTGCTGTCTTCAATCTGGCAGCTCCAAAGCGGGGAAGGTTGCTGGCCTGGCCCTAGGGATTCTGCTGCTCCCCAGGTGACTGTCATAGGGAGGCTCGGGGGACCCCTGAGGTCTCTCCTGAAACCTCCAGGAGCTGGGCCTCCCTCCCACCATCCTCTACCCTTTTCCCCTGCTTCCCCACAGCACCCATGGGGCCGCCTGCCATACTGAAACCTTCCAGCTGGTAGAAAGTTCCTTCTGACATGGAGCTGCGGCCCACATCCTCACGACGTGCACCCGCTGGTTCTCGACCGTCCTGGGGGGCGGCCCGGAAAAAGCCTCCAATTCTGCAAGACGCCCCTCGCGCATCAGAATGTGGCTCCGTGTCGTGTCACCTCTTCCCTCCTGCTCTCCAGGTCAGACACGTGCCCTCCAGACCCCGGCCCACATCATCACTGTCCACCAGGTTCAACCCCTCCAACCGGTCACCGGCGCTCCTAACCACGGCCTGTGGGTGAGGCACCCACAGCCAGGTGTCCGCTCGGTTCCGAGCACCCGGGGGGCTAAGCCCCGGCAGCCCCCCTCTCCCCACCGCCGACCCCGCGGCCTACGACCCCCCCCACCGGATCAAGCCTGCTCTCCCCTCCTGCCTGTAGTGCCGCTCTGATTTTCGTTTTGTTTTAAGCAAAAGCAGAACTTTCAATCTGTCCTTGTGAAACCGCATCTAGTTGGTTTTGATCCAACATTCCAGCTGGGACACATCATCTCACATCTCGCCTACATCATGTGCCGGACTTCGTCCGACCTGAGCCACTGGGGGTTCACTGTGCAGCCTCCGAGATCTCACCCAGAACAAACACTACCTCTGGGGGGGCGGGAGGTGAATGCACATGGGCATGCACTTATGTGTTTTGTTTTCTCCTTAAAGAGGAAGGATCTAGGGAGACTTCACAGAAACCTCCTCCCAGGGTGGGCTCAGCCACGAGCTCAGTGTTTCTCGGAAAGTGGCTCGTGGACCACAGGACAGAATCACCTGGAGCGCCTGTTAGAAGTGCAGGTAAGGGGCACCCACCCTGCGCCCACCGTGTCAGTGTGCTCTGAGCACGTGCATTTATTTGACAGCGAAGTCCCTACCGCTTCCTCTGAGTCACACACAAACACACACACACACACACACACACACACACGCTGGCCACGGTTTGCTGTCCCGCTGTGTGTTCTGTTCATTCAACCGCATGTTCAACCAGCTTTCATTCCAGTTCACTGCACTTAGGGGCGCCTGGGGGGCTCAGTCGGTTCAGCGTCCAACTTCGGCTCAGGTCACGATCTTACGGTTCGTAAGTTCAAGCCCCCGCATCGGGCTCTGTGCTGATGGCTCAGAGCCTGGAGCCTGCTTCCGATTCTGTGTCTCCCTCTCTCTGCCCCTCCCCTTGGGCTCTGTCTGTATCTCTCAAAAAATAAATAAACATTAAAAAAAAATTTTTTTTTTAATTTTTATTATGCTCGGAAAAACACCTTTTGTTTGCCCCTTGCGTTTCTAACTTTCTCCTTTAGTCACCTGCGTCATGATCTAGTGTTTTCTGGGGATTTGGCCTGAAGCCAACACCTTTCCATCTCTTGCTGTTTTGGGGATTGGAGGTATTCTACTTCTCTGCCTTCTCCTAGTCCGGATTTTTTTTTTTTTTTTTTTTTTTTTTTTTTTTTTTTTTTTTAAATTTTTTTTTTTAACGTTTTATTTATTTTTGAGACAGAGGGAGACACAGCATGAACGGGGGAGGGGCAGAGAGAGAGGGAGACACAGAATGGGAAGCAGGCTCCAGGCTCTGAGCCATCAGCCCAGAGCCCGACGCGGGGCTCGAACTCACAGACCGTGAGATCGTGACCTGAGCCGAAGTCGGACGCCCAACCGACTGAGCCACCCAGGCGCCCCTCCTAGTCCGGATTTATCGGAGCTGGCCCAGGAGGGCACCTGGTCTTCAAGACCAGAAATGGCCCTGGCTGTTCAACGAGGGCCTCCCAGCTCCCGCTGGGTGTCATGGGTCCTGCCTGGGCCACGTAGAACATTCTGCTCGAGGAAAGAGACAGAATAAATGCAGTGATGGCCCTGCCTATCTTTCCCAGCTATAAAATTACTGTCTCCCAAACAGAAAAACACAAGGAGCTCTCCTCATACCCCTCTTGATGTTTTGGGAACCTGCTGCTGGTACTTTCTTCTATGGATTGAATCTCCTCTCTTCTCCAGGATCCTTACTGTCAGAGCTCAACACAACATCTCCCCCCAATCCTCCCAACCTCACCTTGTACCCCGCTACTCCCGCTTTTTCTACTCCCCACCCCCCCTGACTCTACCCCTCCGTTCCTTCCAATCTGAGCACAACCCCAGTGAAGGTGACTGTCAGCCACTCTACTTACCGCTGTTCCCCAAGATCCCCGTAGCACCCCCACCCCAGCCCCGTCATCTGCTCTCTCTGCTCTAGCCTCACTGGCTTCTTCCAGTTCCTTAAATGTCCTGTGCTCCCTCCTGCCACAGGGCCTTTGCACGCACTCCTCTTCCTTCTGGCTGGAAGTACCTCCTCCTACCTTGCCCCCCACTTTTGCCTGGTCACCCTATGGATCTTGGCGTCCATCACCCAGCAATGCCCGACTCGAGTCGGCCATCCAACTTGACGCTTGTTCCTTTCCTCCGAACTTACTTCTCAGTTTGTAATTTAGTTTGTAATTGTAAACAAGTGTGTAATTCTCTGCCTCTCCCAGTGGACCAGGAGCCACAGAAGGCAGAATTAGAGCCTGTGCTCACCGCTGGCTCGCTCTTGCCTGGTGCAAATAGCATGTAGAATTTTGAAGGATGAGTCACGTCACATTTCTGTTCTGAGTTTTCCTTAAACAGCTGGTAATTATTGCTTATTGGGATTGACCCTCGTAAAGTCATTCTCACTGTTCCAAAGTATTCTTCTGTCATTTGTAGAGGTTTTTTTGTTTTTTTTTTTTACTCTGAGTTCCCAGAGAGGGCTCGCTGTGTGGTAAGCACTACAGTTTCCTTCACTGTCTCCTGCCCCCTGCCCCCCTCCAGCAGGCGGCCTTTATTCTGGTTACTTTGTGGGAGCTCCTCTCTGCTGGGCGTCAGACTCGTCTTTGAACTCCTGACTCAGGCAGTTTATGATTTAGGACCCGGCTGCACGTTCCCTGCTCTCCCCCCCACCCCCCCACCAGCCCTAGGGCTCAGAATGTTGGGATCATTGCTACCCTGCTTCCAGTTCCTTCCTTCCTTGGCTTAGAGGACCCTTACCCTGCAGGCGGGACGGGACGTGACCATGTTCTAATGGAGAAGAGACCACAGTAGAGAAGTGAGGCTAACGGCCCAGGATCACTGCGTCCCGCCCGCCTCTCATCCTGCCGCTGAGGCAGACAGCTAAGTCCCACTGTGGTTTTTGGATACAACGGACACTTGGCAATGAGGGTCTCTACGCCTTGAGGGTGACCACCCCCAGGAGCATCTCAGGGTGGATCCGAGGCTTTTGGAAAAACCTCTGTAGATACGAAAACAAGAAACATACAAGCAACTCCCGAAAACAGACCCAGCGTGTGTGTGGACACTGCCCGGGGGGTGCGGGCTCTGGCACGGAGTTGGAAACCCTCATGCGCCGTCTGAAGGCACTAAGAGCTATTGATCTCTTGAGAAGATGGAATTGATGGAGACTGCAGCCAAATTTTCTCTGAGCTCGCAGACCAGCCGGGAGGGTACTGCGATGCAAACAGCAGACACCCCCTCCGTCCGGGAATGCCGTCTGGCAAACTGCTCCAGGAGCTGCCGATGGCGGCAGGCATGTGCCCGGCCAGGCCGCACAGGACTGCAGCAGGACAGAGGCGCACTAGGGAGACCCCCATCACCACCCCATGAATCCAATTTCCTCTGCTTCGCAAGAAACGCCTTCACCCTGTGAAGGGCTCTGCCATCAAGGTACCCGGAACTCGGTCGGGAGGATGTGGCCAGACAGCGGACGAACCCCTTGGGGTTTGGTGAGGGGCTGGTGGTGGAGGGAGAGGGTACATGGTCTGCAAGGCGGCACCCAGTGCACACAGGGACACTCACCAGCAGACGAGGCCGGCCACCACCGCCGTCCAGGTGACACAGCAGGAGTTGCGCCGCTTGGTCTGTATGGCCTCGTCCCGCCTGCAGCAGCATGCACAGACCACATACGCCGCGAGGAAGATGAGGTTCAGGCCCAGGCAGACGGCGGCCACCAGCCCCAGGAACATCAGTGACTATAGGGGAGATGCCTGGGGTCAGCACTTGGTCCCAGGGCAGGTCCGGAAGGCGCCCTGCCCCGGGGCCCTGAGCTCCCACTCGGGCTGTGAGTGTAAGAGCCGTGACTGCACGTGGTCGGTCACCCATCCTCTCCTCTGCCCTTCCTCCCTCCTCCCACAGTTGAGGGTCTCGCCCTGTCCACACGGGGCCTGGCACCGGGGTTGGGCGGGGGGGAGTGCGGGGGCGGATGTGAGGGAGAAGGAGCTGGGCTGAGGTTGGTGGCTTATACACCTGCATGGAGATAGGGACCAAGCCCTGCCTGATGAGCAGCCCGGAGATGTCCAAGAGACAAGGCAGGAACCGCCAGCTGGCAGTGGGGGCTGCGGGTGCTGAGCTGCGTGGCTGGGGGACAGACAAGGAGGGGGACATCCCCGGGGGTCCGAGGGCCGCGGTCTCCTGGAGGACACAGGGCTTGGGCAGGATGTCTCAGAAGCCAAGCGGAACCTGGGCCAGGGCCAGGAAGGGACGCCTGGTACATCTGCTTCCTCTGAGCCTTGTTCTAGATGCTGGGGTCCCTCCAGAGAAACCAGAAGCCAGGGCTGTGCTGGAGGGGGAGGAGAGAGGTCAGAACATGCACCCAGGGGGTCCCTTTCACTAAATCCGTAAAGGGATAGATGTCCGCCAGGTGCCAAGGGCAGCAGGAAAGCCCAAGATTCTGAAGCCCGTCTCAGGCCAGCCGAGCTCCTCGGGGTCCTGCAAAGAGAGCTGCCGTCTGTCAAGCGGCCCGGAGGCACTCCCCTCCTTGTCCTCCAGTCTCTTGCTTCAGCCAGATGGACACCAGATGGCCCCAGGATTGGTGGCCGCCAGCCAGGGCCAGACCTGGCTGTAAGTCAGGCTCCTGAGCTGACAGCCTCACCCTGCTCCCCACGTGCCCCCGGGGCGGGGGGGGGGGGGGGGGTGGTTCCTGGTCTGGAGTCCCCTGCCCTCTAGTCCGGGCTGGGACTGTTGGGCTGGGAGCCCAGGACCTCCTGGTCTAAGGTGGGAGACCAGACTTGAGCAGGGCCATGTACCCATAGGAGACAACCCTGAAACACAGAGGCTGGGCTCTGCTGTCCTCAGGCTGGGGGCCATTTTCGGCAGGGTGAGGGGGGAGGGGAGCGGGGGCTCAGAGAAGTGAGGCACCTGCTGGGTCCGCCCTGTCTTTCTCTGCTTGGCTGCTTGGCCCTGTGAGGTCTTGGGGACCCTGATTCCACCTGCTCAGCCCGTCGCCTGCACCTGCAGGCTTCTGAGCCTAGGGACAAACGGCCAGCGTGGTGGGGACAGTCCAGAAGTGGGCAGGGGCAATGGCTCATTTGGGAATGGGGATGGTGGAGGGCGTAGTGTGGTTTCACCTCCACCTGGGAAAAATACATCACTGCTGTTGCAGGAACTCGCCTCTCGGCTCGCCTCCCTCCCTCAGCAGCGTGGACGGTAAGCCCACCTGCAGGCAGCTGGGAAGGCCCAGTGGGTCTGAACACATCACCCCTGCAGAAGGGTCCCTGCAGTCCTCAAGGTGTGGCCGGGCACCGCCTGTCCCGTGACTGATCCGGGAGGCCCCCACCCAGGTGAGACAGTAGAAAGGAGCGGCCCCCTTCCTGCCCCCAGCCCATTTGTCCTCACTAGAGGGTCCTGCAGCCCCGGGCCAAGGTGAAGGGGGCCAAGGAAGACTGGATGTTAGGGGCTCACTACTCAAAGTTCACTGACCCGCTCAACATGGGCCTCAAGCCTCGTTCTGCACCCTAGTGAGTCAGAACGGCATCTAGGGATGGTCCCAGGAGATCTGTATCCCGCTCAAGTCTGGCAGCACTGATGAGCACCGACAGACTTTTCTCAAACCTCTTCCAGCAGCTTAACGTTTGCTTCAAACATGCTTGCTTAGCGGAGCCCCGCTATTCAGGGCCTCTTCTCACTGAGGAGTGGACCGAAAAGCCACGCTTTGTCCTGGCCACCCTCTCGCAGGCCCCTGAGGCCCCTCTGCTAAAACCCAGGGATCCCCTGACCAATCTGCAAACCACTGCACAACGAGCATACGCCCACAACCCAGCAATTCCGCTCCAGGATATTTGCTTTACAGAAAGGAGGGCCTGTGTCCCCACAGGATACGGACATGAACGTTCACCGCAGTGGTAACAGCCCAAGGGCGGAAACAATGCAAACGTCCACCAACAAGAAAACAGATACATGTGCGACGTGCTATAGTCATACACTGGAATACTACGCGGCCATGGGAAGAAAGCTGCAGCTACACACACGGCCGAACGGTGATCTCACGGGCACAGCGGTGGGGGAGACAGGCCAGGCAAAACGGCAGACATAAAGTTCAACGTCGAAGAAACCCACCTATGCTTTTATTATTATTATTTTTTTTTTAGAGAGAGAAAAAGGGCATGTGCCTGTGTGTGAGCAAGCAGGGAAACGGCAGAGGGAGAGAGAGGGAAGGGCGGGGGCTGGGAGAAGGAGAGGGAGAATCTCAAGCAGGCTCCACACTCAGCCCGGGGCTCGATCCCACGACCCTGGGGTCATGACCTGAGCCAGAATCAAGAGTCAGATGCTCAACCAACTGAGCCACCCAGGCGCCCTAGAGAAGCGTACCTATCTGTAGTGACAGGTGGGAACAGTAATTCCCTTTGGGAGGGTATGGACTGGGAAGGAGTGTGAGGGAGCCCTGGGGAGGTGGGAATATTCTCTCAGGATGGTATCACACACACGTATTGAGGTGCACACTTAAGAGTGTGCACTTTCCTTTAAGTTGTTCCTAACGGGAAAAAAAAAAAAAAGCAACCTGAACCCCGACAGACCTTTTGTATACCTCAGAGAGCGGTTCACATCCAGACCTCCTCCCAGCTACCCTTGACTTCTAGCTGGCCTCCTGGCCGGCCCCCTTCCCAACCTCTCCCTACACAGGCAAAGCCACCACTCTGCCATGCGTCCCCACCCAGCAAGGGAGGACCTCTAAGCGGTAGTCTAGACATGGGCTGGTGCCATGTCAGTCTCTGCAAACCACAGCCAGCTGCTGCCCTTAGTCTGTGTGCTGGCTCCCCTAGGTCATGCTCTCAGAGCCCCCTGCCCCCTGTGAGCCCAGTTCCGGGGGCAGGGCCTCCCAAGCTGGGCAGCTGCCTCAAGTGGGTTCCTGGTGATGCAGCCCAGCCTGGGAGAGGCCAGGCCTGGGAAACCCAAATGCGGGGGGGGCCCTTTGGTTAGCAGTTCACCTCCAGACGTCTCTCTGGGTGCTGGGGGGATAGGGTGCGACGGCGGGGAGGGCAGGGAAGGAAAGGAGGAAGTTGGGGAAGGGGGAAGAGGAGGAAGGAGGAGCTGGAGGAAGGAGCGGAAGCCTAACCAGCAGAACCCCACAGCCGCCTGGGTGTCACCTGCCACCCTGGGAGAGACAATTATGTTCCTGCCCCTAATTAACACTGCAAGTCCCTATGTGCGGTGGCAGTGGGGGTGGGGGAGAGCAAACCTCCCTTCCAAAGGGACCTGGGAGCTCTGCTCACAAGTCCCCTGCTCTCACAGAGCCTGGAAAGTAGTTTCCCACATCAGTCCCACCTGCACAGTGCCCGGCAGCTCCCACCTCCCCACTCTGCCCAACACCAGCCCACAGCAGCTCCACATCAGGGCTCGGGGCTCCCGCCTCTCCCCCCATCAAAGTGACTTCAATTAGTTCTGGTTTGTCACTCTGTGATGAGAAACCCAGAGCACGAACCCAGGACCCAAGGTGGGGCGGCACTGACTGATCTGTACTCTGGGAACGCGGACCACGAGGGGCTTCTGCACGAGGCAGGGGAAGGGGCGACAGCCTGGGTCCCCCTCACCCCAAGAGGTCAGGAGACAGCTAGAAAGTGAGCGAGCCCCGGGGGCGGAGGGTGAGGCCAGAGGGAGGGGAGCTGCAGCACTGGAGGGAAGGGTTAAGCCCCCCCACCACCAGCAGGGGAGGGGGGCGCAGCGTGATCGTCCCATGACCATGACTCAGTGTTCAGACTGAATGAATGGGGCTTCCTCATTCCAACTTTGGCTCCCCGGCTCCCAGCCGGGCCTTTCCTCCTGAGAGCTGCCCCCAAGGAAGGGGGTGGGGGGAGCCCTGTAGTTCTGGGTCCGGCCCCCACGCTGTCCCCACCCCTGGCCTGAGGTCACACACTTGGGACTCTCTGGGGAGCCTAGGAACTGAAGCACCATCCAAAACTAACACGTGGAAATCCACGTCTAAATGCAAAACGTTGCAAACCTCTCCGTCTAAATGCAAAAAGTTGAAAACCTCTCCTCCACCTCACCATGCACATCTGGAAAGGACACCCGGTCTACAGAAGCAGGGAAAGGAAAGGTGGAACAGGAAGCACACGTGTGGCTCTTGCACGTTGACCGTGGCCACCGCGAACATTTGCACGGCATCTGGAACTTTACTAAGACAATTCATCTGGTCTCCCTGCACTGGGGGGGTGGGGGTGGGGTGGTGAAGGCACAGCTGAAGGAAGGAACCCAAGTTTCTTGTTCTGGAAAAGAGACACAGCCGGATGCAGTGCTCTGTCGCCCGAGAGAAGTATTGCCCTTGGACACGTTACTGAGCCCCCAGCCCATCTAATGATTTGTATCACTGGGTCCCACTACGTCCCTCTATGTACTAAGTGTGTCTCATGCAACGTCTCATTCGGTACTTGCAGATGAGGGAAGGGAGGCTCAGAGACGGACAGACACCTGCTATGAAACATGGTAAGTGATAAAACTGGGATTCCAACCCAGACAGCTGGATGGCAGAGCCCCAGCCCCACCTACTCAGCTGCGGTAGCCTGACACCCAGAAGCCCTGGCCCAGAAGCCCTGGCGGCCTTGGCAATCACGTGACCCCACGCCCAGCACAGCCCTGGCCCCAATCTAGTTTGTGGAGCACTCCGATGACTGACAGCAGAAGGTGCCCGATTCGTGGTGTTAACTGACCTGGCACTTGGGAGGAAAGGGACTTCCAGGAGAGACCCATGGTCAGACAACTGAGGAACTCAGCCAAGTATGAGCCACCTAAAATAACACCCCAAACCACACTTCCCATCCTGGCCCCTCACACCCACATCGCACTCGGTGCCCTCAGGAGAAGGGCCAGGAGGGCCGCTCATCACTGGGAGTCATTTGATGCCCAGTTCGGTGTGCCAGGGTCTAAACCCTGGGACAAGAGGGGCAGGGGGCTGTGAGTGGGTCCCGCTGGCTCAGCGGCCACCTGCCCATGGGACTCGGTGGGGTCGGGGAGGTTCAGGCCCTGCCAGCCACAGATGCTGGCTGGACAGGCGCTGTCTATGGGGTCGTAGTGGGGGAGGGGGAGGGAGAGTACCCTACCCCTGCCCCCAGGGCTTCTTGTCCCAGCCAGTTTAGATTTCTTTCCGTGAAGAGAATAAAATTATGGTTGGAGACCCTGGGTGCAGGATCTGGGCGCAGGATTTGGGACACAGCAACGAACACACACACACACACACACACCCAACAACACAGCTGTCTCAGAAATCATATCCGCCTCTTTTCATGCATTCATTGGGAGCGGAAGATTCCCTGGAGCTATCCCCAGGCGGCCACATTCTCAGGGAAGGCTGACTTCCACAGGCTGGGCTCCGGGAGAGGGAGGGGGCAAACACATATTAGGAGGGAGCCTGGCTAACCCGCCCAACTGTCTTAGCAGGAAGGGGTCCTGATAGCCTCCTCTTTCTGGAAGGGCAGGCCCCAGGTGCCCGGGGCCTGAGGGCGACAGGGACACTAGGGGTTATTATTAGACTCCCGTCACCACCGGGGCACTGCACACCCTGCCAGATCAGGATCCCCGGGGCCCTGCAGGAGAAAGGCCTGGTGGGGGAACAGGCGAACAGCTGACTCCAGGCTCAGCCTCCCGCTCAGCCTCTCTAGACCCAGCAGAGGCCCCGCTCTGCCCCGACCTGCCCCACACTGGCAGATCACGCCTGAGAACCTGACACTCTGCAGGCAAAGGCCACCAGGGGTCAAAGTCCCAAGACGGGTCCCGTCCTGGGCTTTTCAGCCGGAATCTTTGACCCAACAGTGAATTGACTCAGCTGGGCCACGGGAGGCCGGGGCGGCCTTGGCCAGACCCAGAAGGCTGGGAGAAATGTGCAGCTCCGCCAGGGCCTGGAGGTCTGGGGAGCCCCTCCCTCTAGGGCAGTACAGAAACGGCAGAGGGGAGGGCCGGCCGAGCGGAGAAAGGGCAGAATGAGAGGATGAGGGGAGTGGCCGGCCACGAAGCCAAGACCCCAGAAATCCAGGGCCTTGGGGGTAAATCACCCCCAGCTGCCCACTCAGCCGCCTCCCCCAGCCCTGCAAACGTCCAAGAGGGGCCCAGGCAGAGGTGTCGGCAGCGACTCCCGCCCCGCAGGCAGGGCTGGGGAGGGAGGGGCGCTGCGGAGCTGAGCTCGGGGAGACCAGTTTCTGCCCAAACTTCTCCCAGGCCACACACACCCGGAAAGAGAGCGCCCGTCTTGGAACCGCAGACGGAAGAAAAGCCCGAGGCGCCTCTGGCATCCCCGGAGCTCGCTCAGGAGCTGCCGGGGTACCGCCACAAATACCCGCTCCCCCGCGCTCGGCCCCTTCCCCCGCGCGCAGCCGCCGCGCCCTTCCTCCCCGTATCCCATCCCGGGCATAACTCCCATCTTTCCAGTTTCCCCGGCCCACGAGGTTCCCAGACGGGAAGGCCGTGGCCAAGCGTCCCGGGGGAGAAAGGGAGAGGGGTGACGAGGCTGCGGGGGGAGAGTGGGGGCGGGTCGGAGAGGCGTATGGAGCGCGGCGGGCCGGGAGGGGGAAGGGGTGCCGCGGGGGCTTGGGGCGCCGGCCGTGACCCGGGTCCCGGCGGCGCGAACTCACCTCCCGGTAACTCTCATCTCGGGGGTTGAATGTGCTGTCCACCGGCTGCAGGCGCAGGCCCAGGTGCGGGACGCTGTGCAGCCACGCCACCCACCAGGGCGCGACGTACTCCACGCGCGCGGCCAGCATGGCTCGACCCGAGTGCGCCCGCCTGCTGCGGCCGCCGCTACCCGGCCCGGGACGCCCCGCCCCGGCCCCGCCCCGGCCCCGCCCCGGCCCCGCCCCCGTGCAGGCCCCGCCCCGCCTAGCTCTTCCCGGGCTCGACCCTCGCCCTGGGCGCGCCCTCGGGCTGCAGGGGGTAGGCCCTGCAGTCAGCAGCCTTTTCCTTCTGTGGATTCTGTCCTGGCCCCGAGGGCCAAAGAGGTGGAAGGAGAAGTGAAAACATCACCCAAGCACTCCTGTTGATTTTTTAAATTTATTTATTTGGAGGGGGGCGGGGGGAGACAGAGAGGGGGAGAGAGAGAATCCCAAGCAGGCTCCAAGCTGCTAGCACACACTCTACAATCATGACCTGAATTGAAATCAAGAGTCCCACGCTCAACCGACAGAGCCACCCGGGCGCCCCGCTCCTGTTTCTTTTTATTTATTTATTTATTATTATTTTTTTTTTAAACTTTTTTTTTTTAACATTTATTTATTTTTGAGACAGAGAGAGACAGAGCATGAACAGGGGAGGGTCAGAGAGAGGGAGACACAGAATCGGAAACAGGCTCCAGGCTCCGAGCTGTCAGCACAGAGCCCGACGCGGGGCTGGAACCCAGGGACCGCAGATCATGACCTGAGCCGAAGTGGGCCGCTTAACCGACTGAGCCACCCAGGCGCCCCACCGCTCCTGTTTCTTAACAGCAGTCTCCAGGTCCCTGGGTTCTCATCACTTATTATCAAACCAGGATGTGCAGCGTCAGGGAGTACTGCGAGCAGTGCGTCCCGGCCCGAGAGTCAAGACAGCCATTCCTAGAGCTTCCAGAGGAGAGTTAAGTAAGCTGACAGACTGGGGCCTCGGGGAACAACAGTCTGCCCCTGGGTCACTAGTTCTAAATTCACTCCCCATCATTTATGGAGCATCGGTTTCGTAAACCACGCGGACTGAGATGTGGCTCTGTCCTGGGAGCCCCCAGCCATCTGCCCAAACAACTGACTTGATGCGGCTTTGGAAACACTGGGGCCTGGGAAGAGCAGCTTGATTCTTTGGGGCAGGCGGAAGGAGGTCCTGGAGGAACGGATCCTCGAGCTGACCAGGAGGGAGGGAAGGGCTGGACATCTGGGGGGGGGGGTGAGGGGGGGCGGGAGGACACAAGACCATCAACAGCATGTATTTACTGAGCACCTACTATGTGCCATGCACCACAGGCACTGAACAGGGCCGATGGAAACCCTTGGCCGAGGGCACTGCACTCCAGGGTGTGGCTGCTAATGGCGCACACAGAAATCTGCAGACCGCCGTCTTAGAGGGGGCTGCGGGGGAAAGCAAAGGGGAGCAGAGTCAGCAGACACAGACGGGGTTGGTGGTAGTCGGAGATCCGGTGAAGCCTCTCGTGGTCGCCTGGCCCTGAGAATGCTGAGCACTCACAGAGGGCCAGGTGTGAGAAGGTCGGTTCTGGAACTGCAAACAGTGTGGTGTGACCGCAGGACGCCAGGGGCGGGGGAGGAGAGGTGAGGCTTGAGGCGAGGATGAGGTCAGGGTGGAGGGCCGCCGGGGTTTCAGTGGGAGTGGAGGAGTTACGGACGGGTCGGGCTGGGACACGGTCTTGTGGGTGGTCGTAAGGGGGCCAGAGACAGGGGTGAAGAAGGGGACTCGAGAGACTCCTGAGTTTCTGGCTGGGGAGCTGGGTGCCCTGAAAGCATGGCTGCTAGAGGTTGGTGGACCACCGACGTCCCTACCATGACCCCTATCAAAGGGCCAGGGGCCAGAGAGGGCTTGCGGATCTGTAGTCAGGGGATGGTCCCCGGAGCCTGGCTGTGGCTATCTCATCTACGCATGCCCAAAGAGGACGCGCCCAGGGGGCCACAGGAGGCCGTGGACCACGCCTTTCTCATAGGGGTTTTCATAGGGGTTTTCATGAATTTAACAAACTTTGAGCCCCTTCTCTGTTCTAGCGGATACGGTGATGGATGAAACACCCGTGTTCCTCTCTGCATGGGGTCTCAAGTTTACTAGGGGAGGAGAGGTGGCCTTCACCCCACTCAGTGATCAATGCTCTCAAGAGTCTGGTGCTGGGAAGGGGGGACTTGTTAACTTGGGGTGTCCTGGGGGAGGGTTCTGAGCCAATATCCGGTGTAAGGGTGTGGAAGGGGACAATCCCAGAGTCCTCTGAGGGGGGTGGGTGGCAAGGAGAGACTGGGGAACTGCAGGGACAGAGAACAGATCAGGGCTGATTGCCCCACCAGGGCAGGAGAGTGGGTAAGAGGGAACGTTTCCAGGTGATGGAAATATGGATTGCAGTGATGGTTATGCCACTATAAACGTTTGTCAAAATTCATAGACTTGCACACTAGAAAAGTGAATTTCACTGTAAATTACACCTCAGTAAGCTTTACTTTAAAATAAATACTTTTAGGGGCACCTGGCTGGCTCAGTCGGTTGAGCATCCGACTTCAGCTCAGGTCATGATCTCACAGTCCATGAGCTCGAGCCCCGCGTCGGGCTCTGTGCTGGCAGCTCAGAGCCTGGAGCCTGCTTTAGATTCTGTTTCTCTGTTTCTCCCTCTCTCTGCTCCTCCCCCGTTCATGCTCTGTCTCTGTCTCAAAAATAAACATTAAAAAAAATAATAAATACCTTTATTTAAAAAAAAAAAAAAAGATGGGGAGAGATACGCAAGGGCCATTTCACACATGGATTCTGGTCTCTGACGTGGCCACAGCTGCTTGCAGAGGAAAATGTACTTGGAGCGATTTCCCAGGGCCCAGGGCAGGTGCAGACAAGAGGATGTGGCCTTGGAACTCACTCTGCCCGGTGCCACGTGCATGGTTGCCCTCCCATTCCTCTCGGTCAATAGCACAGAAGGCTCTAGCTGCTGACCCTGCCTCCGGAACACCTTGGAGGCTTGAGGATTGGGCATTTCTCCAGAAGATTAGATCACAGCAGCGAACTCTAAGTGCTTTAGGGGAGAAGCCAGAGACCTCAAGTGGGAGGGGTCTGCCTTCTGGGAGGTGGCCCCTCCTACTTTGGGGGAATTGACCTTGAACCCGGTACAGGACCCTCGTGCCAGAGCGGAGGCTTGGGCCCCAGAGAGGGAGGGGGCGGGGCAAGGGGCGGGCCTGCACACACCTGACAAACCACAAAAGCTCGCCCTCAGGGCCATCCCTGCAGCTACTTGGGTGCAGCGTGGAACACCCAAACCTGCTGGGCCAGTCTGCACCCAGCTAGACAGTGATCAACTGCCATCGTTCTAGCTTCTTCTCCAGGGGCCTGCTGACCTAGGCAGGCCAGCCTGTGAAGCAAAACAGCAGAAGAGGAACAGGAACTCTTCATGGAGTTGACGTGAGAACAGCCCCCGCGCCCATTCCAAACCGGCAGCCGTGGCCCGCACCTGGCCGTTCACCTGCTGTGCAACACGAATGGGCTCACCCGAGCCTACAAGCTGACCTCCGCGACGCAGCGGGTGACCCTGGCCACCCGAGGGCTTGGAACACACCTAGGCCTCAAACCAGCCGAATAATCATCTCTGCAGTTGGCCTTGGCCATCATGGCGAGTTTAGAAAAAGTGCCCCAAATGGCTGAGGCAAAAGCCAGCGCGAAGATCCACGGCAAGAAAGGGTGCCTCCTCTAGACTCCAAGGCCAGACAAATGCCCACGGGGCTTGTCTCCTAGGAGCTGGGGCTGGTCTCTGGACAATGTGCTGGGACAAAAGGAGCCCAAGTGGCAAGCCTGCCCTCTTCCTGGGAATCTCGAACCCCCGAAGAATGGGGAAGACTGGAAGCCACGGAAGGTGCTCCATTCTGGGTTGGTCAATGATCACCGAGCGCCTGTGGACCCCTCCTGGAAGAAACCCGTGCCGCTCACGACTAGACTCAATAACTCCCTTACGGCTTTAGAATTTCTATAGGGAAAAGGGAAAAAAAAATCAACTAATGAATTCAGGCACTTAGCTGCTTGGGAATGGATTTGATCTTGTCAACCAGCTCGAGACACTAGGCACTGGAGACCGCTCATTTGCTGTAGCGTGTCGCCACCTTGTGGCCTATCCTGATAGGGCCCTCATTCATCTCAAAATGGCCAGGTGCCAGATAGGGTTCCAAAACCTTTTACTATTCGCTCCTTTCCCCTTACAATAAACCACGGAAGGGTCAATAGTTATTTGCCTTAACGATATGGAAACTCAGGCAACGCTGGGAAAGGCGGTCTAGCAAACCCCACCCAGCCCTGCATGGGCCTTGCACACGGGAGCCCACACAACTTGTACCAGGGACCTCGTGTGGAGGCACTTTGCTGGTCGGCCTCAATGTTTTTTCTGCTTGAAATATGTGCATCCTACAGCACCTGCCCAACCCCACTGTCCTGAGAGGGGAGGGGATCCTCGGAGGCTCACTGCCCTGCAGCGGCACAGGGAGACACCTGCTGACCACGGGACACCGCCACCGCCTGTCAAAGCCATCTTCCGGTCTCTTCTCTGAAAGCACGGTCCTATCCCTGCTGGACTTGTCCACGGTGACTGTGAGATCAAGGTGCAGTGAGCAGGCAGGTTTGCAGTTCCCTGGGACTGGTTACCAGCACACGGTGCTCAGTGAGGTGATTTCTCAAGATCACGCTAATTGGCAAGTGGTAGAACTTGGGATTTAATCCCCAAGGAGCCTAGGCTGGCTGGGGCCTGCACTGCTCACGCTGGGAATACCCTTACGGGCCTGTCTGAGCAGTGGGCCCCATTCACACCCCCCCACCCCTGTGAACTCGATGTGCACCCCACTGCCGTAAGGCCCAGGGTCAGATCTCTGCGGCAGGAACCCCGGCTCCTCCCCCCTAACCATCAACTGGGTTTATCAGACTGTCTTTCAGTCCCAGGATCTTGTTTCCTGTTCCCTCTTCCCTGGAAAGCTTGGCCCATTTCGTAGACTAACATTCCTCTGTTCGCGGCAACGATCTCATTACACCCTGCAACGTTCTTCCCTTCCGCTCCACTTTACCCTGAGCGGGAGCACTTAGGAAACAAGTGTTTCAGTCTGATGAAAAGCCTCATGCCTACCCTGCGTCGAGGGAGACCTTCCACAGCACGCAGTGGATCTGAACGCAGCCCTGCTGGGAAGATGGGCGGGCTCCGCACTTCTAAGACGGCCAATCAACTCCACCTTGTAACTACCATTTTCGTTATCAGGAAGCTCACTTTACCTAAATGACTTCTAAATCCCACGAGGGCACGCTGGCTTACTTCCACAAATACCTGGCTCTTCTGTCTATTTCCAACTATTTATTTTCAAACTTAGGCTAAAAAGAGGATGGTTCTATTCATCCACTGGGATCACGGCCAAAGATGAGGGACACCAAGTAGGTAGCAACCGGGACCCCCCGCCTGTTCCCACCAAGCCGTGACCAAGTAACATTTCCCTTCCTGCCCTCAAAGACAAAGGACGTTTTAGGAATTTTTAAAACTTTAATACAGTTCCAATCAGTGTGCCGGGTTCATTTCAGCTCCTTTACTGCCAAACCTAGGAGAAAAGAGATACAGAAGTGAGCCACCCAAAACATACATTGTATTTTGAGTTACTCTTGCTTGTCTGGATTTTGTACTTAAAACTAAAGAGGGTTAACAAAACTCAGAAATTAAGCATACTGAGGTGGTTTTGCTTAAAATAATAGTGTTTGACGACGATGGTAATAATAATAATAATAATAATAATAATAATAGTAATAATAGTAATAGTAATAATAAACAAAACACACTCCTCTTCTCACAGCCTCCATGAACAAGTCTCAAGAGGTGCTTACAAAGCCAGGCCCTATCGGTTAACTTCTCACGGTCAAGAGGCAGACTCTGGGAGCACTGTGCTCCGGGCCGTGTCCCCCATGGCCCTCGGTCCTCCCACCAGCAGGAAGGGCCCCGTCCAACCTATGCTCACAGCCGATAGCATTTAGTTTCCCGACCTGCACCGCTGGTACAGTAAAGTAGCCACCTTGCAGGGCTGTGGGGAGAACGGACGAGTGCCCCACACTGCATTAGCAAAGCACGAACGGGAACGAAACAAACTGCCCTCTGGCCAAGGAAACGATTCCTGGTATGGGATGGACGCTGGGGACCACGACTATTCACTCCTTGCACGACCAACAGCAAAAGCAGATACTTAGGACAAGCCACACGTGCACCTTCCTAAATCTGGGGACAACTCAAGGAACAAGATGGAGACACATGCACATTCCACATTTCTGATTCCAAACTCACTCACCTGGGGGCAGGGACTGCTTCAGTTTCTCTGCCTTCTCTTTGTCTGTGATGACCAAAGTGTAAAGGTACCTGCTGCATCGGACTTTAAACTTCACATTATCCTTATTTTTCTTGATCTTGACGGCTACCAAACAGACCAGAATGAGCAATTAAAAACTGTGTCACAGAAAAGAGATGTCAGGCAGCGCACCTGCTTTGTATTTATGCAGAAAGGGGCACTCTGGACTGCAACCACGGACAGGGCTGTGCTCTCCTCCCTGTACCGTGCCTCTGCTGAAAGAGAAAACAAGAGGTCCTCTAAGACTTCAGTATTTAATAAGTTGTCAGAAACCTGTATTTCCCGGGCGCCTGGGTGGCTCAGCCGGTTAAGCGTCCCAGCTCTTGACTCTGACTCTCATGATCTCAGGTTCACGAGATTGAACCCTGTGGGCTCTGCACTAAGCGGGGAGGCTGCTTGGGATTCTGTCCCTCCCTCTTGTACCCAGGAGCGCTCTCTCTTTCTCTCTCAAAACAAAAACCACTACATTTCCCTTCAGTTCCCTTCCAGAGAGGACATCCCCTGGGCCAATGGGAACGGCTTGCTTCAGGATCCCATCACCTACACAGTGAGTTATATGCTAAAGCTTTTCTTAAATTCATGAAACTCCTTTTCCGGCCTCTTTCCTACTGCCAAATTCTCTCCCAGGACCACAGCACAGACAACAGAGTCCCAGGTGTAACTCAAACTCAGCGCTGCAAGGTCAAAGTTTTGTGGTCTGTGGATGGCGTGGTCTGCTCTGGAGGCCACTCGCTTCCCCGTATGTTACGGCCATTTCATGTGCCCATCAAAACTCCCCACCGTAACTTTAGAAACAGCCCAGACTCTCCCCAGAATTCGTTATTATCGTATCAGCGGATGATCAGTATCAATCAAGAATCCGCTGGCTGGGGAATGCACAGGGCTCTGGCGTCTCAGCCCCGTACCTGACCCGACACCAGCGCTCAGCCCCCGCAGAAGCAGCGCAAGATTAACTCGGACTCACAACCCACAACTCCGTCTCTGCCAGTAACTGCCGGAGAAGACAGACATGGCACAGGAAGAAGCCCTTTAGCCCGCCCAAGGCAGGGGCCGCCTCAGCTTATGTTTTAGTGAATCCAGAAAACTGGGTATTCATTCAAACCAACCTATTTTGCTACCTTAATGTTCCCGTTAAAGCGAAGGCACCGCACTGCCCCTAGCAGCTGCTGTTATGTCTACACATCAGGCTCAACGTTTGCGGGGAAGACCCGTGGATCTCTTAAAGAAGAGACGTTTACTCATTATCAGAGCGTGCGGTAGTTCCGTTCTGGGCACGGTCCTGCACCCCGAAGGACCAAGAGCAGAAACAGGAGACTTTATGCCAGTGTCCAAGGCAACAGCATTCAAAACAACCAGAGGAGACACCGAATGCCCACTGACGGATGAAGAAACCAAACGGGGCACGTCCGTACGACGAGTATTCAGCCTTAAAAAGGCAATTCTGACAAACGCGACGACGTGGATGAACCACGAAGACCCTACGCTACACGAAGCAAGCCAGTCACAAGAGGACAAGCACCACTCCACGAAGCAGGCAGAATGGTGGCTGCCGGCGACTGGAGGGAGAGGACGGGGAGTTACTGTTTCAGGAGCGTAGTTTCAGTCTTACAAGATCAAGAGTTCTGAAGATGAAGCGAGCACATTCTCTGGGCCAACGAACTGCACACTTAAAAGCAGGTTTTATGGGAGTGCCTGGCTGGCTCGTTCGGTTGAGTGTCTGACTCTTGATTTGGGCTCAGGCCATGATCTCACGGTTCTTGACATCAAGCCCTGCATCAGGCTCTGCACAGACAGCTCAGAGCCTGCTTGGGATCGTCTCTCTCTGCCCCGCCCCCACTCGTGCGTAAGCTTGCTCTCCAAGTAACTAAATAACCTTTAAAAAGTAAAAATAAGCTTTATATTACACATATTTATAAATTCAGTTTTTAAAAAATTTACTGAGCCGACACTGAACACCCTATTATGTCTGCAGGGGAGCAACCCCGACCTCACAGGCCACAGGAAAACCACGCTCCCAAATTAAAACGCAAACCAATCCGACAGATTTGGGGCCGTTTCTTCAACATACTGAGGTCTCTAAAGGACCCTCTGATGTGATCCTTGCACCAATCCCACGGGACAGATGCTATTGTCCCATCTTCAACTGAAGGAAAGGGGGGGTGCTGTGTCTACTCTGCTGAGGACGGCCACTTACCGACAGAGCTGGGATGTGACTCAGGCAGGCAGTGTGACCACCCCTGGTCCGAACGAAACTGTCAAGACAACCTCTCTAAGCACGACAGTACACGACACACACGCGGTCACCTGCGGTCCCCAGAACCACCGGACAGACATCCCTACCAGATGCTACTTGTTCCCACAGACGGCCACCATCTCAAGAAGTACCAGAGGCGCAAAGGCAACAAGGACACAGATGGGACCCCCCTCCCCCAACCCTGTGAGCCCACGTGCACTTTCATCCCTCCAAGGACAGAGCACCAGACAGGACAACCAGGTCCTGAACCACGTCAATAGGTCAGGACGCCAGGCCATGTTCAGGGCATCTCATGTTCTCTTAATGACACGTCTGAGTGGAAAAGGAAGCTTTAAGGAGTATTTGATGTAGCAGGAAGAGGACGACTCTGGGCTAACAAACAAACAAACCCCCCCAAAAATAAAAAACCCCAAGGGGGCTCCTGAGCGGCCACCAAAGGCTCAAGTCATGATCCCAGGGTCATGAGATCGAGCCCCGAGTTGGGCTCTGTGCTCAGCGTGGAGCCTGCTTAAGATTCTCTCTCTCCTTCGCTCGCTCTAAATATAAAGCACCCTCCCTCCAAGGTACAACTCAACATCTACCCCGCGTTAAGCACAAGCCCCCAAACCTCCCGCCGCGACAACAAAGCGAGAACGGAACTCCCTCCCACGCGTGGTGCGAACGCCAAGAACTGGGCACCGGGGCCGCGACCTCACCAATCCGAAGCTTGCTGTTGTAGCTTTCGGACGCACCGCTTCCTTTCCCTGATTTACACGCCGGGAAACCAAGTCCGACGACTTCGTGCGGTTCCCTGGGCGCGGGGCCAGGACCCTGACCGCCGCGGGCCCCCAGCCCAAAGTGCCGCGCTGGAGTCAGGGTCCGGAGACCCGCCTTTCCCGACCTCCACCCAGCAAGGCTTCTGCTCGGAACGCACACCTTGTTCTGAACTAAGCACGGCTCCGAAAGCGCTCACCATCAGGCAGAGCAGGGAACGCGCTGCCCAACGAGGTCTTCCTTCCGGGAAGCACGCCAGAACCGCCGCTCCCGGCGGCCGGGCACTCGCGGGAACAGCCTCCCCGGGGACACGCCGGGGGACGGCGCTCGAGGTAGGGGCCGCCCCGCGCGCCCGCCCGCCACCGCTCGCTCCTCGCGCCCGGTCAGGGAGACCACTTACACTTGGCATCCTTTCGCCTGGCCGTGAGCAGAAAGTCCTTGATTTCTTCAATCTTGCGAGGCTGCAACACAAACGGGCAATGAGCTGCACAGACACGCTTTTTCTGGCTATGACTTAACCATCGCCACCAGTCCCTGGCGGGGATCGGAGACCCCTGCTCAGGCGCCCCCGCCCGCCCTCCCGCCCCGGGGGCCCCGCCGCCTCCCCGGGAAGGTCCCGGCAGGGGCCGTACTCACCATGGTTACGAGGGGCGCAGGCGAGCGCGCGGCAGGCAGCTGCGAAGACAAGCGTTAGCGTCAACGGGGCGCGGGGAGGCGCGACGACCCCCCGCTCCTCTCCCCCACCCCCACCCCGAAATGCCGACCCCGTCGCACTCCATCCTCCTCCCCCGCACCCTCGATCCACACCCGGGTTCCTCAGCTCTCCCCGGTCGTGGATTACCCCGGATTACCCGCCAGCGCCCCACTTACCGCCCAAGAGACACTCGCGGCGAGCGGCAAGAAGGGAGGACGGAAAAGAGCGAGACTTCCGTTTCCTGGCAGTTAAACCCTCCCCCGAAGGAAACTGGGTACGGTGTCTGCAAAGGGTCAAGAATTACATAGGCGTTTGTCCTTCCCGTTGCAGCATCTCTGCCCCCTTCTGGCCCATATTAATAGTGCAGATCGAGGAATAAAATGGGCCGCCTCCCTCCTCCCTTCACTCTCTTTACCTTCCCCATCCCCAGTCCCCCCCCAGGCTTTGTTAGGCTTTCTTTCAGATCCGGTTGAAAGACCGAACACTTATTATCTACTACTTTCATTCGATCTGTGCGTTGGGCATCTACTCAGAGATTTTTCTGTTTAAATAAAGGGATCCTCTTAATGTGCATTTTAGAACTTTCTAGGGGTTTCTCACATTTCTGTCTGATCGCCTTGTCTGTGGACGTCTAATCCGTCATGCTGCTTCCAATTCCTTTAAGAACTGGTGTGCAATAAGGGTAAATTAATACTTCTAGTAGCTGACATTGATGGAGCATAACATGGGGCATCCCCTGTGCTAAGCCTCTGATCCCCAGGCGCACCTGTGACAGGTGGCTCTCGTCGTTACCCCAGTTTTTCCCACGGGGCGAATGAAGGTTTGTCCTTTTGGAGAGAGGTGAAGCCAGGACTCGAACCCACGGTGGTCAGATCCCAAGCCCAGACTCCTGGCCGCTGCTTTCGGAGGCGGTGCCCCTGAAACGGGCGGGCAGCTCTGGGCAGGCAGCGTTTCCTTTGCCCCTTTGGTTCCTCCCAGCCTCCAGCCCATGCCTGACCTCGTTTTCTCCGCAGGCCTTTACCCTCAGCTCTCACACAACGTCTTTTCAGGCAGGCTATGGGAAGCCTGAGGGTATCGATTTTATTTTTATCCTCCGCTTGTCGTCTATTTTCAACCTCTCTACAAATGTCTACATTTGATTATATTTTGTTTCCCCCCAATTTAACAACCGCACGACAGGATGTGATTGCAGCGTGCTCGTTATTATAGAGCAACCCACCTGAAGCGAAGGAGTACTTCGCCGTGAACTGTACTTTGAACTTACTCTCCTCCATCCGTCCGACCGTCCCTCCCTCCCTGCCTTCTGTTAGACAAGCCCAGCTTGAGCATCTTCCCAGGGAACACAGGGAAGGATAAACCGACAGTCCTTGCCCCAGGGAAATCACAAAGGGCTCCAACTGTGCTAGGGAGCATTTTAAAAGAAGCCAAACTATGTGTATACAGAGGCATCTGGGTATTAATAGTAGGACACCTTAATTGGCAGGAGCCTCATTTTAGATGGTCTGAAGGTTGGGGTCCAGCCTGGGAATCATGGGAGCCTCAGCTCTGACCTGAGAAAAACACCCCCGAATGCCTCAGCCTGACTTTGCCAGCCCTCCTCCATCCCAGGCTGGTGACTTTCTGGTCTTTTGTCCCCCAGCGATCAGCCGCAAGCAACCGGTTTTTCAGCCCAACCAACTGGCACCTCCTGGCTCCAGGTCTTGTCTGCGCTGTCCCCTCTGTTACTAAGTCCTGCCCGGCAGGACTCTTCACCTCTGACCCCTGTCACTTGTCACTGGCACAGCAGACACACTCCTGATAGACTGTGTGACAGCGTTAACCTTTCGAGACATTTGCGCCGTCTTTTCTTTGAAGACCAGAGTGGGGCTCGGCGTCATTTGATAAGTCTCAAGATTCAGTATATACGTGCATGGTGGGTGGCCCCTGCTGACCTCACAGGGGTCTCCGACTGTGAGCGTCACCTCCCACGGGGTCCGCCCTGGGCCCCTTGTGGAGTTTTCCGTGTTGTGTGGGTGTCGGCACCACCAGGGAGGATTCTGTCACCCGAGACCACTCACTAAATGGAGTGCGAATGAAGGAAGGGAGGGAGGGAGGAATTAATTAGGACAAAGCAGCGCTCGGCGCATAGTAGGTCTACCAGATATTTCTTGCGTGAATGCCTGGTGTTTCTCTCCACTACAGGACCTACAGGATAGGGGCAGGGGACAGGGGACAGGGGAGGGGCTGCACCTCCCTTTGGGCGGCGATCCCAGAGAGACAGGTGCTCGCCCTCGTGAACTGTATAATAAGAGAACATAGAGGTGCAGTTACAAAGCACGAAGGCAGATTGGCTCAAGTACCCAAAGTTCCCTCCAGCTCCCCAAGGGGCACAACTAGGAAAATGAACAGCAGCTTCTGGAAGGTGAGGCCAGGAGCCTAGAGGCACGTTCGTCATGCTTCACGGGCAGATGACCCCAGATGGTCGTGGGACAGCAAAGTCTGCATCTCTGAGTGGGGGGCCGGTGCCGCACTTGACAGAATCCTCCCTGGTGGTGCTGAGACCCACGCAGCACAGGCTCTGCAGGAGATAAAGACCCCCAGACGTGAGAGCTAGGCTTCCATGGTCCGGCGTAGCTTGGTTTCTGGAAATAGTTCAGTGTGGCAGGTACCGTCTGGGGGTGGGGGTGGGGAGAAGAGGTTGGAGGGGGTGCTGGGGGGAGGCAAGCCCTCCGGTGGTCTCATTTCAGTCTCCCCTGCACCCTTGGGGAGCCAGACAGCCTTCCGTCCTCTCCCTCTGGAAAGCCACACCTTGGGCTCCAGATCCTTTCAGACCTGCAGGGAATGGGTGATCTGGACCCACTGGGAGGGGCAGGAAGTCAGTGTGTCAGCAGGGGAAGGCTGGTGGGGTTCACGTCCAGAGAACCAAGGGTGATGCCAAGTGGTGAGATGGCCAACCAGGCTTCCACTCGGGCCTTTGCCGGGCCCCCTCCAGTGGGGGAGCTCATGGTCTACATGAGGGGGGCAGGGGTAGAGGAGTGGCACCCCAAGCTGCTCTGTGGGTCTGCCTGGCACCCTGGGGTTGCCCACCGTAGGCATCAGGGCACAATGGCCTGTGGCCAGTTCCGGGCTTGCCTCCTTCACTTACTTGCTTCAAATGCAATGTGTGGGGGGTCACCTACCTCTCTCTTTCCTCATGGGGCTGCTGCGAAGCTTCCTGGGATAACTGAAATGACAGCTGAATTCCTGTTATCCCCACTCGCTCCAGGAGGTCTGGAAGCCACCCCCTGCCCGTGGGTGTAGTGTCACAACCGCCAGTGGGCGTGCCAAGGCCATGACTGGAAATGGAACATGAGGGAACAGCCCCTTGCCGCCTTCTGAAATCCGGGCTCCCAGGACGGGTATGAAGGGACAAGTGTGGTATTTGTCCCTGAAGGCACAGGTGCTTCCGGATGTGCTATCTCATTTAAGTCTCCGAGAGGCCTGTGCGCGTGGCTTGCACCTTTGGCCTTCAAGCCACCTCGGAAGGAAGTTGTTTATTAAACGCTGCAGGGGGCGCCCAGGGGTGCAGTCGGTTAAGCATCCGACTCTTGGTTTTCAGCTCAGGTCATGATCTCAGGGTTCGTGGGTTCGAGTCCTGCATCAGGCTCTGCCCTGACAGTGCGGATTCCCTCTCTCTCTCTCTCTCTCTCTCTCTCTCTCTCTCTCTCTCTCTCTCCCCGCCTCTCCTTCTCCCTCTCCCTGCTCCTTCCTCGCTCGTGCTGTCTCTGTCTCTCTCAAAAGAAAAATAAATAAATTTTAAAAATTAAAAATAAGATAAACCCTGCGTGTTTTCAGGAGGGGAGAGTCTGCCGTGTTTCTGGCTGAACGGGGTTCCCTGGGAAAAGGATGGGAGGGAGGGAAAGAGTCCAGGGCCAGTGTTGGGGCCGGTGCTTTTTGGGGGGACCCAGGATGGTGAGACTAAAGGAATATGGGTGACTCCCCTCCTCCAGTCTGCCCTCCCCAGCTGGAGAGAACCTCAGGGCCCCTGAGTTAGAAGCCACAAAGCATGACTGGTCAGGCTGGAATGGGGTTTCTCCAACTGGGCACTACCGACCTCCGACCTTTGGGACTGGGGCAGGAGCTTCCAGGGCAGGAGTCGCTCTGAACGTTGTAGGATGATTAGCAGCCCCCCGCCCCTTACCCACCGGATGCCAGACCCTCAGCAGCCCTGGTGTGGGGGAGGGTGGGGTGGGAGAAAAGCCCCCGTCCCCCAACTGCACCTGCAAGGGCCTGTAAGAGGGCGAACAACCACCTGCCCAGAGAGCTCGTTGATGGAGTAAATGGACTCCAGCCGTTTTTAGAGAGGCCGCCGTTAACCAGGCACCGCGTCGGGCGCTTTCTCTGTCCCAGCAACACCTTTCAGGACAAGTCTGTGCCGCTCGAGTTTTGTGCCAGCGCCCCCACCCCGCACAGCTGTGACAACACAGACACCAGATCCTTTCAATCTCTGTCCCCATCTCAAGGAACTCCCAGACTAGCAGGGGAGTCAGTGACGCATCAGGGCTGTGTGTACAGTAAGTAGTGCCTCTCACTGTGGGACCAGATGGGGACTGCAGGGGACTAGTCCAGGCTGGGGAGGGCAGGCGGAAAATCCTCCAGGAGGAAGTAACCATGATGCCCGATTCACAAGGGAGAAAACCCACCCAGCACCCTGGGAGCAGCCTGCCAGAATGTGCAAACCCTCAAGGCAAATGTGTTCCAGGGGGGCTGGAAGGAAAAAGCAGTCAGACTGGGTGGCAGCAATCTGAGAGGTCTTCCTGGAGGAGACACTGTGACATAGGATGGGAAGAAAACTGTTTCTGGAGAATGACAATCTCAGGGCAGAGCCCGTGTCTGGCTGGGAGACGTTGAGCCTCAGTGGCATCTCTGAGCCTGTCTCTATCAAACAGGGATATTATTTGCTCCTTCCAAGGCTTCTGGGCCACTGTGCCAATTGTGCGTAGGCTGTGCAACCGTCTTGCGGTTGCCCTGCTTATGAGAAACCAGAAGATACGACGAACGAGGAGCGGAAAACGCTTAGCCCAGCAGCTGGCCCTGTAACTGTTAATTGAATGCGAGTCCAGGGCGGGAATTGTGGGTGGATATGCACAGCCACAACCTGGAGAAGAGCTGGTCAGCCCGAGTGGCGGGGTCCTCCCTCCCCAGCGCTGGGGGGCGGGGGGGGTGGCGGGGCAGGCAGAGGGCACCTGCCTGGGCTTCTCCGGTGGGAGCACCAGCCGCTGACACCTCCTCACCGCCCCTGCCTCCCTCCACCGGCCCCTCTCAGTCCGTGAACTGCTTCCACGGTGTCCAATCTGCTACCGTAAAAAGGATGGATTGGACGTCGTCCACCAGTGAGGAAAATAATATCGGGCGGAGGGGAATCCATCTAGAGTGTAAAAGACAAGCACCGCTCCTATATATCAACGTGTGCAGGGGTGAGGGGACGTTGGAGTGAGAAAGAGAAAGGGCGCAGTCCCTTCAAAGTAAGGGACAGGGGCCAGCCTATCAGCTTGTCTATATCTTGCATTATGCAGCGGGAGAGAGAAAATCGATAGAGCTGTCAGCAGTTCAGCGTGCTCACGCTGCAGACGTCCCCATCTCAGAATGCTCCAGACGGATGCTCCAAATTAAAAACCAGGGGAGGGGGAGAGGGGGCTGAAGGGGTGGGAGATAAACACCCCGGCAGACCAGAGGGAAGGAAGGGATGCGACTGAGGATCTGGGAAAATGAAAGTCCATAAATCCTGAGGCCCAGGGAGCATCCTGGGTGAGAGTGACAGCAGACCCTTCCCTCGGCAGTGGGGTCCTGGGTCTGGGGTCCCCTCTGCCAGGTGGGAGTCCCCGGGGAGGGATCGCGGGCAGGCCTCTTGGATTAGAGGTGTTAATGGAGTCAGGGATGGGGGGAGGGGGGTGGGGGAGGCAGAATGACCCCGATGATACCCTCGTAACCTGGGGTGTGTGCGCGTGGGGGTCCTGTGCGTTGGGGGTGGCATTGCAGGAGCTGCAGGGGCAGGGGCAGGGGGCAGCTCTTTGCTCCTTAACTGCTCCCTCCCAAGAAGCTCTGGCTTCCTCTTAGCACCCCCCGCCTGTGTCCACCTCCCTTCTCTGTCCCTGCTTCAGCCCATCCTTCTAGCCCCTGGATGGCAAGCCTGTGGGGGAGCCGGAGGATGTCCCCACGTCCTTCCCGGAGCTGGCCAGCTGCTGTGGAGGCTCCTGGAAGGACATGAGCTAGTGGGCCAAGCACCCACCGCCTTTGCGTGTCCCCGGCCACCCACCGCACATCCTCCCCACCCCCCCCCCCCAGGACCCACCTTTCCAGGGAGGGCTGACAGAAAAGAAAGCCAGAGCCAGCCCCCAGTGGGGGGAGGGTGCTGGCTCTGGGAAAGAACCACTCGCTTCCCACTACTGCTGTCCCCCCAACCCCCAACCTCGGCCTCACCCTCCAATCCTTCCATCTTGCATCCTTCTAGGTCCTGACAGGGAACAGGCACAGCAAGAATGGGCGATTGGAGGATAATTTTAGTAAAAGAACGGGTTTCGAAGGTGTGGGCAGGTGCAGGGAACCGGGAGGGAGCCAGGAGGGAGGGGGCTGTGCGGAGGGAGGGGCTGCATGACTGACAGGCTCAGCCCTCCAGCTGAAGCTTCAGCCACAGCAACCTCTCAGGGAGAGCTGGAGACAGTCTCTTGAGCTCAGCATCTGTCCTCCCCCTGGCCCTCCTTGCCTCCCTGTCTCCAGTCTCCCACCAGGGCACCCCAACAGGTCCATGGCGGTCTCCCTTGGGGCACGGAGCAGGGTGGAGGTGTGGACTCAGAGACAGTGGAAGATACTCCCCCCGCTACTCCTTCCCACAGAGGACCCCGCTCCACCCTGGGGTGGCCTTATGACCTCATGTGGCCTTGTCACCGTCTGTCTCTTTTGTGGTCGCAAGGCAGAGGTCCCCCAGGGCTCAGATGGCTCTCTTCTATCCTGTTCACCATCCAAACAGCCCCTACATTCCCTGACCCCCCAAAGCCAGGCCAGGTCTCCAGGATAATGTGCCTGTCGACCGGCGCAGACAGGCTCCGGCTGGCGATCATCCTGTGCATGTGAGCCCGCCCGCCCGCATCTTGCACGCGCGTGCACCAGCACGCACACACAGCCACGCAAGTCGCCTGCGCTTCCAGAGAGACAGGCCCGAAGCTTCATGGTGTTACATCACCCAGGACAAGTACTACCAATTAAACTGGTGACCGCGTTTCCAAAAGCAATTACGGGAGCTGCAATGCCTCCCAAGATTACAGAGAACGTTCAAGGCTGCAGCGCGGCTGGAAGCAGGGGCTCCAGGGGCCTGCGGGCAGCTCGTGTCTGAGCACCAGCTGCATGTGTGCAGGTGCCTGCTTTTGAGCACGTGAGAGTCCCCCAGAGGGAGCTAGAGTTGGGGGAAGGGGACGCGAGGACTGCTGCGGCCAGCAGCCCCACAGTTGGGGTGGGAACTGGATCACTATTCCCGTCTCCTTCCTGGATCCTTCTCTGCCGTGTGTGAGCTGGGAAAACCAATCTGTACAAACCTATACTCGATCCCAAGGTCCCAAGGGCTCGGGGAAGTGGCATGCCTGAGGACTGGCAGGGGTCCCCGTGGTGAGAGACCTTTGCCACGGTCATCTCCCCAGAGGCTCCCTGCAGCCACACCACTTCCTGTGGCCTGAATTACAGCATTTTTAGAGGAGGAAGGATAGAGGCAGAAGGGGCCCCGACTAACCTCCTGCCTGGCTGAGACTCCAGGAAGGGGGCTTCCCACAGGGGGCGTGGCTGCTGTTCACAGTCTATACCTTCTGTGATGACTGCTTCCTCTCTTCTCCCCCCACCTCACCTGGTGCTTACCCGCGGAGGGGACATGGCTGTTCCTTCCTTCTGTCACTACTCCCCTTAGATGTAGCCTGTGGCCTCTGGAAAGAGGCAGCCTCAGGGGCTGAGAGACGGGAGGCAACAGAAGGTGGGGTGGAGGTGGAGGGCAGGCTGGATGCTGGCTGGTCATGCCCCGGCCCCTGGACACTTCTTTCCTACCTTCCTGTTTAGAATTTCTCGGCCCCTGCCCGATAGGCTGATCTATTAATGGAGCAAGACAGGTGCAGTTGGTTTGTTCATCACAGCGGTTGAAGTCTTCAGCCCAGACCTCCAAGGAAAGGGTTGGAATGGCCACAGTCTGTGGTCGATGTGGTCCAACCCTTGGATTTAGTCTCCTAAGAGCAGAGGCCTGGGTGGGATTGGAAGAGCCTCAGCGTGTGTGTGGTTGACTAGAATCACATCAGACCTGGAGAAGAAGCCTGGTGGGAGAGCTGTGAGGAACCCTCACCGTGGCTTCAGTAGACCAGGTGACAAATGTTACCTCTGTGTTGACTGCCCACTGTGTGTCAGGTGCCATCCCAGCTGGTCCATGAAGATCATCTCCTGGAATCCTTACAACAGTGCTCAGTGAGGCAGGATTCCAACCTCCCTTTTACTGATGAAGCACAGAGAGGTTAGGCTACTTGCCCAAGGTCACATAGTTGGTAATTAGAGAGCCAGAGGTTGCCTCATTTCTTGGGCATGGAATGTTCTCTCGTTGAAAGCCTTTTGCCTCCCTGTCCAGGGACCACCTGGGCCACAGGTGGCTGAAGACAGGCCAAAACTGTGAGACAATTCATTTAACCTGCAAATATTTACCGAGCACCTCGTCTGCACTGGGACTGGGGGTCTAGAGAGGCACAGACGTGTTTTTTGTCCTCACGGTCCTAGCCCCCCAGCCTGGGAGATGGCCTCTCTGCCCTTTGCCCTTCTCAGAGCAAGCCCTGCAGCTCCTGCTGAGGAGGTGAGGGTGGCTGTGCCCTGCTCCCCATGACCGCATGACTGTGCCCGTGGCCTCAGATGATTGGGCTAAACTGGGACACTTCTGGCTTTGGGACCGGAACCTAGAGGCTCTAGTTGGTGATGGATTGATCTGGGATTTCGTGCAAATGAATCTGCAAAGGGCACTTCTTTGGGGGGAAGCCGTGCATATGTGTGTGAGCAGAAGTCAGAGGCAGGGTGGCCCCAGGAGGAAGAGCGGCTGTTGGGTGCTAGTGCCCATAAGAGCAGCAGAACTTTCTTCCCCGGGGTACTGTGAGGTCCCCTCCCCACGTTTCCATTTTTGGCAACTGAATGATCCTTAAAAAAAATTTCTTTTAAATGTTTATTTTTGAGAAAGCGAGAGAGACAGAGTGTGAGTGGGGGAGGGGCAGAGAGCGAGGGAGACACAGAATCCGAAGCAGGCGCCAGGCTCCGAGCTGTCAGCACAGAGCCCCACACAGGGCTCGAACTCACGAACCTCAAGATCGTGACCTGAACTGAAGTCGACCGCTTACCTGACTGAGCCACTCCAGAGCCCCGGAAACTGAATGATCTTTAAGGTAGAGGTCCTGGTGGGGACATATGATGTCTTTACTGCAGGAACAGAGAAGAGAGAACTGGCCGCCTTCCTGGGGGCCTCAGCAAGTGCCTGGGATCTCAGCAGACAAAGAAGAGAGTCAGGAAGCTTCCTGGGGAGAGGAGGAGACCCCAGCAGAGGGGACAGGGCATGCAAAGATGGGGAGGGACCCAAGACAAGCCCAGCGACTTTCTGACAGGGGTATGCTGGCAAATGTTTAAAACCTGGCTTTCTAACGATGACAACAGAACTCTTAATTTGTAGCATTTGCCGATTCCTGTGGTGTAAATACTCCCGCCGTGGCCAGTTTTGAGCTGTCTGTGTGATGTCGACGTCTCAATATACAGCAAGCTGCTTTCACAAGCTGGTTCCAGCAGGGGCCATGTCAGGTCCTGTGCCATTGCCTAAATGCAGGGGACATGTGGGAGGACAGGAGAGGTGGATGGATACACAGTCAGGAAGAGTTCTGAATGCCACATTCGGGAGTCTGAACTTCCGGATGAAGTGGCAGAAGCCCAGGCCCTGATTGGGTGACCATGGGTGTGTGTGAATCAGCAGCTATATGGGGTGCCTCTCTTTAAACTGGTCCCCCGAATAACCCCAGGAAGTCTGAGCCCGGTATGAGGCCTGGGAAGGGGTACACAGAATGTGAGGTGCATTATTTTCTAATAAAGAGGAGCTCTAAGTCACCCCCAGCCGGCCGCACCTTGGGGCCATCCCTCATCTTAATGAGCCCATCCAAATCTCGTTTGCTAATGAGGAATTTAATGGTCACAGACTGACAGGCGAGACAGAGAGGGGAGACGGGAAGGTCATTACGAAAATGAGTGTGTAGCTAAGTGCCTCCCCACTGCCTTCCCACCTGCCCACCCGGAGTGCTGGTCCAGAGTGGGGGAGTTGTGGCTTGACCTCACCTCCAAACCGGGTTCCTGGCTGGGCCTGTGGTCAGCACCTTGGACAGGGGCCAGCTTTGCTCTATGCTACCGCCTTCTGGAACACCCTTCATGCTCCTTTGCTTCCCCTGTTTTCCCGAGACTCAGATGGGAGGTCACCTCCCCCTGGAAACCTTTCACGCAGTTCCGTGTGGGTCAGGGCCCACGGTGTCCGCATGGCAACCTTTGCCCATTCTCCTAGCACCTATGTCAAGATGCTAAAATGCTACATTTTCTTGGTTGCTTTCCCTGCTGGTTTGTAAGCAACCTGAATGCAAGGGTTTGCGTTATCCTCTCCATATCCTGAATATTGACCACATGCCCGGCACTGTGCAAGCCGTGCGGAGAGAGCTTCTTGACGGATGAACGAATGGATGGAACAATGAATACAGGAGTAGATAGAGGAGCAAGGGAAAGAATGCATGAATAATGCGTTTGATGAATTGATCAATGGATACAGAATCGTGGCCAGGCTTTTGAAAGGGTGGGGAAGGATTTGGATGCAAACGAAATATCCCATCCCTTAAGTTACATACACAAGACAGAGACATTAGAACAGAGATTTCCAGAGATCCCCACATCCACATCCCCTTCTTCCATCATATAGGCCTATCCAGAATAAAAACAACACATTCCACCACTCTTTGTAGTTATCTGTGGCCATGTGACTACCTCATAGCCAATGGGGTATGTGGAGAAGTGGTGTAAAGGGAGGAGCCATGCTTTTTCCCTGCCTCTCTCCTTCTGTTCCTCCTTCCTGTTGGTTGAACTATGGAGGTGATGGCTGGAGCTGGGGCAGCCTTCTTAGACTCGGGAGCCAGCCAGCTTGGAGCAACATGTCAGAAGAAGGGCGAGTCTTTTGAAGACTGTGCAGAACAGAGCTTCTAGACCAGCCCTGGGCTGCTAACCTCCAGATTGCAATGGGAAAGAGAAATTAACTTCCAACCCTTTTTCCTGTTATTTTAGGTTTCAACGATCGACTGAATCTAATCCTAAGTAATATGTGCACCACTGTGAAAAAGATATTCCAACATAAAGATAAAGAGCAAACCAGCACAACACAGACCACGGAAGCTAGCACTGAGCATGAATCCAGGGTGACATCTAAGTCTAGACCTTGAAGGAGGATGGAGGCATGTGAGGAATAGTATGGCATGGTAATTGTTAGAGTGGTGACCGGGCTCCTGAATCCTGGGCTCCTCCCCTCCTCCAGCCTGGAGGACCTGCTTGCGTCACGACCCTGTGCTCAGCATCCTGGGAAGAAGGAAAGTAGCTGGCCAAGGCCAGCTGGGTCAAGGCAGCCAAGAATCCTTGCCAGGGCTTGGGACATGGAGAAGACCAGAGACCAGTAAGTCTAACTCTGGTCTGGAGCAAAGAGCACTGGACAGGGAGTCAGATTGTGTCAGATCGCTGGTTGTTTTCTCCACTTCCTCTCCCATGTGGGAAGGCTCTCAGTCGGTCACAGCTGGCTGCTGGGTTGTTTGTGGAGCAGTCCTTCAGGCTGGGACTGGAGGGGGGGGTGGCCTGTAGATGTGAGGCTGGCTCAGGACGGGACGTGGTCCCATGGCCTGGTTCTGGGAATTGTCTCCTGGCTCTGCTGGGGGGTGTGGTGTGGATGGCAGAATTCTAAAATGACTCTATTGACCTGCACCGTTGTATAATCCTCTTTCCTAGAGTGTGGCTAGGACCTAGAACTTGCTTCTAACCCATAGAATATGGCAAAGGTGAAGGTGTTTTGCAGATGTAATTAAGGTCTCTAAACAGCTAACTTTAGGTTTATGAAAACGGAGATTATCCTGGGTGGACCTGACCTAATCAGATGACTGAAAATCAGAGGCTTTCTTTCTTGCTACTTTTGAGGAAGCAAGCTGACAGGCTTCTACAGCTGTAAGGAAATGAATTGTGCCAAGAACTCCATGTATCTGAATAGAGGACTCAGCCTCAGAGGGGACCCCAGTCCCAGCCAACACCTCGAGTGCAGCCTGGTGAGCCCCCAAGCCAAACCATGATCAGACTGCTGACCCACGGAAACTGTGAGATAATGCCTGTGTGTTGTTCTAAGCCACTAAATTTGTGGTAATTTTGTAAAACAACCATAAAAAATTCATACAGAGGGTCAGATACGCCTGGATGGACCCTGCTTTGCTTCAGCTCCGTGGCCCGCCTCTCCCAAGCTGGGAGACGAGGCTGGAATCACTGCTCATGGCGACGTGACAATGAGAGAGAAAATTAAAATCCAAGAAGGAGCGATTCACAAACCGTAATCTCGGCAAACAGTGCCACTTAGAGTTCCCGTTATTGATCTCCTCCACGGATATTCTCCAATCTCGTAATTACAGAAGGACTTTTTCAATTTGGGCTGAATAGTCTCCCTTCCCCCCCACGCCCCTCCTTGCTGTCTTTAAACTCCCCGTAAAGCGCAGTAGATTGTATGCACAGTAGATTGTATGTGGAGTCTAAATAAACGGTGCTAATCGCTGTAATTGAAATCCGATCCCAGCAGCGGGAAGGCTGCTCGGAGTGGCCGGTTCTTCTTATCTCCCTGGAGCAGGGAGAAAATCCTGCCTTTGGCTCACTGCCAGCTCTGGGACATTTGCTTCCAGGGCTGACCCCCTGCGAATTCCCGGGTGCCCTGTGGTTGCTGGGAGATGCAGACCAGTGCTGGGACCCCCTGAGCTAAGCTAAGCTTCTTTATCTCCTTGCAGCCATCCAGGCACAATCCTGAGAGCTCACACTAGGTCCCTTATTTCCAGCTCCTGCTGGCCACTGGACAGATCTCCCTGTCCTCACCCATGTGTTCTCAATGAGGAGTGGCTGGCTCTGTCCCCTTCCTCCAGGAGCACTGGGCAAGGACTGTAGACATTCTGGGCATCCCGATTTAGGAGGAGGGTTTCTTTCTACTTGCGTGTAGTAGAACCAGGATAGAACCAGGGATGGTGCTAAGCAGCAAGCATACAGGGCGCAGGACAGCTCCCATCACGAGGGATCTGGCTCAAATTGTCAGTAGGTAGTGTGGGGGTTGAGACACCCTCAAGTCCTTTTCGAACTCCTCTCTTTTTGTGGAACAGAAAGGAGATCAGTAACCGGAGGTAAGAGATTTGGAGCCAACAGGAGTGGGTGGTCACACGCACACCCTTTTTCAAGACTTGGTTCAGACATCACCTCCTCTGGAATCTTCCCTGTGCCATACGCTGTGTGCTGTGTCCCTCCAGTGTGTGTGTGTGTGTGTGTGTGTGTGTGTGTGTGTATGTATATATGTGTGTATATATATATGTGTGTGTATATATGTATATACATATACATATATATATATGTATGTATGGTTTCCACACCATTCATCATCCCCTACAAAATCTAATTGTTCAGGAAATACTAATACATGATGACAAAGGTTCAGACACTGGTGACCTTTGGAGAAGGTAGTGACAGAAAGGTCAAGAGGGGGCTTCTGGGCTCCTGTGGGTTCATAGAGCTGTCTCTTTGGTGAAAACATGTCATGCTCTGCACTTAGGATCTGTGCATCTTATGCGTGTACTTTGTAATTCAATAAAAAGAGTAGAATAATCTGGTTTCTGTTCAGTCTGGCCCACCCTGCCCTCGATGTTAACCTCATCCAGGGAGAGACTGTCTTACTTATCTCTCTGTCTTCTGTATCTTTCATCTGGAATCTTTAATTCCTCTGAGACAGCTCCTTCCTTTGCAAGGGGGTGATAGTAATGATATTTGCTGCATATAGTTGTAAAGTATTTTTTCTTTAAAAAAAAATTTTTAATGTTGGGTGCCTGGGTGGCTTAGTTGGTTGAGCGTCCGACTTTGGCTCAGGTTATGATCTTGCAGCTCGTGGGTTCGAGCCCCACGTCGGGCTCTGTGCTGACCGCTCAGAGCCTGGAGCCTGCTTCGGATTCTGTGTCTTTCTCTCTGCCCCTCCCCTGCTCATGTTCTGTCTCTCTCTCTCTCTCTCAAAAATGAATCAATGTAAAAAAAAATCTTTTTTTAAAATTTTTAATGTTTATTTTTGAGAGAAAGAGGGAGACACAGAATCCGAAGCAGGCTCCAGGCTCTGAGCCGTCAGCACAGAGCCCGACGTGGAGCTCGAACTCATGAACCATGAGATTGTGACCTGAGCCGAAGTTGGTGCTTAACCGACGGAGCCGCCCAGGTGCCCCTAAAGTATTTTTTCATATTAAATTAAATAATGCCTATAAAGTGTTTACTTAGCACTGTGCCTGGCACATAACTTGTGCTATTAGCTACTTAGTTAAGGTTTGTTGAATGACTAAATAATCTAACTGGAAGCATTCACACACCTAAGCACACCCCCACCCTGGCTGCCCCAAGCTCTGGTTCCCCAGGCCACCGCCATCCTCCCTTGGTCCCTGTGTGGGCCGACCTGGGTCTCCCTCCACTTCCTCAGGGAGGAGCCCTCTGGCACGGCTTCCAGACCCGGTCCCTCAGTCCAGAGCCCCCCCACTACCTGCCGGCTAAGAGCATGTTAAGGAGAGATTGTCCCATGGATGTAATTACTGCCACCAGGCACCAGGGAGACATTTATTGCTCACTAAAAAATATTTTTCCCTAGCAAGCCCATTAAACGCCGGCATTTAACCAGGAACCACAAATCTCAGCCCCAGGGAGACCCTGCCATTCTGTAACCTGGGAACGCGGGAAGCCCCTGGCTTTACGGTTTTTTGCTTCTCGTTTGCTCTTTTCTCCAGTTTTCAGCAGGAAAAGATGACTTCCAGGCTGACTGACTGACCCCCTGTAGCTCCCGAGAGGCCTAAGAATCTCCGGCTTCTAGAACGTCTAACTGGCTGTTGCAGGGACCTCAGGGTTTCTTTCCTTCGTGCATATGACCAGCTCTCGAGGTGCTCACCAGCTTGGGCGCGGTGGTACAAAGGTGAAAAACTCAGTTCTAACAGATGCTGAAGTACGCGATCCACTCACCGCCCCCCCCCCCTTCGGAAGGGAGGACTCACAGGGGCTCCCCTCTTCTCTTTGATTGGGCTCTCCATGACTCAGAAGACTTGGCCGTGACTTTCAGGACCCCGGCTCAACATTCAAGCCCAAAGCAACTGTGCAGGTGAGACCCAAGGAGGGTCTCTGCTGGGGAGGTAGGCCTTGGTGACACCGCTCAGGAGGAGGGACACATTCCACACAGTGATGGAGGCAGCAAGGGTTTGGAAGAGGACGACCAGACCAAAGGCCTGTAGAGGAGCAGTTGGGCCTGAGTGAGGGGCCCATTGCTCTAGGCGTCTTCAGCATCCGCCATTTTCTTGTCTCTTCCTTTCCCCGCGTCCTTTCCACAGACCCTCACTGTGGCCTCGGATGGTTTCCTTGATGGGGTGACCACACATCCTCATTTGCCCAGGGCAGCTCTGTTTCATGTCTAGTGTTCTGGCTTAATAACTAGTAGCTCTTCTTCCACTCTAAGAAATGTTCTGAGGGTGCCTGAGTGGCCCGGTTGGTGAAACGTCTGACTCTTGATTTTGTCTCGGGTCACGATCTCATGGTTTGTGGGTTTGAAACCCCACCTTGGGGTCTGCGATGATATCGCAGAACCTGCTTGGGATTCTTACTCTCCCTCCCTCCCTCCCTCTCTCTCTCTCTCTCTGCTCCTCCCCACTGCAATAAATAAATAAATAAATAAATAAATAAATAAATGAAATATTCTGGCTTAGACCTTAAGTACCATGAGGAGAGGGCCACCGGGATACCTGGGGGCCGCATGGACACGAGACAAGGCTGCAGAAGCCACAAGGGAGGGTGTGGTCTGCGTGCTGTGGGGGTCCCAGAGCTGCTCTTTCCCTGTCCTTCACCAAGTAAGTGCAGAAATCAAGGGGAAGCATTTAGAAACTTCCATAGCAATTGACAAGGTAATTTTATGTCTGTGGATCTAATAGTAACAAAAATCAGGCCTCTTTTCGTGTTATTTAAATGTCATTTTGCTAACAATTCATGTTTATAGTATTTGTACAGAGTAGGACTGGCACAGCCACTTTGGAAAACAGTTTGGCAGTTCCTAAGAAAGTGAAACATATGACCTCTTTGTTTAAAGCTCCCATATGATGCTATATATATATATATATATATATACACACACATATATATCTCCAAGGGAACTGAAAATATGCATTGCACATGATGTTCATTGCAGCATTATCCACAAGAGCCAAAAAAGGGAAGCAACCTAAATGTCCATCAGCTGAAGAACGGATACACAAAATGTGGTCTGTTCATACCACGGAATATTCTCCGCCACACAAAGGAAGAAACACTGATACCAGCTACAGCATGGATGAAGCTTGAAAATATTGTGCTACGTGAAAGAAGTCAGACCCAAAAAGTGTATGATTCCAGTTTGGTAAAAAGTCTAGAATCGACAAATGTCTAGAGACAGAAAATAGGTTAGTGGGTACTGGGGGCTGGGGGTGGGGAGGCGACTGCATAATGAGGGCAGGGTTTCTTTTGGGCTGACGAAAACACTCTGGAATTAGGCAGTGGTGATGGTTGCACACCCTTGTGAATATACTAAAAACCACTGAAATGCACACCTTGAAAGAGCAAACTTCATGGTGAATTACATCTTAAAATATTGTGTTTTAAATCACCGACCCACCACTGGTTGGCAACTGAAAAACTGGTTCTTCACTGCCTGTAGCTGAGAGGCACTGGGCTAGTTCACGTTCAGATGAGACAACTGAGTTCCAGCCAAGCGGAGGAGAGACCCTGATTCATTCCAGTGGGAGTAATGGCGGGCGTCCGGGTCCCCGACTTCCAGCGGTGAGCCCAGCATTGCGGTCATCAGCCAGTGTCTGCTCTGCTCTGCCATGGGCAGTTCTCATGGCTCAGCTCATGAGCAATGGGGCACAGGGTATCCTGGCCTCTACACCTGCCCTCAAACACCTCAGGACAAAGCTCTGTAAGAAAAGGCTTTTTTTTGGGGGGGGGGGAGGGTGGGAGCGGACTGGCTTTCCTGGCCTTGTCTCTCCTGCCTCTTCAGCTGGGAGTTGGCCACCCCAGAGACCGTCTTCCCTCCGTCATGCAGAAGGCAAGCCAGGCTGCCTGCAGAAGCAGAGACCGGGGGCTTGTCTCTTTGCCCCGAGGGGGCTCCCGCAGCACTGCTGAATCCAGAGGAGCCTGCAGCCACGAGAAGGTGAGGGCAGCGCCCACAGTCAAGGCTGCCTGCCTGCCCTCCACCTGGTCTGCTGGTCCCTGAGCAGAACGGAAGCATCTGGAGCCAGGGTGAATGATGGCAATAAATGACGGTTGTTGGAGTTACAGGTGTCCGCTCCAGGCTCGGCTCTGTGCTAAGGGCTTTACAAACGCTGTCATAACGACCCCAAGCCTCTGGGTGGCTGCTACTGTCTCTAGCCCAGTCTTTGAGGGAAGCCGAGTGGCTTGTGCGAGTCCCACAGCCACGTTGTGGCAGATGCAGGGCTGTCGGCCATGTGTCTGCACACTGTGCTCTCTCCTGTGCCCGCACGCAGAGTGGACAGCGGGCAGCTGATGGAGGGGGGCAAGTCTGCAGAGGGGATCAGGCAGGAAGAGCCCCCTGAATATGTATGGTGGGCTCCCATGCCCGCGGAGGGTCACCCACATTTTCCCTGTCACGGCCGCGCCTGGGCAGATCTGTGGGAGGGGAGCTGGAGCTGGTGCTGAACAACCCCAGGACCCAACTGGGAGGGAGGCAGGGGGATGGACCAGATGACCCTACAGTTCCTCCAGATTCATGAGTCTGCTTTGTGTGGCTGGCACAAAGGAGGTTCTGGGGGCATCTGTGGCTTCTAGGCATTCTCTCCTAACTTCCATGCTTAGGCTCTGGCTACCGGTCGTGTGTTGGGTGGGACCTAGGGTCTTGGTCCAAATATGGGGACAGGGAGCACACAGGAGACCCAGTCCTTCTTGGGTTTCCCGGGAATCATGGCCGCCTGTTGGGGCCCTACATAGAAACTATTCCAGGGGCGCCTGGGTGGCTCAGTCGGTTAAGCGTCCGCCTTCGGCTCAGGTCATGATCTCGCGGTTCGTGAGTTTGAGCCCCGCGTCGGGCTCAGTGCTGAGAGCTCAGAGCCTGGAGCCTGCTTCGGATTCTGTGTCTCCCTCTCTCCCTCTGCCCCTCCCCTGCTCGCACTCTCTCTCTTTCTCTCTCTCAAAAATAAATAAGCATTAAAAAAAAATCAAAAAAGAAAAGGAAATATTCCAAACAAGAGCAAGTTGAGGTCTCCAGGGGCGTGAGGAGCAGTTACACCAGGGAAGCTTCTGGAAGAGTGCTTGGGGGCAGGGTCCGGAAGAGAAGGGAGAGAAGCCAGCAGGAGGAGAGGGGGTGGGGGAGGGCATTTCAGGACACCCCGCCATCATTTAACTTTTATTCCGTGGCTCAGAACATCACTCACTCCGAATGCAGATCATAAAAATTACAATTGATGTTTCAATTAGTTATAATTTACAGAGCGATTACATTTAATTTCTCTTTTATTGTATTTTAATGGCTTCAAATTTCTTGTTGATGAGATTCAACCTCATGCTCTGAAGGCATGGCCGGAGGCTGGGGAGGGGGCTCCCTTCTTCAGGGGGCAGGTGGGCTAGCGATGGCTCCAGGACACCTTGCTGTCTTGGGTCCCCTTCACAGAGCCTCACATCAGACTTCACGGTCCGCGGGGGGTTGGGGCGTGGGCGGGAGGAGGCTTGGGGCCCTCGCCCTGCGGGCATCTGTCGAAATTATCCCCCTAATGGACAGGGAGTATTTGCATCTTTCTAAGTAAGGATCTGGGGGAAGGAGGCGAGGGGAGGGGCGGGGCGCCAGAGACCCTCTCTGGGCTGTGGCAGAATCAACGAGCTGTGCCCCTTCTCCAGGCTGCCAGAACCAGAGGCCACCTGCGGAGGGGCTCGGCGGCGGAGCCTGAAGCACAGAAGAGAGAAGCCGGCAGAACACGTTTGTATTCCTTGGTGCCGAGCTCGGTCGGCCCAGTGCTTAATAACTCTCAGATCCACGGTGTCTGTTTTCTGGCCCCGAGCTCCTGAGCAATTCCAGAAGCAGCTGCCCTCAGAAGCAGTTCTTTTTGAAGCTCCTTGTTATTAGGAAGAAGCTCCCCGAAGCCCTACCCTGGAGGCATGATGGCTGGAGGGGGTGGCGATGGGCAGCTTGGCCGCAGGGGAAGGACCCACGATGGATGTGCTCTTCTGAAACTGTGGCCTCCCAGTTCTTGCTTTGTGCCTGAGGGACTGACTCCACGCTGGGCCCCGACCCTGCTTTGTCATCGCTGGCCTTGGTGTGCGGTGAGCCCGCGGGGCTTGGTAATTGGAGGTGGCCCAGGGGTGCGGGGGCTTTTCTGCCACTTGGTGACGGTATACAATGCCACCGGCTTTGAAGGGGCTTCAAAGTGTTTCCCAGGAAGGGTCCCAAGTCACCTGAGAAGCAGCCTGGACTCTGCCAAGTCTGTGAGCAGAGAGAGAGGACAGAACCTCAGCTTCCAGGGCGGGAGAAGGGTCGGCATCGCAGAGCCCTGGGAATGGGGACCAGGAGCAGATCAGAGGTCCTGAATGAGGCGGTGGAACAGCCTGTTTTGGAGAAGCTGGCCGGTGGTTCCCAGTTGCTGTCCAGGCTTGGCTGGGAGGGTGAGGCTGGGCTCCCTAGAGATGCGCCTCTGCCCCCTTGCAGGTGGGGCAGGGGGTGGGGTTGGGGGAGGGGCTGTTGGAGAAGCCGAGACATACCCCCCCTCCCCATGCCTTGGGGCTGTCCTGCCCCTGCCCCAGTCCCTGCCCACCCCCCCACCGCCCCTGCTGGGGCAGAGCCTGGCCCGCTGGCGAGAGGAAGGCCACAGCCCCAGTGGCAGAGAGATTGCCAACCAGCAGGCGGAGTCTCCAGAAACCTTATCAAGGCAAGAAAGATGCTTCGAGGAAAATGGAAATTTCAGGCTGGAGAAGAACAAGCCAGAAGGCGACTGACCCCACTCTCCAACTTCCAAACAATGAAATAGACGAGGAGGGTGCAGACCCCCTAGGGCTTTTGCGTCCCGCTGACCCTGTCCTAATTTTAGGCCAGAGAAACAGCAGCTACGCCTCCAACGCCTCACCCACTACCCAGAAGCGTTTAGCTTTCTGACAATTCCAGTGTTCTCAGCAAGGGCTATAGCAAGTGCTCCGGGTTTTCCTAATTAATTAGATTAAAAAAAAAAAAGAAATAGATCATTTATCAAGAGGTCATCTCTTGATTCAGAAATCCCTTAAACTATCTGAACGTGGGCAGGGTGTTTAGCCTCCCTGGGCCTCAGTTTACTCATTGTGGTGGTGGGGGGGGGCGGGGGTACTAAACTAGACAAGCCTGAGGACCATTCGGTCTCCACCACACCACACATGTGCATGCCTGGGGTTCACGGCAGAAGGGGGGGGGGGGTCACAATCAGTGGGCGGGGCTTCAGGACCACTATTTCCAAATAAGGTCACACTCTGGGTTCCAGGTGAGCATGAGTTTTTACGGGTGTAGGGACCAGGGCAGGCCACCCCAAGATGAGCCCCTTTGATAAGAAGCAATCAAAACCCGGCCGAGTCAGGACAATCTCTTTACCTTCCCCTCAACGGCCGAAAAAGAACTTAGAGGATCTGCTCCAGGGACAGAGCTGTCACCATAGATAACTTCATTGGGATACGAACAGGGAGGCTAGTCAGGGAGGAACCCAGCAAGGCCTGTTGGATCCCAGCCCTCTCTGTCCCATTGTTCCCGACGGGCCCCCGCAAACATTTGTGCGCCAAACGTTTACTGGTTTTCATCTTCCTGTGGATCGCATTCCTTCTGTTTGAAGCCTCAGGCCCCGACCCCCTCCTCCTTAGTTCAGGGTGACATATGTACCTCATTGTGCCTGACTGTCTTTGGAATTTCTGTGTCTGTGTGGATTCTCCGCACGTATGCTATTAAATTTGATTTTCTCCTGTTAATCTGTCTCGTGTCAACTTGATTCTCAGTCTGGCTAGAAGGACCTTGAAGGGGACAGGACAGGCTTGCTCCCTGACAGGGGATGCTTTTCGATTCACCGCACCTCCATAGGGTCGGCGTGCCTCTTCTTGGTCACTCCCCTGCCTTCATTTGGGGATCACCTGCCCCACTTGCCCATATTGCCCAGTGCTAGCATCCTTGCCTATCTGGCCACATGGGCAGACGTGTGACCCCTGGGTAATTGCACCTGTCTCCCAGGCCGTGGGAAGGGCTCCCAGGGCTGGGGATTTGAGCATCGCCCCCAGACATATTCCTCAGGGTATCTTCAGTGGGAGACGGAGAGAGAGCGCTTCGGGACCCTGAGCTAGGATCCATGCCCGCCTGGGGAGGCCCTGTGGCCATCTCCCTCCACCCCCCCTGCCTTGGCCAGTGACAAAAAGAAGCAGAAACTGGAGATAGGGAGGGGATGGTTGGGGTTAAGAAAGACAGAGTGAGAGAAGGGGGAATAGCCTGATGCCATCCTTCCAGAATCCAGCCAGCCCACTCCCAACTCCACTATTTATTTCCCTGCCCGGCTATGGGGGCCACGGCCCCCCCTTCTCTGCTCCAGTGAGTTTGAATTGCATTTCTGTCACTTGCCACAGAGCCCTGACTACTGAACAGCATATGAAGTAACGCGTGGCCATCAGTGGCGGATTCAAGGAGGGCTGCGTGAACAGCCTTCGGTGACGTTATCAGAAGGGATTCCTGCTTTGGGCAGGGGGTTGCCCTGGATTAATGGTTTCAATAAGCACTTATTAGGCACCTCCTGTGTGCTAGGTACTGGGGATGCATAGATGAAAGAGAATGGTGAAGTTGCCTAGCGTTTATGTAAAGTAGGTCAGTTAGAGGATGCGGGGTGGTGGGGGGGAGGCTTAGGTAGCTAGCAGGTGGCGGAGTGGGAGCCCTCTGCAGCTCAGGGGGTGGCTCCCTATGCTGGGCACACAGCAGGTGCTCGGGAAGCATTTGTTGGATAAATGAGTTTAGATTATCGTGTGGTTCACCTGCTTGTGCCTACCAGTTATTCACACTGTGTGCATCTTCCCCTTCCTTCGCATACCCTGCAGCGAGCGCATGCGTGCATACGTGCGGACGCGCGCGCGCACACGCACATATACACACACACACACACACACAGTCAGCTGCCTGGTATGGCCCTGGGCACCTGGGAGTGCTGAATAAGCATCTGTGGTCCACATGATGGAGCGGCTGGCAGATGAGTGAGTGGTAGAAAGCTGCCTCCATCCATCTTGCTGTCTGCGACCCTCCCCGAGACAGCAGTAGGGGGCGGGGCCCCTGCATGGCTCCTGGAATCTGGCCTGTACTCAGCTCCTATGATTCACTTTGCGGATTCTCCATGACGTGTTCCGTCCAAGGTCTCTCTCTCCTTGCCACCCAGGATGCTTCCGGGCCGTCCTTTAGCAAGGCACACATGGTAATTCTTTTCTTCCTTTCTTTCCTTTTTTACACACAACACACATGGCCTTTTCAACAGTGGTTCTTGACTCCCAGGCTGCCCGGGGGTCTTGGAGGCACTTCAGGGGGATGGAGAGGGAAATTGCAGAGGAAAGCATGGGATGGGGGTCTCCATGATTCTAGATACTTCTTAAGTCCCTGCACCTGGAGGGTGATTCTGTGCTGCAGATCCTCCACAGAACCACTAGATGGCGGTGTTTCTTAATGGATGGAGGGTGGGAGTCCGGAGCAGGGATGCTGCAGAGGGAAGTTCTAGACTGTCTTAGGGGATGTGTGTCTGAGCCGTGCCCATTTTAGAGATGTGCATGGTGAGTACAGGGAACACAGCCAAGGCATAAATAAGGGTTTCTCTGGATACCACGCAGGGAGTCAAGGGACCCGAGGGTTCTGACTCCCGCTCTCCTGGTTCAGCCTCTTCGTTTAGCACCTTCCTCTGTGGGGGCATCTGGGAAGGGAGCAGGAGAGAGAAGGGAGCCAGCCAGGCTGAGGAAGCTCCATCTCACACCCAATTAAGTGCAGGCTGTGTCTCATTTATCTTGGGGGCCCGTCCTTCCAGGCCCCCCATGTCCTTCAGACCTGGCACCACGCCAGGTGCCTGATGGAGGTGGTGAAGACTGAGGGAGAGAGGGGCAGGCAGAGGGTGGCCACGGACGGGAGGTGGGCTCCTCAGCGAAATGGGCAGACCTAAGAATTGTAGAACCCGAGGCAAGAATTGGCTCCTGAGTCCCCAGTACAGCAGCGATGACTCAACACCAGTCAGATGGTGATCATCGCCTCCACTGGAAGGGATCGGGACGTCTTGAGGCAGACCCCAACAGATGCTTATGTGGTTTGACCATAGATAAGTAAGCTCTCTGTTGCCTGCAGTATGTTCCCTTTGAGCCTAAAATTCTATTATTAGAGACTGATTTATTTAGGTCAGGCTATGACTCCCCCCTGCCACCCCCAGGAGTTTTACATAGTTTCTTGCATGTAATAGACCACTCAGTAAATATTTGTCAACTGAGCCTCCATTAAAATGAAAACACCCTGAGGAGGGATAAACCATTTTTTGTTTGCTAACACTTCACTGTGAATTAGTTTATCACACTAACTAGTGCCCTAACAAGTTTTCCAAGAGGAAGAGACACAACATGAATATCTATCTATCTATCTATCTATCTATCTATCTATCATCTATCTATCTATATTTTTTTTCTGAGGAGGTACTTCAGGAGAAAAGGAGGTTTGGAATTTGGGCAAACCCCTGGGGCAGATGTGATTTGGCTAAGAGGGTGGGCCAGGGCGTTCCAGGTCAGGACAATGACATTGGGGGTATCTGCTACCGGCCAATATAGTCGTACCCTCCCTCCATTGAGAACTCCCGAACCATCCCCACAGTCCTCAGCAAAACATCCCAGCCCCTCACCAAGGTTACAAAGGTCCAACTCATTATTCAAATTTATCTTAGATGTCACTTCCTCTGGGAAGCCTTCCAGGACCCATCCAGTGTAGACGAGGTTTTCCTTCTCCATGGTGCTGTACTCTCCTAACCCTTACATCACAGGATTATATGAGATGTTAACAAGAAACAGTACATGTTCAGAGGTAGAGAAAAATCCTTTTTTATAGGAGGCCTAGAGTAAAAAGTTACTGTTGTCTGCCTGTCTCTGGCAGACCTTGTCTGCCTGTCAGGGTCTGGTCAGGAAAATAGAAACCATGTTAATTATTCTAGCAAGGAGCATGTAACATGGAGACTTGGCTAACCACGTATTAGAAAAGAGAAAGAACGGGGCGCCTGGGTGGCTTGGTCGGTTAGGCGTCCGACTTTGGCTCAGGTCATGATCCCGCGGTCCGAGGGTTCGAGCCCCGCGTCGGGCTCTGTGCCGACAGCTCAGAGCCTGGAGCCTGTTTCGGATTCTGTGTCTCGCTCTCTCTGTGATCCTCCCCCGTTCATGCTCTGTCTCTGTCTCAAAAATAAATAAACGTTAAAAAAAATTAAAAAAAAGAAAAGAGAAAGAACGATGAAGTGGCAAGGGCGTAGTAACTGTGGAGAGAGGCCCTCACTTCTAGGGCTGGCAGCAGAAAGAGGGAAGGGTGGGGTTATGTGACCCCAGAAGCTTAAAGAAGAAGCTGCATGGAGCCAGGCTCAGACCTCCACGGAGGGGCACTGGCCAACAGATGCTGTCTTGTCTGAAGGAGTGTGATGGGGCTATGATGATGTTTGCAAATGGCAGGGGTTCATTCTTTTTCATGGCTGAGTAGTATTCCAGCGTGCACGTAGACCCCATCCTCTTTACCCGTTCGTCCATCGATGGGCACTTAGGTTGCTTCGGCATCCTTGCTGTTGTGCATGCGGCCCCAGTGAACCTGGGGGTGCGTGCAGATCGGTGTTTTATTTTTGATTTGCCTTCTGCACCTGTTTCGCTCCGTTGCAGCCAGCTCTTTTTCATCCTTCTTGTTCCAGTAAACAAGTCCCCTTTTTGGAGGTGCCTTTGATCCCACTTGAAGGTCCCTGTGGTGTTGCCCTCTGTCTCATCATCCCTGAGTTTCTTCACGCTCTTTTGACGTGCTTTGATTCCTGTATCCATACGCTGGCTTGTTTGCCGTCTGTCTCCCAGGTCAGAACATCATCTCTAGGAGGACAAGGCTTGCCTGGCTTGCCCACTTGCCCCTGTCTCCATGAGGGATGGACGGCAGGGGAGCGGACAGGGGCCAGGTGGCCCCGTGACACTCAGCCTGACCTCGGGGGGAAGGGAAAGGGGTTGAAATTTCCGAGCACTGCCAAGGGTCAGTGGTCTGATCTTTGTATAGAAAGATGGTGGGGGGTGAGGGGAAGCCTGCGTTGGGTGTTTGAGAAACCCAGCTGCTCTGTCACATCACACAGGCAGGCCTGAGGGAGGGGAGTGGAAAGGTGCTAAATAAAGCCAAAATCTCATTGTCTCTGATCTTCTGATTACCAGGTACTTAGATTGCAAGTTACACAGTCAGCAGTGATGAGCTATAATTGCAGACGTTTTCCATGGTTATTTTTTCCCCTGGAAAATAAAGTGATACCTGTAATTTCCCCAAAGATGTGCTCCAATCTTCCTGAGACTCTGTCCCAAAACAGAGGCTGAGCGGCCTTCATTACCCCCTAGACACGGGGTCCCCTTTCCCCTTCTTGGAGAACCGGTGGGCTGGCTAGGGGTTTCTGACTCTGTGTGCTGGTCTAGATCCTGGCACCAACTTGCTGGATCATTCTGGACCTCAGTTTTCCCATCTGGGAAGTGGAGGCTGTGCTGGGGACTTGGGGAGGCAGGCGGGGTGGCATCTGAATCCCAGTAGAGCACAAGAACCTTAAGGAAGGAGCTCAGGAGCCAAGATCAGTAAACAAGGTGGAGAATCCAGGCGCGTAGAAGTCAGAATTAGCCACAAGGAGCCGGTGACTGTGTGGCGATCTTTAGCCCGCAGGCAGGGGCTGCCCACACCAGCCTAGGACATGGCTAGAAAGAGGTCACAGTGTCACATTTCCCTTCCTTTCCCCCATGCCCAGAGTTCCAGGATTATTGCTAACTTCAGGGGCGGCTCAACCTCTGCCAGCTTTGTCCTGCCCATTTGCTGGACCCCTTGCTCTGGTTCTAGGACTTGAGATCTAAAATTTGGAGCTTGGAAACTGCTTGGTTCCACTGCCTCTGGTTGAGGGGGTCGGTGGGGAGAATTCCTGACCTCGCTGCCCAGGGGAGTCTGTTCCTGATTCCCCCCCCGGGGTTGTAGCCCTGGCTGGACTTTCTGGGGGACCTTGTGACCTGTCCATGGTGCTGCGCTTAGGGGCTCACACTCTGGGCTTCCCGGGGGCTGGACTGGGGCCCAGGAAACTTGCTTAGTGTCATTTGAACAGGAAGATGTGCTCCAAGCTTTCCAGCTCCAAACAGCAGATTTTTCAAAGCGCTTTTGGAGCCCAGCCTATTCGCAGGCTCGGGGACAGCCTGTGCTGGCTTCCGGGCTCAGAAAGACGGACAGGTGCAGGTAAGTGGGGCTTTCTGCTCTGCACGGCTTCTCTTGTCCAGCTATCCTGAGTTCTCTGCTCCAGCTCCCCTGAAGCTTTGCTCGGTCTCCCCATGGATCGCTCCCCTGCTCTGTACCTGTGGGGGCCCACGGGCCACCGGAGGTTTCCTTGGGCTCGTAACACAGGGAAACGATATAAAGAGGCTCCCTCTTGTACCACCCTCTCTCTCTCTTTCTTTACCGAGACCTTCAAGGGAAAGACAAACTTTCCACCTGGGCAGAAGTGATGAGTCATTCCTCAAAGGTCTGTAGGAAGATTCATCTAGTGAGCAGGCAGTCTGGTACCTGACCCACATCCGCATGCCCCACCTCTGATCAGGGCCAGCCAGGAGACAGTCCCCGCAGGCTTCCTCTGGTTCGCCTGCGGTGCCTCAAGCAAGGGCACACATATGCATTTCTGCCCCAGGGCTGTTCTGCTGTGGAGGATGCCTGCAGAGCTCTGCAGGCTCTTGCTTCCTGCTGGGGAGTGCAGGGGAAACGCTGGGACAGTGGGGCAAAACTCCCGCCCCTAGTGTTACCCGGGGCACAATCCCAGGAGGTAATCTACACTCTTCTCCGGAGGTCCTGGAAGAAACCAGGTCTGCTCATCTCAATAGCCTGCCTTGTGTTGGCTTTAGTCTGCCCCTGTCTCTTCCTCTCCTTTCTTTCCTTCCTGCTCCCTGGGGCCATCTCCCAAATAAAATATCTGCGCGCATGCCCTCGTCTCGGGCTCTGCTTTTGGGAGGACCAGGCCAAGACACCTACCTTTTGGAGGATCACCGACAATAGAGAGGAGTTAAGGTTTGGAGGCCCCAGGTCAGTTCTCAGTCTGGGCTGGGATACTCCCAGTAGGCAATGCAGCGGGTAGGAGATGGGAAGGTGCATGATGACCTTACCTGACTCGGCCAGTTTAGGTTGACAGTGACCCGAGCCTCTGGACCTGGGCTCAGGGGGGTCAGGGGGTGGGCCCACAGCCTGGCCACTTGTGGTTGTACAGACAAGAGCTCTGGAGGAAAGGAGCATTCTGGCCTGGGCAAGCAAGGGAACGTTCTGAAGTCCTGTCCCTGTGACGCGGTCACGGAAGTTCTGTAACATTTCCCCCAGCTCCAGCTGGGACCCTGAGCCAGGATGGTGTCCCTCGCTCCCACTTTCTTCTTTTGGCTTCAACTTTCCTTTTGTTTTTTCAGTCTGATTTGATCCATTACTTTGACCAGTGCATGAATTTCCTAGGCCGTAACAAAGAACCACAAACTGGGTGGCTTAAACCACCAAAAATGCACCGTCTCATGGTTCTGGGGGCTGAGAGTCTGAAATCAAGGTGTCAGCTGGCCATGCTCCCTCTAAACCTGTGGGAGGGATCCTTCCTTGACTCTTCTATTTTCTGGTTTTCTCCCGCATTCCTTGGCCTTCTTTCATTTGTAGATATATCACTCCAGTCTCTACCTGGCCATTTTATACCTGTGTGTTCATTTACGTCCAAATTTCTCTCTCGTTTAGGGAACTAGGTCATATTGGATTAAGGCTCACCCTGATGACCTCATCTTAACTTGATTACATCTGCAAAGACCCTATTTCCAAGTAAGGTCACTTTCACAGATACTGGGGATTAGGACTGCAATGTATCTTTTGGGGGGACACAATTCAACCTCTAATATTCTATTGCATTGGTACCTGGGCTGGGCTGGGCTGGCTGAGCCACAAGGGTGTTGTCCATCATCAGTATGGGGAGGACCCAGGGGCAGACAGGGCTTCAATGACAAGTCATATGGAGATCTAGCTTCTTCCCTGGGCAGGTGACGCCTCACGTAGCAATAGATGTCCTGGCCTTTGGGATGGCCTCCAGCTATTCTGGGAAGGATATCCCATTTGTCCCCCTTTTAACATTCTTAGAAATAGGGTCACCAACCATCCTGGTTTGCCTGGGATTTTCCTGGTTTGGGCATGGAAAGATCTCATCCTGGAACCTCTTTGGTCCTAGCAAACCAGTCCTCTTGGCCATCCTGCTTGGAGAAACCAGGGGCCACTGGCTGGGAAGTGACAGGGTATGTATCTGGTCAATGCAGATGACATCCTAGTCACTGTGGAATGTGTGCCCAGAGGCCAGCGAGGCTGTCATGGTGGCATACAGGGCGGGGGGGGGGGGGAGGGGTCGGGGGCAGGGACACCAGCCCAGAATGTGAGGCAGGTGAGACAGCAGAGTTTTATTTAAGTTATCTCTACACCCAGCATGGGGCTCAAACACACGGCCCGAGATCAAGAGTCACACCTTCTGCTGACTGAGTCAGCCAGGCGCCCTGACAGCCGGGTGTTGAATCTGAGCTGGGTTTGTCTCAAGGTGTCTCATCCATTTTAGGAAGGACCTTGTGCCATTTAGGCCAGAGATGTGGTTTAGGTTTGGGTTGTTGGACAGAAGTTCCCAGGGAGACCTGGGGAACCGCATGAGGTGGGACGAGACCCCACTTCTTTCCTTAGGGGCCCGATTTATGCATTCGTTCAAGAAATATTTGTGGAGCATCTAGTATGTTCCAGAAGCAATTGTAGTCCTTTGAGATATATCAGTGGACAAAAGAGGTTGCAGTGGCTGCCCTCATGGGGCGTACCGTTTCCTGGGGAGTGGAACGTACCTAGCAATCATAATAACTTAGTAACTTTCGTGGCAGGTTAGGAGGCCCACGAGAGCCAACTAAGAAACCAAGAGAGATGGGAAGACTGGGGAGGAGTGGGCTGCAGATTAAATAAGCGATCAGAGGAGGACCCGGGAAGGGGAGACGTGGGCAGGAGGAGGTGAGTTGTGGCTTGCCGTGCGAGCTCTGGGGGATGGCCCCATCCTTCGTTTTTATGGGCAAATGATACGTCCGGCTCCTGCCCTGCTCACTCAGGCCCCTGGGAAAGGAAGGGCCAGGACCAGGTCCCTCAGGCCCAGGTCCTTTCCCTGCAGGGAGGTAACTGGTCTTCTGTCCAGGATGTCACTGCATCCGTCTTGGTGTGAGACCTCAGAAGCATGCAAGGTCATTCAAAGGGCCCCAGACTGGGTTCTTGGGGCCTCTTGGAAGCCACCCTTCCCCTCAGCACATGTGGCTTTGCCTTCATTCTCAGGCATGGTGCCCCTTCCCCCCATCGTCTCCGGTGAGGACATTCTCATAATGGGGTGATTTCATGCAAACACATTAAAAAAGCCGCAGTGCACTAAGGAAGCTGCCATAATCCTTTTGTGCAATATCTCTGTTCACTGCATTAATGATCCTCTCCAGATTACCCATTTCCTAACAAACCATTAACACAGAAAGGAGGTGGGGAGGGGAAGAGGGAAGGAAGGAGGAGGGGGCTGAGGCTTCTCCAACGTGGGGAGGAGGCAAGGGCTGGGGGGCTGGCATCTCTCCTGGGGACGAGGGCCCTCATGAGGCAAGGAGGGATTCTCCCGGTTCTACCGTTTCTGGGGAGACATCCAGGCTCTGAACCTGGCCTCCTGGCTAGGACAGCTCCGATCCTGGGCCGGTGCCCTAAGGGGAATGAATGAAGCAGGTCTGGATTTGCTCAGCGTCATCCAGGGTGTGAGCAGGTGGGGGCAGGGCTGGGATTTGGACCCAAGTGTCTTTATTTATTTTTTTTAACATTTTTTGAATTTATTTTTGAGACAGAGAGAGACAGAGCATGAACGGGGGAGGGTCAGAGAGAGGGAGACACAGAATCTGAAACAGGCTCCAGGCTCTGAGCTGTCAGCACAGAGCCCGACGCGGGGCTCGAACTCACGGACCGCGAGATCATGACCTGAGCCGAAGTCGGAAGCTCAACTGACTGAGCCACCCAGGCGCCCCCAAGTGTCTTGAAATGTGCAGAGCCCGCTGGGTCACCAAAGCCTCCTTCTATGGACAACCCCTTTGGGGGTGAAGTATGTGTTGCACCTGCTTTCTGGAAGATTGCTGATGGCCTCCCTGTCACCCAGACCTGGACAGGGTTGGATCGATGACGTCAGAGCCATCCTCACAAAGGATGCTTCCTGCTTCCTGCATGCCCTCTGCTCCTGTCCTCCCTGCCCCTGGAAGACCCCTGCACCCTTATGACTGTGCTGTGCCCCCCAGAAAGTGGCCCCGCGCCGGGGCGCTGTGCCGACAGGGACCTCTGCCCCATAGGTACTGACTCCAGGCCTTTCTGGGAACTGCCTCCAGCCCTCATTTCCACGGCAAGCCTCACTTTGGCCGTTCTCATGAACCAGGGAAAGAAGTAACCCTCTCCAATAGGAAAGTGTAATAAGATCTATGGGATTTAATAAGATCGTCCAAGCCTTGGCACCTACTGCAGTTTTCTGGTGACACCGCGTTCTTTGGGGAGGTAAATTTCCTTCTCTTTAATCCACTGTATCTTAAGCAGGTGACCCACTCCGTGTTATTACAAGCAGGTTATTATTACCATAAATCCTTCTGCTTCTACTTCTTCCATTTACATTAAATATAGTCTCTGTTATGGCGCCTAAATTAGCTTTCATACGAGGAAATTTCTGTATAATTTAAAGGAACAGGAGTGAGGTTGGGGGAGCACAGGGCAAAAGGGAAGGGAACAAAGGTTCCTCACCCCAGATAGGGATGGGGGCTGGGCTGGCTTCCTCCTGATGTGCTCGAAGCCCTGGAAAATTCGAGCATCGCTGGGTCCTTTGATCCATTCATTGGCGTATTTGGAAAATACCTGTGAGGCCTGGGTGGTGCTTGGCCACAGGGATGAAAAACACCAGAGATGCTGTCTCATTCCAACTATATGGCATTCTGGAGAAGACGAGAAGGTGAAAACGGTAAAAAGATCAGTGGTTGCCACGGGCTTGGGGGAGAGAGAGAAGGGTGAATGGGTGAAGCACAGAGGATTTTAGGGCGGTGAAATTATTCTGTATGAGACAGTAATGATGGACACACGTCACTATACATTTGTCACAAAGCGTCAACCCTAATGTAACCTATGGACGTTGGCTAATATTGACGTATCAGCATTGCTTCATCATTCGTAACAAGTGCCACACTAACACAAAACATAAATAATAAGGGAGACATGGAGGTGGCTGTAAAGGTTTGGGAACTTTCTGTACGTTCCGATCAATGTTTCTGCAAACTGCTTAAAAAAAAAAAAAGGAAGTCTATTAGTTTTTCAAAAATGATGGTGAGAACGTGGGAGTCTTCAATAGTATCCCAGCCTGGTGGGGGCAGCGTTCCCACCCGTCGGTTTTCTCTCAAGAATTTATGGGAACACTCTGTTCTAGGCTCTAGGGGGTCAGCAATAAATATGCCACAGGCTCTGTGCTCCTGAAGCTCACATTCAGAGGACAGGAGTTTGGCAACAAGCAAGTAACCAAATAAGCAAATAAGATGCGTTCAGACAGTGGTATGTTCTATGGAGAAAATGAAAAGGTCACGTACAGAATGCTGTTCAGGTCAGAAGCTGGAACAGTGTCTATGCTGGATGGTCGTTGTTTGCTCCCCCAAATTCTCTCTCCACCCTTTTCCGGGGGGCCGACCTGAAGCAGACTCCGACTGAGTTCTCCCTTGGGGAGCACCAGCAGGGCTGGGGACGGGGGATGACGCTGGGTTTATTCCCTGGCTTCCACCCTGGCAGGTGAACACGTTCTGGAAACAGCTCCTTCTCCTTGCCCCCGCGCTTCAGCTCCAGGCATCCCATCAGACCTGGCGGTCTTCCTACACCCTGGAAAGAGCGCTCCTATTGAACTGGCCTCCAATCCCCCGGTTTGACTGTGCCATCTGCCATCTCCTTTATGTGAGGACTCTGACTGATAGAACCTCTCTTAGGAACACAGTCACGCAAAGGTCTGGGGCAGAACTCCGGAGACAGGGAACCACACGAGGCCCTAAGGGTATGAGCTGGCCGCGTGTGAGAAGCCAGAAGAAAGGAAAGCTGGTCAGATCAAAGCAAGGTGAGCTGAAGAGCTGAGCTATGCAAAGTGGGGCCCGTGTCTGGTCATGGCCTCATCTTGTAGGGTCAGGTGGGCCAGGCAAAGATTGTGGTTTTCCATTTGTTCCTTAACTTGTGATTTAAAAAAAAATTTTTTTTAATCTTTATTTATTTTTGAGAGAGAGAGAGAGACAGCGTGTGAGCAGGGGAGGAGCAGAGACAGAGGGAGACACAGAATCTGAAGCAGGATCCAGGCTCTGAGTTGTCAGCACAGCGCCTGACGCGGGGCTCAGACTCACGAACCGTGAGATCATGACCTGAGCCGAAGTCAGACCCTCAACCGACTGAGCCACCCAGGCGCCCCACTTGTGATTATTTTTTAAAAGAAATTTCAAAGGTAAAATTTACATAAAGGGAAATGCACAGATCTTAAATGTACAGTTTGATGAGTTTTGACAAACGAAAATGCTGGTGTGTCTGAAGCCCTTTCTAATCAGAATATAAAAATTCCCTGGTGCCTCCTTTCATTTAACCTCAGCCTCTACAGAGGTGATCACAGCTCTGACTTCTTTCACCATTGATTAGTTTTGTCCGTTCTTGAACTTTATATAAATGGGATCCTACTGTAAGTACTCCTTTGTGTCTGTCTCTTCTATGCATCATCGGAAACACTCATGCATACTTTGCAGGCTTTAGCAGCTCGATCCTTTACACTGCTGTGTAGTACTCCACGGCACCAATATACTGTGCTGTTCTATTCATCTCTTGCTAATGGGCGTTTGGGTCGTTTCCTCTTTGTGGCTATTAAAATGCTGCTATGCATTTTCTTGTACAAGTATTTTGTATGTCGTCATTTGTCCTGGGCAAATCCCGGGAGCTAAAGTGATGACCCATATGATAGGTAAATGCCTAATAGTTTTCTTTTCTTTCTTTCTTTCTTTCTTTCTTTCTTTCTTTCTTTCTTCCTCTTTCTTTCTTTCTTTCTTTCTTTCTTTCTTTCTTTCTTTCTTTCATGTTTATTTATTTTTGAGAAAGAGAGTGCAAGTGGGGAAGGGGCAGAGAGAGAGAGAGACAGAGGATCTGAAGCAGGCTCCAGGCTGACAGCAGAGAGCCCGATGTGGGGCTAGAACTCATGACCCTTGAGATCATGCTTTGGGATAAAGTCAGACGCCTAACCGAGTGAATTACACAGGTAAATAGTTAATAGTTTCTTAAAGTGATCAGACAGCATTATAAAACTCCACCGCCGCTGTGTGGGAGTCCTTTTTGCTCCACATTCTTGTCAACACTGGTTATCACCCTTTTGATTTTAGCCATCCCGGTGAATGTGTAGTAATATCTCACTGTGGTCTTAATCTGCATTTCTCTGATGACTCATGACATTGATAATCTTCTATGCTTATTTTGCCATTCTTATATCCTCTTTTGTAAAGTATCTATTCAAAGCTTTTGCCCATATTTTTATTGGGTTGTTTGTCTTTTTTTGATTGTATTGTTCTTTGTATATTCTGGACAGAAGTCTTTTGATATATATATATATATATGTGCAATTATATTATATATAATTATATATATTATAATTATTATATAATTATATATAATTATAATTATTATATAATTGTATATAATTACTATAATTATATATATGTGCAAATATTTTCTCTCGGTCTGTATTTTTTCTTTTCATTTTCTTTTTTTAAACTGAAGTATAATTAACACAGTGTTATATTAGTTTCAGGTGTACAATAAAGTGATTCAACAATTCTATACATTACTCAGTGCTCATCATGATAAGTGTGCTCTTAATCCCCATCACTTCTTTCACCCATCCCCCCACCCACCTCCCCTCTAGTAAGTATCAGTTTGTTCTCTATATTTAAGAGTCTGCTTTTTGTTTGTTTGTTTGTCTCTTTTTTTCCCTTTGTTTTGTTTCTTTAATTTCACATATGAATGAAATCATATAGTATTTGTCTTTCTCTGATGGACTTATTCCACTTGGCATTATACTCTCTTGTTTCAAATGAGACAATCTCATTCTTTTTTTATGATTGAGTAGTATTCCATCGGATATAAACACCACTTCTTTTCTTTTAAAAAAAATTTTAAAAATGCTTGATTATTTTTGAAGGAGAGACAGAGCATGAACGGGTAAGGAGCAGAGAGAGAGGGGGACACAGAATCTGAAACAGGCTCCAGGCTCTGAGCAGTCAGCACAGAGCCCGATGCGGGGCTTGAACTCATGGACCTCAAGATCATGACCTGAACCAAAGTTGGATGCTTAACCAACTGAGCCACCCAGGTGTCCCACTTCTTCTTCTTCTTTTTTCTTTTTTTTTTTAAATGTTTATTTTATTTTTGAGAGAGAGAGAGAGAGAGAGAGAGAGAGAGAGAGAGACAGCATGAGCAGGGGAGGGGCAGAGAGAGGGAGGGAGACACAGAATCCGAAACAGGCTACAGGCTCTGAGCAGTCAGCACAGAGCCTGACATGGGGTTTGAACTCAGCAACAGCGAGATCATGACCTGAGCTGAAGTCAGATGTTCGACTGACTGAGCCACCGGGGCGCCCCTATACCACTTCTTCTTTATCCATTCATCCATGGATGGACACTTGGGCAGCTTCTATAACTTGGCTATTGTAAATAATGCTGCTATAAACATAGGGGTGTGTATATCTTTTTGAGTTAATGCTTTCATTTTCTCTGGGCGCATACCCAGTAATGGAATTACTAGATCATACAGTGATTCTATTTCAAAGTATTTTGGGGAACCTCCATGCTGTTTTCCACAGTGGCTGCACCAGTTTGTAAGCCCACCAACAGTGCACAAGAGTTCTGTTTTTCTTTGCATCCTCTCCAACACCTGTTGTTTCCTGACTTCAATTCTAGCCATGCTGACAGATTTTGATCGCGTTCCTTGATGTTGAGTCTCTTCATTTCCTTTTTTTCTTGTTCTTTTCCTTTATTTATTTATTTATTTATTTATTTATTTATATTTTATTTTTTTTTAAATTTTTTTTAACATTTATTTATTTTTGAGACAGAGAGAGACAGAACATGAACAGGGGAGGGGCAAAGAGAGAGGGAGACACAGAATCTGAAACAGGCTCCAGGCTCTGAGCTGTCAGCACAGAGCCCGACTCGGGGCTCAAACTCACGGACCGTGAGATCATGACCTGAGCCGAAGTCGGACGCCCAACCGACCAAGCCACCCAGGCGCCCCTATTTATTTATATTTTAGAGAGAGAGAGCGAGCATGAGTGGAGGAGAGGGGCAGAGGGAGAGAGAGAGAGAGAGAGAATCTTAAGCCCAACACAGGGCTCCATTCCACGACCCTAGGATCCTGACCCGAGCTGAAATCAAGAGTCAGATGCTCAACCGACTGAACCACCCAGGTGCCCCTCATTTTCTTTTTAAAATTGATATGTAATTGACATATAACATTGTATTAGTTTTAGGTGTACAGCAATAATTTGATACATACGTATATTGTGAAATGACCCCCACAAAAAGTTTAGTTAACACTCATCATCACATGTAGTTACAGTTTTTTTTTCTTGTGATGAGTGTTTTTCCATTTCCTTAATGGTGTCTTTTGGTGAGCAATATGTATTTTTTTATTTTGTTAAAGTTAATTTGATTATAAAAAAAAGCAGTTAGTGCTTTTGTGTCTTTTGCTTATCATAAGTTCACAGAAGATTTTCCCTAAAGATTCATAGTTTTTACCTTTCCTGTTTAGGTCAATAAGCCTTTTCAAATAATTTTTCTGTAGGGTGTGAGGTAGGGGTCATGGTGCTTTTTTTTTTTTTTTAAATATATAGATACCCAGCTATTTCAGCATGTATGTTGGAAATATCTTTTTCCCACTGAATTTCCTTGATGCCTATCAAAAATCAATTGACTATGTATGTGTGAGTCTATTCCTTCCTGGACTCTTTATTCTATTTCATTGATTTATTTGTCTGCCCTTATACTAATAACATACTGTCTTGTAGCTTTATAGCAGGTCTTAAAATCAGGTAATATGAGTCTTTCAACTTTCTCCCTTTAAAAAAATTGTTTTGGCTAGTCTAGTTCCTTTGCATTTTCATTTAAATTTTAGACTCACCTTGTCGTTTTCTACAGAAAAGCCTTCTGGGATTTTGATAGGGATTCTTTTGAATCTATAGACCTTTTTTTTTTTAATTTTTTTTAACGTTTATTTATTTTTGAGACAGGGAGAGACAGCATGAACGGGGGAGGGTCAGAGAGAGAGGGTGACACAGAATCTGAAACAGGCTACAGGCTCTGAGCTGTCAGCACAGAGCCTGACGCAGGGCTCGAACTCATGCACCATGAGATCATGACCTGAGCCGAAGTCAGATGCCCAACCGACTGAGCCACCCAGGCGCCCCGAATCTATAGACCATTTTGAGAGGTAACATCTTAAAAATACAGAGTCTTTAAATCCACAAATATGGTATATTACTCCATTTATTTAGGTGTTTTTAATTTTTTTCATCAGTGTTTTGTAGTTTTGAATATAAAGGTCTCAGGAAAAAATACAACTGGATTTAGTCCTAAGTATTTTACACATTTGGATGTCATTGTTAATGGGATTTGTTATTTCATTTTCTATTTTTTTTGAACTATATAAAAAAATAAATCTTTGGTATATTGGCTTATTTTCTGCAACTTTGCAAAATTAACTGTTTAATTCTATTATTTTTTAGTAGATTATTATTTTTTTAAATGTAAACCACCATGTCAAGTGTGAAAAGCGTTTTTTTCTTCTTTTCCAAGAAGTATATATTTTATTTATTTATTTTTCTTGCCATATTGCTCTGGCTAGAATTTCCAGAACAACATTAAGTCAAAGTGGTGAGAGCAGAAGTCTTTTTGTCTTTCCCAATCTTAGGGGCAAAGTATTCAGTATTTCACCATTAAATATCATAGTAGCTGTAGCTTTGTTGTACATGCCTTTTATCTGATTGAAGTATTTATGCTTCAATTCTTAGTTTGCTGAGGATTCTAAGTCAGGAGTGGGTTTTGGATTTCTGAATCTTTTGAGATCTTGTGCATTCTCTCCTTTGATTCATTAATACACTGAGTTATAATGCTTGATATTGAAATGTTGAATGAATACTACATTCCTGGGATAAACTCTACTTGGTTGAGTTTATACATTTATATACATAAAAAGTGTTATACATTTTTATATATTGCTATATATAATTTGCTAACATTTATTAAGAGGTTTAAATTTTTTTAAACTATGTTTGTTCATAAGGTATATTGATCTGTAATTTTCCTTCTCATACTGTCTTTGACAGGTTTGGGGTGCAGGGTTATGCTCATTTCATAAAAAGAGTTAACAAATGTTCCCTTATTTTCTATATTCTAGAATTTTATGTAAGAGTGGTATTATTCTTTTTTTATGTTCTTGATACCTTTACTGGTGAAGTTATTTGGGTTTATAATTTTCTTTGCTGGAAGATTGTTTTTTAGTAGGATTTTTATTTCCCTTTCTTTCTTTCTTTCTTTCTTTCTTTCTTTCTTTCTTTTGAGAGAGAGCAAGAGTGCACATGGGGGAGGGGCAGAGAGGAAGAGAGGGAGAGAATCCCAAGCAGGTTCTATGGGGCTTGACTCAGGAACCATGAGATCATGACCTGAGCCAAAATCAAAGGTCAGATGCTTAATTGACTTAGCCACCCGGATGCCCCAGGACTTTTATTTCTTAACTAGGTATATAATTATTTTTATTTCTATTTCTTCTTGCGTTAGTTTGATAATTCGTGTTTTTCAAAGACTTCGTCCTTCTCGAATAGGTTAAATTTTTTTTTTGCATAATGTTGTTTACGGTTTTTTTAAATTATATTTTGAGTTTTTGTAGGATCTATCCTCTCTTTTACTCATTATTCTGGTAAATCGTATTTTCTCTTTTTTTTCTTGATCAACTTTGGTTGGGGTTTATCAATTATATCAGTCTTTTAGAAGAAGCGATTTTGAACCTTGTTAAATGTTTCCATTTCATAGATTCCTGCTATTACATTATATATTTTATTATCTTTTTTACTTCCTTTCTTCTGCTTACTTTGGTTTTAATTTCCTTTTCTTTTTCTAGCTTCCTAAAGTAGAATCTTAGATACTTGATTTTAAACCTGTCTTCTTCTAATAAAGGCATTTAAAGGTATAAATCTCCCTAGAAGCACTGTTTTAGTGGCATCCCACAGATTTTTAAAAGTGAGCTTATTGAAGTATAAATTGTACAAAATGAAATTCACCAATTTTAAGTGTACAATTTACTGAGTTTTGACTGATGTAATTACCCATGTGACTACCACCACATCCAAAATATAAAACATTCCCAGCACCCACCCCCCCGCCAAAAGTTCCCTGTATCTCTTTTAGCCAATCTTCTTCCCCTTCCTGCAGCTACCAGCGATGTGCTTTCTGTCACATCATTTTGCCTTTTCTAGAATTACAGGTAAATTATACAGCATATAGTTGTTTTAATCCATCTGGGCTGTTTAAACAGCATATCACAGCCTGGGTGTCTGATTAACAATAGCAATTTATTTCTTATAGTTCTGGAGGCTGGGAAATCCAGGATGAGGGTGCTGGCAGGTGTGGTGTCTGGTGGGGACCCTTCTGAGTTCACGGCCAGCCATCTTCTCACTGTGTCCTCACAGGGCAGAAGGGGCGAGAGAGCTCTCCGGAGACTCTTACAAAGGCACTAATCCCCTTCATGAGGGCTCCACTCTCACAACCTAGTCACCTCCTGGAGGCCCCACCAGATTCGGCAAGAACCACTGACCTAAGCCATCTACAGATTCCTGATGCTTACATTGTTATGTGAGGTAATAAATGTTTGTTGTCTTAAGCTACTTGGTTTGGGGATAATTTTTTTTTTTTTACACAGCAGTATACAACTATATTGATATATATATTCATAGGTAGGTAGATAGTGCTTAAAGTTAAGGATTTAACAAAGTTAGATTTCTGTACTGTGCAACTTCTCGAAAGCATTTAATATAATGCCACACAGCGTGAATATCCAAGAGGGTGACGTAATATTTACGCTTTCCAAAATTGATTTGACTGCAGATCCCCTAGGCTCTCTGTACCCCCTTGCTTCCCCCTACTTTTACTCTTTGCAGAACATCTCTGGCAACTAGTTTGTAGGAAACATACCAGTTTTTCCTTCCTCCTTTTGGAGAGGAGGAAGAGGAGGAGGGGGGAAGGAGGAGAAGGGGAAGGAGGGAGAGGTGAAGAGAGGGGAGGAAAGGGAAGAGGGGAAAGGAAGAGGAGGGGGATATTTGTCTCTTCAGGCCTCAGTTTCCTAGTCTGCAAAAAGAAAGAGTTGGATTTAATAACCTCAGGACTCTATCTGTGCTTTAACATGTTAACAGTCCTCCTCCCCTAAGGCCCCCTCCCCCACCTGCTCTCTCCCCAGCCAGTTAGGGCCAATGGGGAGAAAACTGGGAGCCAGGTTAATCAAGGTGGCTAGAAGTCTTAGATATGCTAATGCTTTATGTTAATGACTGATGAGAGCAGGTAATTGGAGATGGCCGAAAGGTGCTGTGTTGTGAAGGAATTTCAGTTCTTAGAGAAAATACTGCATTCAAAGAGCTTAAGAATGATTAATGGAGGTTCTGGAATCACCAAGAGCAACCAGTAGAAACTGTTCGGAACAAAAATTGTTCAGGGGGAGTAACCTTGAGGAGAGTGTGGGCCCAGGCTGGGGACATTTTGTAGACCTGTTGAGTGCCCAAGAGGAAAGATGAGGAGACATGTGGCCTGGGACAGCAGTGGGCGGTGGCCCAGAAGAAGGTGAGCCCGGATGTGGCTGAGGTCTTGGACGGAGGACTTGGACGTGGTCGGGGCCAGAGGGGCTGCGAGGGGTCTGAAAAGGTGGACCTGTGTGTGTACCTGTCCCCCTCATTTGCATATGGTCATGTATGGTGTCTACCTGTCCCCCTCATTTGCATATGGCCACGTCTGGTGTCTACGTGGTGGCCGGGGGATCTTATTCTCCTGGAAAAGACCCAGCAGGGAGAGACACCATCAGCAAATCACCACGTCTGGAAGGGCACTGTTTTCAGAGCTTGATTGACTGATCCCTTGGGTGTTGTTGAAGGGAAGTGACCCAGGCTGAAAAGAAAATGGGCGTGAAGCTGTTTCCTTTAAAGGGGAGAAAGCCAGGGTGTCCCACCTGTCTTCCTCTTTATGAGGACAGTTTGGGGAAGGGCTGGATCCAGGCACTTCTCCGGGGTGTGCTCGTCTCCTGTAGGAGTCTTGAACCCTGGTTGCAAGGCCAAATGCTCGGGTCACTAGCCTTGTCTCTTCCTGTGGAGACCAACACGGTTGCAATTCCGGGCACTGCCACTGGGCATTTATAATCCTGTCTGGGGTGGATGAGGGATGGGGAAAGCATGTCTGCCCAGGGAGCCTCTGTGCTGAACCAGATGCTGCTGATCGAAGCAGCCTCCCTTCCTCTCCATCTCCTCCAGGGCCAGCCCCAGGCACACCCCACTTCCCCACCCTTCTTGCCAGGCCAATCTGGCCAGCAGGTAACCCTCCTTCCCCCACCCCTGCTCCGGGCACCTCGGGCCATCTGGCTCCAGTGTGATGGATGAGGGGACTGCACACGTCCTGTCCCTGCTTCTACCTCATCCCACCCTCACTTTCCACGTGCGGTGGAAAGTCGCTGGCTGTATGTGTCCCATGGGAGCCCGGAGTCACAATACCAAGTGTGCATGGGGAAAAGGATAGGTGAGGAACTGGGGTGTGCCCAGCCCATTCTGGGGACCTGTTCTGGCCTGCTCTGGACTCCAGGAAACAGGTTCCCCATCGTCCTTGCTAGCAGGCAGAACTTTCCTTAAGAGAAACTCATACCCCTTAGTCTGGTTCCTTCTAATCCAGGACACCTTCGAGATCTTCTCATTCGGTTGCCCCAGACTTCACAAAATAATCTGCAGTCTTTTACTCAAATGAAACCTAACCCGGAAGCCCAGTAGTTGAAACGGATGGAAATAGAGTTGTCTGCCTACCCGTATTAAAATAGAGAGACCTGGGGCGCCTGGGTGGCTCGGTCGGTTAGGCGGCCGACTTCGGCTCAGGTCATGATCTCGCGGTCCGTGAGTTCGAGCCCCGCGTCGGGCTCTGTGCTGACCGCTCGGAGCCTGCAGCCTGTTTCGGATTCTGTGTCTCCCTCTCTCTCTGCCCCTCCCCTGTTCATGCTCTGTCTCTCTCTGTCTCAAAAATAAATAAACGTTGAAAAAAAAATTAAAATAAAATAGAGAGACCTGTTTCTCAACCTGCCCTTGACCCTCTCCTTTCCCAGGTGGCCTACAGAGGTTGTGATGGCCCCCTAGAGGCCAGTTCAAAACCTGGTGAGGCAGGAAGTGGGTTATGCGGAGTTACTGTTTATTGGGTCTGGAGTCCTAGTTTTGCAAGATGCAAAGCGTTCTGGTGATGGGCGGTGGCCACGGCTGCTCAGTATGAACATACCTAATACCACCGGCCTGTGCGCTTAAAAATGCGTAAGGCGGTAAGCTTTATGTTAGGTGTATTTTACCAGAATAAAAACAAAGACAGAACACCATCTCAGGGAGGCAGCCCCATTTGCAGATGGGAAACTGAGGCCGAGAGGGGAATGACCCAGTCAAGTTTATGGGCTGCCCCCTGGGGCAGGTTAGAACTCTGGTCTTTGGCTGCCCCAGTCCTGCCTCTTTCCACTGAATCCCTCTCAGCTCAGGCCCCTACGTGGGTGGGGGTCCCGAGAACAGCTAGCTCAGTGCGGGGAGCAGAGGGGAGGCCGTGAGTGAGCAGGAGGGCGTCGGAGGCCCCGAAAAGCAGCGTGAGGTGGAGGAGGGGCCTGTTTTTGAACTTCTTGTCAGGAGGGCTCTGGAAACCTCACTCATTTTGGGTGGGTTGCCGCATTTTCACCAAATGAGTTTTTTAATTGCTTGATTTACTTATCTCGTCTCGGATCTGCTGATCTACTCCGCTGCCATTTAATTGCTTGAAAAGTTGAGCAGTTTTTCATGTTTTAAGGAGTGCTGAATTGTATAATTAAAACACTAACAGTGTAAATCAACAGTGCAGAAGAAAGACAGCAGAGAATTAAGCAAGTCTGTTGGCATAATAATAAAATCAAACGGGCATGAAGAGGGCCCATAGCTGTGAAGATGCTGAATACTGATGGCACCTGGACCTGGGGTGGGAGCCGGGGCTCCAGGGACCCTGACACGCCCCCTGCTCCTTTTGGGGAGAGAGGGGAGGTCGCTGCCCATGGAAGTCTCTGTGGCTGAGGCGCAGGGGCAGGGGCACAGCCTCTGATAGGGAATGGCTTTTAATCAGTGTGGCCTTGGGTGGGAGGCTGTGGGTGCTGGAGGCTGGGGCCCTGGCGGTGGGCCGGGCGGGCGGGCTGCAGGGCAAAGTGGGAGAGGCAGAAGTGGGGGCGCCCGCCTGCAGGATCTCCCCTCCTTCTTGACCTTGGCCTTGGCCGGTTGGCATGAGCTCAAGAGGATGGGCCGCACGTGTGCTGGAAGCGCGTCATGTCTGCCCTCCCTCTCTCCCTCTTTTCCTCCCTCCTGCCCTCCCTCCTCACCTCCTTCCCTCCCTCCTTCCTGTCCTCCCTCCCTCCCTCCTCACCAAAGTACTCATGTCCTCTGTAAGACAAACAATATAGAAAAATGTAATGCAGAACTTGAAAGCCCACCCTTGGCTTCTCCTGAAGGCCCTCCTACCTCTTCCTTCCCCTTCTGCAGGGTAGACTGAGCTGGGACCGGGGCGGAGGGGCAGGAGGGAGGCGGTGAGGCGTGGAAGTAAAGGCTCAGGCCCGGATCCCGGTGGAACTCATCTGGACCTGCCCAGAAACTCTCAGGCTTAAGAAGGGTCAGCTTTTCCTAAAGAGCATAAAGTGGAACCCTGGTCCAGGGATGAGCTCTGAGCTCTCTCTCTTTCTATATATGTGTGTGTGTGTGTGTGTATGAATATATATAAATATATATAATATATATAATATAAATATATAGATATGAATATATATATAAATATATAATATATATATAATATATATATTTAACTGCAGGACTTCTGCAAACCTTGAACTTGCTGATGTGCCTGTCTTCTTGCATTCTGTGCACTCTGTTGACCATGAGTCCTGTACGTTCAAGCTTTATGGATTCACAGCTCATGGTGTGTGGATTCCAGGGATGACACTTTGGGAAATGTGGGTTCTGGTGACAAAGCACTTTCCTTCACTTGTGGAGCTGTGGTCACATCCCAGGCTGAGTACTGACGGACCAGCTGTGTGACCTTGAGTACATCCCATAACCTCTCTGGGCTCTGGGGCCCCTGTCTGTCAAATGAGACTAGGCTGCTTTCTCTCAGGCTGGATGAGAGTGAGTGGGGCCAGGCTGAGCCTGGCAGAGGCATTCTCTCTCGGCGATTCCCAGGTGGAAGGGTCTGCCCACCCCCACCCCCCCATTTCCTACACTGCCGGACACGATGGCTCTTAATGATCCAGGTGGGTCCTGGAACCCATGGGGCTGAAAAGGAACCAAATGCAGAAAACTAAGCAGGCGGCTGCAGCAAGCTGGAGACAGCTGGGAGCAGGCTGGGTTCGAGATGGCGAGGAGGAAAACTGATCTGGGAAAATGTGGCCACTGGCAGGGCAGAGATGGGGGTGAGGCGGGGGAGGCATCGCCTGGGCACAAACAGTAAGGGTGTGCCAAAACCTCAGTAATTCACGATAAATAATATTTTAATGTAACATTTTTTAAAAGAGCCAAAATCAGTGCAAAAAACAATCTACCACCAGCAAAGTATCAAACTTCAAATCAAGGAGTGATCTGAGCCTGCACTTACATAATGCATTTCTCTGGCCTTCACCCTGATCCTGGCCCTAAGAGCTAACCCTTCTCTGCACCTGCCGAGTGTCCCCCAAGGGGCCTGATCTGGGTCCAGGCTCCCAGAAGCCGAGCAGGGCCAAGCTCCTCGCCTGGGGATTTGAACACGTGTGGTGGGTGCTGTGTGGACAGTGGTGGATGTGGGCCCCAGGCTGGGGCTTTCCTGGTGGGGTCACTACCATTTAGCAGGGGGCTGGCGCCCCATGGTGGGGGCAGCCCTGGGCTTGGGAACCTCCCTGCCCTGCACAGAGTCCAGGCTGGTGAGCTCATATGCGTCACCCCCTTCTTGTTGCCTTTCGTCAGCTCATCTCTAGGAAGCCCTTCCACTGGCCATGACCTCAGTCTCCTTGAAGTCTCCAGGGCACCGAGCCCCTCTTTCAAGGTACTGATAAGGTGATCATTGTCTTCCCCATCTGGAGCTTGAAGTTCCTGAAGGCAGAGACTATGTAAGAATCGCCCATTTCCCCCGTCCCGTGCCCTGTGCGTCCGTGAACCGAGCTGGGGAGTGAGACGTGTGCCCAGGGTCAGGCTGCTCCCTCCTCAAAGCCAGACACATCCTTGTGAGGCCACGTTGCTGGGCACGCCTTCCGGGGTGGCCCTGGGACAGCCGGGACTGGGTTCTGTCCCTAGGTGGGGAGGGGTCTGATGGAACTGAGAGCCTCTGTCTGCCACCCCAGGAACACCAACCACCACGGACGCCTACTTTACAGGCACTGTCCCGTTTCACCTCTATGACAACCTGGCAGGATGACGTCAATGTTCCCGTTATACAGATGGGTAGGCTGTTGCTTACACCGGTGAAACCCGTGAAGTTTGCAAAGCTAGTACACGGTGGGGGCAGGACTGGACCCCAGCTTGGCTCACAAGCCTAACCTCTAAGATCTGTTGCTTCAGGATAGGTGGAGATGGGGACCCTCTTCACGCCTGGGTGGGCGCTTTTCCAGGCTGGGGGACCCTTGAGTAAGAGATTCGGGGGAGTCTGATGACATTCTTCCAGCTCACGGAGGAGGGGAAGAGGAGAGGATTTCTCCCTGGAATCCCTGCACTCGTCCGTCTTCTTTTCCTCTGGGGGGTCCTCCCTCCATCTCCTCCTCCCCTCACTGGGTGGGCTGGCCCGGGGTTGTTCTCATTAATATAATTGCCTCCAGACCTGTCCCAGCCTTAGCCCACCTATATTGATAAGTCTTAGGTTGCAGACTTCTTATGTGATATTTATAACACACCTCACCTTCATGATGGATGGTTCGCATGTCAGGATCAATATGGCCTTCATAACATTTACATATTGATATTGTTAATAAACGATAAGTCACCCAGGCAGCCCTGCTCTCCTGGGTTTTCAATGTGTTCCGTGCAGACGGCGACCTGCGTCCTCTGTCTCTTGTACTAGTCCAGATGGCTGGTATCGATCTGCTTGGTCAGGAGGGGACAAGTCGCGGAGCACAGAGCATACGGGGACAGAGAGTCTAGAAATCACACTAGTGTCTTTTGCATAACTGCCCCGCCCTCTGTTCTCACAGTCTGGCTCCTTCTTACTCTCTGGAGTGGAGGAGGACCCTTCCTGTGTTGGGGACCTCTGTGGACAGTGGTGACCAGGCTGGTGGATGGCTTTCTTCTTATGTCTTCTTATCCACCCGGCTTCTCCATGCCCACTGCCCTCACCACACAGGGCCTCAGCAGAGTGTGCCTGGGCACTGACCAGCCTCTTAACTGGCCTTCCAGCCATCCCTACCCCCTGTCACACTCCCTCTGCTAGGACACTTTGCTTCCTGTCTTCCTGCGGAATGCCTGTCTGGAAGAATCACCATGAAATGCTGTCTGACTTTTCAGGTGACCATTGACTGCTCTGGCTGTCAGTACTCTCTCCTCCGTTCTGTTGTCCACTCGGCAAATATTTGCCAAGTGCTTACCATGTGCCAGAGCACCAGGCTAGCTTCCTGCGTCTAGGGCAGAAGGACGCCATCCATCGAAGAGTTGCATGAAGGCTTGCAAAACTAAATGGAAGTTAGTCCCACAAGGGAGAGACACCACTTGCTATCAGTGGGGCTGCGTAGGGAGGAGTTGGTCTGGTCAGAGAGAGCACAGAAGGCTTCTTAAAAGTGGGTGCTGGAAGCAGGTGAGTGGGAGAGCATCTCAGGGTGAGGGAGCCATCGGTACAAAGGCCCTGTGGTAGGAGGGAGCGTGGAGAGTTTGGGAAGCTGAAAGAAGCCAGTGTGTCTGAAACGCAGCACTCAGAGCAGGGGGTGGGAGTAGACTGAGGCCGATTGGGTGAGGTGGGCAGGGACCAGACCTCGTGGGGCCTGTTATAGGTGGTGTTGGGGCATGGTTCTTTCTCCTAAGAGCCCTAGGAAACCAGCAGAAAGTTTTCAGCAGAGGCAGCATGATTTGATTTGTGTTTCGAAAAGCTCGTTCTTGTTGTGCACACAATAGGGAGGGGACAAGGCTGGTGGTGGGAGGGCCATTAGGGGGCCATTGCTATGGTCCAGGCAGGGGGTAGTGGGAGGGGGGTGGCAGTGGTGATGGAAAGCAATGGACCGGTTTGAATGGTATTTAGGAAGCAAAGCCATCAGGACTCAGTGACATTTGGGACGTGGGGGATGGGGGAGGAGGGCAGGGTGACCAGTTGAAGACTCGTGACCCTGGACAGAGCCACTCAGCATCTGGGAAGAGTAGTAGGTCGAGTTGATGGTGGGGGGTGGGTGTGGCAGAAGCCTGGACTTGGACGGATTAAGGTGAGGGTCTTTGAAGCACCCAGGAGGCAATGTTGCAGGTACAGGCGGGGACTCAGAAGAGAGACTTTGCCTGGGGATGGAGACGGTATAAGGACAGGGGTGGCAGAGGGGAGAGCCCTGGAAAGAAAGAAGACAGGGAAGAAAGAGCGCCAGGACCAGCCTCCCGCGTGCTGCCCGCAGTTCTGTACTCCCTCTAGTGCTCCTTCAGGCACACCGGAAGGGCTGCTGCAGAAGGAGGTTCTGAGCAAATGAGCATCCGGTCCAGGGTTTCTGTCTGGTTCGCCCGCCAGCGGTACCGAAGGCAGGCCCGTGTTTCGGCTTGGCACCTGCCCTTCTTTGCAGTAACCCTAAGAGCACCGCTGATAGTGGCGTCCCTTCTCCGTGGCAGGCACTCAGTGGGCCCCTCGAGGCTCATCATTCAGATAAGGAAAAGGCCTGGGAGCCGTTAAGTGACATGGCCAAGGTTTCCGCTTACCTACGGTTGTGTAACAAACCACTCCAAAGCGTCGTGTCTGAAAACAACTAGCATTTATTTCATTCCTGACTCTGTGCTTTGGCGGGGACTTGGTGGGGACAGGGGGGACTCCGTGAGCATCGGTTTGGGCGATTCCATGGGGCTGGAAGACCCCCTTTTGAGGTGATTCATTCACATGGCTGGCAAATTGGGTCTGGTCGTTGGCCAGTATCATCAACTAAAACGCCTTCCCTTGAACAGAAAGTAGGCAGAGCGCGGCCTTCTCCTAGGGGAGACGTCTTGGCATCCCAGCCTCTGTTTCTAATTTGTCCCTCCCGAGGGCCATCCTGGATGACCCCCCGCTCTGCTCTCCGCATTCCATCTTGTCCCGAGAGTAGCTTGGACTGGCCTGGTTGTGCACTGCTTGGTACCGGTTGTCCTATTTCCCTCCAGGCGAGGGACTGCATTCTCTATGACGTCATCCCTTTGGATACTTACCTGGACAGTAGTTACTTATTTTGCTCTCTGTATCCTCCCCGGTACCAGAAAAGATTTGAAGCAGGCAGGCAAAGTGAGTGCATACAATATAAGACCGGTGTAAATAAAAAGTTTGAAGGAAAGAAGGAAGGATGCAGGATGGAGGGAAAATAGACCCAAAAGACACGCCCTGTGGGAGAGACGTTGAACCGGATTTGCTTCAAAGTTTTCCAATGATCAGAGCGTAAGAGCTGCATGGTTGTGTACTTGTTCACAGTCCAAAAGATGAAAAGGGCTGGGAGTTGGGAGTTATAACTGAACTGGAGGAGAAAACATTTGATCCAGAACGGAGACACTATTGCAAATAAGGCTGCTTTAGACATCCCTCTAAGCCAATTCTTGGGGACAATTTTGTCTCCAAGGGGAAGACTGGTAATGCCTGGAGACATTCGGTTATCACAGCCGGGGAGGAAGAGGGCTTGCATCCAGAGAGTAGAGGCCAGGGATGTTGTAAATGTCCTCCAGTGAATGCACAGGACCGCCCCCAAACAAGGGTTGACACGACCCAAAATATCAGTGGTGCCCGGTTGAGAAACTCTGGTCCAGCCCTTTCATTGGGCTGGAGACAAAACGCTGCCTTAAGGGCAAATCATTTTGTCCCTTTTGTAACTAAGCCTTCTTGGAAAAGACTCAAAACTCCTGGCCTGAGATTCTCCCTTCTCTGGCAAATACTGCTTTAGATTCCTCGAGTCTTAGAATGGAAAAGCTGGATCATGGAGGCCAGCCCCCCCCACTGGTCACCATGTTTATGCTGCCCCGGCCGGTGTCCCGCTCTTGGTGGAGTTTCTGGAGGATTCAGGAGCAACCTGGGCCATGTGCCCTGCCTTTAATGGCTCACAACCCGACAGCAGAGACCTCCCCCAGGACGGCTTGGATTCTCTGCAGAGTCCCGAGACCAGCTCCGAAGGAGCCAAGAACTCAGAGCAGGAAGAGGAGACCAGGAGTCTGATGGACAGGGAGCCTTTGCAGAGGGGACCGCTGTTCCCCACACTCTTTCCCAGCCCCAGGGTTTGGCACAGACTTTCTCTACTCCCAGGAATGTCTCTCTCTTCTCTGAAAGCTGGTGTGATTTAGAGGAAGGAAACTGGGCTTCATGGAGAGGCCTGGGTTCCATGTTCTGGAGCGGACACATCACACACACGTGTCACTTTTCCACCGTGCACCACAGGGGGCGCTCTTCCCCATGCGCTGACGAATGGAAATAGCCTACTGGGTGTTACCTTTCTCTCCCATTCTGTCGGGGGGTGGGGGGGGTCTTAAAACACAGCCCTAGGGGTGTCTGAGTGGCTCAGTCAGTTAAGCATCTGACTCTTGGTTTCAACTCAGGCCATGAGCTCACGGTTTCGTGGGTTCCAGCCCCGCGTTGGGCTCTGTGCTGGGGGCGCGGAGCCTGCTTGGGACTCTTTCTCCCCCCCGCCCCCCGCCCCCATGTCCCCCACTGGCACTGTCTCAGTCTTTCTCAAAATAAATAAATAAACTTGAAAAAAAACCCCACAGACCTAGATTATTTGGCAGCTTTTCGCATCAAAAGGTGGGGGCTATGTCTCCTCCCCTTGCATCTGGGCTCCGTCACTATTTGACCTACAGATTGCTATAGAAATGATGCCACATCAGTTCCTGGGCCTTGTCATTGAGAAGAGGGCGGCTTCAACTTCCTGCCTCATGGGACAGTCACTCGGAGACCTCAGCCATCATGCAGTGAGGAAGCCAAGAAGATCCACACGGAGAGGCCAGTGTGGCGCTCAGGCCTACAGCCCCTGCTGAGGTTGCGGGCTGTGGTGGTAACAGCCAGCAGCCCAAAGCGACTGAGCGAGCTTTCAGAAGGTTCCATCCCCTGCTGTCAAGTCCCTCCACCTGCGAGCCACCCTGGCCCCTGCCGCGTGGAACCAGAATGAGGCGACTTCCCGAGTCCCGCCCAAGGTGCAGACTCAGGAGCCAAAGAAGTGGCTGTTGTTGTTCGAAGCCTCTCAAGTGTGGGGTGGTTTGTCACGAAGCAACAGAATCCCAAAACGTGCCCTTCATGCTCTTTCCTTCTAGTCATTCAACAAACATTTTTTAGCGCCCGACATGTGTCAGCCGTAATTCTAGGCGCTACAAATAGAACAGTGAGAAAATGAACGAGAATCCTTACCCTCTTGGAGCATCTGTTCTAGCAAAGGAGACAGACAACAAGAAGAAGAAAAATCAAATGGTGGCCGAGAGAGACGAAGCCAGGAAGGGAAGAGGGAGAGTCAGGCATCAGGGAGGACCTCAGCACGTAGGCGGCATTGCGTGAAGTCTTGAAGGAAATGAGAGAATCAGCCATGGGGGGGTCCCTGGGCAGAGGGAACCATGTGTGCAAAGGCCCCGCACAGTGATGAGTCTGGAGTGTGTGAGGAATACCCAGCACAGATGGAGTATGTGCAGGACAATTGCAGAGCGTGGGACCAGGGTGGTGGCAGTCACATCGTGTAGGCCTGTGGATCCCAGCCAGGACTTTCTACTCTCGTGGGAGGTTTTGAGCGGAGGAGTTAACTCAGTTGAATGAGACCACTGTGGCTCAAAGATGAAATCAGCGAGATCACTCAAGAGGCCCGCTGCACCAACCCAGGTGCAAGATGCTAAACCAGGAGTCTTTGGCCAGGATAGTAGCGATGGGGGTGATGGACACTGGTCAGAATCTTGATATATTTTGAAGGCACAGCTGCCAGGATTTGCTGAAGGATTGGCCATGAGTGGGATGGCCAGAGAGGAGTCAAAGATGTCTCCAAGGGTTTGGCCCGAGCAAATGGAAAGATGGGTTCACTGTTTACGGCAATGCAAGATGGTAGGAAAGGAGGTGGAAAGAAGTTTGTGTGCAAAGGGAGACTTTTCAGAAACTCCATCTGGGACAAGTTCAGTTTGAGATCCTGATACAGCCTCCGTGATGACCCCAATGTCCCCCTTCTTGGACCCATCCTTGTATAGTCCCCACCTCCCTCTCCCCCCACCATATTGTGCCAGGGTAGCTCTGCGTGACCCATACAATATGGCGGAGGTGATCCCGTGCCACCTCAGGGATTAGGTTGTAAAAGACTGTACCTCCTGTGTGTCGCAATCTCTGCCTCTCTTTCTCTCTCAGACCACTTGTTCAGGGGAAGGCCAGCTGCCACATCATGGCAGCCCAATGGAGAGGCCCAAGGGGTAAGAAACTGAAGCCTCCAGTCGGCAGCCATGGGAGTGACCTTGGAAATGGATCCTCCAGCCAACTTGTGGACTGCAGCCTCATGAGGGGCTCATGAGCCAGAGTCACCCAGCCAAGCCGCTCCTGGACTCTTAACCCTCAGAAGCTGTGTGGGATCATAAATGTTGGATGTTGTATGCTGCTGAGTTTTGGGGTCATTTGTAGATGATCAGTACCAATCTGTATTAAACACCCAAGCAGAAATGTCAAGTAGGCAGCTGGTCTCCAAGTCTGGAATTCAGGGAGGCAGTTCAGGTCGGGATATAAATTGGGGGGCTGATATACAAGTGACACTAAAAGCCACCCAGAGCAGATTCTTCCTTCTGAGGAAGCTTTTCCAGCTTCTCCACTTCGGTGCCGGGTCAGACGGTGGCCTGGCCTTTGCTGTGACGCTGTACCGTGAGGACTTGGCTTTGTGCCGATCCCTCATTAGGTTCTGAAACAACTTTGTTTTCTCTGAATCTGCTTCTGAGTCTGGCATAAACCGTAGGTACTCCATAAATGTTCTCGGAAAGCACAAACACGTGCTGGGCCTTGGAAGGAGAAGCAGACTCTGTAAGTATTCTGGTGGAAATCCCTTTCAGGGTAATGTCTACCTGCCGGCTTTGGTCTCTCAGAGCCTCTGGGGCCACTCCCTGCCTTGGAAGGCCCCGTTGCCCTCATGTGCAGCCAGAAAAATCCAGCATTAGTATTCTTCGGGAGCCCTCAATCAAGGACGCTTACCTCTTACGGAGTGTGGGGGGTGGATCATTCCAGATCGTGTGTTTTGAATGGTTTCTTACAGTGTCCCCTTGGGATTAAGCCCAGCCACCTTTTGTGATAGTCAGTTTATTAACAGTCCTTTCCTGGCTGCCTTCCCTTCCCTGGATCACCTCCCCGTGCTCCCGCGGGGTCCCCTGTACTTCTAAATCCTTCTCCCAGGACCACGCTCCCACTGTGACCGTGGAGAAGCAGAATTGGGATAGCTGGAGAAGCGAAGCCTTCCCAAGCCAGGAAATGGCCCTGAGGCACAGGGCTGGGCAGTACACACAGGGTTCTGGAGGAGCCAGGTCCCCAAGAGTATGACCTTGACCGATCAGCAGAGAAGACAGGGAGCTTTCCAATGCTGGCCCCGGTTTTGGAGTGTTGCTGAGCCACAGCAGGTGGGGTGACCTCTGCCCGTGACCTGGAGCTCTGACCAGGCAGGGTCTCCTTTTTCCTTGAAAAGGGAGAGTGGTCCAGGGTGACGCCGGCTGCCCCAGCTCGCAGCCTGCCTCTGGCTCCACTGGAGGCACAGGAAGCTGTCTGCGTGGGGAGATGCTCTCCGGCCTGGATGGCTTTGTGGACATGCTGGCAGTCAGTGCTCCCCTCCCAGCGGCTTAAGGGGAGCAGTGGCATTGGGGTAAGACAGCGGAGGCCTCCTCATGGTGGCCGATGGCTGGTTCTTAGGGCGCCCGCTTTCCACCCAGCCTCCCCTCTGCCCGGAACCTCTTCAGCTCGGGGCTTCTAATTCTCCCACTTGGCTCTCGGTTCCTTTCATCACCTCCCCGTGTCCTGAGGGCTGTAGCCTTGGGCTGGCCCGGCCTGGGGGCCCAGAGCAGCCTCGCAAACAGATTCATTCACCTGGCTGAGCACCCACTGTGTGCTTTCCTGCACACAAATTCACCAAAGCCTCCTAACAAGGCCAAGGGAGTGTCAGTCCCCGGGTTCACCCTCTTCCTCTCTCCTCTGCCCTGATCCTGGGAGCCACGTCTATGCGGACCGCAGACACTAGGCTCTCTTGACTCAGGCTGCTGGTTGAGGGCTGCAGAGGGCAGCAGCTGTAAGGGCAGGGGAAAGAGAGGGTGGGGGAGCTCCCTGACACCCCCCTTCCCCTCCCTGGCCACAGCTGCCTCTTCCATCAGAGGCTCTGTTCCTGTGCTTTCTCCACGGCAGGGTGACATCTCTGATTTCCTCCGGGCCGCTCACACCTGCTACAGCTCCGGGAGTTTCGCCGCCCCCGTGGTGTCCTGTCCTTGTCCCCATCTACGTAAAAGGTCATCTCCAGGGCCAGCCACATTACAGGCGCCCTGTGCAGCCCCCTGTGGGTTAAACGCTCCCCTGTCGTCATCTTGACATTCTTAATACTTTTCGAACAAGGGGCCTGCGTTTTCATATTGTGCCGGACCCACAAACGGCCTCTCCTGGTGCCTCAGTCCAGCTTTCCGGGTGGGCTGCAGGGGGTCATCCGCTTCCTGCCAGGTCCGCTTTAGCTCAGGCAGATGGCATTTGAAAGAAGTCCAATAACTGGCCACATGCGACTCAGGGACAGGGCTGGGATTCGAACCCAGGACCCCCGTCTGCGCAGCCCATGCTCTTAGCGGTCTGAGGAGTCCAGCGCAGTGGAAAGCGGCAGCATTTTGCATACACACTGATTGCTTCTCCTTTGATGGGAAAGTGACGAGGCTTCCCGGGGCCTCTAGTTCTCTGCTCATGATTCTGGGTTTTTTCCTGATTGTCTCGGCCCCCGCCTGGTTCAGAGCCTCCCGGCTGCGCTGAATCACTAATGCGGCTGCCCTGACCTCCTGGTGATGGAGGGGCCGCCTCCCCCTGGGCTTCCGAACTGGGTTCCTTCCCAGCCCCGGCCCGTCACCTCCCTCCCGGGCTGCGGCCGAGAGGCTGTGTGGTCCTGACATGATAGATGAGGAACAGAAATTTGGAAGGGGCTCAATGCTCTTGCCGGCTGCCTCTAATTTTATTTTGAAGGGAAGGAGAAAGAAAGGGGCACCAGCAGATGGGAGACATTTCCCCTGATGGGGCTGAGCGGTGAATCAAGATAAATGGAGGCTCTTTTCAAATATTTGTTCAGACCACCAGACTCTGTTCTCCAGGCAGACAAATCTGTGCCTGGGGATGCTGGGGGCAAGGTGCAGGAACCCTCGCTGCCTCTGCTGATCAGATGCTGGGGGTCTGGAAGGAGGGTTTCACATCTCTGTCTTTGGTCCTGGCCTTTCTGGCTAATATGGTCCTTTTGGAGCCCATTGGACTTTGGGAGGTAAAAGGGAGGGACACTGGGGCTCCTGGGCGGCTCAGTTGGTTAAGCGTCCGACCCTTCATTTCAGCTCAGGTCACCAACTCACGGTTTGCGGGATCAAGCCCTGCGTCGGCCTCTGCACTGAGAGCTCAGAAGCTGCTTGGGATGCTCTCTCTCCTTCTCTCTCTGCCCCTCCCCCACTCTTTCCCGCTCTCAAAATAAATAAATAAACTTTAAAAAAATGAGGAGGGACGCCCGACTCTGTAATCCGACAAGTCACGTTCATTCGCTCATTCAGTTTTTTGCTGTCCTGCAGGTACAATCCTGGATCAAACCAGAAGGCTCCTGCCTTTCTGGGAGTAAGCTTGCACATTGCTTAACCACCTCCCGGCTGGGTGACCTTGAACATGCTCCCCAGCCTCTCAGGGCTTCCTTGAATTCCTAGAGACACGCAGAAAATCACACCAATTTTCAGCGTCGATGTGAGCCTCAGAGTTTGTGCAGATAAAGCGCCTCGCCTGAGATCTGCTGCACGATTCAGACCCTAAATATATTAACTGCTACTGTTACTTGACCTGTGCCTGTAGGAGCAACAGGGTTGAAGGATGGGGAGGGTGTGAGGGAATGACCCTGTGTGTAAATGCCCGGTGATGAGGGGGTGCAGGAGGGGGGCCCCGAGGCCCCCCACCCCAGGAAACACAGCTCCAAGAAAGTCCCCCTCCCCCTGCCCGAGTCTCAGCAGTCCTGTGTTCCTGCAGGTTTGCAGCCCCAGGGGGGACCCGGCTCTCCTTTGTCCCTCTTTATTTAAAGTCGGAAGGGTGTATGAATCAACGAAAATAATTCACGAGGATCATTAGCGACTCCAAGGCGGCATCTTCTACCGGCAGCTTTAAATTAAAAACAGTGCAAAACTGCGGTTTTTTAAAACACATCAACTCTCTTTCCTCCCCCCTGCCTGCTGTAATCGAAGGCTGCTGGGATCTAATGAAACGAAATTAGCATCTCCAGTCCCCCTCTGGCTACTGGTTACAGGAAGACCTCTTAGAGGTGGAGAGTGGAGGGGAGGTGTGGGCATGGAGAGGAAGCGCCTTCCTTCTCTCCCAGCCCCTGGTCCCCTGCCGCCCACCTGCCGCCCACCTGCCTGCCCTTCCTGAGCCCCCGAGCCTCAGGGCACGCAGTGGCCCGGCTGCAGAGGGACCTGTGAGGAGCAAAGTGTTCTCTTGGCCTGTTTTCCCTTCGGGCATCTGCAGAGACGGGCCCAGCCGGGCGGCCCCTACCAGGGTTCCTGTGACAGTGACACAACAATGGGGGGGATGTCTCCATCTAAGCCCCTTGCTTACTGTCCCACCCCTCCCCTCCCCTCCTCCCCGGCACCTCTAACCTGGTGTCCCCATCATATCCCTAAACATTCAGCCAGCTGGACATGGAACCCAGAGACTTTGCCAACGTGGCCGTCCTCTTTCCCCGAGAGGCTGGATAGGTCCTTCCGCCCCTCGGTCTCAGGCGCCTGGGCTGGACCGAGATGCTGCAGCGTTTGGGGGGAGCCGCTCTTTCTCGTTGGGGGATTGCCTTGTGCCTTGCAGTGTGCTTTGTTCCTTCCTGTCCACTCGATCCAGTGCCCCCCAGTCAATGCAAGAAGGAAGAATGCCCAACGGGTTTCCTGTGCCTCATGGGTAGGGTGCCTCCCTCACGGAGACACACTGCCCCCCGCCCCTGCCCCCGCCAGCCTCTCTGCTTAACTCTGGCTTTTCTAATGGACCCTTTCCTTCGAAACCCTCGCTAATTCCCAGGGCTGTGATTCTCTGTTGCGTTGTCACTGCCAGGGTGTGTCTGCACTGGTGGTGGCCTGGGGGGGAGGGGGGACAGGAGATTACCCTCCCTGGCAAAGTCCCAACTCCTTAGCATGGCACCCACTGGGAGAGCTGCTGTGATGCCTGAGCCCTTCACTCTGCTCCCCTAGGCCGAGCCACACGCCAGCTTCACGGTCCCTGGCTCACGGAGGCCACGCTCTGGTGCCCCTTGACCTGTCAGGTCCCGCTGTGGTGATGGCCATCATCGTCTTGAGCATAGCTTGGGCCTTCGGCCGGGGCCTGGTGTTGTCCCCTTTCACAGGCAAAGCTGAGATTCCCAGGGAGGTTATGGTCAGGCAGCGAGTGGGTCATTCTTCCCAGCCTTGGGTCTTTGCTCTGGAACCTTCTTAAAGCTACTCATTCATTTGTTCATTCATTCATTCATTTGTAGATCTGTGCTCTGAGGTTCTTCCCAGTCTGCCAGGGGCTTTCTCCACAGGAGGAGGAGCGTCCTGGCAGGTGCAGCTGGAGGGGAAGGATGTTTAACTCTCAACTTCCATCAATGGGGAAGGAGTAAGTGGGCTGAATGCCTTCGTCCCTGGCCCTTCAGCAGAACAGTTGTGAGGCAAAGGGGCCCCTGGCGGGATCGAGCCCAAGTGTCCACGGTGGGAGCAAGCCCAAGGACACACCATTCGTTGTCTCTTTCCACATCCCACTCCCCCTGGCCCCCCACTCCTGCCTCCTGGGTGCACGGTGGTCCTCAGCCCAGACTCTGCTTCCAAGAGGACCCAGACTGGGGCCAATGCCTATACCCGGTCTGGGATGCGGAGAAAGAGAATCGGTGCCTGCTGCAGGCGACGAGTTGGAGCACTGTGTCCCCTGACACCCACTTCACCGTCACCGCCACCGCCACCCCCAGCGGACGGAGCGCACAACGCCTACAGGAGCAGGGCCATGGGTGAGGACAGAGCAGGAGACCAGCTCCACGGCCCTCCAGGCTCTCCAGTCCAGACCAGCTTCCTGCAGAGTGGGAAAGGAGAGCAGGCCCTCCCTGGGTGCAGCGTGACAACACCGGGAGCCGGGTAGGGGGTGGGGACACTGCAGAGACTCTCTGAGTTGGCTGGCCTTGCCGAGCACCAGCTCCGGGGTCACCGCTCTGAACAGGAGCAGCCGGTAGCACAGGGTATGTTTCCCTGGGTGGGCCGGACCCCTGGGGGCTTGAGCAGGGTGGGGGCCGCTCCCCCTGCTGGACTGACTAACCGGACAACTTATCTACCTGTGTGTTTCCTACTCAGCCTCCTACACTGTTCTGCAGGTGATAAGTGCGCACACTCAGCATGCGTCGAAAATGACCCCCAAGCCCCCACATCAAACCCAGAAAACACCCCTGATGGACGGGTCCAGGCTGCTCGGAGGCTGCCCCCTTCCCCTCTCTGGACCAGCAAGGCTGAGTACCTTGCCGTCCTTGGGGTGGTTGATGGATGGGGAGGAGATGCAGGGAGAATGACAGCCAATCTTGGGGTGGGGACCCCCCTCCCTGTCCCAGACAATGCCCTGAATTGTTAAGGTCTTCATCCCTGGCCCACCAGCTTTCGGCTCAGCCCCCTTCCTTGAACACACAGCCACCTCCTGCCCTCCCTGCCCTGACTCCTCCTCCCCCCCACCCCCCACCCCAGTCCAGACCCGCCTGGAGGCCTGGGTGGCAACCATATGTTTAGGATGCTTGATTGCTGCAGTTGTGAGCCAGAAGGGCTGTTTGGGAAAGGGTACTCAGTCAAAGCTGTGTTTATATACACAGGGGCCGGCGTCTTTTTATTATGCATAATTATACGCTTCTTAATGCACAGGCTTTCCAGCCGTGTTTCCTTCCCCCGGTGAAGCCGCAGCTGGGCGGGTGTGTCAGGGCGGGTGGGGGCCCGGAGACGGCTGCCCTCCTCTCCTCGGCTCGGGGAGCTGTGAGCCCCGAGCTCGGCGGGTCCGTCTGATAGATGGCTGCTTGCTCGCTCTAACTGAGAACTAATTCTTCCGAGGGGATCTGGGGAGATGAGCCGCAGCAGTGCTGACGTGGAAATGTTGCAGAGCTTGAGGTGAAGCCTCCTCTCTCTCCCTCTTTGTCTTTGAGCCTCAGCCTCGGATTTGCACTCCTCACCTCCTCCTGAAAGGAAAACGTTAGATCTTTCACGCACAGCGGTTTCAAGAGCCCGCCCTTTGCAATTCTCTTCTAAACTTCACAAACTTGACTCCAAAGGCTGACATAGTCATTTATTAGTCCCCGAATGTTGCAGTGCAGGTGAGGCTTCTGATGCTGAGAAGGATGATGACGGTGATGGCAGCTTTCTGTTCGTCTAGTGTAACAGAGATGCCCTGGGTTCGAATCCAGACTCCACCATGTACACCGCATATTAGCCGTGTGACCTTGGGCTTGCCATTGAACCTCTCTGAGCCCTGGTCTCCTCGTTGGTGAAATGGGGAGGATAGTAGTTCCTACACCGTGTCCGGCACCTGGCACAGTGCCTGGCACATAGGAAAGGCTTTGTAAATGATGATTTGGGCTTCATCCACTCTGCTCAGACACAGTGGACAGTCACCAAATGGCTATTGCAACAAGGAACGAACGGGCAGTGGCTTTGGAATCGGGGTGTCTTTGTTGATCAACCGTAGGCAGTTGTTGGATCTCTGAGCTTCCTCAGCTCTAAAGTGGTGCATTAACAGATTTGCCCCCATGCCTGTGAAGTGTGGGCTCACCCAGAGACCTGGAGATAAAGCACAGAAAATGTCGAGCGCGGAGCCTGGTGTCAGTGTGTGCATGCCCAATGTCACTGGGGGCTGCTATTTCATGAGTAGCAGTTTGCTATCTCAAAGTGCTTTTAAGGGCGCCTGGGTGGCCCAGTCGGTTAAGCATCATGATCTTAACGGCTCAGGTCATGATCTCACTGCTCATGGGTTTGAGCCCGTGTCGGGCTCTGTGCTGACAGCTCAGAGCCTGGAGCTTGCTTCGGATTCTGTCTCCATCTCTCGGCCCTTCCCCTGCTCATGCTCTGTCTCTCTGTCTTTCTCTCTCAAATATTAAAAAAAAAAAAAGTGCTTTTAAGGGCGCTCTGGGTGGCTCAGTCGGTTAAGCATCAGACTTCGGCTCAGGTCATGATCTCGCAGTTCACGAGGTCGAGCCCCACGTCGGGCTCTGTGCTGACAGCTCAGAGCCTGGAGCCTGCTTTAGATTGTGTCTCCCTCTCTCTCTGCCTCTCCCCTGCTTGTGCTCTGTCTCTGTCTCTCTCTCTCAAAAGTAAATAAAAAACATTAAAAAGTGTTTTTATTTCCATTATCCCAGCCAATAGAACAAAGCTACCCGTGCCCTGGGAAGGCCTATTTCCTTCCCCTAGTTCACAAATAAGAAAGTCAAGTCTCAGAAAGGTCGGGTGATTTGCCTGAGCTTGTGCAGAGGGCTGCCACACCCCGCGACCCGTTTAATAAACAATTTGTTGCTTTAATCCCCATGCTAGGTGTTTAATTCTGTGAGAACGCCCCCAAACTTTCAAGTGCACGACAACAGGCTGGAGCTCTGGCATGTTACGTAAATCCTCCCTCTTCCCCGCTTCCTCAAAGCCTGCCTCCACCAGGAAGCCCCCGTGGGATGAAGTTATCAGCCCAGTCCCCGAGAGCCCTTTTTTTCCTGGGCTTCCCCCGCATCGGGCGCTTGGGCAGACGGAGGAAACACTGAGACTGCCAGGTCGACACTGAGATCGAGTTCACCCTGGGAGAAGTGGACAGACCCCTGTGTTGCATCCGGACACTTTCCCACAAGCCTGCTTGGGACAAAGGGTTTGGGAGCATGGCCAGGTGTATACATGTGTATAGGGGACATGTTCTGTGTTAACGGTTTTATCCTAGGACACATAGTGACCCTGTCAGAACAGCCTCGATGTCCTATGTTCAGCTTCCCCCCGCAAACGTTACAAAAGTTATGCAGTGAGAGCTATTTTCCAAACTTACCTGGGCATCCTGTATTTTTATTTGCTAAGTCTGACAGCTGCAGGTTGGAGGTGGCACGGGCAGGGGGCTTCAGGCCCTCCCGGCTTTACTCCGTAATGTCAGGGACAAGCCTTTCTTCTGGTCTCGCCACCTCCCTGCACCAAGGTGCGGGGGAGGGGGACGCGGGGGGAACGGGACTGGTTGGGCTCAGGAGCCAGGGAGAAGCACCTAGGGCTGTAGCCTGGATGAGCCGGCAAATTGGCAGTAAAAGAACCGTCCTTGGTAATAGAGAGATTTACCATCTGAAGGGCAGCCCCTCCCCGCCTTGAGGAGGCGATTAGTTCCGAAGCACTTTTCTGTGGATTTGTTGCAGGGACATCGGAGGCCCCGTCACTTCTCTTCCCTTTCCACCCTAGAGATTTAGAGTCAGGAGGTGATCTTCCCTCTTGCTTCCATTACTTTAGCACCTGAGTTACGAGCCATTATCCCTGGAAAGGCTCTTCACTCGACCCCAGGCAACAAAATCCAAGGAGCTGTGAAAGCGGCTTCCTTGTGGTCTGGGCGGCAGTGCCTGTCCCTGGACCCGTGGGGGGCACCTGGCTTCCCTATCCATTTAGCTTCTTTATAGGCTGGTTCTGCCATGGGGAACCTAATGACCTTGGTTGAGGCCTCAACCTCTCTGGAATGTATTCTCCTGCTGTGTAAAACAAGGTGGTTGAGCAGATGTTTTCTGAAGCCTCTACAAAGCTGTGATTTCTTTAGGCCAACTGGGATCCCGTACCCGCCACGCCCCCCACCCCACATGAACAGAGTCAAGAGGTCGTGGCCCAGCCCGAAGGGCCACCTGCCGCCCTCTGCTCACCTTCCACACCTCGGCCCCACCTCACCGTGCAGAGCCGGCCCCTCACAAGAGGCAAAGCTAATCGAAGACAGGAAAGGACAGACATGGATTGAGATTCTCCCATTCAATGAACAAAAGTGCCTTAGGAATTGATTCCCGCCGCCCCCTCCTGTTTACTGTGGTTCGTCCCCCCTCTGGTGCAGGGAGGAGAGGCTTTGCATCAAGATTAGATGCTCCAGAGTTAAGACTGCAATTTGCCCAACACGTTCGTCATTGGGGGAGCCCAAGCACCGCTCACGGTAGCTTGAGTCCCTTGTCCTTTCTCTGCTTTGGTTTTCTTCCCTTTCTCCTGCCGACACAGAGGGTCTGGGAGGGAGACGAATTCTTCCCAGGTTGTAGGTTGGGTGCTCTGCCAAGGTCTTGGGGAAAAGGGCCAACCTTCAGGCTCGCTCCCCCGAGACTGCTGATGCTTCTGTGTCTCCAGAGGGGCGCTTTCTGGACCAAGGATGTGGGCATCCAGGTGGCCAGGAAGGTCAAGCAGTGCCTCCCAAGGGGCGGGGGGGGGGGGGGCGGGGGAAGGCGGCCAGTGTGGGGGAAGGGAGAGCAGGCAACTCTGATAAGGATGAAACAAAATGAATGTATCTTCAAAGTTTCCCCCAGGCCCCAGCAGGATTCTGCAAAACTGTAATCCTATTTTGTAAATAGATGGAATTGCCTTTTTTTTTTTTTTTAACCCATTGGAGATGCAAAGCCAGCTGCTGTCTCTCGCTCTCTTTGTCTCTCTCAAGACAACTGACAAATGAGAAGGTAAACTGCCTATTTGTCTCAACGCCCAGATGCAGTAAGGGAAGTGCAGGAGACATGGGTCCCGGAGGCCTGTTCTGTCTCTGAAGCTTGGAGCAGTCGATGTCCAGTGTCCGGCCGTCAGCTCACTCAGTTCAGAAATAGACTGACCGATGGGGACAGTATGAAGCAGACGGGGGAACTGGTGACTCCCCTGAATCCTTCCTGAGTCTTTCTTTCCTTTTCTAAACAGGGGTCTGGCTGGGTGTCCTCGGGACGAGGCCGGGACCACCCCCCACCACTGCATTTAAAGGTCACAGGAAATGTCAGCACAGAGCCCCTGGAAGCAGAGCTTTATGAAACCCTGTCAAGGGGACTGGCATTATCGCAGGTCCGTGGGGCCACAGAAGGATTGTAAGCTGGGTATGGCACGATCAACTGTGCGTCTTAGAGGAGCCAATCCAATGAGTGGAACTGAAGACAATCCTGAATTTGAAGTCCTGGAGGCCAGGTGAAGAAGGGTCGAGGCCAAGCAAATCATCTGGTGAATTTTACGATATTTAAATGACACCTCGATTAAACAACAGCCAACATCAACAACAACAAACATCTTTAAAAAAAAAATGTTGATTTATTTTTATTTTGAGAGAGAGAGAGAGAGAGACAGAGAGAGCCCAAGCAGGGGAGGGGCAGTGAGAGAGGGAGAGAGAGAGTCCCCAGCAGGCTCAGCACTGTCCTTGTCAGTCCAGAGCCCAGGGTGGGGCTTGATCTCATGAACCGTGAGATCATGACCTGAGCTGAAATCAAGAGCTGGGCGCTCAACCAACCGGGCCGCCCCGATGCCCCAACAACTTTTTTTTTTTAAGGTAACTAGAAAGGAACAGCCAGAGGGGTGAAAACAGGAGCACAGAGCCCGGAAGCAGGAAAGGAGGGGGTATTAGAGTTCTCCAGAGAAACCGAACCAACAGGAGAGTCATCTGTGTAAGAGGAGATTTACGGGAATTGGCTCATGTGGTTATGGAGAATGAGAGGTCCCAAGATTCACCACCTGCAAGCCGGAGAAGCCAGGAAAGCCGGTGGTATAGTTCAGTCCTGGTCCAGGAGCTCCAAAGTCCAAGGGCAGGAGGGGGTGGACATCCCTTCTCCCCCTTTTTGTTCCACTTGGCCCTCGACACACTGGATGGTGCCTGCCCACGCTGGTGAGGGCGCATCTCTTCACCCAATCAGCTGAATCAAATGCTCAGTCTCTTCCAGAAACACCCTGACAGACACACCTAGAAGTGATGCTTCGCCAGCTCCCCGAGCATCCCTTGGCCCGGTCAAGTTGACACATGAAATTAACCATCACAGAGAGAATATCAAAAGAGCTGACAGCATCCACCCCACTTAAGCGAAGCTGAACAAGGTCGGAAGGGCTGAAATTGTTCCATGACACTCGTCAACAAGGCGGCCACGTCCATCCTCGGGAAGAGCAGGTCCAACATCAAGGTGGGAGCTGGACCTGGGGCGCCAAGGTTAGGGGTAAGCGGGGTCTTCTGGTGTATATTCTTAAGGCATCCTCGACCTTTGCATCCTCCTGCCCTTCAGAGTTGGAGTTCAGGAGAGCAGAAGTGAATTACTGGGACCTAATATTTTACCAATTATTGGGGACACCAGCTGGCTGGAGTTGGGGACCCTCGGGACTAATAGTGAAGGATGGTAGTAGGTACCAAACTGCTATTTTAAAAAACCAACAGAACCTGTAGAATAACAATCGTCATCCCGCCTATGTGGCCAGGCAGAGCTGGTGACGGGCAGCCGCTGCTCAGGTGGCTTAGCTGGGCAGAGATGGGCCATCACCCAGCACGAGTGCGACAGTATTCGCTACCCCTGAGCCTCTTCCCTACCCCTCTCCACTCTGCGAAGCTCCCGGGTCTTTTCTGAGCTTCTTCAGCGGCCTGAATATGGGGTGCAGGTGTATGGCAGGAATGAAGAGGTTGCTGGGAAGCCAGTGTTAAGGACCCACTGGGAGCCGGCGGGCTGTGGGGGTCGCTCCAGGACGGGAGCACGCCCATGGCCCCTGGAGAGCTGGGGGGGCAAGGCTCACTAGCTCCAGGCTTTTCCCAGGGCACCCTGGGGGCACCCCGGGGCTCAGGAGGGGCCTGAGGGGGAGGGGCGGCCCGACTCCCCCAAATCCCGTTCACCCGCCAGTCCACCAGATGGTCCATTTGCTGAGTTTACTTGTCGCCTTCAACTCTTCAGTTTTTGCGGCCTGGTTTTCATTCTGTCTTCATAATGGCATTTTAAGGGATTGACCTGCCACCCAGGACAGGTTCTTGAGGTGGTCGGGCCCAGAGGCTCGCTTGGGCTATTTCATGTAATGGGGTTTAAGGACAAACGAGGCAATATGAAGGCAGAAACCTCCAGGGCCCCGGAGCAGCCAGCTTGTCAGACACACGGAAAACACAGAAGAGAAATATAGCCTGTGCCACAGAGACTGGGATGGGTGGGAGGTGGGGGTCCCGGATCGTGGCAGCTCTGGGAGCCAGGTGTCCTCACCACCCAGTAGCTGGGGTGTTCCCAGTCCCTATTAAAGAGGGGCGTGCACATCTACAGCAGCTTGACAAGATGCACATAGGAGCAGGGACCTTCTCTCATTCTTACTGTGGCCCCAGTGCCCCCCACGGCAGATCTGGCTCTCTCTCCCATCAGGCAACCCCTCCTGCCCCGCCTTGCAACCCCCCATGAGCCCAGCCAGCTGGACTTCCTCACCAGCCTAGGACTCGGGGGCAAGCTGTGTCATTTAGTCTTTTGCAAGGAGGGAGGGGACGAAGGGTGGTGACCAGCCGTGGGCTGAGACTCATGTCTGGTGGCATGGCCTTGGGGAGCTGTGCCCGGTCTTTCCAGGGCCTTGTGCCTGCTGTCAGCTCCCTCTGCTCTGTCCCTTCTCCTTCCTCCTACCCTGGTTTTCCCCTTCCCTTGCCTTTCTCTCCCTTCCGCCTCCACACTGACACAGAAAGGGGAGAGGAGGCCCCTCCTACAGGAAGCATGGAGAGCTGATAGGGAGCGGCTGTAGGATTAAGGGGGGGCTTGCATACACTCAGTTCATCCTTGTTTATTAGGGACCCGCTTTTTGCCAGGCACCCCACTAAGTGCTTTATGAACCCCGTGTGAGAGGCAGTTATTTCCCCCATTTTACGGATACGAAAATGCGGCACAGGGTGGCCATGTGACTTATCCAAAAGCACACAGCTGATAGATGGAGGAGTCTGATCTGAATCCATATTTGTCTGACCCAAAGTTCCCAATGAAAAGCCACTGCTTTATTCTCTGACTGGGACGCCCGATTACTTCTACCCTTCCTCATGGTGGGTCCAGGATAGGAGACACCAATCACTGACATCTCACTTAGAGCGTGTAGGGGAATATATACCCTCTCCCTCCCCAGATGGACTGTCCTCTGATCGGGGCTGCGGCTGGGATCCTTTGGGGGTGGAATCAGCCCCTCTTTTTTTTTTTTTTAATTTAATTTATTTATTTTGAGGGAGATAGCACCCACAAGCAGGGAGAGGCAGAGGAAGAAGGAGAGAGAATCCCAAGCAGGCTCTGCACCGTGTGCACAGAGCCCAGTGCAGGGCTCGAACTCACAAAGTGAGATCATGACCTGAGCCGAAATCAAGAGTCAGACACTTGACCAATTGAGCCACCGAAGCACGCCTAGAATCAGCCCCTCTTGCCTGACTTCCCCCATCTTGCCTCTCTCAGCCTTGCCCTGTTTATACTTCAGACTTATCCTCCTGAACATGTAAGAGGCTGCTTTCCCTCTGAGTCCTCCTCTTGCTTTCCAAGGTCAGTTCAGATTCAGATCTTCAGGGCAACTTGCCCACATTCTTCTGTGAAGCCTCCTTGCAGTCCAGGAAGGGGACAGGCAGGGGCAGCCATGGCCCCTTCCCCTTCCTGCCAAGCCCAAGCCCCTAGAGTTGACTGGGTACATCCAGGATGCTGGGCTTCTCTGGAAAAACACCAGGAGTATATCCCACCCCCCGTCCCAGAACCATGGCCCTGGGCGTGTCTGTCTTCAGTGGCACTGCTGGTGTTCAGTTATTCTCTTGGGAAGAGGGGATGGCCCTCCCCAAAGAGCTGGCACCCGCTGAGCCCCAATGCCCGCCCCACTAGTCACCAGGTAATGGGAGATCATTCCCGGTGGAAGGAAGCGGTGTGGGCCTTCTGTGCACTGGAGTTGTTGCACATAAATGCAGCAAGAGAAAATGTAGGACAACAGCCCTTCTGGCTCACTGCTCATGCCATTGAAAACAGCACCAGCCAGAAAATACTTGCTAATGGCCTTCTCCCAATCTCCTTCTAGATAATGATAAATAATGTGTACTTTTAGTTTGGAATTGAATTTCATCTCTGCATTTCTGGTGTGTTTCAGGTGTTTTTTTTCCCCTTCTCCCTTGGGGTCTGAAAACTAGACATTTGTGCATTTATGGTGTGCATTTATTCCCTGCCAGAAATTGACATATAGACTCATTAATTCTTCCACACTTGTTCTCACCCCCAGACGCTCACCTGGCTGGGCCAGGAGGGGAGCTGCGTCCCAGGGCGCTCTTCTGCAGGAATCCTGCGGACCAGGGGACTGTCCCCTGTCAGTGATCGCTGGTTTCTATACTCAAGTGTGCCCCTGGGCTCCACGCCCAGAGTTTCCGATTCAGTAGGTCTGGGCTAGGACCCGGAAGTTGCATCTCTAACAAGTTTCCAGGTGATACTGATGCTGTGGTCCCGGGGACCACACTTTGAGAACCACTAGCCTAAATCCTTGCTACTCGAAGTACGGTCCTGGGACCAGCAGTTTCAGCATCACCTGAGAGCTTCTTAGAGATGCAGACACTTGGGCCCCAACCCAGCTATAACCGAAGTTTGCATTTTAGCAAATCCCAGGTGATCTGTGTATTGCAGTTTGAGAAGCACTGGCCTGGGTGGTTACTCAAGATTCCTTTCAGCCCAGTGGCCTTGATCTTGACTTTGTATTAGAATCTCCCAAGGAGCTTTCAAAACATCCCTAAGCCCACGCTGTGCCCCAGACCAATGAAGCCAACGTCTCTGCAGGTGGGGCTCAGGCCTCCCAAGTGATTTCAGTGCCCGGCCACATCTGAGAACCACTCTTCTTGGTTCATCTTGAAGGAGCCTGGAACAGCCATTTTTCTCTCCTCCTGGCCACTCATCCATGCCCACTTTTCTGGCCCAGGGTCGTCCACCTTTCCAGCGTGCTTCTGTGGGTTACTGTAGTGCCTCCTTTTCTCTCATTTCATTGTAACCAGCTGGGTGGAGAGTAGGAGAAGCAGCAGAAGCATCCAGAATTGTCCGAGCCAGTCTCTGTTTACCCCAGGGGTGGAATTAGAGCAGCGCCCACGAGGGCTCACTTTCCATTGCTTCTGAAATTCCACTAAAGTTCTTTCGAGTTAAATATGGAGTCTCAAATATGGAGCCAACCCGCTATCCCTTTCCCCTGCCGGGTCCGTGGCAGACATCATGAATCAATCAGAACACTCTTCCCCGGTGAGCCCAGAGGGGGCTCAGAAGACTTTTCTCTACAGCGCTCCAGCAGCCACGACTGGCCAGACTTGGCATGACGATGGCAGCCATCGACCTCTCCAGGGTTGACTGAGAACAGGTTTCCAGGCGGGAGGGAGGGCGGGAGGATGGGACACCGCCCAGAAGGCAGTTCTGGGGTCTCCAGCTTCAACACTGCCTGCGGCTGGGGCCGGTGCTGGGTGTGACCATTTGGGGAAGGGTCTTTCCTCTTCTTCTTCTTCTTCTTTTTTTTTTTTAATTTTTTTTTAACGTTTATTTATTTTTGAGACAGAGAGAGACAGAGCATGAACGGGGAGGGTCAGAGAGAGGGAGACACAGAATCTGAAACAGGCTCCAGGCTCTGAGCGGTCAGCACAGGGCCCGATGCGGGCCTCGAACTCATGGACCATGAGATCATGACCTGAGCCGAAGTCAGACGCTTAACCGACTGAGCCACCCAGGTGCCCCGGGTCTTTCCTCTTCTATTACATATTCTACTTCAGCCAGGTCTTAGCTTTGGCCAGCATGGTGGACCCTCTGTGCAAGAGTCTGGGGTCCTGGGTAGAGGGCAGCACTGGGGTCCCCTACAGATGATAGTGGGAGATGCAAGGCAGATGGGGGGCTCTTCTGCTCGGCGTGGGGTGCCGGTGGGCAGCTCCAGGTGGGCCAGAGGATGATGAGTGGGTCTCTCTACCATTGCCCATCTCAGCTTCTCCCCAGACTGGATTCGAGGCAAGGTGGATGGAGCTCTGGAGCATGCTGTCCGGACCGGCAGGGGCCTGCTCTGGAGAGGGGAGATTGATCAACAGGTAGAGTGTGGCACCTGAGCAGGTGGGCAAAAGGGAAGAGATCTGACCTCTAGGGGGGGAGAGAAAGAAGAAAGTACAAGACTGAGGAAGAAGAGGGTTCTCCTTAAGGCCCGTGCATGCATGCATGCATTCATTCATTCATTCATGAACACCACACTTCTCACTGGACACCTATTCCCAAAGGGGCTGGGATCTGGTTAATCCCTTCCTGCGTGAATGAGTCCGCTCTCTGGGGGCAAGAGAGGAGCGGTTTCCAGGCCATCCCGGCAGCACAGAGCTCGGGGGCAGAGGATGTGTCACCAACTCAACACACTTGGGCTGCTTCCACAGACGCCTCGATGCACCCTGCCCGAGTAAAGGAAACTGAGGAACGCTGAGCTTCCTGCCTTCGGTTGGCCTGGAGAAGCAGAGGCGACCTTCACCGCAGCCTGTGACTGAGACAACGGGGACCCTCTTGCTTTTGGCTCAGCCAAGAACCTGGTCTTCAGAAAAGGGACGAAGACCCAGATCCTGGCCCCCAGCCAGGATTTGAAAGCAGCCAGTGTGACAATGACACTGGCCTCCCCCCTATGGAAGGTGGCCAATGGGGCGTGTGTCCAGGCGGCAGAGGGTCCGAGGATGGGAAGCCGATGCAGCGATGCAGAGTGGAGCATCCTCCGGAGAGACAGAGGATGGTCCCCTCAGAGGCGGTCCCCTTAGTGAGGGGGTCCCCTCAGAGGCAGGGGGCTGGACCCACTGGCCTGCAGAGCCCCGGCCCACCCGGACAGCCCAGCCCATCGGTGTCCTGGGGCCCCCTGGGGGCCAGCAAGACCCCCTTCTCTGATTTCCCAGCACCAGCCTGGCGGGAGGCTTTGCTGCTTTCCGGTGACCTTGACTCGTCCCCCTCCCCACATGGACGGAGAAGCCTCTGCACTGCTCAGTCATCGCTGCCACTCCAGAGCCAGCCTTTCAAATGACCTGCTTCATCCCTGGCTGCAGTCGGAGGCCGAGAAGCGATGCGCTCCATTTCCACCTTTCATGACGGTGCCCCCACCCCTGCACCCATCCCTCAATGTCCCAGGGAGCTGTAGGTACCCCTTCCTCCCCCTCCTGCAGCCCTGCCTGCACTTGCCTGGCTGCCCGCAGAACCCAGGCTGCCTGGATGGATTGACTCGTTGGAAAGAGGTGTTTTTTTTTTTTAATTTTTTAATATTTTATTTATTTTTGAGAGAGAGAGAGAGAGAGAGAGAGAGACAGAGTGCCAGTGGGGGAAGGGCAGAGAGAGAGAGAGAGAGAAAGAGAGAGAGAATCCGAAGCAGGCTCCAGGCTCCAAGCTGACAGCACAGAGCCCGACGTGGGGCCCGAACTCATGAACCGTGAGATCGTGACCTGAGCCGAGGTCGATGCTTAACCGACTGAGTCCCCCAGGTGCCACGAGAGTATTTATTTTAAGAGGCATTTGACCTCGGGTTTTGATGTGCTTGGCTTATCGCCCATAAATATCAACTAACAGAAAAAGGGCGGCCTCTGGGGAGGAGTGGATGTTTTGGATGGAAACCAAGAGCCGACATGATCCCGGGGTGGGGGACACGAGGGGATAGTTCCCATAATTGGCCTCCGCAGCGTGATCTGGAAGCATCCTGAATTCCTAGTTTGCCTCCACTGAGCCGGTCCTGGGCTGAAACACGCGCTGCACATAGTCTGTGCCCTGGAGGCTCTGGGTGTAGCTGTGCGGGCAGCGACATACAACCCGGCCAGGGAACAAGGGTCAGATGAAAGTGTGCAGCGGGGGTGGGGCTGAGGACCAGGGTTTGCAGGGGGCTTCACGGAGAGGCAACTTTAGGAAAGGTCTGGTCGAGTGAGTCGAAGACAGGAAGGGCGTTCTAGGAGGGGAACAGCGTGGGCAAAGCTGTGGAGACCTGCTGGGGCGGGGGGGGGGGGCTTGCGAGGGGGGTTGAGGGGGTGAGGAGCTGAGCAGGGGGAAGAGGGGACGTGCTTGTGCCTCAGCTGGGGAGCGCCTCCTCCGTGCAAGGAGGCAGCCTCACGCGGCAGTCTTGGAATTTGAAAGCAGCCAGTGTGACACAGACACTTGTCTGTTCTTTCTTTAAAAAAGTCTTTTTTAAATGTTTCTCTTTGAGAGAGAGAGGCAGAGAGAGAGGGAGACACAGGATCCGAAGCAGGCTCCAGGCTCGGAGCTGTCAGCACAGAGCCCAACGCGGGATGCGGGGCTCGAACTCACGAGCCGTGAGATCATGACCTGAGCTGAAGTCGGACGCTCAACTGACTGAAGCCCCCAGGCTGTTCTTTCTCATCGCAGGGTGCTGCCCTTGACCTCTGGCGTGGTTTAGGGAAAAGCGTCTGTTTCTCTGTTCTTTCCTTCCTTGCGGACAGAAATTTCCCCTGGAGCTTGGAGGTAAGGGAGGGTCGGGATAAGGTGATCCAGTCTGCAGGGGAAGGGAGACCCTTCCCAGGGAGAGTCTCCATCCAGGAGGCTCCTCTCCCACCCCCCCACCCCCACCCCCGATGTGGAACCTGGGTGCTCCCAGAAAGGCCGGTCGGTGCTGCACAGTGTAGTGACTATGAGTCCCCTCGAAGGGACTATGGACACAGGGTATGAGTGTGGATGAGTGATGCCGTGTGTGTATGTGAGTGTGTGTGTCTCTGTGTGTCAGAGCATGTGTAATAGTTCGTGGCCTTGAGCCCCGCATCAGGCCCTGCTCCGGGCTCTGCCCTCTCTCTCCCCCTCTCTCTGCACTTTGTGGGATTCTCTCTCTACCCCTTGCTCACTTGCACTTCCTCTCTCTCTCTCTCTCTCTCTCTCTCAAAGAAACAGATGAATGAATGAATGAATGAATGAATACACAACAGCCTGTGTGTGTGTCAGCGTGTGTATCTGTGTGGGTAGAGGGTGAATCTGGAGACCCCCGCTCCAGGGTCAAGGATCCTCCTGAGCTCCACCCCTGAGGGCCAGGGCCAGCCACCAGCCGCAGCCAGCTTCACGCTGGTCCTTCCACATATTTAAAGCTGAACTGCCAGTCCCGTGCATCAGCAAGGCCTCCCTGGCGGGAATGCCACCCTGACCATCAGCCCTCTTGGGGTTTCTCCTCCTCTTTGCCCCAGGCTCCTCTTCTACCAGCCTCCAAATCCCTGAGCCTTCCCCAACCCTCCAGAGGTAGACCCAGACCCAGACCTTGACACGGGTCACCGTTAATGGACTTCGCTCTTCCTGAATCCCTGGGGATGGGCGTGTGACCCCTGCTGACCCATCACAGGACCCCATCCCCTCTGCCAAAGCAGGCCGGACAGCAGGGCCTCCCTTGGGTCCTGAGCGAAGGGAAGGTCTCTTGCTCAGATGCTACGGTGGGAAGTTGCGGATGTGGGGTGTCCGGTGGCCGTCCTCCCCGCCGCGTGAGAGACAGCCTGGCTGTGACCGAGATGACCAACTACGGAAGTCGGCGGGAAGGGGTGAGTGGGTGAGAGACAGAGCCGGGCTGGGACGAAGATGTAGAGGCAGACGGGGTGAGCAGATCGGTCCCAAAGCCCTGGTTCCTACGGTCTCTCTTTTCCTTCCGGAGCTACCCCAGAATCCACCCAGTGACAAGACCCGGTAAACTCCCCTTTTGCTGGAGTTGGGGCTAGTTGAGTTCAATTTCTGTTGGCCTTCACAGGCCATGTCCCAGCCCATCCACGTGTCCCCACTCTTGTCAGCAGTGGCAGCTGGGTCATACATTCCTGGTATTTTCCCCTCTCTCCTCCCTCTGATTAGAGCCAAAGGTCTGTTTGTCAAGCATCTCTTTTCTTCTCCCCTTCCCAAGGCTACTGGCTGATATGGCACATGGCCCTTGCCCTTTCCCCTGCTGCAGAAATACAGTAGCACACGTAGAGAAGTTTCTAGATGCCTAGGCATGACAAAGGTTGAGAAGCCCAAGGTGAAGACATGACTCAAGTTATCTTGGTCAGCCTGACCTTTAGGGTCAAGGGTGCAGGATGGAGCGAGACAGGTGGAGTGTGGCATTCTGGACGTCTGGACTCAGCTTCTCCTGGTGGTAAAAGTTCTCCTTCATGCACGCCACCTGCCTCCTTTCACCCCTACATTTATACCTGGTAGGCGTCAGCCAGTTTACTATCCGTATTACTTTTTCAAAATGGAAATATCTGGGATTTCCACCCGCCCCCCCCCCCCCCGCCGCTTTATAAAAGTAATTCATAGTCATGACAATATAGTAAAATAAAACCAAGGTATCCAAGTAGAAAATTCCCTGACTGTGGTGACGTCAAATCAGCCCAAGCTGTAATGAACCGATTGCCAGGCAGCCTTCTCTGGTCCTTCATGGGTTCTGCTTCCCACACGCATCTTTCCAGTAACTGTGTGCTCATCTCCCCGCTCAGCCCCTCCTGTACGCGTGGCCTCTTTTGTCCCCAGACCACGTTCTGGAATGACACAGTCTTGGCAAGGAGAGGGCGGCCCATCCAACCTTCTGCCCAAGTTGGCCACAGCAACTGACATATGGTGAGTTACTGATGCATGCACGTTGCCGAGACGGGCAGCTCACTACCTTCTGGGGCAGTCCTTCCACTGTGGGGCAGCTCTAATTGCTGGAAGTTTCTTCCCTTTGTTTAGCTGAAATCTGGCACCAAGATGCCCTTGGTTGAAGGCCTGCCCTCTGGAGCGCTGCAAAGTCAATCTGTTTTTCTTCCACATGACAGCTTTCACACAGTTGAAGATAGTTAGCACGTCCCTCGTGGATTCTTTCTTTCTCTGGTAAAACACCCTGATTTCTGAGAAGCACATGAGAGGTGGGACAGCTTGAGAGCCCTCAGTGACCTGGTTTTCATGCCCTCCAATTCCCCTGCTAGAGTCTCGTACCCAGCCAGAACAAAATTCTCCAGAGGGGCTTGACCCCAGTAAGCAGCCAAGGGGACGCAGTGATCTCACGCTGCAAAGTTGACACTGTGTGTGTATCAGAACCGCCGGCAGATTCCTGGGCTCATCCCCTGAGATTCTGGATCAGTAAGTACGGGATAAGGCCCAGAAATAACTTTTAAGAAGATCTGCATAGCCAATTCTGTTGACAAGCCATTTTTCTGTAGGAGAACAGAGGTGCGTAGGTGAGGTGGGCTGGGCGTGACGCTGGGAAGCCAGTGTGTTCATCAGGACTCATCTGTGTACAAGAGATAGGAACCCAACATAACCAGCCTATGCATTGGTCCAGGAGCCGCAAGGGATTCTGGGACAGCAAAAGCCTGGCCTTTGGGAATGAGACTGAGGACTAGAAGCTCTGGGTCTTTCTGCCTCTTCTGCTTGGCTTCCTTCTTGAGAAATCTTTCTGTGTGGGGATGAACATGGCCACAAGTGTCCAAATTCATGTTCTCCCAGCTCCTCGGTCTCAGTGGGAAAGGTATTCCATGCCCCCCTCTCCCATTAGGGAAGTACTTTTTTAAAAAAAATGTTCATGTTCATACCTTTTTGAGAGGGGGGAGGGGCAGAGAGAGAGGGAGACACAGAATCTGAAGCAGGCTCCAGGCTCTGAGCTGTCAGCACAGAGCCCGATGAGGGGCCCGATCTCACGGACCATGAGATCATGACCTGAGCCACAGTCAGACACTTAACTGACTGAGCCACCCAGGTGTCCCTCGGGAAGGATTTTTATTGGTCTGACTTGAATCTCCATTAAGCGATCACGGCACAGAGATGGGCTATGATGACTGGGTCACGGACCTGCCCCAGCCATGCTCCGGAGAAGGCTCGGGACACCAGATGAGGGAGAGCAAGTTCTTGGGGAAGGAAGCTGGCCAAGTGTCTACCACCGCCAACCTGCACAAGGACCGCCTAGGGTTTTCTTAGGAAAAGAAGGGAGGCACCATCCAAAATTCTAGAAATAACAGGATCTTTTAAGGACCTTGTTATGAGCACCTACTGAAATGAAAATAGGAAGAAATATTAGGGCTTACAAACTGCACTGATATTTTTGGTTACAAACATTAGTCCAGCCATTCATGAACCTTGATTGGCCCTGCAGACACTGGTGGGTCCCCTCAGTCTTGGACTGGTGTCTCCTTGTTTCGCTGGCCTGAACCTTCCTCAACTAGACTGAAGGCTGGGACACGGACATGCAGCTTCTCTGTTTCTTCTCTTGTCCGGTGTCTGGAGGTGGTTTGTGGCTTCCCTATTAAATAGGTGGCACGTACCACATTTCGTCTCTTTGCGTCTGCCTACTTTCTCTAGTTTGTGTCCCTCTGATGCAGAGTCTGTATCTAGAGTATTTCCGATATCGTAGCATGAACTCAACACGGAGCCTCAGGGTGGCTGCAGAAATGGCTAGCTGACCCAGAAAAATGCGCACCGCCTTGGCGTAGAACCCTTGCTAGGAAACAGCTGTCCGGCCAGGCACCGCCTTTCCCAGCACCCCTTGCATCTGCATACATCTTGCATGGCTGGTTCTCACCAACCGAGTATGAGTGGAAGTGCTCGCCTGCTGCTTCCGGGCCACGGTGGCCGGTTAAACATTGCATGTAAGATTGCCACGCTTGCTTTCTTGTTTCTTCTGCCAGCTGGATGCAGAGACTCCAACGGAGACCTCCAGGATGTCCTAGGGACAGCGGAGACTCAAGATGGAAGGAACCTAGGTCCCCAAGTCACCGCCTGTAGGAGACTCTCTCAAGAATGCTAGTTGACCAACGATGTCCACATTCAACTTCGTGTTAGCGTAAAATAAGTCTTTATTGTGTTAAGGCACTAAGATGTGGGGGCCAACTGCTAACATTAATTACTCGGATTACGGTACTAGGCTCCATAAGAGCTGGGGGGCTATGGCTGGGTCTGGAATGGACTGTCCCATGGCCGACCACTCTCCTTTCCTACATTGGTTAGTCTGCCCACTCATTCATTTGCTCCTCCTTTCCTCCAGCGAGGCACAAAGGCAGGGTGCTGTGAGTGAGCAGATGGGTGGGAGGGGTGCACAGCTCTGTGCTGGGCTTTCTCACTTGGCTCGTGCGTCCCCAGGCTACCACTCCCCAGCGCGGGTGTGGCTGCCACACCTCTCAGGGCACCTTTCCCAGTTTAAGGTTGGACACCATGTAGGCTGTGGTGTTGTCAAAAATCGGAAACCACACCCATCATTTTAGCAGAGAGAATTTACTCGAAGGACCTGGTTAAGTGCGTGTTGAAGAACGCAAAAGTTCTTTGACACCAAGGGACGGCAGCTACAGGGAGCAGCCGTCACCGCTAGTGCTGGGGGAACAAGGCAAGAGTTAGAATTTAGGAGCTTGGGTGGGGGGGGTGCCTGGGTGGCTCAGTGGGTTAAGCGTCCGACTTCGATTCCGGTCATGATCTTAAGGTTCCAGGAAGGTTCCAGGGTTCGAGCCCCGAGTTGGACTCTGTGCTGACAGCTTGGAGCCGGGAGCCTATTCCAGATTCCGTTTCCACTCTCTCTGCCCCTCCCCCACTCACTCAAAAATAAATAAACGTTAGGATTTAGGAGCCCGCCTAGAGAGGGCACAAGCCCAGAGGCTGGCTCCCGTAGTGCAGAGGAGGGACTGGAACCCACCACTGAACGGGGTCACATCCCCTGCCAGGGTGACCTTGAGAGGAGCCCGGAGCAAAGAGGAAAAAAATAGAGCCGGTTCCCTCCTCCCGGCCTGGGCGGGAGGGCGGGGAGGGGAAAGTGGGGGGAGGGGAAAGTGGGGGGAGGGGAAAGTGGGGGGAGGGGAAAGTGGGGGGAGGGGAAGGGGGAGTCTCTCGAGCGCCCCCTGCCGGCAGGAGCTAACAGGGCGCAGCGGGCCAAGCAGAAATGGTTCTTGGAGTCCCAGCCCCGCGTTTCACAACCTAGAGTGACTCTGGGGTTTGGAGCTAAGTGGCAACAGCTGAAGAACCAGCACAGACTGTTTTTAGCTTGATTCTTCCGACCCGGTCGTTGTGCTGTGCAGACCTCTCCGGGGTGTAGCACCCTCGGACCCAGCCCTTGCCCAGTGCCTCCCAGCCAGTCTTAGAGCCGACATCCTGGCAACGCAGCTGTCCTGGGCTCCGGGTCCTAGAGAGACCCCTGGAGACGGGCTCCAGAGAGAGTGCATGCGGTCTGCACTGCAGACCCGGCAGGAGGCCATTTGCACCACGACCCCCTCAAGGGCAGGTGTGGTTGGTGCGCAAGTGAGATGGGCTGTGTGGGTCCCCCGCCCAGAGGGCTGAGCTCCCCCAAGACAGCTCCCAGGAAGGCGGCCGTGGCCTCTCAGCCATGTGGCTAAGATTGACAATGCGGGACACCAACGCTTGCACTTATTGCCGTGTGACCTTGAGAGAGCAGATTTTAAAAAATGTTTACTTATTTTTGAGAAAGAGAGTCAGAGCGCGAGCAGGGGAGGGGTAGAGAGAAGGAGAGAGAGAAAGAGAGAGAGAGAGAGACAGAATCTGAAGTAGGCTCCGGGCTGTCAGCTCAGAGCCCGATGTAGGGCTCCAACCCACAGACCACGAGATCATGACCTGAGATGAAGTCGGATGCTTAACCCACTGAGCCACCCAGGTGCCCCAGCTTCTCCAAGTCTTGATTTCTTTCCCTGTACAATCCCCTCAGAGGGTGGTCATGCGGATCAGGGGTAATATACATAAAGCACAGTGCCTGGCACATGCTAGACACATGGTAAGTGGCAGGAATGGAGATGATCTGTAAGAATGGGGGTTGGGGAAGTCTGCCTTTGTCCTTGAGGCTTGTGGGGTGGCCTCACTCTATGGGGGACGAAGTGTCCCAGGGAGCAGAAGTAGGGGCAGAGAGGGGGCATACGGGTGCCTGAGGCTCCTGGCCACCCCTCCTCCCCTCCCTCCCCCCACCCCCCCCCAGTCCAAGGGAGGCCTTGGATGCCCGGGGAAAGGAAACTGCCCTGCCCAGAGAGCCTGCCTTCCAGCCTGCGGTGGCCCAGAGGAGGAGTGCGCAAATACCTAAACCATGTGCATAATTTCTAGATTCCACTGCAGTGGAAGTTTGGATCAGAGCGAGTGGGTGTAAAGAATGTCAAGCAAGATTCGATTACAATTTTTATTTTGGAAAAACCTTCATCAAAATATGTATATCTAATTAGGACAATTACAGCACAGGAACAAAAAACTGATTAAAAATCAGACACTCCATAAATTACAAGTGTTTTCCTCCAGCTGGGGCACATCTCCGGCTGCTGAGCTGCAAGTCCAATCAATGGGAGCCAACGTGCTGGGAGCCCGAGGGGGGAGGTGATGACTCCCAGGACAGGACTCGAGGGGGTGGCTGTTGAGAGGAGGCTGGGGTGGGGTGGGGGGAAACTCCCGTGACCACTTGACCGTCACCCTGGGGCGTGGAGGCAGCTGGGGCTGCTCTGGGACAGGAAGAGCTGCTCACGGGTAGAGGAGCTGGGGTCTGGTGAAGTGTGGCTGTGCCTGAATGGGGGGCACATGTGCGAGTGGGTGCACCTGCATGCATGCATGTACATCACTGAACCTGAGCAGCAGATCATGTATGTGCTTGCATGTATGATGGCATGCAAACAGCTGTGCAAACATCTGTATCGTGGCCAGAAGATGCAACTGTCTGGGCAGAAGTAAAAGGCACAGCAGCATCTGGGGTGTTGCGCCAGAGGCAGGCGTTGCACAGAGAGAGAGAGAGAGAGAGAGAGAGAGCAGGCGGGCGACTTGTCATATGTGCCCGGGTGCCGCCAGCTCAGGGATGAGCCCAGCATGTCACCGGCAGACAGAGCTGCGCTGTTAAGATATCATAAGACGAGGCCATCCGCCAAGGATGTCCACACCCCAGTCCCTGGAACCTGTGACGATGTCACCCTACGTGCCTTAAGGATCTTTGCAGATGTGATTAAGCTAAGGATCTTGAGATGAGGACATGGGGGGGGGGCAGCGTCATCACAAGGGTCCTTAAAAGTGGAAGAAGTGGGGAGTTGGAGAAGGACATGTGATAGCAGAGGAATGGTCAGAGCTATTCTGTGTCACTGGCTGTAAAGATGGAGGAAAGGGACCAAGAGCCAGGGGATGAGTGTGGCTTCTAGAGCCTGGAGAAAGCAAGGAAAACATTCTTTCCTTAGAGCCTCTGGGAGGAACACAACCCTGCTGACATCTTGATTTTAGCCCAGTGAGATCCATGTTAGACTTGTAACCCACGGAACTGTAAGTCAATAAATCTGTGCTGTGTTAAGCCATTACATGTTTCTTTAAAGTAGGCTTCACTTCACGCTCAGTGCGGAGCCCAACGTAGGGCTTGAACTCATGGCCACGAGATCAAGATCGGAGCTGAGATCGATCAAGGGTCCGACGCAGCAACAGAAAACTAATGCGGAAGGTAATGTTATTTTGCCATTTTACAGGTGAAGACATTGGAGCTCAGAGACATCAGTGATTTACTGAGGCTCATCCAGCCAGCACTGGCAGATGCACAATTTCAGGCAGGTCTGACCCCAGAGCCCAAGCTAGCCTCTCCCTTCTGTCCACCGAACGGCACGGTCTCTCTCAGAGCGGTTGAGAGGGCCAGACTCCTCATTTCCAGGCAAGCTTAGAGACGCCCCTTTGCTGCCAGCTCAGACAAGATGGAATCGAGTGGCCATCTGGGAAGAGAACATTGAAAAGCCTGGACACGTTCCACTTAAAGCCTTGGTTGAAGGCGGCTTGTATATCTTCCCTCCGAGGAGAGGAAGGGGTTTATGTCTGAGCCCGAAGCCTGCTTTGACACACGGCGCTGTCTGTCTCTCCGGCCAATCCCCCTTGAACCTGCCTTAGCCCCTCCGCTCCCTTCCTCCCCACTCAACCCAAATCTCCGTGAGTCTGCGCTCTTGGAGATGGTGATTTAGCAGTTTCATGGCCTTCAGAAGCTCAGGGGATAGATTACCGTGGGCCCAGAACCTCCCATCCCTGGGCAGAAGGGTGGCAGTGGGGTGGGTGGAGAAGCCACTGGCCCCTGACACCCACTCCCTTGCTCTGCACCCACCAGTGAGCCAGACCATGCCAAGAATCCTAGAGCACCATCCAAGATGGCCCAGGGAGGAGGGGGAATGCAGACAAGAGATACTGGCTTAGGAGCCAGACCAGCTGGGCTCCATTGCTGATTCTCTTGGGAGGTTTGCTTGACTCAATTCTCCTGCTGGGCCTTGGTTTCCATGTCCATAACCTGGGCTACTTGGAGAACATTCCAGAGATGCCCTCTAGCTTAGACCTGCTGACGTTGATGGCTAGGCCTCTCTTCCCAACACGTGATAATCCAGCATCCAGGAGCGCATGCCTGGCCCTTCCCTGCTTGCAGATTCTCAAGGAGGGTGACTATGGCGTGTGGACAGTAGGGGGCTTGAACTGAGTGTCCAGGCTGTGTCCTGGCTTCCGGGGGATGGTATGGGGACAGAGAGGTCTGCTTTGCAGGAAGCTGTCCTGAATGACCAGTGTGAGAGCCACCCTTAAAAGACAGCACCCCACTTTGTAAGCCCTTCCTCAACCCAGAAGCATGCTGTCTCCCAGGCCGGCCCTCCTGGGCTTTCTCCTCTGGCCCCAGGGAGAGGGTTTTGTGTGGTGAGGGAGATGCTTGACTGGATCCACTCTAACAGAATCAATAGACTTGTGTCAAGCAAGACTCTGATGGGCTGGCTGGAATCACATGACCATCTCTGAACCTATCACTCCAACCAGGAGAATGCAATGTCGTGACAGTTCAACCGCATGATCACATGTGTGATGTCATGTGATCACATCTGCAACCAGGTGGAGGGATCACTCAGGCTACCGTGTTTGAAGCCCCCCAGAATTGCATGTAGTGCATGATAAGTTCCCCTAAGGAGCCCCGTGATGAAGCAGCATGTTAGGCAGACAAAAATGTTTCCCTGAACGCCCACCGTGTTCCAGGCATTGTGTGGAAGGGTCGCTTGGGACATCTATTCCAGATGACTTCGGGAGTGTCACGCCTTACACTCCTTACCTGGGGCAGGTGAAGGCATCCCTGCCTTACACCTTGCTTTCAAGGGACTCCGTTTGGAAGGAAGGTCTGTGCTTGGTGCTCTGAGGCTTCCTCCACAAGACAAGGGGGAGACTGGGGTGGTTCTGAGATGCTCCCTTAATGGGCATCTCATTCACTCTGTGCCTTAGTGGGCATTCTGGGGCACCTTGGCACTTGGGCACCTTGATTCCAGGATACCCCGGTGTGTGAATGTGTGTGCGTGTGTGAGTGTGTATGTGTGTGTGTTGTGAGGGTGGTGGGTGTCGGGGGTTTGGGACTCTCAGTCTTAACAGACAAGGGAGAGGTAGGGCAAGAGGGAGGTCTTGGGGACCACTGCCGTGTGTTTCTGGGCCCCTGTCCTCGGCCGCCTGTGGCTCCCTGATTATTACTCTGGGCCCAGACAGAGGCAGCTGTGTGGTGGTGGGAGAAGCTGACAGACGGTGACAGGTGACACCGGCTGTTGGGTCTTCCTTCTGTGAAAGGCAGCTCTGCTGTCTTCGCCGTCTCTGGTGCCCTGGACAGTCTCCCAATGCCCCTCCTGCACCTCCCTCTCCAGTGCCCCGCCAGCCCCCACTGGGGGCCCTGAGGGACAGAGGGGCAGTGTCTGGGGTGAAAGGTCTTGGGCTGGTCACTTGCCTGTTTGCTCCCAGGTCCACTTCGCATGCTTCCCCTGCTCTGCCCAGAAGCAACATGGCTCCCGGCTGGTTCCAGCCACGCTACAGGCTGAATGCTCACGTCTCTCCAGATCCATCTGTTGAAACCTACCCCCCCAGTGTGGTGGTGTTAGAAGGTGGGGCCTTTGGGAGGTGATCAGGCCACGAGGGTGGAACCTTCCTGAATGGGGTTCGTGTCCTTACAAAGAGACCCTAGAGAAGGCTTCGTTCGTCCCACCACGTGAGCACGGAGAGGAGATAGCCGTCTGTGAACCAGGACGTGGGCCTCCACCAGACACTGAACCTGCCAGCACCTTGACCTTGGCCTCCAGCCTCCAGGACTGTGAGGACTAGATGTCTGTGGTCTAAGCCCCCGTCTCTGGAATTTTCGTGAGAGCAGCCTGGACAGATGAAGGCAGCAGGTGAGGCCCTGGCAGGGAGAGAGGAGGGCAGGAAGAAGGAGGCGCGTGGTGTTTCCTATTCTCCTCCGCAGTCCCGCTCCTGTGAGACAAGCCCACTGGCCAGCACGAGGGGCCCCCCGCTCCTCCTGTGGCTCCCGCCCAGGATGGCAGCAGCTTCGTGCTGGGCTAGTCCTGACCCGCCTCACCATCCCCTGTCTGGTTTCTCAGTTCGTCCTTCACCCATGTGACCAAGTCCCTAGGCTTCCTTCTTGGACCCAATGCCGCCACCATCTGGTTGGGCCTCAGACAAACCTGGACTCGAATTCTCCTTCTGTCAACAACACGCTGTGTGAACTTGGGTTAGTTGCTGTTCCTCTCTGGACTTTACTTTTCCTGTCTGCAAGAGGGAGAGGAGGACTCCAGACAGCAGCCCCTGATGAACCCTGGACCCTCTGCCGGGGTAGGGGGGTGGGATCCAGGACTTTTCTAGGTGTTCTTCTGGGGCTCCTTAGACCCACTCACTCCCCGATATCACCCCTGTGATCCTCTAAAGCCGTCTCCACCTCATCTGGGAGGGTGTGGGAGATGTGCTTGGCCTTAAGTCCTAAAGCCCACTTTCCCCGTATATGCAGGGCTCAGACTAGGAGGGAGTGGTCAGAGCCACGAACACGTGCTGGAAAGATCTCTTCTCCAGCGGTGGAGGAATGTGAGGGGAGAGCATACGATCATGAGATCTCGGGGGGGAGACCCCAGGGACCCCTTCCCCAGGAGGCAGCCTCTCACCTGTGCTGGGCATAGAGGGCTGACACTGGGGGCAGGGGAAGCCGAGTGGAGCAGGGAGCGGGAGAGAGGGAGGAGATCAGAGCAGAGCCGAGGCCTTGTTTTAGGTTTGAAATGCCCAAGCTGTTAATTTGAGAATAATCAATGCTAATTTGCACATATCTGGCCGCTCTGGCGGGTTATCTATTTCCCGTCAAGATGGCCCAACGTCTCCTCCAGATCTTCAAGCCTGGTGCGGCCCACCCAGTCTCCCCCTGCAGCTCCGAGGTGCCGTGGGGCCGGCTCAACCGGGGAGACAGTGGTCAGCCCCCACCCCACCTCCCGGCCCAGCCCCAGCTGCCGGTGGGCTGGAGGGAGCCCAGGGGACTGGAGGGGAGGAGAGGGCTAGGGGGCTGGCCAACGCCTGGTGGGAGAATTAAGCAGAAGTGCAAATTACCCAAACCCATGATTAACATTTCTTCCAAATCTGCATGAATATTAAAACGCAACCCACCCTGGTCCCCACACAATGAATTCTGCATGAATCTTAAGATAAATCGTTTGGATAACTTAGCGGCAGCTGTACTCCCCTGTCGCCAGCTGCCTCCCAAAATCATTTCAAGGCGGGTAAGAGGAGAGAAGAGGGGAGCATGGGGGAGAGCCGGGAGGGGGCACGAGAGGTGCTAGTCAGTGTGGGTCCTTCTGCTCAGGCACCAGGGCCAAGCGGGGCGTTGGGCTGCATGTGAGGAGTGGGGTTTGCAAAGCCTGGGCTTCGGCCGGTTTTCTGGAGCCACCGCGGGAGCTTGCTGAGGACCCCTTTCTTGCGTTCCCAGGAAGAACCTTCAGGGCCTCCTGAGCTGCCTGCTCCCTCCTTCCCCTTCTCCTAAGAAGCAAACCAGCCCTGTTTGCCCTCAGCTTGTGCCCCATCCTTCTGGAGGGCCATGGTTCTCAACTGGGATATCTTTGCCCCCCAAGGGAAATTTGGCAAAGTCTGGAGATATTTTTGATTATCATCATGGAAGAAGATGCTACGGGCATCTGGTGGGTGGAGGCCACGGATGGTGCCAACCATTCTACAATGCACAGGACAGCCCCTCGCCTCCAATGACCAAGATTGTCACTGGTGCCGACACTGGCAACTCACCCTGGTGCCAACTTCACCTTGGAGGCATCTGGTTTTCCTCCGAACCTACCCCTGGGCTCAAAGAGTTACCAGGGGCCCTGGGGGAGAGGTGGGAGTCCGGTTTGACTTTTGGAGCCTGGCAACATTGCCATCGTGACTGTCATTGTACCAGGCAGGGTCTCAGTGGGAAGCAGATGGCACCAGCTAGGGGTTCCAGAGAAGGCAGTCTAATGAAGAGACCATTCGTATACATACAGACTTTGTGAGCAGAGCTGAGGGAGCCAGCACAGGATGATGTAGGATCCAGGGATCCACACCAGTGGGGAAGCCTTACCACCTGGAGATGAGGGAAAGGAGTGTTTCTGGTGGAGCCTGCAGAGCCTAGAGCGGTGGAAAGAGGAGGGGTGCTCCAGGACAGCAGCAGGCAGGGAGGGAGTGAGCGGAATAAATACCCCAACCTTTCTCTCTCTTGCCCTCAGCCTTGAGCCAGTGTCTTCAATTGGCCAAACCCAACTAGAAGGGAGGGACAAAAGCACCTGGTCAATCAGCCTGTAGAGGTTGGAGGGAAGGAGAAAGAATGGCTTTCATGGAATGGCAGCGGTGGGGAGGGGGAGGTGGGAGGAGACGAACAAAGAGAAGCCAGCACAATGCTCATTACCAGCACCAAGGGAAGCCACCCAGACGCTCAGCACATACAACAGTCGGTCAAAGAAGCCCCACGGAACGACCCACATCGTAGACATGAGTAGATCAGTACAAAATGCCTTTTGGAAAAGCCTAGACTATTTTCCAATGGTAGAGCTGGGGTTAAAATGTTTAGGATTCGCTGGGGAGGGAATCTCAGAAAGAGCTTCAGTAAGCCAATGGCATGCTGGGATTCGATTTACAAAAATGCAATTTAAGCGCAAATTTGCAGCCCACCCATCGTATAAAGGGAATAGTCAGGGGAAGAGAACTCCACCCTGGTGTGCCCTGAGAGGGACTGGTTCTTTGGGGGAGGACGAGTTGGCGTCTATAGGACTTGCTCAAGACCGGGGGTGGGGGTGATGGACACAGGACCCAGGAACATTCGGGCTTTTGGCCTGACAATCGGTGGACGGTCGTGGCTCCTCCGGATACAGGAACGACCGGGACGAGGGCTGGGAATCAGGTTCTAGTGGACTCCAAAGCCCTGCTCTGGGGAGATGGCCACGTCTGGGGACTGTGGGGAGCATCTGGAGGTGGCAGCCCATTCCCTTCCTTTCCCTGTTCCCGTGGTGCCCTGCTCACAACCTCTCCTCCCCGGCTGCAGGGAGGCTGGTGGTGTTTGCAGAGCGGCCGTGGAACCTGAGGAAGGGGTTTGGCTTGGAGAGTGTGAATGGCCTCCCAGAGGTAAGCAGACCAGAGGGGCTGCTGCCTCCTGTTTCCTGTTTTAGGCAACAGCCTAACAAGAAGTAGACAAACAGGAGTGCTTTTCAGCTCAGTGGGGCGATGGGGGGAGCGAATTAAAATCCCATTACAAAAACACTGCAGAGGCTGCTGGCAGCCTTGTTGATGATCGTTTACACCAATGTGCACACACCGAAACCTTCCTTGCTGTGACCCAGGCCACACAGGCAGCCGTGGAAAGAATTCTGGAGTCGAGTCAACGTGGCTCCGCCACCTGCTGCCTTCGGGCTGGCGACCTTGGGTGAGTGGCTGAGACTCCTGTGGCCTCAACTTAAGCTCTCCTGTGCTGGAAGCCTTCTGTTTGCCCTCCAGACCACTCCCCACTTTCCCTCCCCCTCCCCCCACCTCTTCTCTGCCTGGCCCGGGAGGTGGCCTCTGGCTTGCTGGCTTGTGGCACTACCGGGAGCTCCAAAGGTGGCCAGAGCAGGTAGGACTTGGGCTCCCCAGCTCTTTCCCTGCCAGGGTGTGGCTTGGTTTTAACTACCACCGTCACTTTCTCCATGGTCACCTCCATTCCCAAGTTCTCCTTTGTGTCCTCAGCGCTGGGCGTGCAATGGCTTCCCTCCCTTCTGGGCCCTGGTGTCCACTCACCCTATTCCCTGGGCCCCTCAGCCTTGCTTCACCTCTGCAATGGTCCCTTCATTTGACTCTTTTCCATCAGTATTTTAGGGAGTGCCAGGACCCTGACTGTCCACCCACCGCATGGGGCTGGCGTTGGTGGTGAGGCCACAACTCTTGGAAGGTGTTAAATGCAGGGCAGGGGAGCCCGCAGGGAGCACTCAGGGAGCGTGGTTAGGACTAGATCGTCTGGGGTTTTGTCCCGGTTCTACCACCCAGTAAATAGCCATGGAACTTCAGACAACTTGTGATCCTTTCTATGCAGCTTCAGTTTTATTCCATAAAATGATGATGTTGATGATGGTAATGATGTCACATATGTCACGGGGTCATTTTGAGGATCAAATAAGTAAATTCATGTGAAGTTTTAAAATGGCACATCGCAAGCTGCCAGAAACATTAGCTATTTCTTCTTACGGTGATATATTCTCCCGAAACACATCTTCTTCCAGGTCACACAAAAGGCCTAGTTGGCCATCAACCTCCATCTGTCTTCGAATAATGTGATGGTGAAACAGTTTCTTCTGTGGTTCCGAAGGACCTTGAGGCCATCTCTGTCCCAGGGGAGGCCCATGTGCCCAACTCCCATCCTCAACCACCACTTCTGAGAGCTCTGGTGAGGTCTTGGGAATCCAGTCATGGATATCCCTGGTCCCCAGTAAGACTTTGGTTTGCTGAAGGTTTGTTTTACTCATGAATGTGTATCAAGGGCCTAACATAAGCCAGGCACTATGCTGAGCCTTGGGGACACTGTGTTAAACTTACAAGGACTCTCTTTCTGCATTGGGCTATTCAGTTAGGATCATAAATGACCCCTGAGCCACAATGGACCAAGTTTAGAATAGCCACGTAGGAGTGGCGAGTGTCAGTGGCTCTAAGATTCTTGGCTACTTGGATGGGTTTGGGAGGGACTTCTATAACCACCTATGTTCTAAAGATGTCACATGTCACACCCATATCATTTTGTTGGATTTGCTTTAGAAAAGAGGGCTTGGCATGATTCTGGCCAAAGGCCTCCCTTTTCTACAAAGAAAGTCCACGAATTTCAACTCCCACCATGACCATCACCACCATCATCATGGTCACAACAACAGAAAACTGCTTTTCTTATTTTGGCCACCTTTTTTCCAGAACAGAACATGGCACAACAGAGTCCTTGGCAGCCTTCTCTCTGAGGTTCTTCATTTTTCGGTCAAGAGATAGGTTCTCCTCCAGTCCCCAGGAGAAGAGTAAGGGGCAAGGTGTGCTCCAGACAAAAAATCTTAAAGTGAGGCATTCAGAAAAGAGGTCAGACTGGTTCAGTGAGTGGTTAAATTCTTCTTGAGTTCATAAGGCCTGGAACTTCTGTCACTTTTCATCCTTAACTCCCTCACCCTCCCTTCCTCACCTGTGCTCCCTACCCTGCATTGGGTATGGGCTTGGAGTCTGGGGCACCTGCTCCATCCTAGCTGTGTAACCCCAGGTAAGTGGTTAAGGATAAGACTATCAACCTCATAAAATTATTATGAGAATCTGATGTCACTAAACCACTTGGTCTAGTATCTGGTACATAGTAAATGCTCATTGGACGCCTGTCATCCATCTGTCTATTGTCTATCTTTACTGTCTAGGTATCATCTTCATGATTAAAGCATCTTTTTTTGGTTCAGATTATCTATAGGTGTGTGACAAACAACCCCAAACTTAGTGATATAAAACAATTATCATTTATTCTTCCTATCTCTCATGATTTTGGGGTTAGCCAGTCAGTTCTCACTTGGGTTCTTTCATGTGGTTTCAGTCAGAAGGTGGTTGGAGTCATCTTAAAGACCTCCTCACTCTCTCATGTCTGCTGATTGATGCAGACTATTGGCTGAGACCTTAGCTGGAGCTGTCTGTTGGGACACCTGTATGTGACCTCTCCATGTGGCCTGGGCTTCCTCACAACATTGCGGCTGGGTTCCAAAAGCAAGCATCCCAAGAAACAGGTAACCACATGGAAGCTCTGTTGCCTTTTTTTTTTTTTGACGTAGCCTTGAAAGTCACAAAGCATCATTCTTGCCATACTCTATGGATTGAGGGAGACACTTAGGTCTGCTTAGGTTCAAGGGAAAGGGACCCTTCATCTTGATGGGGGAGAGACCAAATCACATTGCAGGAAGACTATGTAAGAGGAGATATTATTGCAGCCATTTCTGGAATATAATCTTCCACAGTTTGATCTCTTCATTAGACCTTGATGTTTTCTTGTCCTCTGGTATTCACCCTCTTAGAGGGTTAGACAATACCCTCTCTGTGCCCTTTGGGAAATCTACTGCATTAGAGACAGCAGTGTCCTAGGAGCCCAGATCTTTGGTTTCTTGAACCCACTCTGTGTGGTGCTTCTGAGCCAGTCTGGAGCTACTCATGGCCCCTTCTCCATTTCCATACCTTCAGTACTACAGAGACTCAGAGGCAGAAGAGGGTATTTTATACCTGAGTTTTCCACTCTGATTAGCTCAACACTTCTCCACCCAAAAGAAGAAAGTCAAATCATTTTATGGGATTTGGGGCTGGGATATCCACAGCCACAACCCTCCAAACACCAGCTTTTCTGGTTCAAGAACTCATTCCCAATAACTTCATCCCTGGCTCACCATCGTTCCAGAAGCCCAGAGTCTCCCAAATTTACCTTTTCTTCTATCCTCACTGTATTGTCTCTTGCTACATAACACATTACAATAAAACTTAGTGACTAGAAATAACATATACATATATTATTATCTCACAGCTCATGGGTCAGGAATCCTGGTGTAGCTCAGCTGGGCCCTAGGCTCAGGAGCTCTCACAAGGCTGCAATCAAAACTGTTATCTGGGGCTGCGGTCTCATCTGAAGTCTTGGCTGGGGAAAGAGTAATTTCCAGGCTTACTCATGATAGTCAGCAGATCTCAGGCCTTTACTGTATCTTGGCCAGAGGCCTCCCTCAGTTCTTTGCCTTGTGGACCTCTCCATAGGACAACTCATGATCTGACAGTTTCCCTTATTATAATGAAAAAGTGAGCAAACAAGAAGAGAATGAGAGCAAGGTGGAAGTCACAGTATTTTACCACCGAATCTTTGAAGTGCCATCTCTGTCGTATCCCATTCTTTAGACACAGGCCACTGAGTGCAACTCTCATTTAAGGTGAGGATTTTACACAGGGCATGAATACTAGGAGATGGGAATCATTGGGAGCCATTTTAGAAATTGCCTATCACAGACACCATGGCCATAGGATTTGGGGGAGGCAGATGTGAGATTCTGCTTTGCTGATAATAAAAGAGGACATGAACTTTCATAGCAGCATTATTCAGAATAATCAAAAAGTGTAAACAGCCCATATGTCCATCACTGGATGAATGGATAGAAAGATGTGGTATATCCATACAATGGATATGAAAAGAGATGAAGTACTGATAGGTACTAGAACATGAATGAACTTTGAAAATATACCAAGTGAAAGAAGCCAATCACAAAAGACCACATATTGTATGATTCCATTTACATGAAATGTTCACAATAGGCAAAATGTGTAGAGACAGAAAGTATATTAGTGGTTGCCAGGGGCTGGGGAAGCTGGGGGTGCCAGGGGGGTATAGTGGGTTGAATGGTGGCCCTAAAAAGATATGTCCATATTCTAAACCCAGAGCCTGTGAATACGACCTTATTAGGAAGAAGGGGTCTTTGCAGATGTAATTAAGGATCTCGAGATCATCCTAGATTTTGGACAAGACGTAAATTCAGTGACATGTGTCCTTATAAGAGAAAGGCAGAGGGAGATCCCAAACCCAGACATCTGGAGGAGATCACACGAAGATGGGGGCAGAGACTGAAGTGACGTGGCCATCAGCCAAGGAACACCTGGAACCTCCAGAAGGTGAAAGTGTCAAGGGAAGATCCCCATGTAAAGCTTTTGTACAGAACGCGGCCCTTGCATCTCCTTGGTTTTAGACTCTGGATTCCACAACTGGGAAAGAATAAATTCCTGTCATTTTAATCCACTAAGTGTGTGGTAATTTGTTACCGCAGCTCCAGAAAACGAGTTCAGAGGGTACTGGCTAAGGGGTACAGGGTTTCTTTTTAGGATAATGAATATATTCTAGAATTGACTGGGGTGAGAGTACACAACCCTGTGTATAAACTAAAAACCATTGAGTTGTTCACTTTGCTTTTATTTATTTATTAAAAATTTTTCTTTAAATGTTTATTTATTTTTGAGAAGGAGAGAGAGACAGAGTGCAAGCTGGGAAGGGGCAGAGAGAGAGGGAGACACAGAATCCGAAGCAGGCTCCAGGCTCTGAGCTGTCAGCACAGAGCCCGACGCGGGCTTGAACCCACAGACTGCGAGATCATGACCTGAGCTGAAGGCCGACACTTAACTGAGCCACCTAGGAACCCCAGTTATTCATTTTAAATGGGTGAACTCTATGGTATGTGAATTATATCTCAACAAAATCATTAAAAGTAAAGTAGTTGGGGAGATTTTCCCCTCTTGCAGCAAGCCAGGGACAGAGGCAGACCAGAAGAGGGACAGTTTTGCTTCAGCCTGGACTATTCCATAACGCCAAGCTGCTCCCCCAGGTAACATTTTTATCCACTGGCCCTTGGCATCTGGGCCCTACGGTTCAGGTCATAGTGGTGCCATGGGGAGGCAATGTGTTCAGGAGATAGTCACACCTTCCCTGCTCCCTCTTTCTCATTCATGTCACCATTCCCTCCTGTTCATGTTTAACTTTCTCTTCTCACCTCTCAGTTTTCACTCTATGCTGCCCACCCCCCAACGCCACCACCCCGTTTTGTGCTTCACCCCCTCTTCCCCTTCCAAATTGTAAAGCTCCAGGGTGGAATCCATTTCCAATCCCTCAGATGTCAGGGGAATTGAAAGCATGGCAAATATTTCCGAGATCTAAATTACACCGACCCCGGAAGGCAGAACTTGCGGTATAATCCAGGTTATGAATTGTAAATCAGACGCCATGCAAAGTACTTGCAAAAATTCAATAAAGCTTTTGCTCCCAGCACACAAAGCCCGGCCTAAGGAGGCAGGAGGAGGCAGCTGGGGAGAGAAGGAAGGAAAGGGAGACATGTGATGGGGAGGGAGGGCAGACAGTGGGCGGGGCTGGTCTTAGCACTGCTTGGTCAAGGATCTCATGGCCAGCAGTTGCCCCTGCTCCTGTTAGTAGGAGTCAAGAGGTCTCCATGGCCTTTGGCTAACACGTCCTCCAAGATTTAATTCAGTCTTGCAAATAAGAATACTATCTTTGCCAGGCAGTCTAACCTACAGAGGCCATGAAAGCCAAGGGGGCTTCTAGACCACTCATTTGGCATCAACTCTCAGGCTGCCTGTTTATACAAGTTGTTACCCGGGTGTCTTGCAGGTCCAGAGCGGGTGACAGTCACTGATATGTATGTAGTAGGGGATGCCCTGCCTGATATTAAATTCGTTTTCATCTCCGTGTTAGTGAGAAAGAAGTCAGAGAACTCGCTGTGGATCTACTGCTGTAGAAGGGAATGCAGTGTCACCCATGCCCAGCCCAGAGTCTTATTTAGAAGCAAGGTTGAGGAGCAATGGCCCCACTTCATGGCTGGAAGTGGGTGGCCCAAAGGCTTTTATGTTTTAAGGACTGGCGATTGCAAGAGAAAGGAGTGGGGGAGAAACAGCACAGGTACTCACTTCTCCCCTGGCTGCCAGAGCTGGAGATACGCAGAGGTACAGTAGTAGTTCTGCCAGCCCGAGCTGGGGGATTCCTGGGAGGTCGTATTTTGTACAGTGATGTCTCTGGAGCACAAGAAGGTCAATAGCGCCGTTCATTCAAGAACTGAAGGGAAACAAGAAGTGCATGGAGATGGCGCCTCACCGCTTACACCTGGCTTCACGGGTGTCCCAGTACATCTGCACAGATGACCCACTGATTCATTTCACATCCACCTGCTGGGCACAGTGCTGGCTTCCAGGAATATGAGGGGTAAAATGAGGTCCTTCCTTGAGCAGATCTGATGGTGATAGATTGAATCCTTTCTCCCCGGCTCCCAGATGCTCAGAAGACCCAGGTAGCAGGCACCAGCCTCAGGGACAGAGCAGGTGCTGCCCTTGGTCACAGCAGAGCTATGGGGCTGGTATAAAGAAGACTTGAACTACTGGTGTTGGGAGGGGGGTTGCCAACACAGGGCTTTAGGAGGCCTGAATGTTCCCAGCCTATTAATAGTCATGACGAGAAGGATGTGGAAAGCCTTCTCCTCAGGTGCTCAGGGCTCCGCTAGGCAATTAAAATGCAGCATTGCACATGACTCTAATGAGGACACCATTCATATTGGGGGCAGCCCTAGTTCTGGGCTGCATCCTGGAAGACCAGCCTCATCAGGGAGGCCTGGCCAGAAAGAGTTCAGCACAGCCTTTTTTCTATAAAAAAACATCTGTGTCTGTCTATCTGTCTGTCTCTGTCTCTGTCTCTCCCTCCTTGCTTCCTCTCACCCCCTGTACACCCTTGAAGAATATGGAGAATATGCAGTGTAGGTGTGAAACTGAGCCTGTTCAAAACCCCAAGGCCTATGTGGCTCAGCTCTACTATCTGTGGACCTTTGGCAGGTGTCCTCCCCAGCACACACACTCCACGATCCCCACCTCCTGATATTCATGTGCTTGTATAAATCCACACCGCCACCACCCCTCGAGTGGGCTTCTACCCAACAGAATAGAGCAAAGGTAAAGGAACATCGCTTCTGTGATCAGGCTTTATAAGATTGCTATTTGTGTTGTTAGCACATTCCATTGCCTTCTGGCTTCCGTGCTTTGATGAAGGAAACTGGCTTGTTGGAGAGGCTCACCTGGCAAGGAACTGACCTCCAGCCAATAGCCAGCTCGCAGCTGAGACCTCAGTTCAACAACCCTCGAGGAACTGAATCCTGCCGGCAGCCATGTGAGCTTGGACTTGGATCTTTCCCCACTCAAGCCTTCAGATGAGACCCCAGCTCTGGCCAACACCTTGATGGCAGCCCTGAATAGAGGCCCAGATGAGCCAGGCATGGACTCTTGACACACAGAAACTGTGAGATAGTAACTGTGGCTTTTAAGCTGCTAAGTTTTGGGGATGAATTGTTACCCAGCAGTAGATAACTCATATAGCAAATGATTTAACTTTTCAGGATTTTGTTTCTCATTTGGAAACCAGTTCTGATCCTATGATCTCACAGGGTTGCTGAGAGGATTAACTGATTGGGTGTATGTTTTACAGTGCTGAGCACCCAGAAAACAGGGAAGAGCCGCTTCATTATTAATTTACATCATCCTAAATAACAATGGCTATTTTGGATCACTGTGTTTAGAACCCCTGAGCTGCCTTGTCCGGGAGAATACCAACGAGATCAGATATAGTGCTTCAGTAACAGTGTCTGTTTGCATTTATACAGAGTTCTCCAGTTTACAAAGCTCACTAACATTGCACTCACTTGACAGGTGAAGTAGGAAGCCAGGCCTTTCCAAAAAAATTTATTTGGCGTATATTTTCAGGAGGGACAGATCCCATTTTCCTACTTTTGGGCATCCTCACTGGCTTTCTGTCCTGCCTAGATCTTAGGCAACCACTTTTTTTTTTAAATAATTGAGGAAAAATTCTCAATGGTTAAAAGTAACCATTTTAAAGTGTATCATTCAGTGGCATTAAGTACATTCCCAATGTTGGACAGTCAGTACCTTTATCTAGCTCCAAAACATTAAAAAAATGTTTATTTATTTTGGGAGAGAGAGAGAGATAGAATACATGTGAGCAGGGGAGGGACAGAGAGAGGGAGAAAGAATCTCAAGTAGGCTCAGCACTGTCAGCATGGAGCTCAATGTGGGGCTTGATCCCACAAACTGTGAGATCATGACCTGAGCCAAAATCAAGAGTTGGACACTCAATGAACTGAGCCACCCAGCAGCCCCTAGTTCTGCATCTTCCTATGACGTCTGCTCACCTGACCTGAGTTCTAACCACTGAAGACCCACCTACTGGCCATCAGATACCTTGCCCTGTCTGACCTCTGATCTGCCTCTCCCCGTGTCCCTTCTCCCATCACTGAACTGCCCACCAGGGCCTATCTTACTTTAGCATCTCCTCTTGGACCTGTCACCTTACCAGACCCTCCCAAGTGTGCTGCTTCCTTCCATGAAGGCCTCTCCAGATCACATCTCCTCTGGCTTCTCTTGGGCTCCAACAGTGTCTGCTGCATTTAGTCCCAGCCGGAAGCTACCCAAGAAATGTGTCAGCAAAGCTGCAGCTTCTGTGTTACACCAACAACAGCTGATCCAATTTTTCTTAATTAGTACATTTAATTATTAGTAACATTTTTCTTAAGTAGAATTAATTACCCCATCACCAGCTCTGGCCAACTATGTCTTCTCACCATAGCTTCTTATTGATATTCTACTGAGGCCATATTCTCCCCCTCCCTCTGAGGGAATGGGAGCTTTTGGCAAAGGCTCCTGGGAATGAAGTCCCCACTTTGTGCACCTGTTGAGGATGCCAGCCAAGATGTTAAATCAAGCCAGAAATTGTGGGTGGGTGTGGCTGAGACCCAGGTGGAGAGAGAGGGATAGCTGCCCAAAGTGATTAGCATCTTTATTCCTCTGGGCTGAGTCTAACCCCTGGAAAGTTCCTTTTTGCATGTGGTTGGGAAGTTCCAGAACAAGTATTCAGCCAAGGGTGGTGGTGAGGAAGCAGATGGTGAAGGCTATCTGCTTTTCTCAGCTACCTGCTTCAAGGTGGCCAAGGAAGAAGGGCTAGCCCAGCTAGCATGTCTGGATTTTTCCAGGAATTCCCACTTTTGGATTCAGACCAGCTGTAGTCCAGCTGCAGTCCAGGAACAAGAATAAGAGTAGCTATTGAGAAACCTTATCAACCTGCACTTGCTTCCAAGTGTACATTGAAGGGGGCTCAAGAAATACTGGAGCTAGCTAGTCAGGGCAACTGTTTAAACCAGAGTTCTCAAAAGTTCCATAGAGCCTGAGTCCTAGAAGATGCTCTGGGAAGAAACAAAGGGGTAGATTCACAGCCACCAAACTTTGGGAAGTATTGCATTCCACACACACCTCTTCTAGTTATGTCACCCAACCTGGACTGGGTGAACATTCCAGTGTTCTCCCATGGAGAACATTCCAGTGTTCTCATCTTGTCCCACCACCCAAGAATTCTTGACCCTGGGCAGGTCACTTACTCTCTGCATCTTGGTTTACCCAGCTGTAACACAGGGGTAACAACAGCACCAACGTGAGGCTGAAATGTGTTAGTACATGTATGGTGCTGGGTGCATTGGGCTGTAGTCTCCATGGATGACGATTATTGTATCACTACCATCATCATCACCATCCTCATCATCACCACCACCATCATTATCACCACAACCATTATCACTGTCATCGAAATGATAAAGGATTTGACAAACTTTAAATCTAAATAATCTCTTTAATTTTGATTAGCTCAGAGCTTCTCAAACATATTCAACAACAAAAATTTTTCAGAGCTGCAGAAGGCCAGTTCCTCGGGACATACTTTTGGAAATGCTGGTCTAAATACCCTAAGGCTGTGTTTTCCTCAAAGGTGTCTGGAGATACCCTGTAATTTATGGGTAGGTGTACTCCAGGGCTTGGCCACCTGACCCCTCTTTCCAGTCAGTTCTTCAGCAGTTGGGTCACAACGAGCCAAGATGCTCCTCAGGAGTTTTGCGCTACTTTCCCAGGGTTCTCTAGCCCTAACTTTGTGCCAGTGTCACCTTGATAAACCACTTCCCACAGTCAGGGCTCAAGTCTCCATGGTGGATAGTGGTGTCCATTGTTCTGATAGTTTCAACATGTTAGTCTCCAGACATTTTATCTACTTCTCCATGTTGATATGGAGATCCACTGAAGGCCAGGGATCATATCTTTGAGTCTACGTCCAGGGATGAACAAACAATGGGTGCATAATCCATGGGGCAACTGAACACGGTGGAAGCAGAGACAACACCACCCAGCTCCAATTCTGGCTGGAACAGGGCCGCCATCTGCAGCAAAGTCCAGGGTGGAGCGGAAGGGGCCCTGAATTTGGAGTCTGAAAACCAAGGTTCAAATTCTAGTTTGCTGGAAGCAGGGCCTTGGATGAGTTGCTTAAACATCTTGATCCCATCTGGAAAATGGGAATGCCTATATCCTTCAAGACCTTCTCACATGGTTGTGTTGAAGATCAGAGCAGACACTATATGGGAAAGCATCTTGTCTGGGGGAAAATGTCATGACGTGATGCTTTGGCATTGCCCTTGTGCCCCTCCTCCCACCCCCTGCCATCACCCCAACTGGGACAGGCATCGTGAGCAGGACCGAAGCCTGAGCAGTCACAACAATGTCGGGAATGAGCATTATTATGTGCTGTGACAATATTTGATGAATTCATATGTGCCTAGGGGAGCAGACTAAGTAGGTGAATAAAGTGAGAATATTCTCTGTGACAATCAATATTCCTTCAATTGAACCATCTCTGCAGATCTGACATTTTGATTTTTCTTTTTTGGACACATTAACTGGATTTATGCTTCCATACGGTGGAAACAGTAGGGAGAAGAGGTGGAGGCAGCCTTAGCAGGACAGGTGCTTCCGGGGAACCTGGGTAGGCTGATGGGAGTGAGTCTATTTGTAGAACACCCCAGATGGGAGCTGATGACCCTCTGCTCTGCCCACCTGGCTGCTACAGTGCTGGAAGGCCCAGTGGCCTGTGGTTCTTTCAGCTCTAGCACGAGGGCTGGGAGAGGAGCCAGCTCAGGCTCAGGAGCCCTCCTGCCATGGTGCTTTGGCCCATGCTACCAGAAGGGACCAGATCAGCTCAAGGCAGCAGGAAGGGCCAGATGACTTCCCCAGGGCCTCTCCGGGGTCCAGGTGAAGCACACAGGCTCTGATCACTGCCTGGGTTCAGCTGGTGGCTCTGTCATTTGTCAAAAAATGGTGGTAAGTGCATGACCTTTGCATGAGCTTAGGCCAAGTTCATAACACCTTTTGTCTCAGTGTATCCGTTTGCAAAATGGAGCTGATAATAAAGCTAACTTGTGTTGAGTGCCGTTAGGTGCCAGGCATTCTTTTCAGAGCTCTCCATGGATTGATGTACTTAATCCTGACAATAACCCAGCGGGATGAGTATGATAATAGTCCCATTTGCAGGCGAAGAAATGTAGAGACACAGCTATACATTTTAAGCAGGTGAGGGTTCGAAACTCAGCTCTGTCACCTAATGGCTGTGTAAGTCAAGACTGTTCATGGAAAAAAGTACAACTCGAAGGAGTTTCAGCAAAAACTGGGTGGCAATATTGACTTTGGTGGTTGGAAGGGATACTGGGGTTGCTCAAGGAATCCTAGAGAGGAAAGACTCTAGAATCTTCCAGAGTATTCTAGAAGCCCCTAAAGTCTCCAGCATGTTTGGGGTTGGAAGGCCTTCTGTCCCATCTGTAATTTTGTCCTCTGTCATCACCTGTCATTGTGTACCTCTGCTTTCCTTTCCAGGTTACTTTATTTTTTATTTTTTTAACATTTATTCATTTTTCAGAGACAGAGACAGAGCTCAAACAGGAGAGGGACAGAGAGAGAGAGAGAGAGAGAGACACACACAATCCAAAGTAGGCTCCAGCCTCTGAGCTGTCAGCACAGAGCCCCACGCAGAGCTCGAACCCACAAACTGTGAGATCATGACCTGAGCCAAAGTTGGTTGCTTAACTGACTGAGCCACCCTGGCGCCCCTTTTCCAGGTTACTTTGTAAGGCAAGATAGCACAGAGCTTGGAGCAATGACTCAGGAATCTGCCAGTGTTTGCACCTGATGGCCACTTACTAGCAACATGACTTGGGGCAAGGCCTTTAGCATCTCTGAACTTCTCCTCATCCATGAAGTGGAATGACGATAGAACCTTCCTCGTACGTTTATTAAATTCTCCTCACTACATAGAAAGCGTGTGGAACAGTGCCCAGCATGTGGCGGGTGCTTAGTCCAGTTGGGAATCAGGGTTCCTCTTCCAGATTCTTTTCCTCCTCATGGCCCGCAGCCTTAGCTCGACCAGATCATCTGAGATCATCTTCCTTTCTGAGCCCGTGAACCAGTCCATCCCCAGGAAGGATTCTGACTGTCCAATCCTGATATCAGCTGCTATGATCAGGCAGAGTGAGGTACTAAGATTGTCTAGATCTGGTTAGAGTACTTGTCCCTGTAAGGAAATTTGGAATGAGCCCAAAAGGTCACCGGGTGTCGCAGATGAAAAACCAGGCAGTTCAGAGCACACCCTTGCAGGCCATTGGATTCTAGCCTTTTGGTGTCTTTGAGCTGTTTTATGGCTCTGTAAGTTGTAGATAACTGATAGCAAAGCAAAATAACTCTTGTCTATAGACATGCAAATAAATTCTGTCCAGTGGTTCAATTGATTTCCCTCTTCTTTAAGGAACGCGTCCGTTGCAGCCTTTGTAAATTCACATCCACTTTCCTTTCCTGTGTATAAATTTATGCCTTTTAGGCTTCTCCTTTGGATTAGCTGTAATATCCGCCTGGTTCCATCACTAATATTAAACCAAATAAAATCTTTAACACGTGTTCAAGTACGAGAGTCACGATCTTGCCTTTCAGGGAAAGCTATCCTTTAACACGTCCGACGATAGGAAAGGTCACTAAGCAGACCGCAAAATAATTACCGTGGTCCGGTCTCCTAGCGGTGTGACCTTCATCCAGGCCTTAGTTTTCTCGTCTGTAAGATGGGAAACACTACATACTCCAGGCCATGCTGTGAGAATTTCCAAGAAAGGTATGGAAAGCATCCGGCCCACGTCTGGGCACATAGGAGATGTGCAGTGACCGGGAGCTGTTGCAGGCATGGAGTTGGGGTTATTGCTGGTGTTACAGATGGCCCTGGTCATGCATCAACAACAGCCAGGTGGCATCACAGGCATGGAATGTAGGGAGAGGGACAAGAGGCATCATGAGTTCTCTAAGGCTTGTTGTGGCTGCAACCAGAGAGGAGAGGAGGAGGGGAGACTTCTCTGAGTGAAGCCACACATGACCGGTGCACTGAGAGCCCCCGTAAATGTTAGCAGGCACATCCCACCCAAAGTGCAGTCAGCATGGGGGACAGCTGTGGACTTGGCATCCAGTACTTGGGGAAGTACATTGATGCGGAGACGAGATTTGGACTTGTCAGTACGTAGAAGGGGTGGTCAGGGCGGTGCCAGAGAGAGGCGGGAACGCAGGCATGTCTGCTTGTGTCCAGGGGAGGCTGCGTTTTGCCGGCAGATGTGAACCTGTGGCTCTGGGGACAGCGCCCTCCATGCTGCACCTGTCAGCTTGTCCCCCAGCTATGTGGCCCCCTCCTCCCCCCAATAGCTTGGCCTGAAGAAACCCCAGATGCTGTCATGAACATGGGTCTGTCTGCTAAGAGGAAGACCACACTGTGTCAGGTGGTAAGTGGTGAACTGCTCTCGCACAGAGCACGGGGCCACGAGGGCCTCTGTACTGAACACATTGCTCCCCGTCCCCCAGCTTTATCCCCAACTGCAACTGCATTCCTAGCTTTCGCTTTCCTTGGCTTTGACCTGAGATGGACTTTCTCCTCTGTGTTTCCGAGTGCATCTTGCTCCTGCATCACTATAGGCTGAGTGTGACCACATCCAAACTGATCAGACAGCTTATTGGCATGCTAGACAGAAAGGAACCCCAATGCCCCTTGTCCCCATCATCCTCGGTTTGCACTTGTCCAAAGTAGCTGCTGGGAAGCTAGCTGGAGGCCAGGAGAGTCACCTCGGCCAGTTGAGGAGGGATGGGCAAGGGTGGCAAGGGTGATCCTGCAAAGAGTGTGGGGTCAGGGGCCAGTAGGGTGTGTCGGGAGAGGGCTTTGAGTCTTGACCAATTGGAGAAAAACAGATTGTGACTTACCACAGGTGGAAATGACAAATGATGGCCCGGGAAAACGACCGTAGACTTTATCAACCACAGGATACATGACCGAAGAGATCACCAGAAGCAGGAGGAGGTGGCTGTCCTTCTTGTCTCAAGGATATAGCTGGCCACGGACCTCCCCACTCATACCCAAGCTCATGATGCTGTGACTCTCCGTTTACCTGAGTCCTCCATGCAGGCTCCAGTGACTCAAACCCAAGTTGCCGGATCAGACAGGGCTCCCCTCACCCCATTATCCTTGCCATTGAGCTGGTGAAAGCTGGTGGAGACAGAGCACCCCCTTAATAGACAAAAGAAACAGCAGTATGAGTGACTGTACGGCCCGCTCCACATGGCCTGGTGGTTTTCCTCTTAGGCTCCCCAGAGAATTTTCCTTTGCTTACCTAGGCTGGCCAGAAAGGCTGCCTCTTCCAACGTCCCCCAGGCAACCACTCCATGTCAGCTAGGACTCCTGAACCCGTGGCAACCTGCCAGATGCTGCTTCTGGAAGTGAGACCTTACAGGCTGGCTGTCCCCCAGCAACACTGCTGTTCTCATTGGGTCAGGATGACCTCTTAGGAGGGTGCCAGGCCTGGCATACACTCTCTTCTGGAAAAAAACAGCCTCCCACTCTCCTGTTTAGGTAGATTCCATGTCAGTTTCAAGGGGGAGGTCTCCTGGGCACTCAACAGTTCTGTTGTGCCTTGGAAATGAAATAGGATTTTGACTGACCTTAGTGGGGGGCTCCTTCTATCTTTTATTCTCTATAGTGACCACCAAGCTTGGCCTAGGGGTTCACCCTTTCCCCATTCCTTTCCCTTTCTTTATAGTCTCAGTTTTGGACATTTATGTCCCTCTATCTCTGTCCATCTATCCATCCACCCACCTACCCATCCACCACCCATCCATCCACCATCCAGTCACCCACCACCTGCCCACCTTCCACCCTTCAATTCACCCATCCATTTACCTACCATTCAGCCCTCCACCCACCATCCACCCACCCATACATCCACCCACCCACCATCCATCCACCCATCTATCCATCCATCCACCCATCCACCCACCCACCTACCATCCCTCCACCCACCCATCCATCCATCCATCCACTCACCCACCATCCCTCCACCCATCTATCCATCCATCGACCCACCAACCATCCACCCATTCACTCACCCATTCACCACCCACCCATCAATCCATCCACCCACCCACCCACCATCCATCCACCCATCTATCCATCCACCCACCCACCCACCCACCATCCATCTACCCATCTATCCATCCATCCACCCATCTATCCATCCATCCACCCACCCACCATCCATCCACCCATCTATCCATCCATCCACCCACCCACCATCCATCCACCCATCCATCCATCCACCCACCTACCCACCATCCATCCACTCATCTATCCATCCATCCACCCACCCACCATCCATCCATTTACTCACCCATCTACCCACCTGCAATCTACCCACTCATCATGCACCCATTCACCCACCCATCCACTACACACCCACCTATCCATCCACCCACCCACTCACCCACTATCTGCCCACCATCTACCCTTCAATTCACCCATTCATCCACTTACCATTCACCCCTCCACCCACCATCTACCCATCCACTCACCCATCCATCCACCCACCCATCCACCCCATTCACCATCCATGCACCATCCACCCATCTATCCATCCATCTACCCACCATCTATCCATCCATTCACCCATCTATCTAGATATCCACCCACCCTACCTATCTATCTCCCTTTGCCTTTCCCCCCCTTTTTTGATCTAGGCTAGAATTTCCCAAAGGAATTTCAGCAAAAAGTAAAGGAAATAAATACATGAAATGTAAACCTTCCTCTTCAAACTGCAAACAATGCATAACACAGTCAGGCTTTCAAAATTTTACACCTGCCTGATCCCCTGGTAGCTGAAGCTGTCACTCTCAGCGTGGTGTAGTGGTTATGGAAATGGACTTAAGAGACAGACTGACTGGGCTCAAATCACAGCTCTTCTGCTGACCCTGTGGCCCTGGACAGGTTTCTCTGCCTCAGGGCCTCTCCTGTAAAATGGGAATAACACAAGTAACTCTTTCAAAGTTGTGAGAAAGAAATCGACTATTTAATATGTGCAAAAAACTTAACCAGGGCTTGGGGTATAGTAAGTGATATGATATCTGAGGGTCACTTCTTGTTACTAGTCCTGGGCACATAAACTCTGTCTGAAGACCTTCCTGGGCACCTAATTTTGGTTCCTGGGCAGGTCCTCCTTTGACTCGAGGCTGCTGCATACAGCTATGCAGGTTGCACACTGCACACTCCGACTCTGTGCACCCACCCCTCTGCTCCTCCCAGGGAGGACTTAGGCCAGTGCTTCAGGAAGACAGTCGTGGCGAACAGTGTCTGCAGTAAGATGGATGGGCGATCTGCAAGATCCTGGATGGATGAAGTTCCCTCTTCCAGGAGCACAGATGCATAGAAGAGTCTTTGAGCAGGACCTGGGGAGGCTGAGAGGCAAAGGGCAGCCATGGATGCCGAGAGCTTCAGGACCAAGATGGAGAGGGACTGGAGCAGGGCCTGAAGTTGCAGACCTGCAGGCAGTGCTGGCTTCATGGTAGTCATACCAGGCCTCGTGCTCAGAAGGGGCCCCTCATTTTCACTCTGCGCTGGGCTCCCAAGCTTTGTGGCTGGTCCTGCATGTTAGGCCTGGGTTGCAAAGGAGAACAGAGAACCCACAGGGGGTTGGTCAACTTTGAGGTGAAGCCGAGGGTCCAGGAGGAGAAAGGTCAGTGGAAGAGCGTTCTGTGGGTGGGAGAAAATACTGAATTGGGATGTGGCGCCATTGTGTTAGGTCTCTTCGAACTCATGGTGATGCTGTGGCTTCTGTCCAACCCCCTCCCCCCACCCCCCACCCCGGCAGAGGCCTGTGTAGACACACATGTTACAGGGAGAGGTTTGTATCAGACACGCCATGCACATCATTGTGCTCCTCTCTGGCCCTCCTTCTTCAGCCACTGCTGTGGCTGTCCGTTCTGTGTGGCCCTTAGCTGGCCCTGTCAGTGCCTGGCCCCTGGCCCATCCAGGCCACTCTTGATCCTGCTCTGGGCTTTCTGATGGCACCATATGAGATGTCAGAGGGGCCCGCTCAGGAATCACACACCTACAGCTTGGAAGCATGGAGGAGCTGAGGCCGGGGGGGGGGGGGGCGGGAACCAATGGTCAATGCTTTTCCCTTGTGTTTCTTGGGACAAACAATCTCCTGAGCCCTGTAAGCTTGAGCTCTGGGCGCCTGTCCTTGCGGCCCAGCTCAACACGGAGCACATCCTTGAATTGGCTCTCCTCCTTCCCTGCCTCACACTGCTGTTCCCTGGAAGCACAGATATAAATAATCTTGTGAAGGGCAGACTCAAGATGGCGCCCAAGGTTCCCTACCTCCTGCTGTTCCCTGTGGAATCCCCTCACTGCCACCCTGCTTTGAGTATGGGCCCAGCTGCTTGCCTCTAATATGGTGGGATGCCACTTCTGTGATCAGGTTCCAAGAGATTATTACTTCTGTCTTATTTGTAGACTCTATGGCCTCTTTGCACACTTTGATGCATCAAGCTGCCCATGTTGAAAGGCCCATGTGGCTGGGAACTAGGACCCTCCACTCAGTAGGTGCTTCTGGCGTCCCCTAGACTTTGCGAACCACTGCAGATCCTGAATGGAGAGGTGCTTCAATCAGATCTTTTGGACAGAGTCCACCCACATTCTTCGTCTGTTCCCGAGGAAAGTTCTATAAACAAGGGGAGAATGTCAACATGTGTATGGAGTGCTTTGAACCTGCTGGGCATCCCAGGTACCATTTCAGCACGTCCCAGTACAGCAGGGCTTGAGATTGCTGTCCCAACCAAGTTCAAGGCTGCCTGTGGCAGGCTGTTGCTGGAAGAGAGAGACTACCTGTGGCCTTCCTGTGCGTCTTTAACCTCTGCAGACAGGATGGGAACTGGTGTGATGCAGAAAGACTGAGCAGCAGTGGGAGAGACTGATGTGAGACATCTTGAAGAGCTTCTAGGCCGTTAGGAGTCTTACCAATTCGTCTGAGTGTCAGGAAGGGGTCGATAGAGGGCAAACAGCCCCAGAAGCAGGGCTGAGACGAATGGCTGCTTTTAATCTGTAGACGCTGGGCTTGGTCTTGAGCGGACTAACCTCACAGACATTCACGACCTGTTGTAAGCAAGACACAAACACAGCCGTCATCAAATATCACTTTGCTCTCCGTCTTAGCGAGAAAAAGAGAGAAAAGAAAACAAAGAAGTGGAGGAAAGAGGTTTCATGTTTTTCTAATAGAATAAGGTAAGGAGCGGGAAAGACAATTTGAGCTCAGCACTTCCGAACTGCCAGCACAGGCCCCCCCTCCCCCGGCAACAAGAACCACAAAGCCAAGTTCGATAAAGATGAAAAACAGCACAGCACGACGGCTTCTCCAGAATGAGCTGCGCGTCCCCAGTGAGGCCTGGAGGGAAGAGAGGTGAAGGGCTTTTGGAAATTGGCCATTTTTTTGAGGTGGTAGATGCTTCTGGCTCTGGAAATGGAAAGGCAGCAGCAAAGGCAGATGAAGGCTGTCGAGGGGCTGGGCCTCAAAGGTGTGCGGTGCAAGCAAGGTTGTGACAGGTGTCAATCAGCATTGACAGCCGCCGGGTTCAGGGCTTTGCCGCAATCGGCCTTGGAGTAGCAGGCAGGAGCAGCTTTTGGGATTCAAGAGAGAGGAAAGGCAGGACGGTTGGGAGCCTGCTTTTCAGAGGCATTTGGCTCCTGGCCTGGTTGTTACCCTGAGCAGCTCTCTGACCCTGCGCTGGGCACTGTCCCTCTGTGAGCCTCGGTTTCTTTATCTGTAACAGGCAGTGGGTGGGCTACATCATCGTTTCTTCACCCTGGAGGGGCAGGGCCCGGGCATCACTGGTTTTTAAAAGCTTCCCAGAAGATTCTCAAAGCTGGGTGGAGAACCACAGGCCTGGAGCCGACACAGCTGGACGTTGGCCCCTGGCAATCTCTACAGACTCTTCAAAATGAGAAAACGAAAGTCCACAGGGCAGCACCATGGCCCTGCGTCCAGACTTCTCCACCAGGAATAGCCAAGGACACTTGAATCCCTGTAACTGGGGTCACACCAGGGCCCCGCGACAGCCCTGGGGAGGGAGGCCTGCGTGGGATTATGCAGCGGCCGCAGGGACCCAGGTGAGTTAGCGGTGCCCAGAATGTGCCCAGCCAGCTTTGAGGTGGCCACCCCAGGAATACGACCCCCACAGAACAGGCCTGGACACTTGTGATGGAAGGGGCGGGGAAACAGGGGAACCGCACCTGACATCTCCTCAAAACCAAGTCTTTGTCCCCGATAAGCGCAACTCAACACGAATGCCATTGGCTCCCCCTAAGGACTGGTTGGGGCTGGGCTCTTCTGGAAAAACAGATAAAGACCACCCCTTTTCACTTGTTCTTTCTTTCTTTTGCTGTCACATCAAAGCCATTTTATTGGTATATGTTCAAGAAATGCTTTTTAATCTCTCAAATTATAGCTTCTCTATATGTTCTTGTCATTGTAAATTACACGGTGATTCCATGAGCCTTTTTTTTTTTTTTTTGCTGGTGTCAATTAAAAGACTCCCCCTGGGGGGGGCCTCTGCTGTGGAGTTTCACCCACACGTTCACACCTCTGTGACTGTGTCGCTCCCGCCTCTCTGTCTGGCCTCCTGCAGCCTCAGAGACCATCAGCCGCGCTTCGCCATCATCCCGGGCCTGGCTGTGGCATTTCTACTGCAGCCGTGGGGAAGGCAGGCCCTTCTAAGCAAACCCAGCTGCCCAGGCTTCCCCAGGAGATGCTGGCCTCCCACAGGCGCCCTGCTGTCCTCGGGGCCCGAGGCTCCCACAGCCGGGCGTGGGCTCCAGGCTCGGCGGCCTACCTCCCCAACCTGTTGGCAGTGCTAATTGCCTGGCGCACGGGCAGCTCTCTGTCACATCACCCAGCCTCCCCAGCTAATGACTCATTCTTGCACGGCCATTTGTTTGTGCTGGTTTCAGACAGACTAATGCTTTTAATGGCACATAATCATTTTTCAGAAGTCATTTGATGCCACTAATCATCTCGGTAATACGCCGCGATGGAACGCATAATGACATTCGGAACAGGACAAATGGCAGCGTGATTCCTGCCTTCCCCGCTTTAATCTATATTTTACCACATGCCTGGCTGTTAATGACACTGAGTACCGTTAATAAACAGCTGCCTTACGGGTTTCTCCCCCTCGGGGGTTTGGAAGGGCAGGGGGTACCTGTTAAAAATAATTCCTTCCGGGAGTGACCGTGAGCAGGTGTGAGGAGAGGAAAGGAAGAAGCTGGAGGGTGAAGCTTCCAGAAAGTCTCACCCTCCTTGCCAGGGGCAAAGGCCTGGCTTAGATGTGTTCTGCTCAGATGGGATGTGAGCGTCCACTGAGAGGACCAGACGGAGGGGAGCACATGCAAGTTCGCAAGGATTCTGGGCCGGGGTTCTCTAGAGCCGGAAAGTTCCATGGAGGGATGGATCTTCAAGAGCAGGCCCTGGGGAGCCAGGCCAGGGCGGGCACAGCGTCATCTGGCAGGTACCCTGGGGGGTGGCCTTGTCCTCACCGAGAAACCGGATTCAGTGCAAGGACCCTCCTGAGACCTTGTGGCTAGAGCAAGACATCCCGGGGAGACTGTTGAGCACACGGCACACGCCTCCTTCCAGGGTGGGGGGTCTTGTCAGGCTGGGGATCCTGGACACACGCCATTCTTCCCGAGACACAGGTGCTTGGGGGCTCTAGGAAGAGTGGGAATCGGCCGCTGCCTGGGATTTCCATCCCTAGATGGTTCTGTTCAGTTGCAAAGTCGATAAAATCCTGGCTCTGCACAAGCCCCTGAGTCAGAGGGGTCTAAAAATCGGCCATATTCAGATCGCTTCACTGGCCCTACGTTCCTTATGACAAATCTTAGAGAAGTGACTTAAATAACTTTACCCTAATGTCTGCCAGAGAGTAACTGCTCAATAAAATGCAGTGATTACAGTAAATAGTAATGACAAGGGGCGGGCTGGGCACCACTTCAGGAGACCAGGGCACAGGGGCAGAGGGCGCATGTCTTGGGTTCTGGCAACAGACCTTTTCCGTTCTTGGGGTCCCGCCTTCCTGAGGGGGGGCTGTCTAACGGGAGGGCTAGTTTTCTTTCCCACTTCTGTGTCCTTCTCTTGGGTCTCCAGGGAGGGCCATGGCATTTTGAGTCCCCATGGGTGAGTCCCTGCATGCTAACGAGCCTGGAAATCTGGGGGTGGGGCAGGCCAAGGGGAGCCAGCGTGGGCCTCCGGAGCCTGCGGACCATGATCCGGGAGGCTAAAAGCAGGGCTGTTGACGTCAGAGGACAAGATCTCCGCCCTGGCTCTGTCACATAGCAAGTGTTCAACACGGCGCCGTTAACCGCTCTGAGTCTCGTTTGCTCATTTATAAAAGGATATTAATGGCATCGGCCTCGCCGAGGACCAGTGGGAAGATTAAATAAAGCAATGCATGTGAAATCCCGAGCACAGAGTAGGCCCTCGTGCAACATTAATTATTACAGTTGATGCTGTGAGCAGGTCTGGTGGCCCTGTTGGACTCAGGGAGCCCCCGGGCGAGGGGGAAATTGGAGCTCAGACCCAGGTGGGTGCATCAGGATAGGTGTTTGAAGGGACAAGGCAGACCATCTCCATCTTGGGGGGGTTTCTCCACGAACGTGGGGGTCTGCAGTGGGGTTTTCTCTCCAGCGCTGCCTCCCCCGGGCTGTGCTCAACCCCCTGTTAATATTACATCAAGAAGATGCACAGAGATTCGGTGGAAAGCCATCTGTCAGCAAGTGGGAAAGCCCCCGGCGTCCTTGCCAGTGTTTAATAATTTAGCGGTAGCTGCTGGATGAGGCCTGACCAGGGCTCTGACATCCATTTTAATAAAGTCCTTCTCTACCCTCCTCGAGCGCCGGCCCCGGGGGGGACCATGGGCTCTCACAAACCCCGCACACACCCATCCACCCTGGCCTCCCGCTCACAAGCAGGGCAGACACTGAATATAGACACACAGGGCCCGGTTCCGGGAGAAATGTTGGAAACACATGTTCTGGAGGCACACGCTGTGTGCAGGCCGGCTTGCACCAAGGCCCGCTCAGAAGAGCTTTCTGGAAACCCAAAGCGGTAGTAGTCACCGACACTTATGAATGGGCTGTTCTTGTGGGCCATATGCTGGCTGTCTTTTAAATGATCTCCTGCCACCCTCCTCCAAGATCTGGAGAGAGGAAACCAGGTCTCAGAAAAGTACAGTGAAGCTCACAAGTGTAGAATAGGGATCCAACCTAGTGTTCGATTCCAATATTTCCACTCTTCAACACGTTGGAGCGATGCACATTTTTCTTGGCTAAATAAGAAACTGAGACTGGCTTTCTGCAACCTTCTTTCCCTCCCTCCCTCCCTCAATTCCCTTCTCCTTTCCTCCCTCCCATCTGTCATTAAATATTGCTCTGATGATTTTTATTCAACTAGGTCTATGCTAGAGGTGGAGAGAACGAATATGTCTAAGGGCACTTTCCTGTGGAGTGAAGTCCGGTGAACCTGCTGCCTGGGATCCCAGGAGGAAATGATCTGGAGACCTGTAGCCCCGAATTCTCCATTTTGGGGTCCACTCTGATGGCTCAGGCCAAGAAGCATAGTGTGGAGAGGGTAGTCATTGCTCAGAGAAAGCTAGGCAGACCCCAAGAGCCCAAGTCCCTAAGCAGAGCCTCAGGGCCTTGGGCCACTCTTGCGTGTCCCCCTGGGGATATAGAAACTGGCAAATAGTTGCTTATACGGTGTGTTGCCCTGGGATTTCCCTGGGTATATTCATGGCTGATAATGGGAGCCTGGGAGTTGGGATAGCAGGCTCAGGGCAGTGCTGCCTGGAGCAGGGGTGAGGACGGGGGTATGGAAGGTAACAGGGAGGGGGTGGCAACAAATCCTAGTCAGTGGAGCTGGGACTGCAGCCCCCTCCCCAACGCCCCATCCCTCCCTTCCTTTCTCTGTTTTTCCCGCCTAAGTACAAACGATGGAGAGTGGGCATCGGAGGGCGGCAAGCCGTGGGGATGACTATATTTACTCGCAGGTACTGGCTGCCATGTCTGTCTAGTGAAACCTGCAATTTCATTGTTTCAAGAGCACAAACGTGCCAGGAAAACACATCTCTGATGGCCTCTTCTTTCTGCTTCCTGCTAGTGGTTCCCCAGCGTCTCATGGATGAATCTTTTCTCCCTACGCATCCTGGAGGGCCATTCTTCCAGGGCCACGCACCCACGAAATGGGGCATTGAGGCATCAGGTGTAAGAGTTGGAAGCACTCGCCCCGCAAGGCAGGCAGAAGGGCCATCCTGGACACTAAGTCCCCGGGCGCAGGACCGTGTGTGGTTCTGCATTGCACCCCCACAGCCCGTACACCACCCCACCTCCAGGAGGGACTCCAGAATTGCTCATTCGAGAAATGGACAGAAGGTGGATCGGACAGCCCCATCTATGGTATCCAGACTACCCTCACCTCTTTCTAGCCCTGTGGTCCTATGTTCTCATCTCTAAATGAAGATCGTGGTGCCTGCCTTTGTTTTTTTCCTGAGGATTAAGTGAAAAAACAGATGTCAGGTGTTTGGCTCAGGGTAGGTAAGTGCCCATTCAACACCTATGGACCCTACAAGCCACCCCTGCTCCACCCACACAGTGGAAGCTACTGGGCAGTAAAAGAGAGTCAATTATTGTACATATAGCCCCATGGATGCATCTGAAATACAGTTTACTAAGCAAAGGAAACTAGATTCAGCACTACTCAGTGAATGTGACCTGTTGGAAAAGACCAAACCATTGGGGGAAAAAGAACCAGGTTGGGGCACCTGGGTGGCTCAGTCTGTTAAGCATCCAACTCTTGATTTTGGCTCAGGTCATGATCTTACGGTTCGTGAGACTGAGCCTTGCATCAGGCTCTGCATTGACAGTGCGGAGCCTGCTTGGGATTCTCTCTCACCCTCTCTCTCTGTCCCTCCCCTGTTCTCTCTCATGCTCCCTCTGCCTCTCTCAAATAAACAAACTTAAAAAAAAAAAAAAACTTTAACAACAACAGGTCAGTGGTGTCCAGAGGTTGGGAGAGGGAGAAAAAGTTGACCGCAGAGGGCACGAAGGAACTTTCTGGGGCGATGGAGCTGTTCTGCATCTTGTATGCAATAGTGCTGTCAGTGTATGCATTTGTTACAACTCCCAGAGCATTCCGCTTTCTAAAACGGTCAACTCCACTGTATGGAAATAATATCTTAATTAAAGGAAATGAAACAAAAAAGTCTATGGACCCTGAAATGATGAAAAAACCCGGAAGAGCCTCTCTGGCCTTTGGAAGACTCTCGTGGTTGGCTGTGTCCTGATCTCTTTCATCACCTTCTGCTCCGAAGGCCACAGGAGGCAAGGGCATTTCCTGCCGGTGGGGAGAGGGGGCCCAGGACTCTGGCTCGGATGAACGCTTGTCTGGGGAAATGTAGCCAAAGTGGAAACTTCCCACCTGAAGGTGATGCCTGAACGTTGGCTAACGGGGGCCCAGTGGTTCGCGTCCGGGAAATAGCTAATGGTATTGGGATCACCAGGTTAAGAAAGCCAGAGCCCGTTAGGGAGGTGGGGGCAGTATGGTGGAGGACAGGGGCTAATGGGGAGCGCGTGGTAGGGGTGCACTCCCCGCCTGATGGATGGCTTCAGTCAAGTGGCAAACCCATGGGCACGAGCGTGCCTCGTGCAATAGGTCAACTTCGGTCCAGCGGGCTGCAAAGGTCCTGTTAGTGCCGCCGTCATTAAGCAATATAGACACAGGTAATTTGCTTCACTCTTTGGATGCAGAGCAAAATGACTCATCATTATCTTATTAATGCAATCAGGGGCTGAAAGCGAAGCCCGACTGGCATTTCGCCTCAGCAGCACTTTCTGGAGGGGTCAGATGTTCGCAGCCCTCTGGCTCACTTCCCTGACATTTTCTCTCCCTTCCCAAGACCTCATGCTTTGTTCCCCCACCTCCCTGGGTCGCTGGGCAGGAGCTCCCCCCGCATGGTGTTCTGGCCCAGTGAGCCTCCCTCTGAATCCTGGCCCCGGGGTGGCTGCCTTGGCAACCGGGCTGGGCTTCAGGGAGCCTTCCAGAAATGTTGGGGGTGGGGGTGCCGGACGCCTGGGCTTAGAAGAGGGAGTGCCTTCTGGGGACATCCTTCGTGCAGTGCACATTGCCGCACACTTTACATGAGCTATGCCGTTCCGGGGCCGGTACTGTTCCTCTCTACCCTGTGGCTGTGCACATGAGGGCTTGGGAAGGGTGTGCATGCCATGCATCCGGCCACACAGAACAGCACCCAGCTGCGAGTGACTGAAATCACAGGAATCTGGTGTGGGATCTGGGGGCACATCAACACAGTGACGCCCGCGCTCTGGCCAGGCAGCCTCTTGAGGTTTTCTCGGCTTTTCCATTTTATCACGAGATGGTGGCAGAGGCCCAGGCCTCACCTCCTCACCCATCTGTGTTCAAAGGCAGCAAGGAGTAACAGGCAAGGGTTTCCATCTCCTCTCCCTCTTGCTCTTTCTTCCTTCTCCTCCTCCTCCATTTCTCCCTTAAAAAGTAAGGTGAGGCTGGGGCTCCTGGGTGGCTCAGTCGGTTGAGCCTCCGACTGCGGCTTAGGTCACGATCTCGCGGTTTGTGAGTTCGAACCCCGCGTCGGGCTCTGCCCTGACAGCTCGGAGCCTGGAGCCTGCTTCGGATTCTGCATCTCCCTCTCTCTCTGCCCCTCCCTTGCTTGTGCTCTGTCTCTCTCTGTCTCTCAAAAATAGATGTAAAAAAATTAAAAAAAAAAAAAAAGTAAGGCGAGGCAATATTTCCCAGAGACCTCAGTGGATTCCCTTGCCTCTCACTGACCAGGACTGCCCATATGTTCAAGTCCTAGCTACAGGGGGTAGGGGAGTCCCTGGTGATTTTGGCTCTGGGGGCAGGTGATGGGCAGTGCCGTGAAGAGGTTCAGTACCTTGCCCGAGACTATCACCTAAGCGGTGCCCGGCCAGGGTTCTGGGTTTGTCCCCAGAACGCATACTCTGAACTCTTAAGCCAAAGTTCAGGGTCCTCCCTAGGCAGTGGTGGGGAGGGTGGGGCGAGGCGGGGGTGGGGGGTGGAGAAGTAAGAAAAGCCAGAATCAGCTTCCCCCTTTGGACGCCAAAGAGCTCGTGCAGGAGGAGGAACGGTGTGCGTTTGGTGAAAACAAACACGAACAAAACAGAACTCTTAATAAACCAGCCTAAGTCCAGCCTCACAGAAACTGCCCGCCAATAAAAGTTCTAATACCTTCTTCTTCTTCTTCTTCTTCTTCTTCTTCTTCTTCTTCTTCTTCTTCAAGGTTATTTATTAATTTTGAAAGAAAGAGAGCACACGCAGAGTAGGGGCAGAGAGAGCAGAGAGAGAATCCCAAGTAGGTTCCAAGCTCTCAGCACAGAGCCCGACGCGGGGCTTGAACTCACGGGCTGGAAGATCATGACTGGAGCCAAAGGCAGACGCTTAACTGACTGAGCCACCCAGGCGCCCCCATAGAATATAGTCTTACGGGACAATCCTCAGCATCCAGAGGGCATTTCCTCCTACGTTTTCTGGTCTGGCTTCCCTGACATACGGAATCACTGAGGGCAAGGTGACACTCCACGCCGCTGGGGGTGAGGTCTGCGAACCCTCAGGCCTGAACAGATAGCAGCCCTGAACCCTGGGACTGTCAGCCGCTGAGTGCCGCCCCCCGCTGCTGGTACCCACATAGCCCCTCCCGTTTGGTCAACCTGATGGCTGGCCATCGTCCCCAGCACTAAGGGGCCACAGCGGCCAGGCTCGCCCTCGCCCACCCCCCCCCACCCCTGGGACAGCTGTCGAGCACAGAACATCACCTTGTCACTTCTGCTTTGCTTGTTCTCCGATTCCTTCCCTCGCTCCTCCTTGCTCGTCGGGATTGCTTTGGTTCCTGTAAGCTATGCCTGATTTGGAAGGTAAAAAGCAAGAAACAAAACTTGGGAAACCAGAAACATTAATTTTTCACACTATAGTACATCAGAAGCTCTGGATGGAGTGGGCTGGGGGTGGGGGGTACCGCGGGCCCTTTCTCGCTTCCCCTAGGGAATGAAGCCTGGGTTTTCCTTAAGAATCAGAGGGCGTTTCCTCCCATATTTCCAGCCCCTGCCTCCCCATCGCCGAGGGGCTCCCTGTCACATGCGGGGGCATCGCTGTGCAGGAGGATGAGTGGGAGCAGGAGCACGGGTGTTACTGAGCTTTAAGTGGCTCTGGGGAAGGGGAGAAACGCAGACAGGACAGGGAAGGAAAAGGACGATGGAGCTCACATTTATTTCGTGCTTGCTCTGCACGCGGGGTTCTTGGCACACCTCAGAGGAAAGTGCTTTTACCCCATTTATAGGTGATGAGACAGACGCAAAGGAAGACTAAGGAACTTTCCAAAGGTCACAGAGCCGGTAAGAGGCAGGGCTGGAGGGCTTGAAGCCACCTGCGTAGACAACCCCAAAGCCCTGGAACCCAGGCGGGCTGTGTGGCTCAGTGGTCTGGGCCAGAAGGAGGCCTGGGAGTGCGGGGTTCCCACTGTGCCTGGGCTCTGCTGAGCCACGGCGGGCCTCAGTTTCCCCACCTGTGCAGAACTGGCCTGAGCTCGTTTCCAGCGACCACTCTCAGTGGGAGGGGCTTCCTCCCTGCTCTATGAAGGCCACATGGGCTGTGGTTTCTCGCTGGAAACAGGGAGGCTGGCTTCTTCTGGTCCCATGATGCAGGACTGTCGGCCTTGGGGATCGGGGCTGGGCTGTACCCACTGGGTAGGCTGCAGGTGTGCGGAGGGAAGCACTGGCCAGTGCCCCAGGGAGTGCAGCCGCTCTGGGGGCCTTGCAACAGCCCGTGAGACATTACTTCCTGTGTCACTGCTTCTTCCTTTTCTCTCCCTGCACCGGCTCCCCATGGGCCCTCCCCTCCTCCCTTCCTCTCACCCCAAGAAAAAGGCAGGCTGTTCGGGGAGGGGGTGGAGAGAGTGCTTTTGTCACACACAGTCCGGCCACATTCCCTCCGGTGAAGGCCAGACCTTGAAGGAAAACGGCCAGGGCTCTGGCCAGGGCTCCTCCTTCCTCTCCCATCTGGAAAGGAACAGAGAGCGGACCCTAGGAGTCCCCAGAGGGATTCCAGCCTCCATCAGGAAGAGGCGCTCCCAAGTCATGAGGCAGGTGCAGTCACGTGGCTCGCCCGAGCCTCCAGGTTCTGTCTGTGAGTCATTCTCGGGAAGCCTCCCAGCCCTCCATGGAGAAGGCTGTCCCGCTGCCAGAAATTCTGTCACTGAGTCATCTCGAACGGCAAGTGAGTTTGTCATGATATCCGGTTTCTGCACAGATTAGAAGCTCCGAGGGCCCGGTGGGCCAGGCGAGCTGGACTAGTGGAGCTCATTCTGAGTGGCTCAAGGAGAGGCCCAAAGAGAAGGAGAAAAATAGCTCACAAGCAGCCAGTGGCACTTCGGTGCTGGGAGTTGCCCAGTAACCTCACATAGTTGTCCTGACTGTCTCACGAGGGAGGTGCTAACATTTAGCCCCATTTCCGAGATGAGGAAGCTGAGGCAGGGAGAGAGAGCCCAAGGAAGCTGTCCGAGATCACACGGGGAGCGAAGAGTGACGACGGGGTGTGAGCCCCAATCTCCTGGCTCTTACGCCTGGCTTTTCCCACGAAACCAGGTTGCATCTTTGAAAGCCCACAGTTCTAAGCATTCACAGCGGGCTCTCTGTTTTCGGGATGGACCAGTTCCCAGGGCACTGGCACACCAGTCGGCACCAGAAGAAGAACCAAAATAGGACACACCAAATGGATCCAGTTTTGCCCGAGCAGTCAGCCTGCGAATGTTTCGGGGGTACACCCCCGGGGAAAGATCAAAGCCGGGCCCGAGGCACTCTACTCTCGCTGCCTTCTGCCCCTGCCTTCGCCCCACTTGATGAGCTGTGCAGTGTCAGGCTGTGACTTGGCACCCAGTGCTGGTTTTAAAAAGGCGTCTCACTCATGCTATTCAGATTTCAGAAATAAATGCTCTGCACCACTGATCGGAACGCCCGGAGTCAACAGAGCCGGTGACATCTTAAGAAATGCACCCGGTACTTAAGGTTTTCATCTTAATTATACATGTTCAAATCATAGACAGATTTTCTCCTTCTGGTCCTGAATATCAGAGCTGCCAAATCCAATTGAATCATCTTCTTTTAAATGCATTTTGCAGTATGCGTTTCGCCCGTTTTCCCAATTTCCATTGTAAACGAGCACCAGAATTGTGCTGAGGGCCCTTTTCTTACAGGCTGCATTATTCAACCAGCAAATGAAGAAAGGAAAATGCTGATTGCAAAAGAATTAAAAAGTGGTCCTGGGCAGCCTCGGGGCTTTGGCCAACCGGATGTGGCCAGGACCAGGAACGGTCTCTGTTAGGGACTTTTGGTTCCTTTACCCCAGGCAGGGACAGGTGGAGAAAGGTGTTCCTTCTAGGGGCGCACATTAGCTCCAGGGGAGTCGGCTCTCGGGCTTGCTTCCTGGGCTAGGCCCGGCTGGAAGGGGGGCTGTGGATCTCGGCAGGACCATTGTCATTGTCATCATTTGCAGATGCTACATGCTTTGATTTCTGCTGTACCTTGGCTGTCAGACAGACTGGGAGATTCGGGGGCCTTGGATTACTCCCAGGGAATGACTTGACCGTCACAGGTAGCACGGACATCAGTGTCCTTGTCCACTAGCCGTGCTCACCCGGTCTGCCTTCCCAGGAACGGGGTGGGGCGAGGGGCTCCCAGATTTAGGGTGTGACAGCTGCTGTGGGCGTGGGGTGGGGGGAGTAACGATGCCTGGGATTCCGCTGAGGTCTGTCTTCTGTTTCTTTGTTTCTTGTCCCCTCTCTGCTGAAGGGAGCACTCAGCCTAGGCCCGGCCGTGGTTCTCTGTGTTCGCCTGCAGCGAACTCCCGCTTTCTCCTTTACATCACTTCCGTGCTTGTGGATTTCACCTAAAGACCAACACCCTGTGCCTACCAGCACTGGGGTTGTCGGGCCCATTTCACAGAGTGGCAGAGGGTGCCTGGTTATCAGCAGTCGTGATAAGGGAGCATGAGACAAACACCTGCCCCACCACCCAGTTGGGATCTGTGTGACATTCCTCAGGCTCTCCTGGCTGCCCAGGAACAAAGGAAAGGGGAAAGCAAATGGTTAACTGATAGAGATTCCTCCTCATGCAGACGTGAGTCTCCATCAGTTTACAAATATCTTAGTGAATTACAAGAAAAAGACAATTTTATACACAGCCTATAGACTCAGTTTCCTGGAGCCCCAGCATCACCCTCCCCTCCATAGTGATGTGGGAACAAAGACAAGAAGGAAATGGCAGGTAAAATGAAATTTCTTTGAAACCTGCAGCCCGTGGACAAATACTTGAGGCAAATACAGAGTAGAACATTTCTCCAGGAACCGCCCCCCACCTTGTCTTAATGTTAACGCCTTACTAGAGGGAAAATAGCCTTAGCCTAACAATAGCAAGGCCTCTGGTATCTTCTGAGTCCTCTTTAGCAAATAAAAGTCCTCATGGAGTCCTCCTTTTTGCCTTTACCTCGCCCAACTCCATAGTTTATAACCAATCATTCCTCACAACCCCAGTGCAGCTCTCTCTGCCCACGGGTCCCATCCCCGTGCTTTAAGAAAATCACCTTTTTGCACCAAAGCCGTCTTCCAGAATTCTTTCTTGGCCGTCAGCTCTGGACATCCACCACTCCAAACCTCCATCAGTTGGATCCCAACCTTGGGCAAGTTACTTGATATTTCTGTTGCCCAGGAGGTGACCACATCAGCAGGGTGGAGTCCTTGCAAAGAGGATTAGGGCCCATGGAAAAGGGGCCCAAGAGAGCTCTCTTGCCCTCTTTCCACAGCAAGAAGCCAGCAGCCTGCAACCCCGGGAGAGGTTCCTCGCCAAAACCCGGCCTTGCTGATGCCTGATCGCGGACTTCCAGGCAGGCACCAGCGCCGTGGGGAACATGGATATGTTGTCTACCAGCCCCCTACTCTGTGGCACTTTGTTACAGCAGCCGGGACCTACCGCCAATGAACATCCGCCCTACACGTCCTGTGTTACTTGATCCACCTGTTTGTCTGAGTCAAGGGCACTCGTTTACAGGTGAGGAAAGGGAGGCCCAAGACTTTAAAGGGCTTCTGAGAATCTCATTGTAAGTACAGAGGCAGGAATTGAACCAGTTCTGACTCTGTTTCCTCCCTCTTTCCCCATCCAGCTGCCCTCCTGCCAGATTTGAGCAGCCTCTACACCACCTCCATGCTGTCGCTTTGTCCCCACCTCCCAACCGGGTAAAATCCCAGCCGGGGCTCCGGGCTTCAACGCCTGGAGAGCTCTGGACCTCCATGTTTTCAAATTTACGAGTAGTTTTGAATTTTCTGCGGCAGGTCCTCAGGGGCTCGGGAGGGGCGGTGGAGTCCAGGGTTGTGGTTTCTTCAGGGAGCTGTGATGTCCGTCTTCTACCCCCCCAAGGGGCCACCCAGACGGCGTGTAGCAGTCGTGGGGTGGATGGCGGGGTGAGGCTCGGAAGCACCCCGACTCCCGCCCAGAAGCAGCCCGGAGGCCAGCTTGCATACCTGATAGAGCCTCGAGTTCAAAAAGCAAAAAACAAAACAAAACAAAACAAAACAAAACAAACCTTTCCCTTTCTTTAGCTCCAAGATGGGTCAGGATATGTTTGTTACCTAATGTTGCACTCCTTCCCCGTGGGAACACTTGTGGGCGGGTGCAAGGCACAGGGGCCCCACCCCACAGTTCGGGGGTGTGGGGTGCACACCCTGACACCCAGGCCCCCCACCAGGGATGGGAAGCAGCAGCAGTGGGTGGGAGAGTGAGCGGCTGAGACTCACCCACAGGGAGGTAGGGAAGCAAGGAGGCCCCCCACCACGCTCCCTGGTCCCATCCGAGTTCACTTGCAAATGGCAAGTTCAAAGCAGTAAGTATTAAGGATTTTAAGAAGGGACCCTCTGAGCATGGAGCCCCGTGTGACTGCACTGGTCACACGCCCACGACGCTGGTCTTGACGGCCCATCTTGGAGCTCATGTGCTCCTGGAAAGGCAATCATGCCACCCGGTCTTCCCGGCCACTTGCTGGCAGTTGGCATTTCTTTGCACGGGCAAGATTCCCTGGGCTGCTTGCACGGGCCCAGTGCCCAGGTGAGTCAGTCTTCTGCTCTGTTAGAGGTGCAGCTATCTTTAGGCAACACCCCTAAGGACACGCACTGTCCCCCAGGTCCCAGCCGGGTGCTCAGAAAGGCCCTTCCCTGGCTCTGGCCAGGCCTGGGGCTCCTTTAGATGAAATCCAGCAGCAGCCAAGGCAGAGAGTTGTCTGCTGTTATACACAACATTTGCGTCGGACGGGGACGAGTAGACAAAGGTGCTAATAAGACAGAGTGCTAATTAATTGCGGCAAGCTCTGTAACTTGGCTGTTTAATGCTGAAAGGGAAAGGCATTAATGGTTTTCCTCCTTCCACCAGCCCTCCTATACAATTATTTCATCTGCTGCAGAAAGTGTGCAGATCACTAATAATTATTAAATCTGATTATCCTCAGCCTCCGAGCTCCAGGCAACATACCCGGCACCTTCCGGGCTCCTGACCACACCATCGAGTTCAGGCAAAGCGGGGGGGGGGGGGGGGGGGCGACGAGTCCCCGTGTCTCAGGGGCTAGGAGAGGACTGGATGTCTCCCCACAGGGTCCCTCTTGCCCCTGGCTGGGAAGAAACCCTTCCTTCTGCTCTGCCTCGCATAACTGTGCCTAAGGCTTCCGGTTTCTCCGAGTCTGGCGCGAGTGGGAATCACCCTTGAAAATGACTAGTAGGCACGCACACACACTTAAGATGTGTTCTAAAGAGACTCCACGTCGGTTACAGGTTTAGTTAATGACTGAAGGGCCCGGGGTCTGGGTGGAGAAAACGCTGGTGTCTTCAAGGTTTGCAGAGAACAGAATCAAAGAAGATGAGCCTTTTGATTTAATCGGAGCCCTGCAGGAAGCGGCCGGCACATTCAAAGGGTTAACTGGAGAGAGTTTCTGGAAGCAGTGCTTTAGAGGTAGAGATAGGTGCGTTAGCCACGGTTCTGGCTTCTGTCAATCTGATGCTGTAACATCCTCCCTGCAGGCACAGGCCGGACTCGGCATGCTCTGAGCTCAGTAATGAACTTGAGTCGCCTGGCCTTGCCCCCCTCACCCCTGTCCCTCTTGAGGGAAGAGTCCTCCTCCCAGGGGCATGCTTTTCAAACCAGTGCAGAGCCTATACTCCCAACCCCCTCTCTTTTTGGACTCTGACACTCCAGGCTACGATACACTCCAGGAGCAGGTACCAGATCACTCCGGGACAGCCCCAGAGCCCTCTGAAATGATTCAGACCAGCCACTCTTGTCCCCAGTTCTCCCCTCCCCCTCTGCCGCGTGACCAACCCTGGTTCTTCTCCACGTGGCCCACCCTGAGGCTGTGTACCTTAGGATCTGTGAGTATAATAGATTTTTGAATGGCCGTCATCTCCCGATCCGTTGGCCTGAATAATATCTGCGAAAATGACAACAGCTAAAATAATCGGGGTAAGGGAGACAACAGGGAATAGTGAGCCATCCAGGGAGAAGCCAGGAAGCATTGGCATCTGTAGGTCTGCAGGGGCAAGGGGAGGGGGCATCACTAATGGACACAGCTCGAGCTAGAGCTTGGGTAGTGGGTTCCCGCCAGATGTGGCCATCAGGACAGAGGCAGAGTCGTTGCCATATTGCAGTTCTGCAGGGAGAGGGTGGGGAGTAAACACCCCTGCTTTTCTCTCTCCCCGCTCCTGTCTCCAGCCGGGGCCTCCTCTTGGCCGAGTCAAAGCAGACACCTGAGGACAGTTCCTGGATCCCCAGCAGGGCAGGGCAGGGTGAAGGGATCTGGAGGGTAGTGACCCCATGAAGAGGACCTTTCTTAGTGAACAGCCAGGAGCTCTGGAAATGGATGGGGGGATTCAGAGGAGTCTCCAGATTATAAGGAGTCGCCATTCCGTGCCTGGGCAGACGGATCCAGGATGGGCGGATCTCGAGAGGTTTAGGCCCGCGCTTCTCAAACTGTGCTGGATATGTAGAACCCCTCGGACATCTCGTTAAAGTGCAGATTCTGACTCAGCAGGTCTGAGGTGGGGCCCAAGATGCTGCATTTCTAACAAGCTCCCGGGTGGTGCCCAGGCAGCTGGTCTGAGGACCACACACCCAGTAGCCAGCCTTGGCCCTCCTTCCCGGCTTCGTGCGCCCCTCAGGGGGCTGGGTTGTCAGACTGCCCTGGCCATTCATCTCCACCTGGCCCGTCCTCTCCAGCCCTCTGTCCATCTGTTCGTCATTTTGGAGGGCCTTTGAAATTCACGTTTCTCCCTCCACCTCATGTGAGGGTGGATACAGGCGTTTCTTCCCATCTGGCCAGAAATCACCTTCTCTAAAACAGCTTGACCGGGGGGAACTTAAAAACAGAAAAGTTTAATTGGCTGTAATTAACACAAACAAATTGGTTTGACACCGGTTTTTCCTTCTCACCCAGAATCTGCGATTTGTTTCTCGACTTGCCGAAGAAAGATCCGGAAGGGACTTTTGGGAGGTGGGAGCGGGGCGGGGGGGGGGGGCTCCCTGGTTGGCGGGCTATGCGGGCCTGTGACTCCCAGTGCCCTGCAGTCCAGGGGCTGGGGTGGGGGAGAGGTGGCGTCGAGGGCAGCAGCCACTTCCGGAGCCTCTGCTACATGTTGGACACCGTGTTGGGTGAACATGGTCGTCTCGCCCACCCTCTCCCTACTTAACGGCCTCACTTGCCCGTTTTGATGGGGGAGGAGTCGAGGCTTGGCTGGTTGGAGCCACAGCACTGGACTTGGCTTTGTGTCCGATTACAGAGTCACTGCTCTTTGTTCACTGCCCCGTTTGGCCTCCAGGAGGACAGAGACCAGGGAGAGCCATGGGAGGCCTCCGCTTAGTGCCAGATTTAAGAGAGGGGACAAAAATGTCAGCAATCAAGATGGATAGCATTTTAATGCCACATTGAGAAAAAAAAAATAAAAATTAACCCCAAATGCCCACGATGGAAAAAATTATCCAGATTCCAAATGAAGTCAGGATCCGTTAGGGCCAGGATCAGGGGAGGAGGGTGAGCCGCGTGCAGGGTGAGATCTGATCTTTTTTTTTTTTTTTTTAAAAACGTCTGGATATTTTGCTCCTCATGGATTTCCAGCTCAGGCCTATCCTACACGGGTGGGGGAACCGAGTCAGCGTCTGTTCCAGCACCTGTGGATGGGGTAAAAGTGCTTCCCTCCGAGGTGCGCAAAGGCACTAGATAAACACCTTATCCTTTCCTTTTTCTGACTTCCTTCTTGTTCCGTCTGCTTTTCCTTCCTTCCTCAAAGCTGCTTAAAACTCGGTTGTCCCCACGCCTGTGAGACAGCTCATCCCTCAGGATCCCACACGCGCAGCGAGTTTTCACGCATCTGCTGGCGACGCCCTCGGCCGTCTCACGTCTCTGGGAAACGCGGCGGAACCGTGCTGAGCTTTGCGGGTTGCTGGAGGCTCACCACATCCCTTCTTCAAATGCTTAAGAAAGTCGTCCTTGCCCCTCATCTTCCCACCTGCCTGCCTCTCCAGTTGAGCTCATCCTGGTTGAGCTGCAGGGAAGGGGGGGTCCCCTCCACCCCATTGTCCTCAGAGGCTGGCGGGGGCCGGGGGGAGTCAGGGCCACTTGGAGACCCAATCCTCTACTGCCTCCTTTTCAGACCGGGGAGCCAGAATGATGAATGGTCTGCCTTCCACACCTTTGAATGATGTGATGAGTTCCAGAAGCAGGGGTGGGGGGTGGGGGGAAGATCCAGAGTGGCCCTGCTATCTGGTTGAGTTCATACACAGGTGCCTGAGGGTCTAGGAGGCTCAGGGCACCGGGTGAGAGGAAAACGGGGTGGCAGGATCTGCCTGGACCCCTCTGCCCTCGGGGAGTGGGCCTGCCCCCTTGTGGGAGGGGCACCTGGCCTTGTTCCTTCTCCCAACCTGCCGATGACTCCTCTGACCTGGGGGCTGCTTTCCGGAAGGGTCTCCCCCGCTACTGTTGAGGAACCCCAAGGAGCTGCGGGGCTGAGCCGGTCCCTTCCTGGGCGGCCGCTTTGCTCCTTGCTGAGCAGAGAGGAAGGAGCACTGGGCTCCCTCCCCAGGAAGTGTGTGAAGGTTAATTAGGCAAGTCTGTAAAGGGTTTGGAAGTGTGGCCCTTTCCTCTCTAGGTGTCTTCCCCAGGGGAGGAAACATTTCATTGGGGTGGAGAGAATTCCCGGCCCGGCCCTGGGAGGAGACTGTCTTTGCCTTGCCTTCCTCTGTCCCCCAGACCCAGGGTGTCGCCTCCCCTCTGCCTCCTCCCCCAGCAAATCAATTTCAGCAGGGAAAGGAACAAGGCTATTACAGTTAACAGCACTCCGCCCGGAGTCGCTGGGTCTTCGCTATTCATCATTCCTAATTAATTAAAAAGTAATTACTTATGGATCCGACTTTCATTATTTACACCCCCCAGGCTGTGAAGATATTACTTTTCCCGGTCCCTCTGGTACCCTAAGCTGCTCTGGTGCCGGCAATCACCATGCCAAACATGGTGAGGACCGCTGGCTCGTGGGCATGCTCGTTGGGGGCATCGGAGGCCACCTGGGCCTTGAGGGTTTGCAGCCCCTCCTGAGAGCCCAGGAGGGGACTTGGCGCCACTGACAGGTTCTCCTTCTCAGTCCTGGAATAGCCTCTAAACCCAGCTACCCCACTGCGGTCATGGATCGGCAACATCAGCATCACCCGAGGGCTCATTAGATATGCAGACCCTCGATCCCCACCCCACACCTGCTGAATTAGAATCTGAATCTTAACCACATCCCCAGGGTCCCCAGGTGCACGTCGGAGTGTGAGAAGCGCTGTCCCAGTGGACGGTGAGCAGTTTGCCTGTGCCGACTCTCCCGGGCCCCACGTATGCCATGCAGGTGGCCTACGACACGCCAGCCCACGTGGGGCCTGACTTTGGGTCCCCGCCCCCGACCCCATGCGGCTGGTGGGCGTGATCATGTGCCAAGCCCCTCCACCCCCCTCGCCCAGGGTCCTCGGTGTGCTAATTCCTGCCCTGTCCACCTCTCGAGGTCGTTGTCAGGATTGGTCAGGATAACGTGGGCGCAAGTGCTCTGGAAACCCTAAGTGGCACTTGACACGGCGGGAAAATAGATGTTCACCTGGCCCATCACTGTCCCCCAGCTTCCCAGGCTGCTCCCCAGCGCCTGGCCCTTTGCGATGGCTTTCCTGCCCTCGAGATGGGTTTGTCCAGAGCTCGATCTGTTCCCTCCTGTCTGACCGTGCATAATCTGGCAAACGCACCCAGGCTAACAGCTCGTGGGTGTGGGGTGGTGTTCCCCACCGCCTGATCCTGTCACAGAGTTGCGACGCAAAAGGGCATTTGGTACCTGAGGCTTTCCCTCTTCTGAGGCTTATGAAGTGTTTAGACTTGGATTCAGCGACTTCTCGCTGCATCAGTGTCCTCAGGGGTCAGAAAGGGATGCTCCTGCTCTTTTGTGGCTTTGAAGAATCAGTGAGCACCCCGGCACCTGTCACTCAGTTCACTGCAGCTATGATGATGATGGTTGCCTCAGTCCCAGGTCTGGCCCCGGCATTGCCATGAGCGGACCAGAGCACACGGGGCCCGGGAGGCACCCGGGGAAGCCAGATGTGGCCAGGGGGAACCCACGGGAGGCACCCGGGGAAGCCACATCTGTGGCCAGGGCTGTTTAGGCAGAAGTGGGGACCTTGGGACCCAGCCGTGGAGGCTACTCCGGGGAGTCTAGAGTGCCATTCTCTAGAACAGCTCCGGAGTTCTAGATTGCTGTGAATTTCTCTGGCTGAAAAGCAGGACTGAGGAGATCTGAGCGATGGGCTTGGAGTTCAAGGTGGTGCCAGACATTCCGTCCTGGTCCCTTGGTGACCTCTGCCACTCGGGCACTTGGGAGGATGGGGTCGAGCGTGCAGTGGGTGGGAGGTTCTGGTCCCGGCAGCTGCCCTGCCTGAGCAGGAACTCTGAACACGTTCAGTAGGGTGGTCCTGCCAGATTCCTGCAGCGACACTGGCCGCACGGGGTGAAGCGGGGTGGGGGAGGGCGTGGCAGCCATGGCCGCTCCTTCTCTTTCTCTCATCTCCCGTGAATCAGTCTTGGTGTTCCATTGTGTAGAAGACACAACCAGAACAGGAGCTGGGGAGGGGCATGGGGGTGGGATGGGAGAGGGTGGAGGGAGGCAGGGTGGGAGTGATGGGGGGTGCGGCGTGCGAGAGGAAAGGAAAGACCGTCTTGCTACAGGTGATCTGGCAGTTCAGGCCATGCACCCTTAGATGGGGCTCAGTACTTGGAGGAGACAATCAGCTCCTGGCAGGCGGAATCCGCCAGGCTTAGAAAAGAACGATAACCACCTCGGCCAGGCCTCGGGTCCTTTGCCCACTGCTTCTCCAGACTCCACTGCAATGTCGCCGGAGGCAGAGCCCGAACAGCCGTGGCTCCCCAGTTCTGCAGATGGAGCCCCCTCCCCTTCCCCACACCCCCCGACGACACAGGACAGGATGATGTATTGCAATATTAAATTGGCATGTTGTTTGCATCACAGTGGAGGCATCAGACTGTCTGGAAAGATTTAGTTTGGTTCTCTTTCTGCTTACCCACTCCAAGGTGTCTTTCTGCTTGCTTGTCTTGGGGCACTTGCTCTCCGGGAGCCTCTCTCCTCCTGCTCCCCAGGAAAGCCCTGGCTCACCGAGCAGATCCTGCTGGGTGGCCCAGAGTGGAAGCGAGGGCTGAGCTTTGCGGGGTCAGAGGTGGAAGGAGGAAAAGGAAGGAGGTTCCTAGCGGGAAGGAACGAGAAGACGGGAGGGGGGCGGTCCTTGAGGTCTGCTCCCTGGAGGATCCCTGGGGGTGGGGTTGTGGGGACGGTGATCAGACACCAGGCCTCCCCTCCCCCGCAGAGCCTAAGCCCGAACCTGGAATAGATGGTGTGGAGCTGCCGGCCTTCAGGGACTCCGTGCAGACCAGCGACTGCCCGAATGTTCTACCTTCCAAGACTTGCTAGTTCCTTCATATGATGCCAGGGAGAGAGGCTGCAGGGCGGGAGCCCCAACACTGAACAAGAAGTGAGCTTCCTGCCACCCCCAAGGGAGTCAGACTTGGAGTTTGACAGACTCTGACTTGAAGAAAATCGAGTCATGTACCATGTCTTGCACCCTCAAGATGGAGATTGCCAATTTACTCCATTGCCCAGCCCTGGAAGGAGGAGACAAGGTTGCTTCACTAAACAAATGGCTTCACTCTCCCAGGTCACTCCATCACTCGGTTCATCTGCTGCTACCTTGACCAGTGAATGGACGTGGTGGAGGGGAGCTCCCAAGTGGTGCCAGTTTTGGGCCTTGGTTAAAAGTGTTTGGGGGTGCCTGGGTGGCTCAGTCGCTTAAGCATCCAACTTCGGCTCAGGTCATGATCTCACGGTCCGTGAGTTCAAGCCCTGCGTCGGGCTCTGAGCTGACAGCTCAGAGCCTGGAGCCTGTTTCAGATTCTGTGTCTCCCTCTCTCTGACCCTCCCCTGTTCATGCTCTGTCTCTCTCTGTCTCAAAAATAAATAAACTTTAAAAAAAAAATTAAAAGTGTTTGCCATCAGGGGCGCCTGTGTGGCTCAGTTGGTTGAGCGTCCGACTTCGGCTCAGGTCATGATCCGCAGTTCATGAGTTCGAGCCCCGTGTCGGGCTCCGTGCTGACAGCTCGGAGCTTGGAGCCTGCTTCGGATTCTGTGTCTCCATCTCTCTGCTCCTCCCGCGCTCGTGTTCTGAATCGCTCTGTCTCTCAAAAATAAATAAAAACATTAAAAAAAATCTAAAAAGCATCCGGCCGTCAGTTGACATGCACCGAGTCCTGGAGGGACCTCCCCCCAGAGACACTGGGAACAGCCACGCTGAGCTACCTGGAGGATGCCTGTTCTGGGCGGGCTATTCCCACACGGCTCTGTGTGTTCACACAAGCACACTCTTGGGCGTTTTCCACCACATGCCCATGACTCACGCAGTGAATGTGGACTGGGGAGACCTAAGGGTCAGGATCGTGCAAGGCACGTTCCAACAGCTATTGTGGAGCCACAGGGAGTCCAGCATTTGGCACCTATGCTTCCCAGTTACCAGCAGAGCCCCCACCCCTGTGACAGCAGGAAGTGCCACCTGTTATGGGTTCACTGCTGCAAGGGTTGCTGGGAAGTCCTGAGGATCTCTCACACGTTTCCATCTTGGATCATCTCAGACTGTTACGGAGGTCGGTCGCTGCTCTGTGCCTTTGGTCATTTTATAAAGGGCACCCCGCCCCGGGCTGCTGCCCACCACTTTCCCCCCGTAGTGTGCCCAAAATACGACACACCTGCACTCGTGTGTGCCGCGGAGCTGGCTTACCCCAGTATATGAATGCAGGTTGTTGAATTTGGTGAATTTTTTAAGCTATGGTAGGAGTACAGTGGGCTCTTGAACAACATAGGTTTGAACTGTGCGGGTCCACTTATGTGGGGATTTTTTTTTTTTTTTGATAAATCCTGTAAAGGTATTTTCTCTTCCCTATGATTGTCTTAATAACATTTTTTTCTCTAGCTTATTTGATTGTAAAAATACAGTATATAATACATCTACCATATAAACCGAGTGTTAATCAACTATGTTATTAGGAAGGCTTTTGGTCAGCCGTAGGTTATTAGTAGTTAAGTTTTGGGGGATGGGGATCCCTTTTCCTTTACAGAGAGCCCATTATTAATATTTGTCAACCCACCACTGGGTACCCCTTTAATCACCCACGGACTGAACTTCTTCCCTGCAGGCTTGGAACAGACAGAGGGAATTACAATCTAGGAAAGAAAACACAAAGTGGCCAGTTTACTTTGGGGCCCGACGGGTCCCCCCCTCACTTCAGTTTTCTTAGACCCCCACCTCGGCTTTGTTTCAGGCCTGGTGTACCGCTCACCCCCACACCTCCCCCCTCCCCCGGGGGAGTGCCCAAGCAGCTCTCCCCTCCTTAGACTCTGGGCCTCTGAAGCACCCTTGGGGGAGGAAATTTTATTTTTACTTTAAAGCAATCATAATTTCAGAGGACATTTTCATTGATATGCAAAGCATTGGCTCTTCTCCACATCAAACTTATTAGCTCCTTATTGTGTTCATTCTCGCTCTGGAAGTGGGGGCTAGCTTTGCAAAACCATGAGGTCCATTTAAGAGGGCTACCCCCAAACAAAGGGTCAGCCTGCTCTCACTGGGAGATTCCAATTTGTGTCTCTAGATGAAAAGAAAATCAATGACTGTAGGAAGCGTTAAACACAGGACTTCCTTGCTGCCTGCATATATTTGAGCACATGTATCTGTGCACACACGTGTGCGTGTGTATATCTGTGCACGTGTGTGTATGCGTGGGTGTGTTGAATTTTACCTGAGCCCTGTGTACCTGAGAAACAGCAAAGATGAATAGAATTCTCTCACCCTTTTGTTCCTGAAAATGGCTTACTGCAAAGTATCACCCTTCCCCATGTGACTTAGATAAGGCTCGGGAAACAACCAGAAGGCCCAACTCGGACCCTCCAAATTCCCGTTCTTGGCCTCATAAATGATGAGCTGAACTGCTTGTCCCCACTGATCAATCAGAACAAAATGCTCCTCAGCCAGGTTAAGCTTCTCTCCTTCCTCCAGGTTCCCGAACACGGGCCCACGCTCTGCCTGAGCCTGCACACGGTCTCCTGAGAGCAGGCTGCCTTCAGGGCAAGACCTTCTCTGATCTACTCTGCCATCACGCCACCATTCATTCCACCTTCCACGCTGGTTTCTTTCTGGCCTCGTTTTCTCCTCTCCATACAAGAAAGCTCCTTTTGCTGAACTCTTGGGATGCTTGTGAATCTCACAGTCAAAGGCTTCTCTGGACTGTGGTTGGCCCCTGCCCCTACTGCAACAGGGTCCCTTGCAGTAATAATCCTTTCAAACAAAGTCCCTCCTTACTGAGTTTGGATTTGTTTTCCTCAGACACCAGTCTCCACTGGGGCACCTGGTGGGCCAAAGGAACCAAATACACTGTGGCAATAAGCCTAGCTTTAATAGGGGCGGGAAGGGGGAGGTGCTTAGGGCTTCATTGGGAAAGTGTGCAAGGTTCTGACAAGGCTTGGGTTATAGACTGAATATTTGTGTCCTCCATATTCAAGCACTAAAGCCCTAGCCCCCAGTGTGATGGTATTTGGAGATTAGGCCTTTGGGAGGTCATAGGGTTAGATGATGTCAGGAGGGTGGGGTGCCCAGGAAGGGCCTGGTGCTCTTGTAAAGAGGGGCTCCAGAGAGCTTGCTCTCACTCTGCCAGGCGAAGATGCACTGAGAAAGTGGCCATTGGCAAGCCAGGAAGAGAGCCCTCACCAGAATCTGACCGGACCGGCACCATGGCCTTGGACTTCCAGCCTCCGGAGCTGTGAGAAAATTAATTTCTGCTGCCGAAGCCCCCCAGGCTGTGGTGTTTTGGGACGGCAGGCTGGGCTGACACAGACAGCTCATTTACACAATTGTCTTGGAATGTCATGGTGTTAAAGGTCAGCGGTCTCCCTGTCTGGAGACACCTCAGAGCGCAGCTAATGGCAGCTGGATGCTCAGGGAGCTGGGCTGTGGTCAGATAAAGGATAAAGGAAGCTCAGAAAATGCTTCCTGCCGCATTTGCTTTATCTCCGAAGTCCTCAGTTTCGAGTCTGCCTGGTGCCATTCTGGTGGGTTGTTGGCCCCTTTAACACCATACTGCTTCCTGTCTTGTGTCAGTGTGGACGCGGGGCCGGGAGGGGTGCGGGAAGGGGTTCTGGGGTGCACATGACTTGGGCTCGGCCCTTAGGAAGAGATGGGCCCCTCACACGGGCAAGGCATCTCTCAGAGGCCATTCCCAGGCCTGTGTCAGTGGTTTCTGGGCCACTTACCCCAGCCTGGCCATGCAGGGGCTGTCCCACTAGCTGGCGAGGGCCCCGGGCCCCAGGAGGTGGAATGATTGGGGTGAGGCTGCATCGCCTCCCTGTCTGCTCTTTTCCTCCCTAGGATTTGGGCAGATGGAGACAAGGGGAGTCTCAGGCCCTGGAGGTGTGGGTGCAGAGGTGAGAGGACCCCCCCCCCCCCCGTGGGCAGCAGGGAGCTGGGGAGGATGTGTATTGGGGACTCCCACGGGGTGAGTAGGCTGGGCTGAGGTCATGAAGAATTCTGAACGTCAGGACAAGGAATTTGGGACTAGGGAGCTTTTAAACTTCCTTCAAACTTTCTGTGCGGTTACGAATTTCTACAATGAACAAGCATTGCATGTGCAATTACAAAAAGAGATTTTTGCAAAAAAGGAGGCAAACATGGGCCTAGCAGGGGCAAAGCACAAAATCAGGACGGGGGAGGTGAGGTGCGGAGAAAACGTCAAGACGATTCCTAGACCAGCAGCTTTAGTAGCCTGTGGGACAGGTGGAATCAGGCAATGAGGGTCCAGAACTGTCTGGATCGGAAGAAAGAGTGTTGATCTCTGCAGGCAGTGAGGAGCCTGGCGGCCTTCCAGGGCCCAGTGGGGAAATGGAGGGGAATAAAACGTTCTTTGGAGAAATCCTTGAGGTATTAACTGTTTGCACATTGGGGGATTCCTGGCCAGCAAGAGTTTAACATTCCAGCCCCTCACCGCCTGGGGGCGCACGCACAGGCCAGTAATTTACAGGGTTTGATGCTGCCCAGGAGGGAACCCCAGGCAGGTGAGCTAGGAGCCCCCTGGCTGGGGCAGGGGCTGCTTCTAACTCAGCGCTGGGGGCTCGATAACAGCCCAGCCTGGCTCCGTGCCCCTTCCTGTGGGGACTCGGACGGAAAGTCTTTATTTCCTGTGCAACGTGGCATCCAAGTGAGAGATCAAACTTTAGAGGGAGCTGAAAAAGCAATTAACTCCGCTCAAAGTGGAGGATATTGTTTTGCGCCATCAGACGATTTTTTTCCTTCCCCCAGAAAAATGACGCCCTCAAAATCAACATTTGATTTAGTCTTTGTTCGTTTTAAGAATGATGTGAGGATATGAACAGGCGACGTGGGACTTTATAAAAAAAAATATGATACCGCTGGAAGAATTTTAAGGCTGGATACAGATTTTGCATTTGCTTTCTGGAAAGCCTGTGCCAATTTACACGGCAGCAGCGGTGTCTGAGGAGGGCCGGTTCTTCGTAACCTTAGCAGCACTGAGAATTCTAATTTTAAGAAATGTTCATTTGACGGCAAAATATTGCTTTGCTGTGCGTTTGTTTATGGTGAAGAGGAACATTATTTTCTGGTTATTAACCCCTCGCCTTTCTTCCTGGTTTTTCAGAAGAGGCTTTGGTCTGTGTCCTGTTTTGTTTTTTCCTCATTGCTTTGCGCGAGCTCTTTACATATTACAGGTAATGTCCCTTGATCACCGATAGAGGTCCTGGTTTTCCGCATTCCCATGACCCGACTCCCTCAATTTATAAGGTTGCAGTGGGAATAAAAATTTGCCATAACACAAAGACACCCGCCCGCGGGCTGTCCTTCCCGCACGTTCTCTCACACCCACCACCAGCCTCCGCTCTCACCTTCCTTCATCAGATCTGAGCGCTGGTCTGCTGTTACCACATGTTACAGATGTTTTGAGGGAGCACGCCAAAACAATTTCAAATTTGGCCAAAGACGCAAAATTTCTTGAGGTTGATCAAAGTGATTACGGAGAATTCTTGGGATCTCGTGCAGGGCTCCTAGCAAGGGAGGAAAGAGCAGGATTCAGCCGGTTAACAATTACCGAAGAGAGAAATCTACAAGGCTGACAAAATGACAGGAACTTCAAAAGAGAGAGATTTGAATTCTAGAGGATTAAGACAGGCCATTGGGAAAATTGATGACGCCTTCAAATATTTTTTGCAAAAATGTCCTCTTTATGATTGCGCTGTGAAAGTCAAACGCGGAATCGAGGATGTTGTATCAGACAATCTTGTCAGAAAAATTATGCCCCCCCAATCAACATGTGACTTATTCTTTGTTCATTGAGAGAAATGTAGGATTCTTGCATTCCCAGCCCACCTTGGCTAAATGCGAGCTAAGACAAAGTGTTTCATAATTTATAGTTTCTTTTAAAATCTAAAGTTGCAAACATTTATTTCTTTCCATCTTTTAAATGGATTCGCTCTGTGGCCTCTTGGTTCTAACCCCAATTTTTCTTGAATAATGAGGGCCTCTGATGCAGTTTGGTTCCTCTTGTATCAAGGGTGTCTGCCGACCCCTGCACCCCAGTTCAACGTGCCCTGGGGCACCCCGTACAGTCCCAAAGTTCCAGTGCAGGGCTCTTGTCTCAGTCACCCCCTGCCCCCTTGGTGCTTTGTGGTCTCCTCCGGGTACAGATAGGACTGGGGGCGTGAAAGCATTTCCTTCCCAGGGGCCAGACGATTCGAGACGTGACGGCTCTGGACGCCGGCCACGCTGGCTCCCACGAACACGGTGGCTGGGCACCTGCTGGCCTGACTCTGAGGCAAAAGAAACGACTGTTCGTGAGCACGCACAGGTTTGTGACTCTGGCCCAAAGTGCTGGAAATGGCTCTGTGTCCAGTGGCTCTTGGATGCATGAGTGGTGTCCTTGCCATAGCTCTGGGCTGGGACTGCGTATGAAACCGCAGGTCAGGATGGGCTCCTGTGTCCAGACCTTGCATGAAGCCTTATTTCCCTCTTTGTCTCCTTGAGGCTCTGTTCTCTCTCTTCTTGACCCTACAAGCTGTTCCTTTTTCCCTCTGCCATCCTGATGGCTAGCTAAAATATTTTCCTACCTCTCTACCAAGGGAGGCTGCCCTAAATTCCCCCCCCCCTCCACCACTCCTCGGATAGGCTGCTAGCTTTAGTGTCTTAAAGAAGTGGGACAAAAATTAAGTTGAAGTTTTACCAGGCTTTATATTGTATTTGCAATATGCGTATAATGCTTTATGACGCAGGGGTGTTGAATAGTTCCACAGTAATCCACTGCCTTTTTTCTTCATAGCTTTCCATTGCATTTAAGTTTTCTTTTTAATTTTTTTTAACATTTATTCATTTTTGAGAGACACACAGAGAGAGAGAGAGAGAGAGAGACAGAGAGTAAATGGGGGAGGGGCAGAGAGAGGGAGACACAGAATCGGAAGCAGGCTCCAGGCTTTGAGCTGACAGCACAGAGCCTGATGCGGGGCTCCAACTCACGGACCACGAGATCATGACCTGAGCTGACATCGGAAGCTTAACTGATTGAGCCACCCAGGCGCCCCTTCGTTGCATTTAAGATTTGAGAGTCCTTTAGAAATTTCTTTGTGCTTTGATATTTGTTTTTCATTTAGTTTTCAATCTATCTAAATGCGTTTTGTAGACAGGGTGAGGTGCCCTGTTTGGGTTCCTCATGGCCATGGGAGAGGTGTGTAGAAACAACCGTGAGGCCTCCATGGGACACGCCAGTAAGCCTCCGACCCGGGGCTCATTTATTCTCCGAAGTTGGCCGGGTGGCTCTGCAGGTCGGCTGGGGCTCAGCCGAGCCGGACTCAGGCTCTGGCCGGCATCAGGTCCGCTCCGCCAGTCTCCTTGTTCACTTCAGACCAGCAAGCCAGGAACGGATGTTTTTTCCATGGGGACGGCCTGGGCGTAAGAGGGCAAGCTGGCCACGCGAGCTCATTTCAAGCCTTCACTAACTTTGCAACTGCTTGCACCCCGTGGCCAAAGAGGGTTCACCGGGCAAGCCTGATATCAAGGGTGGGGAAGGTCACGCCACCTTCCTGGAGGCCACGGCAGAGGCGAGGATGTGGAATTCTACCACAGGGCAGTGACGCACCCGGCTGGAAATTCAAACTACCGCACTAGTCAACGCTGCCAGCGCTGTTTTGAAGAAGCCACCCCTTTTCGATTCAGCGAAGGGCCTCGGAGAGCACGGTGAAGGAGTCCCTCCGGAATGCTCCTCGGACCCCATTATCACGGATCGCGTAGGACGCACAGGGGCGGTCGAAGCCCAAGGTGACTCAGCGGCTGCAGCTCCAGGCTGGACGAGGCAATTCTCCATCCAAACAGCAGATCTAGGGCGCTGCACTCCTGGGTCCTTCGCAGGGCATCCCGGGTCACGTGTTAGCTGGGTGCGAATGCATGAGATGTATGCATGTGTGTATGCCTGCGCGCACACACACACACACACACAGACACAATTATGTAGGTACGTGGCTGAGATTACAACCCTCTTTGAGGCCGGTAATGATAAGAATAGTAATAAAGACAGCTAACCTTTTCACGCTCTCCCCAGGTTCTAGGCGCTGTTTGAGCTTCGGCACTGGGAGGGTTGGGGATGGGGGGGGGGGAGGCTGAGCATTGATTACTTTCCACAAAGAGGCCATTGTCCTAACCTTTTCCTCTCCCTGTATGATGATCAGCTGCTCCTCTCCTTCTCTCCTCTCTGCCATTTAATAAGGACGAGGCAGGCAAGGGAAGATGCTGTAAAATCCAATTAACTCAGGCTTCAAAAGGCACGGTCTCCATGTGGTGCCAGCTCCCTCCACCACAAACAACAGTCAGGCGAGCTGCTGGCGTCCTGGAGGCAGGTGCGCCGGGGAGGGGGGCTGCTGTGAGCATCCAGATTCTCCAGGCAAAAAGGCCCAAGGTTAATGCGGCTCCCTCCTCCCCGAGGCAGCACTGCGGGGAGTGGGAAGGCGGGTGTGGGCCCAAGGCACTGTGTGGGGTCTCTGGCGGCCCGCGACCCTGGCCCAGCGCGCCTTGGTTCTGGCCCGACTCTCTGCCCTCTGGAGGTCCCCACGTGCCTCCGCGCGGCCTCGAAGGGAGGGCAGAATCCGGTCCCAGGCCGCGTGCTGGCAGCCAAAACCCGGCTCAGGCGAGGTGGGAGGAGCGGGCTTTGCTGCAGGCAGATGTTTTCTGTTCTCGAGCCGAGACGGGGGGGACGCGGAGCCGCGTGTGCAGATGGGTGGGAGTGGAGAGGGAGCCCGGGGGGCTGGGAGCAGGAGCAGCGCAGATGGTGTCAGTCGAACGCGGTGTCGGTGGCAGACGATTCGGAGAAAGCGCGGGGCAAACCTGCCGCGGCGGCACAGGAGCTTTTCCCGCGCTCCCGGCCGCCTCCCACCCCCGCCCCTTCGCCGATGGTTTCCGCGGGGACCCATGCCCGCCATCCTCCGTGCGTGCGCCCAGCCCGCGTGGTCCTGGCCGCACCGGGTCTCCTGATTCCTGGGCCTCCCTGGCCTCTCGGAGCTTCCCTCCGCCCCCGCCAGGCCTCCTCTCCCAACCCCTCGGGCTCCACCAGGACTTTCCCACCTTTTCCGTCTTGCTCCTCCCACCGCTCCTGCGGACTCCTCCCCTCCACCTGCGGTAGTTCAGGACCCGCCCCCGAGATCCTCTGACCCTCCAGCCACCCAGAGAGGATGGGTCTGTTCTCCTCTCCTTGTATCTGGGCTGACCGTATCTGTTTCCCCCAAGAGATTACGGGGCAAGTAACACTAGATCAGAAGTCTGCCTGGGATCTCTTGGGACACTCACCTGTGGATCCCTGAGCTGCCTGGAAGTTCCACGACCAGGATGTGAGGACGCTCAGATGACAAGAAGAAGCCATGTGCAGGGGCTCCTGGGGCTAAGGTCCCAGCCAGACAGTCAGCGTCATCCCCCAGACAGGTGATTCCAGCTCCCAGCAGGTGAGTGTCCCCTGCCACTGAGTCTTCCCAGCCGAAGCCCCAAAGAACGGAGCAGAGACACAGGTCAGCCCGAGACTCTCTGAGCATAATAACCTGGTTGATATAAGCGACTACGTTTTGGGGTGGTTTGCCATGCAGCGACAGTAAGTGGGACCGTGAGTGACTGTTGCTGTCACTAAATCATACAGTTCATCTTTGCATCTCTCTGAGGCTGGCACAGAGATGAACTTCGGCATCTCACGCTTGATCTTAGACCAAAGGCCGAAAAGCGGTGAACTTCCGTATCTCAAACCACCCGTGTCGTTGCAGGGAATGGGAGAGGGTAGAAGAGGTGGGCTGTAGAGGATGATCATAGGAATGCCAGATAAAATACAGGATGATGGAGTTCAATTTGGATTCCAGACACATTCCAGAAATGCATTCATTATAAATTTTGCTATAAGTATATACTGTGCAATAGTTGGGATATACTTATACTAAATGCATTACTCGCCATGTATCTGAACTTCAGATTGTACTGAGCATCCTTATTCTTATTTGTAAAATCTGGAAAGCAGAGGCCCAAGGCCCTGAACACTCTTCCCAGTGTCCTGATATTCAGGGAGGTCATGTGGCTTCTACAGTGGGCAACGGGTCGTTTCCATTAGCGCTCGTGCGCAGGACATCCACCCTTATAGCACAGACTCTGGGGTGTTTTGTCAGGATAGATTCCCAAAACTTCAGGAAGCAGGCTGCAGGGGCCCAGGTGACGGCAGCCAGAGGGGGAAGCTGGCTCCGCCCAAAGGTTCAATTCCTTGTTCAAGGTGATGATGGGTTCATTCTCCCTGGAACAAAATAGAGGGATGCCCACCTGGGTGCTTCCCCCCCCATGCCCTGTCCTAGTCTGGGGCATCTCTCTTCTGGTGCCCGGGGCTTCCCTGGCTCTTGCCTGACAACGGAGAGTGAGCACAGCCTCCTTCCTTTTTCCAGCCAACCATCCCTTTCTTCTAGCATTTGGGTTCATTACCCAGTAATGAAAACCGGCTCATTCCCAATCTGCTGCTGTGTCTTCTAGATAATCATGGTCAGAGAAGTCTCCGTCTCTCTCCATCCTGCAGTTTGCTGTTTTACTTCTTAGTCCCAGCTCATTAGCTCAAGCAATAATAATGAGCCAATCTCTCCCTTTCTGCTCCCTCCCGCCCTGCCCAGGCCCCGATCCCAGGGGAGAGAGCCCGGTCGTGCACCTCAGGCCGTCCTGTTATAAGTAGTGTACATGGGGCCTCGGCTGTTCGTTCGTTCGTTCATTCATTCATTCATTCATTCAGGGAATATTTATTGAGTGCCTATTATAGGTCACCTGCAGTAGCTGGGGCCAGGCAGTCCCTTGGAAAGTCAAATGACAAAAGAAGACAAAAGAAAAGTCATAAAGGAAATAGACCACCTCTCCTGACCCAGGCAAGAAATACCTGAGGAATGTGGAGAATGAGCATAAAGAGCGGAGACTACGTTCCTGAAACATGAGTAAACTGGACTCCTTATTACGAGCTAGGTATCACCAGCCACATCATTCTTTGGGGCTCCTCAACAGATTTTGAAGAAAAGGACCAGAGTTTGGGTAAAAAATACAGCCTTCGGGGCTGAAAGCAAAAGTACGTATCTAGGCCATGCTTCCTCCATACCCTCACCGTACTGGTTACTAATGCCGTGTAACAAATTTACCCCCAAAATGCAGTGGCGTAAAAAACAAGCATTTGTTGTCTCCCATTTTGTTCTCGGAGCCAGGAATCCAGAAGCGGTTCAGTTGGGAGGTTGTGGTTCAGGGTCTTTCGAGAGGTTGTGGTCGTGGTGTCTCTGTGTTGGCTGGGGCTGCGGTCTGGGGCTCCACATCCAAAGCCGGTCACTCAGATGGCGGTTGTTAGAGGCCTCAGTTCCTTGCTGGCTGCTTGCAGGGAGCCTCAGCCTCCCTCCACATGGGCCTCTCCGCAGGGCTGCTTATGCATGGCAGCTGGCCTCCCCCAGGCCGCCATGTCTTTCGTAACCTGATCTCAGACGTGCCACACCATCGCTTCTGCCATATTCTCTCGGTCCCGGAGACCCTGTCCCCCGGCACGGTGTGGGAAGGGACGACACACGGATGTGAGTGCCAGGAGGGGGGTCCCTGAGGTCATCCGAGAGGCTGGCGACCACACTTGCTTCTTCGTACTCCAGACCTCATCTAACATTGTGTCCCTGGTCCGCGTTCCATAAATATTTCCTGAGCACGTGCTTTGGGCTGGCCTGGCCTCTGGGAATTCGTCAGTGATCGAAATGGACCCAAACATCTGACTGGGCCTGTGCTTGTGTGTGGGGCTGAATACACGGCCAGTTCACTGAAGGGGGTGCCTAGGGGCCGGTCTCTGAGTGTGTCCTCTGACTTGTATGTGTGTGTGTGTGTTTGTGTGTGTGTGTGTGTGTGTGTGTACATATGTGTATGTATGCATATGTGTATGTGTGTATATGTGTGTATGTGTGTGTATGTGTATGTGTGTGTGTGCTCTTTCAAGAGCATGCAAGTTTCTCCTTCATCTTTCATTCTAGCCTCTCTGTAATGCTCAGATATGTTGCTATTGCTGAAACCATTTCTGGAGTTTCCTTTTGGAATTACCTTGAACAAGAAGCCCAGGCAGATCCCAACATTCTCAAAGGTAACAAAGCTGCTTCTTCGGAGCCAGATCTTTTTGGGGGGCAGTGGTCAGTGAGTCACCATTTGGAACCTGCTCAGTGCCAACCAATTCGGAATCCTGCCACCGGCACCCCCCCTTCTCCCCTCCCCCCACAAGCTAAACAGCTCAAGTTAAAACATTTCTCATGAACCAACTCTAAAGTCAGTCTCAAAAGCTGAATTTCAAAATAAGATGTTTTTGATACTGGCCACATCCCTGGAGTAAATGTACAACCTCCCAGAGGGACAATCTGAATGAGATGCCCTCATTCTGTTGGAGGAGTTCTGGAAGGTTCTTTCCCAAAACTTCTGGTGCTTTCTCCTCGGACCTTATGGAGATTCCAAGTGTCTATCTCTGGTTTTTCTTTCCTTCTAGCTGGTTTTCATGGGTCTTGTTGGGAGGGGATGTTTTCAGGGCAGGTGCAGAGGGGCTCTCCTGTCACCTACCTTTCTGGGTGAGCTGGAAACTTTGGCTCCTCTCTGCTCGCGGGCCCGCAGTCCGGCTTTCCTTCTGGCCCCAGAGTGCAGGTGTCCCCGATGGACCTCTCACCACTGTCTGTGGGGAAGCAGATGGCGACACACAGACTTGTCTGACTCGGTCTCTGGCACATTGCCGGCATCCTACCCATGTCCCTTTTCCCCTATCATGTCACTTAAGGGTGTCTTTATAGTTTGGTAAACAGTCATTCCGTTTGATCCGCGTTCAGTCCGCCCTCTCTTCCTGCTAGCACAAATAATTTGGCAACATAAACACTGTCATCGGTGATGGCTTGCAAGCTCCTTTCCATCAAGCGTGCTTTATTTATTTATTTATTTAAAAAAAAAAAAAGGAAAGAAGCTCTGGAAGATATCAGAATGGGCTATGTTTCTTTCTTCTGTCTGTAGAATTTCAGGAGACTTGATAAAAAGTTCTGACAGCTGGCAAGCTGAGGCTGCTTTTAAGTGGGGGCTAATAAATATCCTCTCAGATCAAGAGCACATCCAGAGCTGGTGTCTAAGAAAGGGGTCGCCCCCTCCCCGTTTGTTGCTATTGTGCCACGTGCCAAGCCCGGCTCAGCAAAGCAAGCTGGAGTGGCATTGAAACGGATCCAACACTTCACCATCTGGCCCTGATTGTAAACATGTGTATACAAAGTGAGTGTCACTTCAGCTAATTCACGAGGGCCTGGCTGCCTTGGCGGCGGCTGCGGCTGTCCCCAGGGTGGGGGTGGGGGGCGGGGGCGGAGCGGGGACACCAGAGGACGGCGGGCCACACGGGTGGGCGGCCCGAGGGAGGCTAGGCAGCAAGGCTCGGACAGCCAGCCTGTCCGTCACGTGTCCACGTTTCCTTAGAAGTGGCTCTCCGGCCACCATTGCTTTGGGAGTTAATCATTTCCCCTTCAGACTGTAAATACCCCAAAGGCAGGCTGTGTGACTCTCTCGTTTCTCTAGTGGAGAGACTTACACTGGAGAAGTTCTCATTGAATGAAAATAAATCCCTACCAGCAATTTCTTTCTCATGTCTGTGCAACAGCCTTTCTGCTCTTTGCCTGGATTTCTGCATCTTCTGGGCGGAGAGAAGAGCTGAAGCTTCTTCCCTCTGGGGTGCGGGAAGCGAAGCATGAGTTCTCTTTGTCTCTTGGGCAAGGAGCGGCCAGATCAGGGGTGCGTCCTCATAACTACTCCCCCCGCCAGGCCTCACTTTTGCCATCTTTCAGATGGGATCATCACACCCACACCTTTATGTTCACCCTCATAGGCCTCCCAGCCCTGGTCCCCGCGTGGATGAGAGGGTGTGTGCTGCAGAGGGCTGGGTCCAGCTAGGAGTGACGCACTCAGAAGTCACCACTGCTTGGTCTTCTTGGCACTTCATGCCTCTTCTTCCCGCACCTGCTGACATGTCTTTTGGGAAGTTCTGACTGGGTTTCACCTGGTAGGTGTAGCTGCGGCTTCCTTCCGGGGAACCAGAGAATTGTTCCCAGGCCGAAGCTGCCCGGGAGGCCAGGCGGCGGGCCCCTCTCTGTCCCCAGGCACTCCGTCTCCAAGAGCGGTTTCCCTGTCCCCCATCCCCCCCAGCTCTGCCCCCATGAGCCAGGGACACGTCTCCTCAACTCCTCCCGTCCATGCTGCTCAAAAACACAACAGATTTAATTTTCTACACGTGTGAAAAAAAAAATGTTCTCTTCCAAACAGCCCCAGGGACACGAAAAGGAAGAGAAAGCTAATTATGTTCTGTATTTTCTTCCATTGGTAAGAGCGTGGCAGTCGGGATGGGAGAGCAGACCCCGGCAGGGCCGAGCCGAGGCGGTACCTTAGGGTGCAGAGAGGTGGCGCTGTTGGCACTTTGGGAAATGGGGATCAAGGGAGGGGGGGCCCCGGGAGTCTGTGCTTCCTGTCCCCAGAGCTGGCATCCGGGCCTGTTGCAGGATGCCACTGCCACCAGGCAGTCCCACAGGTACAGCTCTGCCAAGGTCAGTTGCACAACAGCCCTGGTGAGCTGGTGCCACACGGGGAGGCCACTTAGATGCGGCTGCTGCGTGGCAAGGCCCTTCTGTTTCCTCCTAGGGCCCAGCCGCAGGGACAGGCAGCCGATGGGGCTCCCAGGGAGACGGAGTAGTGACTCCCAGGGAAAGGGGCAATTGGGGGGGAGGGGCATCTGGTGACCCAATGACCCAAACCTAAAGAATCAAAATCAGACAATTCAACTGCATGACACCCTTCCAGTGACAGAAGCTTAATTAAAGCTGGACAGAAACAGGCAAGAAAACCACTTAATCTAGACAATATTTGCCTTGCTACTTTAGGTGTGCGCGAATGTGTGTGTGTGTGTGTGTGTGTGTGTGTGTGTTTTCCTGTTGGGTGAGTGTTTATAAAATCTTAATTAGGTTGTGCGTATTGGAATAGAGATGGAAATACGTCTTTTTTTTTTTCTGTAATGGTCTCACTTCCCCAGGGGACATTAAAGCTCCATACACAATATTCTCTGAGCAGGGGGAGTAGTAATGGCCTTGGACGATGGGTTCTGGGAGAAGACGGAGAAGAGGCTCTGATTCAATCACAGATGGATGCCTTGATAACTCCCTTTTTTTTTTTTAAATCAAAACCCCAAATTGGACTCAAAGCAGCTATTTATAACCTGTCAGGGGAAGCCAGCATCTCAATATCAGTCTCATGTTGAATAAATTTTTAACGACCTTTAATGTGACAGATAAGCTGGGGCAGGAGAAACGCACCAAGCTATGCACACAGTGGGCACCCGAGGGTTCGCTGAAATGGATTGAAGGGAATGTGGGCAGTGAGTCAGGGAGAGCCCACAACACGTCTTCCCCCCTTTTCCCGTCTCTTCCCCGCCAGCTGAGTGCCGCTCTTGGGGCTAAGGTCTGATGCCACCCTTCTCCAGCTCACTTCACGGGGGCATGTCTGAGGAACGTCAAAAGGGACAAGATTGCAGGAGAGAGGACCAGCGAGCGGGAAGCTCAGCCTGGCTTAGGTGACAACCGTGGGGCAACTAGGCTGTCACTCCACAGCGGTGGCCCCTTGAAAGCAAGCCGACCACCTGGGCCATGTTAAGGGGCTGTGTCCAGGGGACAGTTCCAGGAATGTGGATGGCCAAGATGCCATGACCAGATATAGCAACCACGGCACCAGATCTTGTAAGCTGTTCTTTAACTCAGAGGTAGAGGCTAGGCCACTTGTGTGTTAGATGACCTTTCTAGAACCTATATATGGACGCCTAGCACCTTCAGCTTGTGAGAAAAGCTCAGATTTTTCTTTTTTCTTTTCTTTTCTTTTCTTTTCTTTTCTTTTCTTTTCTTTTTTTTCTTTCTTTCTTTCTTTCTTTCTTTCTTTCTTTCTTTCTTTCTTTCTTTCTTTCTTTTTTTTTTTAGAGGGAGAGAAAGAATCCTAAGCAGACTCCATAGTCTGCACAGAGCCCAACGTGTGGGGCTCGATCCCACGAACAGTGAGATCTTGACTTAGGCCGAAATCAAGAGTCAGACGTTGAAGCAACTGAGCCGCTCAGATGGCCCAAAGCTTAGATCTTCTGACGCGGGGTTGAGAGATAGGGTCCTCATGACAAAAGAAAAGTGTTGCTTACCAGCCCTTCCTTTTCAGTGAGCCAGTCAAGGTATTTCCGGACATCTCCTATCTCAGCATCTGTTATGTAGGACTGTGCGTATACACATCCCCTGCACAGCTTTTTAAAATGCAGATTCTGGGGGCACCTGGGGAGCTCAGTCAGCATCCTGCTTCAGCCCAGGTCATAATCTCACAGTTTGTGAGTTGGAGCCCTGCATCGGGTGCTTCTGTCAGCGCGGAGCCTGCTTTGGATCCTCTGTCCCTGTCTGTCTCTGCCCCTCTCCCAGTTGCTTATGCGCGCACGCTCTCTGTCTCTCTCTATCTCTCAAGAATAATAAAAACATGTACAAATTTTTTTTTTTTAAATGTAGATTCTGATTCAGTAGGTCTAGGTATAGCCTGACACTCTGCCTTTCTAACCAGTTCCCAGGGAGGGGCTGAAGCTACTGGCCCAAGGACCACACTTTGAGCAGCCAGGGTCTAGCGCCCAGAGCAGTGATTCTGAATAGGAAACCTGCATCAGCATCACTCAGAAGGCTTATTAAAATTCAGACTGCCGGGCCCACCTCCAGGGTTTCTAATGTAATTGGGCTCTGAGGTAGAGCCCGAGATTTTGCATTTCTAACAAGGCCAGGAGGTATGGGGTCGGCAGACAACCGAGACCCCCCCTGAGAGCTCAGCGTTGAGCAGGGGAAAGGAGATCGAGGCAGAACTCGTGACGGACAGGAAGACAGCCCTCGTGATGAGCAGGTGAGTGCCAGGTGCTGTGGGTACCCGAGGAAGAAGGACGGATTGGTCAAGTGCACTGAGTGGGAGGGAAGGGGACGTTCCAGGTGGAGGCACCTGTTACTCAAGGTCAGGTCGAGGAAGTAAAAAAATGCAAGGAGCCTCCGAATAGAGCCACGTTCTCTGCCCTGCCCGTCCTTTCTTCCCGCTTGCAGATCACCAAGGGTCGGGCTGTCCCCGCCGCTCCCTGACCGCGGCCGCTTACCCATGACTGCACATCCTTACAGTATCTGGAGACATTCCAGTTATTAATGATGCCTTGGCCTCTCCTCCGGAGACTCTGAATTAATTGGTCTTGGGTGGGGCCCAGACGTTAGTGTTTGTGTGTGTGTGTGTGTGTGTGTTGTTTTCGTTTTTGTTTTTTGCTTAAAGTGAAGCTTCTCTAGAGATTCGAACAGACAGAGTTGAGAACCACTGGCCTAGACCCAAGTATATTCCCACTCACCCAGCTGCAGTTTGCTGGGGAGCTGGGCAAAGGATCGTCCCCTCCTTTATGTATCACACCTCTGCTTCATACCCCAAAGAGCAGGTAGCTGAGCATCTGGTAAGCATCTGCCTTGTTCCACCCGGAGCAGGGTGACCTACTTTTTTGCCTGTGGCTTCTCTCGCATAGGGGGGCTCTGGGGACGGAGGGGCAGATGGAAATGTCAGTGTGTCTGTGTTGGTGCTGCAGTTGGGTGTCACCCAAGTGCTTGTTTCGCTGTCAGATTCCGGATGCAGTGTTTAGATAGTAAACCACTGCCGCCGGGCACTTGCTGGGGAGATCAAAGCATCCGGCAGCATCCAGAGACGTCCTGGGGTACCGGCTGCCAAGTGCTGGCAGCTCTGGGCTTAGGGCAAGACAAGGCCAGTGCACAGACTGTGTCGGCGTGAATACAGACCCTGGCGGAGACCCTGGGTGAATACAGACCCTGGGAAAATCCCTGCTCAGCACAGGGCTTCCTTCTTTCCCTCCGACGCTGGCCCTCCCGGCGACCAGAGGGCACGCTGGGTGCGCGCCTGTGCATACCCAAGCTCCCCCGGGACATGGACCATGATGCCATTCTCTCTGACAGCTGGCTCTGGGTCCTGCGACTCCGCATTCTTCATCGTGAAGGGAGATGGGGCCACGTAAGATGAGGCAGTCACCTTTATTTTTATTAGAAAGTTTTTTCAGTGTTTGCTTATTTTTGAGAGAGCGAGAGAAAGGGGGGTGGGGAGAAGGGTGGGGAGAGGGAGACACAGAATCCAAAGCAGGTTCCAAGCTCTGAGCTGTCAGCACAGAGCCCGACGCACAGACCGCGAGATCGTGACCTGAACAGAAGTCGGACGCTCAATTGAGTGAGCCACCCAGGTGCCCCGAGGCAGTCGTCTTTAGAAGGTTCCTGTATAGTTGTTCCATCATGGGGATCAGATACCTGGAAGGAGGCCCAGGGCTCAGGACTCTCCCCTCCGCACGTTCCACGTCTTTCCTTGAAGGAAAAGCAAAGAGAGGTTGCCGGCCATCCCTTCTGTGGTCCGAGTGGGGGGTTTGGGAGGGATGCTGCTCAGCCTTCTGATTTAGAGGGTCTTGTGAGTTTCCCTGTGTCCTTGGGCCTCTTGTGTGTCTTTTGGGGACTGCAGACTGAGGATGGGCACCAGGAGGGACTAAGCCTGCATGAGGTGTCTGGCCTTGGGCACAAACCAAAACGCAAGGGTCCTTCTGGGAAGTGGCCCTGCGTGTGTACCATTAAGTCCTCAGCTGCTGCCCAGAGCTGCCTTTCTTAGGACGTGGAATTTCTCCACACAAGCTCTCAAAGGCCTTCAGTTATGTAGTGTGCTCCCCCCGGACCATTTTCCAGTAGATGCCATTATTATTAACATCCCCCTGGTTGGATTTCTGGAAAAGCAGTTTGTCTCATCTTGACAAGAGTTTGGAAGAAGTGTGTGGACAGGAAACATAGGGGCTCAGGTTTTGGCTCTGGATCCTTCTCTCCAGCCTGTTGATGAGGAGGAAGTGAGCTCCTAGCCCCTCCTCATTCCAGCACAGCTACCAGTTCCCAAACTTGGAGAGGTTCTGGACCTCCCATTAGGAACGCGCCCCCCATCCCCCAGACCCTGGATCTTTGGTTCTGAAAGGTTTGGGACATTTCTCTAACCTTCCAGCCACCTTCTGGCTCAGAAAGGCAAGGAATGGACAGGGGGAGGCCAGCTGGGAGGGGCTATTCTGTGCACACTCAAGGAAGCACTTGATGGAAAGGGCAGGAGGAGGTCCCTTCTATGGGAATGGGAAGGTACCGTTCCCTCCACTGTGTCCCCAGACAATGTATGGGTGTGGGGTGTGAACCTGGACACCACTGGAAGTGATTGAGTGGGGCTCAGGAGAGTGGTGGCTTGGGGGGCAATGGCGGGGATGCCTCATCTTAGCCCCCGCGGACTCCGGAGTACTGGGCGTGACATCCGAGCCGGGTCTGCTGGGCGTGCAGGGGTGAAACAGCGCACAGATCAGGCAGGGACTCAGCATCCACCGGGCAGGGGTAACCCTTAATATCCCTTCCATTCCCGAAAGCTTGAGCCCCTAAGTCTTCCAGCATAAAGAATAACTGAGAGGGCCTCCTAGTCCTCATCCTTGGAAGCTTCCAAAGAAAACACCTGTTATTTGCCCCTCAGTGTAGAGAAAGTGAATGGCAGTGGGAGTGTGCACAGAGAGAACTGGGCCCAGCTGCTTAACCTTCCCAGGTCTGGCCCCGGCCCCAGTCTGCCACCTCCCTCCCAGACGCACCGCCCCATGCTGTCCACGGCCTCACCCGCTCACACAGGCCCTCCGCGGGGGACCTCGCCTTTGATCTGGGGCAAGGTTGGGCTCAAACACCATGCCTCCCGTGCTGCTTTGGTGTCTTCCTTTCTCCCTCCTCTCCACCCACTCCCACCCGCCCAAGCAGGAAGTAATCTTCCTCCTGGGAAGTCTCGGAACACTTTCTCTATACTTGGTCATGGTACCCATCAATTTCTCCTTTTTATCCGAGTTATCTACCTGCATATCTTATATCATCTCTGAGTTGGCAAGCTTCTTAATGACAGGAGTCATACCTCATCTGCCTTTATGGCCGCAACGTACCCGGTCTTGCAAATGTTGATTGAAGGAAGAGGAACTCAACCTAGTGACATTCTGGGGACACGTGTCACCATGTGAATGTCATTCATCTCGGCCTTGCTAGTGACTGAAGCTGGGACCCCCTCCTGGCCCTAGGGGACGTGGTAGGGTCAAACTCATTCCTCGGAGTCGTCAGTCAGTTAGTTAACGGGATTTCCTGTTACATATCACATGCGCCCTAGGTGTGCTATGTAACCGTGTTAGGCACTGGGGGGGGGGGCACATACGTGATGAGACACAGGTAGTTGTCACTGTCCACCCCCTGGCCTCTAGGACCAACAACGCCCTGAATCCCCGTGTAGTTAGGAACCTCACTGCAGAGCCTTGTGCTTCTCACGGTACCTCCCCCAACTCCACTGTCTGACTCTCCCTTACTTGTTCTTCTTTGCTACTTAGCGTGTCTTTAATCAGGCTTGTTTCTCTTCTCTGCCACTGAGTTGTCATTCACGCCGTCTATCCTCTGCATGCTGTTTCGGACCACGATGTCTGTTGTACTTGTGAACTTCCGTGGTCCAGGCCAAAGTGGCGGATCTGACAGTGCAGTGGCTTACGGCATCGGTGGGACCTCTCTGCTTCTCTCTGGGTCATTCAGAGATCACATTCCTCCACTGTGCTGCTGTGCCCAACCCTAGGTATTTCTGTCATAGACATGACTATTGATGGCTTAAAGTAGGCTCAAGCCGTAGAGTGAGAAAGGACAGCTTGGAGAAGGTCTTTGCTTGGGTGTTACCTTCTCAATGGGGCCCATCTTGAGCACTCTCTGGGTCAGGTTTCTGCTGTGATGGTGTGTGTAACAAACAGCCCCGAACTACAGGTTGCAGTGGAGAGCATTCTAAAGATATTCCATCAAGAGTCCCCTCCCACGGCTGGTTGATTGAACACGATTGTGGGCACCACTGTGAAGGGACTTTGTAGATGTAATGAAGGTGACAAATCAGATGGCCTTACTATGCGGAGATTATCCTGGAATATCTGGGTGGACCCACTGTAATTGCCTGAGTCCTTAAAATCAGAAAGAAAAGGCAGAAAAGTCAAAGCAACAGGACAGAAAAGGGAGAAGGAAGATGCGGCAGAGGGGGAGTCAATGAGATTCCAAGGGTGAGAAGTCTTCCACATGCCATTGCCGGTTCTGAGATGTAAGGACCAGGGAGAAGCTTCTAGATGATAACAATAGTGCCTAGCTGATGTCCAGCAAGGAAACGGGCCTCAGTAAACTGAATTTGGCCAACAACACGCATGAGCTTGGTGGCATATTCTCCTCAGAGCCTCCTGGGAAGAACCCTGCTAGCTGATACGTACGTTTTGTCCTTCTAAACCCTGGAGCCCTCTCGGGCTCCTGACCCTCAGAGCTGTGAGATCATGCATGCATGTGTGTTGTCTTAAGCTGCTAAGTGCGGCGGTCTGCTATGGCAGCGACAGAAGACAAACATGGAACGTCTTCCACAGCGTTTTATTTCATGTCAGAGAGTCTGTAAGTCGGCTGTGATTGGGCTCATTCAGGCGGGGTACGGCTGAGCCAGGCTGGACCCCAAGCTTCCCGGAATATAAGTCTACTTCTCATGTCTTCCTTTACCCGGGCATGCTCTTTCCATGGCACTGGCAGAGAGAAACACAGAAGCCACACCAGAGCTCAGGAGCACGTGTAAAACCTCTGCAACATCGTGGTGGCTGACGTACTGATGGTCTAAAACGGTCACGTGGCCAAGGCCAGATCAGTGGGACAGGGAAATGCCCTCACTTTTCCTGGATAAGGGGTGGGTGGGGGGCTGCTATGTCTACTGCGGAGAGCCAGGATATAGGATTCTTCTAGTAGGAGGGAGTGGAAAATTGGGGCCAATAATTTGATATATGTATATACATCCTATGAAGCATTCAACTTGGTCCCCCTGGATCACTTACATGTTCTGAATGACAATTTAATTCACCGACATTCTGTGTTTATTGGGTGTGTGTATCTCACCACAGTAGAATGTACGCTCCACGAAGGTAGGACATGCGGCCCGTTTTGTGGCCAAACGTATCTCAAGCACTTGGACTTGACCTGGGACACCATAGGAGGTCGGTAGATATGTGCGGAATGGATGAATGAATGATCTTAGCTGTGACACCACCACCAAAGTCCTCATCATGGTCTGTGACTCATTTTGCATATGGAAAGCAGCCCCCTCCCTCCCCCGCCCCAGGTGAGGAGGAGGAGGACGAAAACCTCATCACCAGGCAACTCTCAACTCAACTCCGAGGTCTGGTTTGGAACCTCCAATGGTCTCAATGGGTTGTATGCCATTCTAAAAATAACCCTCAAAACATCCGCTGTTATCACAACCCTTTCCTCCCTCCCGGCTGCTGGAGGAGCCCGCGTTATAAATTCAAACAATAGGGCATGTGCCAACTCCCCAGGGGCCTCACTTATGGAGCTAAAATAATAATCCCGGGTTGTTGGCAGGATTTTCTGGATACCGCTCGGCTTCTCTTGAGTGTGAAAGCACCGGCCGTCCTGCCAAATGTAACCGCCATGCCAAAAACCTGGCCGAGGTTGTCAGCGCCTTTTGGAGGCAACTAATTGGTGTATTCAACTGGTGTTTTTTGGGTGCCAGGCATGGGCATCTGCTAACCCCTTCGGTCCTCCTGACAGGAGATGTTGTAGCTCCCAGTGTGTGGACAGGGAAAGGGACTTGCTTCTCCAGAGCCACACCGCTGGAGGTGATGGAGTGGAGGCCAAACCTGCCTCGTGTGGTACAGAGGAAGCCTCGATGAAAGTGCTGTGTGTGCGTGCGTGTGAGGGAGGGGGAGAGAGAGAGAGAGAGAGAGATCTTCCATACCCCGTGAGCTGGTTTCTTGGCACCCACATTGCAGAGCCTTTCAAGGACTCCTGGGCTCTGAAGCTCAAGACAGAGTCATGGCCCGGGGAGGTGGTAGTGAGGGTGGTGTGGACCAAAGAGCACACATAAGGGGCCCAGGGACTGGGGCTGAGTTGCTAACTACAGTCTTCAGGAGGGAAACCTTTGTCCTAAGAACCCAGGGGCCTTCCCGGAACCCATGGCCGTCATCTTCCTGCCGCAACAACATCATTAAGAATATTTATGGAGCATATGCTATGCGTCAGGCATCCACTAAAAAGTCTTACAGTGTAGGTGGTATGATTATCCCATTTTACAGAAGAGGAAACTGAGGCACAGTGTAGGATAGTGCCCGAGGACCCCCATTGGGTAAATGGGGGAGCTGGAGTGGGCCCGGCTGGCTGCTTCCCGGGCCCTGGGGCTTAATCTCTATGCTGCACAATGTCTGTAGAAGTTAGAACGCTGCATTCACTGAGTGCCCCAGACTCACCCACTCAGGAGTCAGAGAAGGGAGCCCGGAGGGCAGGACGCTTGGGGGCCCAGGATCAAGAGGCCTTGACCTCCCGAGATGGGGGGAGGGGAGATTGATACAGGCAGTTGTATTAAAATGCAAATTTCTGCCTTGCTTGCTGGTTTATCATCTGACTCGTTATACAATTTGCCAGTTATAGAAGAAAAATTACCATAATGGGGCCCTAGGGAATGGTTGTAAAAAGGAGACCAAACGTTACTTATCGGCCGTTTCACTACAATTATCTACTGCGTTTGTTCGTTTCCTCCTCGGAAAAATGAAACCATCCATGCCAGGGACAGGGTGCTGACCAGGCAGGAGGGAGCACCGAGGGACGTGGGGGCACAGCCTTTGATTCGCTTTCTCCCTCGGCTGTCCCCACCAGCCCTCAGACCCTGTGGCTGTTACCTCCTGGGGCAGCTCCCTCTGCAGAGCAGGGCAGGGGTGATTTTCTGAGCAGGAAGAGAGGCGGAGGGCAGGCAGATGAACTTGAGCTGTCTCCCCGGGCTCTTGGTGGCTCACGGCCGCCCCCTGTCCCGGGAGCAGAGTTGGTGCTGAGGTCCGGCACTCACTCCACCCGCGGGGACCCACCGAGCCATCCCCCCCAGACTCCCCAGGTGCCCTCCTGGGAAGGCTGCAGGTAGCCAGGCTTCCGCAAGGGGGCAGCCGCCCAGTGGGCTGCACCCCGTGAAGCACCCCTGCCCTGATGCCCTGAGGACTCTTCCGGCTCTAAGATACCTTTCCAGCCTGTATCTGCCAGCCTCACCCCACTCCCGGGCTCTCGCAGCCGGGCTCTCCATCTTGTTCAGCGTGCCCTCCTAGTACCAGAAGCTTAGCGCTTGGAACATAATAAGCAGGAAATAAATATTTAATGAATGAATGAAAGTGTCCGTCTGTGAACACATGTCTCTGTTTTCAGGTTATTCTAAAGTTGTCTTCCCTCTGGTCTGACTTCTTTTAGGTCCAGCCAAATCTTCTCCAGGCCCTAAGGCCTCTGATGATTTCTCAGGCTTCTATAAGCGGCATATTAAAATAGTCAGGGGAGCAGATAACGATGTTCTCTGCCCATGCATCCTGTTCAGATAGTTTTACTTTTTACAAGCCTTAGGCTTCCCTAGCATTCGTTTGCACTCCGCCGTGGACTTGAGACTGTTTTCGTCTTAGTTCCTAGAGTACCCGCTCCTCATTTATTTCTGCCACAATATGACGGATAAACCTTCAATGCTCCCCTGAGTTCAATTTTACAAAGGACAAATTCAAAGCGATGGACCAGAATCTCTGCAACCATGTTTATATGGTAACCCTCCAACATCTGGTTTCCCGGACTCCGCGAAGAGAGACTCATGGCTTGTCGGCTTGTCTGTTTGAGTTCACCCCATTTCTTACAAGTTATCCTCAAGCCGGGGGGTTCCATACCCTGGTGCCTGCGGTCAGGGAGCCAGGGGGACTAGAACACAGGTTTCCAGTTTGATATCCGGCTGGCCACCCCTTTTAAAAAGTGGCAAAGCAAATCAGGATTCACTTTCTCAGAGGGCAAGCCAATCCAACAGCTTTGTAGAGAAGGAGGTGCGTTATTTTTATGTCTGAGCCTCTTGTCTAAGGGAACAGGCATTTCCCTCTGGCCCGAAGGTTCTTTTCCAAAGAGGAAGTTGAGGGTATGAAGTGAGAAGGTGCAAAACTCCTGGCTGACATCCCCAAATCTCTAGAGCAGGCGTCAACAAACTAGGGCAAAATCCAGCCGGATGTGTTTTTATAGCCTACAGGGCAAGAATGATTGTGGCTTTTTCAACCATTTGGTATTGGAGTAATAATGATAATGGGATAATAATATCCCGTGACATGCGAAAAATAAACCAAATTCAAATGTCAGCGGCCATAAATAAAGTTTTATTGGAAACATGGCCATGCTCACTCATCTACGTGTTTAGGACCACTTTCCCATGACAGTGGCGGAGCTGAGTACTTATACTCCGAAAATATCCACCATCTGACCCTTTGCAGAAAATGTTGGCTGACCCCTGCTCTCCTGCCCAGATGACCCCGTTGCCCCCACCCCACCTCATTGCCCCTCCGGGGCAATCTGAATCATAGGAAACTTTCTTTCCTTTTGAGTAGATGTCCTCCTACCTTACTTGCACTTTTTAAGATGAAGAGAGGAAAGTATTGAAGGATGAAGTGGGCAGCTAGTGATTCTGGGAATATTATATTCTTTGTGGCCTCGCTCAAGTCACTTAATTTCTCTTGGGGGCCTCACCATTCTCCTCCCCCCGCCCCCAGAAAAACAGCACTTCCAGAAAGTGATGGGAAAGTCAGACACGCCAGTAGGTTGGTGCCGATCTTGCGACCCGAAGGCCTGACCTTCTTGAGAGTGTTCCATCTGTCCCTGCCTAGGACATGTTTGCCCTCATTAAGCATGTTACAGGTTTTGGCTTTGAAGATACGATCGTTGTAACAACAGGCACATGGTGTGAGATGTTCGACCAATAGGCACTGGTTCAGCACCTACCCTGGCAAATGCTGCCCCACACACTGGAGAGATATGGGAAGATGTGGAAGAGGAGGACCCTGGGCTCCGAGAGCCTTGACCCATGTGATGTATTACAAACACAGCCCATCGCAGGATGGAGACACGCCCACGTGTACTGGGTGCCCACCACCGTGTGTGTGCAGCCATTTTGCATCGGTGGTTCCACAACACCCTCTATGGAAGACAAAATCAGCCCCCTTTCCAGATGAGAGAACCAAGGCTCAGTACCAGTGTCCCCCATCCAGTGGGTGGTCTCTAACCACCCCGTCCCCACAGCCAAGACTGTCCCATTGCCAGCAGACAGCGCAGTCTCAATGGAGACAGAAGCAGAAAATGATGGCGCCACTGTGGCTTCATAGACTCAACTCTGCAAAGGGAAGAGGGGAGGGTGAGCTGGTGTATTTTGGGGAAAATCTCCCATTTAATTTTTAGGGTCCACTGAATGAAGAAATTTTCTAAGCCTTCTGGGCCCCAGGAGCTGTGCGTTGCTTTTAGCTGAGCAGGTGGATATAGAAGGAGGCTGAGACGATGTACTTATTGAATTCTGCCCTGAAGTACAAGCCGGCATGTCTGTCTTCTTCACTGGACTATAAACTCCTTGGTCACATGGACGATCTCTTAACCACTCATATATCCCAAGCAAATAGTTTTTAAGTACTTATTATATGCCAGGCACTGTGCTAGCTGTGGGGCACAGTGCTTTGGGTACAGTAGGTGCTCAGGAAATGTTTATGAAATAGATAAATATCTGCTGATTAAATTCATGCCAATGCTAGGTCTTTTCTAGAAGTTTCCAGGAGATACCTGAACCCTTGGAAAAAAAGGGAGGGTACACAGATATTTGGGGTATCTGTATTTCTCCATTCTCCTACTCCATCCTGCATCTCTGCTGTGAAAGGGATGTTCTCTCCATCACTAAGTGGGGTCAGCAGGTTGATTCCAGATTTTCTGTTTCTTCCTAAACACTGTCCTGATAATCCACAAAGGAGGTGAAGTTTCTTCTCCAATCTCTTTCTCTTTGCTCCCAGGATGAGCTGGACGAGTATCATCTTGACATCCACCCTCAAGAGCCATCGCCTGGACAACCACCCTCCTCGGGGCTAGGCCAGGAGATGAAGACCAGAGGCTCATCTCAAAACTCCAATTTCTGGTCTGAGGACACACCGTCTTCTTGGACAGTCGACAGGGTCATCTTGGCCCTTTATGCAGGGGTGTGGCCTTGACAGGACAGCCTTTCTTTTTTTTTATTAAAAAAAAATTTTTTTTAATGCTTTTTATTTATTTTGAGACAGAGAGAGACAGAGCATGAGCAGGGGAGGGGCAGAGAGAGGGAGACACAGAATCCGAAGCAGGCTCCAGGTTCTGAGCTGTCAGCACAGAGCCTGACGTGGGGTTTGAACTCACAAACTGTGAGATCATGACCTGAGCTGAAGTTGGACACTTAACCGACTGAGCCACCCAGGTGCCCAGACAGGACAGCCTTTGTAAACACCATCAAGTCAACCTAATATCCATCCAAGGGGCATGCATGAGCAAGTGGCCATTTGTAACCATCCTTCGTCTCAGGAGTTCAGGGTGGTGGACAGAACCCCAAGAAGAGCAAATCTCTTTAACGTTCAAAGAACATACCCTTCAAGACCCTGCCACCACTGTCCCCTTCTCTTTACAGCCCACAAAATCGTCAAAGTGCAACTTGCTCCCCAGACAATGTCCTCCCCCTTTTCAGGCAGATCCCGTCTTGCTCAACCTGATAAGGGCCTCACGATGTTTGCGGTTTCCTAGGTGACATTCCAAGGGTCTTGAGAACTTTGGGAGAGTGTGTGAATTCCTTTGATTTTGCATGGCTCTGCCCACATCCCCTGTTCCCGCCCCTTCTGTTTTTTTTCTACTTTTTTGAACTTCAGGGGGTGCTTCCAGCTGGCCACCCAGGCTTGCCTTTGGGATTCATGAGAATCTGCGTCTGTGAATTCGGGATGTGTAAGTGCGTGTTACAGGGACAAAAGAAGAGAAGAGAAAGTAGCTTCCTCAGTCTCCACATTATTGCCGTTTGGAGCCTGCTCCTTCTGTGTGGGGGTCTGTCCATGTGCCGTATGTTCAACAGCATCCCTGGCCTCTGCCCCCCGGATGCCATAGCACCTTCCGCCTCTGGCTGTGATGGCCAAAACGTCTCCAGACATTCCTAACGTCCCTTAGGGGCCCAAATCACTGGTTGAGAACCACTGAAAACAAGGAAAACAGAAATCGTTAGTGTTGGGTTTTTTGTTTTTTGTTTTTGGTTCCCCTTGGCCTTGGGCGGTTCCCTTCGATATTAATCTCTGGGCTCTCGCCTTCCACCTGACCGCCCCCATGCACACACCCTCCCCTGCCCCAGAAGGCTTCATGCCCCTGTTAATTCCACCAAACTCCCAGGGAAAGCCTCCCTGAGCACCAGTTCCTGAACGTGCAGGGAGGCACGTTGGTTAGCGGCTGATGGGTGCATCAATGTGGTAACAGGTGAAGGGATCTGATGTGGGGGTGAGCAAGCCAAGCAGGGGGGCCATGATGGTCAAAACGGTAGGAAGTCCTAGTCTGGAGAGAGGTGGGACTCCAGAGTGGGACACAGGAGGTGACTTCACTTGCTAAATATTTAAAGCTTAGAGGGGAAGCGGCTTTATCTCCTTCAACCTTCTGACTAAATCGACTCTTTGATTAACTCTGAATCTCTTTGTCTTTTAAAGGTTTAACTTTATAAGCCATCCACTCGGTTGGTTCATGCATGCTGTTACCTTCCCTGCCCTCCTGGGCTGGGCGTTCTTTCCTGGCCAGGGATGGGGGCAGCCAGACCTCCACCCCATCAGTGACCGACATACGAGTGGAAAGGATGGGGCAGCCGTGGGCGGGAGACCCGAGGCCGTTCAGTCGCGTGAGACGAGGTGCACCATCTCGAGCTAAGGGACCAGCGTATATAGCACAAGCCCAACCACACTTTACAGTATGGATGTAGAGGTGCACACACACACTCTGGAGAAGTCTTGACATAAATGTACCAAAATGTCAACAGTATCTACCTTAGTGTTGGATTATGTGATTTTAATTTTATTCCTGATGCCTTGCAGTGCGTTTCAGGTTTTCCGCAATCGGCATGTTGAACGTAGAAACCACGTTAAGTGTTCTTTATTTTGTGTTATTACTATTATCGCTATTATTGGGTGCCTGCAGAGGCCAAGAGGAGCGATGCGTGTCTTTGCTGGAGGGGAATGACAACTTGGGGACTTGGGAGGGGGTGGGGCGGAGCCAAGCCTCACTGGCTGGGCTCAGTGTTCCTGTGATCCCCCAGAAACGGAGGGGGGGGGGTGCACGTCTTGGGGGTGAGGTGCCCCCACAGTCTCTGCTCATCTCTGGGGCATCTGGAGCCCTGGTAAACAGGCCTCTGTGTCCCGAGCCAGCCCCCAGCAAAGCTGTCGCTTGCCCAAGCCCAGGTCTCTGCCATCCCTTGTGGCCACCTGCAGGAGAGGAAGCCAGCTACTCAGAGGAAGAGCCCCACACTCATTACAGACAAACCCCTTAAGATCAAGGGAGGGTAATGGCCCAATTTCACTGTGGAGAACGCAGCCCTTGATGCTGTGGCCTGTTACACACTCCACTTAATCCACTTATTGGAGTTGATTTGCAAGTCAGATTTTTTAGGGCACTTCTGAGTCCTTTGGCTTTTATTTTGTGTATTTATTTTTGTAATGTTTATTTATTTTTGAAAGAGAGAGAGTGTGTGCACAAGCAGGGGAGGGGCAGAGAGAGGGTGGCGGGGAGGGGGGACAAGAGAATCCCAAGCAGGCTCTGTGCTCTCAGCACAGAGCCCCACGCGGGGCTTGAACTCTCCAGCTTCGAGATCATGATCCGAGCTGAAATCACTCAACTGACTGAGCCCCCCAGGTGCCACTGAGTCCTTTGGCTTTTAAAGGGAGTCCTCACTGCCTTTCAGACATGTTGGAAGAAGGGCCCTCCTGGAGGTCTTGGAGGGGCAAGTGAACAGCGACAGAGGCAGTCGGAGGGGCTGGGCCCCGTCTCCACCAGCTGCTGCGTGGTTGGCATCGGGCCCATCGACGGGAGGAGGAGGGCCGGGACATGGCTTCTCGAAATGCTACACGGATTCTTATGGTGGCCCATGGCTCCTCAGAGGCCCTGTACCATGACCGGGAGTCTGACGTGGGGTGGGTGGGCTCTCATCTGCGGGGCTCTCTGAGAAGCTTCCAGTATGGTTGGCCGCCCTCCCTCGAGAGATGGTTCTCTAGGCCCCTGTCGCCCTGCCGGTGGCTGGCTTTGTGTGGTGGGTGACTGGGGTTATAGGGGTGCCGTGGGGGCCGGTGGGGGGTGGGGAGCGTCCAGGAGGGAGGCTCTGTGCCGTTGGGTGCTGCCTGCTCGGCCAGGGCCCTTCCCTCCTACAAACTATATATTTCTACTCAGACTGCTATTTTTAATGAAGGATTTTCTTTCTGCTCAGAATAATTTAAAAGACATCTTTCTGGAATATATCTCAATTCCAGTCAACAAACATTTCTTCAGTAGCCGCCACACATAGTAAGCGTGCTAAGCACCAGGCAGATTTGGGGGCACGTTCTTGGAGACGACGAAAGATAAAGGTGTCCGGCCTCGAGGAGCCTTTCAGACCTTCGAGCTCAAGGAGCGACAGGTGAGTTTGTAATTAGAACAAAACCACAAATGGAGAGGGGACATAAACGGAAATTACGGGAAGGAAGGAGAAGTTCCACTTGGGAAAATCCAGGGTGGCTTCACGGTGGAAGCCTCAGTTTCGAAGCACAAGGAAGGTTTCCGTAGGTCCTGGGGGGCGGGGTCAGGCGCAGAAGGAAGCGAGAGGGGGAGAGTGGAGGCGTTGCACACACCATCTGGAAGCCCGCGAGCCCGGCCTTGTGGCGGTGGAAGGAGAGAGCTCACGGGATTCTCGAGGGCTGGCCAGCTTCTCCTGGAGGACGCCAGGTTCCCTCCCCGCGAGGCTACCCCGCTTCCCAGGGCTATTTCCAAATATTTCCACACAGCTCGTCTCCCGGGCAAGAGTTCCCCACCCAGGCAGGAGGGTCGTGAGCGCGCCAGCCTTACTCAGTCCAGCGGCCTGTGAACCGTCAGATCAATTCATTTGGACTTCGTGATGATTTCATCTGGGTGGAGGGGGGGGGTGATACTCAGCTTTGCGTTAGCAAGGTGGTTCGTATGCAAATTATTTCAGTAAATAAAATTTCAAGGCCAGCCGTTTATCCCACTCCGGCAAGCCCTTGTGTCGGGCAAGGGTACTCCAGAAGGGAGGACAGTGACAAACGGGAGAGACAAGGGGTCGGGCTGGGACGCTGCCGCCGGTCCCCCCCCAGGGTACCCTGGACCCTGGGGAGAGAACTTACGTCTCACACCGAGTCAGCAGGTCACAAAAGCATGATTCCTGCCTGGGCTTCCTGGGTGTGAGGGTCAAGGGGGAGATCCAGCCAAACTTTGCCCCCCACCCCCTCCCTGACAGTCCCCCCACGCCGTGCTTACACCTGGACATAAAAGGTAGAGAAGGAGAGACGCCTGGACTGGGGAGCTGTGTCCTACACGCCCACCGTTGCCCTTCAGAGTCTGCACACCTGACCTTGAATCTTGACTGTACTGCTTACCAGCCGTTTGATCTTGAGCAAGTAATTGACCCTTTCACAGCCACACTGGTATCTCATTCTGAGTGTCTCTTAAGTCCGGACGCTGTGCTTAGGGCTCCTCACGTATAGGTATTATTAGCTCCATTTTGCAGATGAGGAAACTGAGGCACAGAGGGAGACACTTAAGCGACTTGCCCGAGGTCTCGCAGCTGGGGAGATGAGGTGCCTGGGTGCTTTTTTATCTCATGGGGTTCCTGGGAGGGGTACTGAGTCACCAGAGGCAAAGCATTCGGTGTCTGGCACACGGTGAGTGCTTGATAAATGACTCTTATCCTTGCCATCGTGTTACCTCTCTGCTGGCCTCTGTGGAGGCGGGCGGGGAGCAGGGCCATTCGTCCATCCTGGGGGCTGTCCAAGTGATGCTGGGGCCCAGAGGACCAGGGCCGTATGGAGGGAAGCATCGTCTCCCGGCAAAGCCCTGATTGGAGCCCATTTACATCTTCAAAGTCAGCTTGGAAAACCACCATCCATCAGCCAATGATGGTGTAAATTGCTTTGCTAAATATATTTCTGGGTACATGGTAAGTAAAAATATCATGAATTTAATAAGCCTTGGAATTCACATTTTTCCAGTCCTAATTAAGTTTCTGCTCTGCTTCGGACGTGCTTTTCTTCAGCGAGGGTGGGGAGGGAAGAAGCTTATGTTTACTGTGTGCCTGGCTGGGCCCAGCTAGGTGCTTTATTTACCTCCATCAGTGTATTACACGTTCCCGGCTGCCGGCCGCGGCCGGGTTCCTCATTCCCTCCTCGCTGAGGCTGGACTGAATCCCAGTGAGGCGCACCGCTCTTTATCTAGGGTCACGGCCAGGAGTCGGGATTTGTACGCATTCTGACTGCCCCCTCCTACTGCTCTCCCCCTGGTCCTCATGGGTCCGTGAAGTGGCCCCTGTGGTCCCAGGATCTGGGCACTGCCTTGGCTCCCCCCTCCAGGGATATCCTGTGCCTTTATAGCCGTGTAGGTGCCCACGCGTTCACACGACCACCCCACATTCCTGTGGGTTCACCATGTACATACAAACGCCAGCCATGGGTGTTGTATTCCATGGCGAAGACCCATGGGTCCTGACAGCAGGGGGCAGCACCCCTGTCCACAGGGGCTTGCCGTGCAGGGATGTTCACCATTATAATCTTATGTGTCAACTCGGCTGGGCCACAGTGCCTAGATATTTGGCCAATCATTCTGGATGTTTCTGTGGAGGTGTATTTTGGATGCGATTAGCATTCAAATTGGTGGAGTTCGGGTAAAGCCAATTGCCCGCCCTACGCGGGTGGGCCATGCCCAATCAGGTGACGGCCTGAATAGCACAAAGACGGGCCTCCCCTGAGAAAGGGAATTCTGCCAACAGATGGCCATTGGATTCAAACTGCATTTATTCCCTGGGTCTCCAGTCTGCAGCCTTACCCTATCAGGTTAAATCTGTCTCTCTCTCTCTCTCCCTCTAAATGTATTCACATCTGTTGGTTCTGTTTTTCTGGAAAACCCCAGACTGATACAGTCACATTCAAACACTGTGCCAGGCCCTCTGTCAATACCAAGCCGTCTCAAAGCTGGGACAAAGGCGAATTAATGCTGCCTTTCTGCAGATGAGGAAATGGGGGTGCAGAGAACTTGCGGGACTGGCCCTCTGCCCTGGCAGAGGGGTAGAGAGCTTTGGAATGGATCAGGGCAGTTTGGATTCCCGTTCTGAGGTGCGAGCACTCAGTTCGCGTGCACCTGTTTCTTCAATCATATAACGGGGAGAACACCTTCCCAGCGGAGTTGTTCTGAAGGTTAAATGGGGTGACGTCTGCGAGGCCGTTAGGAAATAAGAGTTAGTAGGAGTGGGCTCGGAATCGGAATTACACCCACGGGCCCGCAGGCCCTGGGCTCGCCGCCCCCGTGGCCCCCATCCGAGGGCCATGAGGCTGGTGGTCTCTGAGCCGATGCTCCAGGGACGACTGGCTCCTCCAGGCTGCCCCAGGCCTGGCGCCCACCCGGCCCCTTTCTCTTTCTTGGGAGGCTGTGACATAGCGGGCGGGGCGCAGTGCATCTGCGGGACAGGCGGCTGGCGAGTCTTCGGTGATGCTGCTGTGTAACTGTCCATAGAACATTAGCCGCACATTACAGAGTTATGTTCCATAGCGCGATGTATTCCCCAGACGGATGGGATTCCGAAGGACGGGGTGAGGCGGGGAGAGCCGGCTGCCTTTCCTTTGCTGGGCTGGAGGCTGCTGCACAAGTGGCCCCAGGCAGTTTAGGAGGGCCCCCCCCCCAGACACTGGGGCAAGCCCACCTGTCCTGCCTCCCCCCTCCAACCTTCCCCTCTACTACCGAAAAGACGTGAGTTTGGGTGGCCTGCAGGACACCAGGCAAGGACTCAGAGGTGGCCCATGAGCCTGCGAGTGGCTGTGTCACCCGGCCAAATACTTCCTCTCGGGCCCAGTCTGCAGTATCTGCCCTAACTCTGCTTTAAAACCTTGCTGGCAGCGTCCCTTGCCTTGAGGACAAACCTGTCCCCCAAGGAGGGGAAAGGTGCCCAGCAGACCTGCTTTTAAATTCAGAGAGCCATCCCCCAGCCACCCCCCCGCCACAGGGCTCAGGAGGGGCTGCAGAACCAGCCTGGGAGGATCTGGATCCAGCCCCTGGAGCTCCCAGTGTGACCTCGATGTGCTACCCCATCTCCCTGTGCCTCAGTTTCTTCCCCTTTCAAAGGAAGATGTCAGTAGCACCCATGTCACAGGTTGAGGTGACATTAAATCAGTGAGTGCAGGAGCCTGGAACACAGGTGCTGCCCCCTCGGTGATAGCAACTGGCATCCTACGCACCTCATACCAGCCAAAGGATGGAGGAGGAAGCTGGTCCTGCCCAAGTGCAGAGTTGGTAGGGGAAGGCTGTTCTCTCCCTTCCGGAGAAGCCGGGCGGGTGGCTCCTCAGTTGGCCATTAGGATACCCAACAGATTTTCTGGTGGCCTCTTGCTCCTGAGCGGGATGGCGACAGGCTTGTTCAAGATGCTCGGTCCCCCAGGGACAGCCAGGGTGCTGTCTGCTCTCCCACCATTGGTGGGCAAGGCTATGTACCCCTGCCTTGGATGGAGTGAACCCCATGGCAGGGAGCTGGGCTTCAGCCATTTTGCAGATACCCCCACCTTCCAAGCTGGGTGAGAATGGAAAGGTGGGTGGGGGGAGGGGAGAAGAAGCAGGAGCCAGGCATCCCCGATCAAGGAATGCTGCTGCGGAGAGCCCCCCACCTCGTCCGTATGCCTGTCACTCTAACAGTTGGGCCAGGGATCAGACTTAGAAAGGCCACCAGCAAGAGGACACTGTCCGGCAGGGAAGTGGGGGGGAGGGACTGATGAGCGGACCTCACGCCCCACCCCACCCCGGCACAAGCACGGTCACGTATGTCCTGCTGAGGACAGCGACAGGCAGGGAGGAGCAGAGCTCTGAATTTCACAGAGATTGAAGTTTTAACATGAATCACAGTAAGTGCTGGGATGAGACAGTTGTAATAACTGGACAAGGGCTGAAATGTATATAATTTGGCCGAATGTCTTTAAGGGAGTAGGCAAGGGGGGGTTCGACAGACGGTAGTTAGGGGGAGTTGTAGGGACGCATAAAGCCATTTCACGTGTGTCTCTAACAAGTGAAGACTCCTCAGGAAGTGGATTGAGTGTATTTGTTTGTTTGATATTTATCTTCTAGGGGCGCCTGGATGGCTCAGTCGGTTGAGCGTCCGACTTCGGCTCAGGTCACGATCTCGCGGTTCCTGAGTTCGAGCCCCGCGTCGGGCTCTGTGCTGACAGCTCGGGGCCTGGAGCCTGTTTCGGATTCTGTGTCTCCCCCTCTCTCTGCCCCTCCCCTGCTCATGCTCTGTCTCTCTCTGTTTCTCAAAAATGAGTAAATGTTAAAAAGATTTTTTTTTTAATTAAAAGATATTTCTCTTCTATGCAGATGAGCCACTCGTGTGCTTTCCTCGTGGGCGGGGACATTCCTTGTCGGAGCATCGAGGGCCTTTAATAAAGCCTGGTTTCGTGTATTGGTGACTGGGCTTCAGTTCTCTGGCCTTGGAGCCCAGGGCAGAGGGATTCAGAGGAAGGAGGTCTATGTCTGCCTCCTCGTGCTGTGGCTACACTTGCCCTGTCTCTCTCTCTCTCTCTCTCTCTCTCTCTTTCTCTTGGCCAGGGCCGGATTGAGGGGTGCAGAAAGTAGGGAGGTGTCTTGTAATGTGTCTCTTAAGCTCAAAGCATCCGTTAATGGCGTTCTTGAAATGACAGAAACACGCATGTCACTGACAAAGGCTGGAGGGGACAGAAAGGAAGCATCTTTCAGCAGCGGGGTGGGGGCTGCCCTGGGGGTGTGGGCAGGGGAGGGGAGGGCTGGCTGCACCACTGAGGAAGGGGGCCACCCACCCCCAAGGCCCAGGCCCTCTGGGGAGCCTGCTGTGGGCAGAACGTGCACGTCCTGGCAGTTGGGGAGCAGAACACAGGCCCCTTCCTCCCCCTCCGCCTTTCCTTCCCTTTTCCATCTCTTCATTTTCCTGGAAAGCCTGGGCTGCAGAGAAAAGGGCACGGCAGCATCTCAGGAGCACTGAGGCCTGCTCCGAGGCCCACAGAGAGTCTGGATCCCCGGGTCTGCGGCCGTAGGGTGGGAACCTCTAGCTCTGCCAGCTTTAAACCCACATCCGTGTGCCTGGGCTCATAGCACGCGGAAAGGCTGGAAGAGAGCGCCTGATGGCTCCCTTGCTGGACCCCAGATCCTGTTCTCAGATGCACAGGACCTCCCTTTCCTCTCGTGAACAGCTTCCACGGCTGCTAGCGCATGTGTGGGCTCGCGAGCGCGCACGCGCGCGCACACACACACACACACACACACACACACACTCAGAGTCCAAGAGACTGAACCGGGCGTCCTCTCATTTGCTCCAAGCCACACCTTTCTTGCTTTTCTGGCTTCATTCACTTGGTGAGCTGCTGTGATCACCTCCAACGGCTACTGTCCAGGTCCTTCAGCTGGGGGACTGCCCTGGCCTGCCCAACCGGGGGCCCACCTTGGCGGAGGACAGGGCGGGCCTGGGCTGGTGAATCCATACCCACACCCCCCTCCAGAAACCCCCTGGCAGCCGTGAGGCGTCATCATGGCACGTGCTGAGTGTGACTGTCTCTTCTTCCCCCGCCGGCTCCCTCCCCTGCGCCAACCTGGCAGCCTCGGCCCAGGCCCGCCCTGCCCCGTCCGGGGACGCAGGTGCGGGGCGGGCGTCGGTCCTCCGTGCCCCCGACTGCCGCTCTGCCCTCCCGAAGTCGGCTTCGCGCTCCAGGGTGGCTGGAGCTGCCGAGGCCAGGACAGAGGCATGTGATCCTACAAGAGGTATTTTTAGCTTTCTCATTAACCGAGTGCTTTCAAATTAGCCTTCTATTAACCTCAAAGGAAAATGAAAGTGTGTTTTTTTTCCCTTCCCAGAGAAAGTCTCCTGCAGAAGAGAAAGCTTTCCATGATTCACTTTTCCTGTGCCTCGAAGCCTTAATGAAGTTGGAGTCTCTAATATCTAACTTGATGGAATAATTGGTCCATGGGCTTTCCTGTAATGGAGAGGCAGAGGCTGGCAAGCAGGGAAGTGGTCTTTCCGTTCTCATCAAACAGCCTTCGTTTCCGTCTCCCCTTTTCTCCACCAGGGATCCTCCCCACCACTGCCCCCCACCCCCACCCCGCCCCTGCCCCTGTTACTCAGGAAAAGTCCACGCGATCTCCCTTCCCTTCCGGTCTCATCCGGGGTGTCCTTGCCTGCTTTGCCCTGCTGATCCCAGACTCACACTTAGCCGTGGCTCCTCTCTGAAGCACGGTCTGGTCCTCGAGCCTTGTGACCAGGGTCACAGAGGAGGCCTCTTGACTTTGGCGGTGTCCCTCAAAGTGTACTTATCGCTCTGCACCCAGAGTTCGAGGAGAGGGGAATAAATAGCCTTGCAATTTCCCAGCACAGTCAGGGAGCAAGTCCAATGAGGCCAATCCAATTTCCACTCTCTGCCCCAAAGGCGGGAGGAATCTGCCCGGGCCAGGGTTCCCCGCCAGCAGGTCGATGTCTCAGGACTGCGAAGGTGGCCCTGCTGAGGGTGGGGAGGGGACATGGGGCCCAGCCGCTTGGGGGATCCGAAGAGCCTGCGGCTGGAAGTGGGTATCAGCCAACAGACACGAGGAAGCTGCCCGACCATGCATGCTCCCAGGTAACGAGAAGAAAGGCAGGGCTGCTTCCAAAGGGCTCAGGCCAGAGTCTGGATCATTCGTCCATCAGTCCAGCCTGTTGGTGACCCTAGGATTTGACACCTGACTGCCCCCTTCCTTTCCTGGCCCCTTTCCCCGTCCCTGTAGGTCCTCACCTCTGACTGCCTCTCCACATCCCATCTCTGTCTCCTCCCTCTCTCCCTTCGTTCATGGGTCTGTGCCTTCTAGAACCATCCTGCTGGAGAAGGGCTCTGGGCTTCTCAACTGGAGGCGCCTCGGGGAGGCGATCTGCTTCTCAGTGGCGTTTTGCTCTATATGTGAGCAGCCGCTCAGCCAACGGGACCAGAGTGGCCGACCAAGAACTTTCTGTGTTGAGTGTGGGGCGCTGCTTGGTCCCGAAGAACCCCATGTCACAAGGAGAGCCCCCTCCCTGGGGACGTCTGCTCAGCCTCCCTTGCAAAGAGTCCGCCCTCCCCCCAAGTGGCTCACCTACGCTGTTCTAGATGCGGCCGGATGACTGGATGCCTGAGAAAAGACAGTAGACCCCCAGTTTAAGTGACCGGAAAGAAGATCACAGAGACACATCCTCACCGAGGACCACCATATCTGCAGCTCCCGCCCGGCACATCCCACGGCCTCCTAGCTGTCCCCATCTGCAGGGCCCTGGCCCTTCAAAATTGAAATGTCAGAAAGCAAACTCACTGCTCCGCTGTCAGACTGCTTCCTTCTTATTTCCTACTGGGTTAATGGGATCACCCTCGGCCCCGTCACCCAAGCCAGAAACGTACGAGTCATTGTCAACTCCTCTACACCTGCCAGTCACTGAGTCCCATCAGCTCCCCTCTGCTGGGCCCTTCTGCCCTACACCCCAGCAGAGTGCAGCCACTCGGGGCTCAGGGCATCGCCGTGGTCCCTCGGCTGGTCTTCCTGACACGAACCTCATCTCTGAGTCTGTTTCCCTCTCTGCAGCCAGAGGGCTTGCTTGAAAATGTGCTCCCTTAAATGCAAATCAAAGCCACACTGAGATACCACCTCACACCGGTCAGAGTGGCTAAAATGAACGAATCAGGAGACTATAGATGCTGGTGAGGATGTGGAGAAATGGGAACCCTCTTGCGTTGTTGGTGGGAATGCAAACTGGTGCAGCCGCTCTGGAAAACAGTGTGGAGGCTCCTCAAAAAATGAAAAATAGACCTACCCTATGACCCAGCAATAGCACTGCTAGGAATTTACCCAAGGGATACAGGAGTACTGACGCCTAGGGGCACTTGTACCCCAATGTTTATAGCAGCGCTTTCAACCATAGCCACATTATGGAAAGAGCCTAAATGTCCATCAACTGATGAATGGATAAAGACGATGTGGTTTATATACACAATGGAATACTACTTGGCAATGAGAAAGAATGACATCCTGCCATTTGCAACAACGTGGATGGAGCTGGAAGGTATTATGATGAGTGAAGTAAATCAGTCAGAGAAAGACAGATATCATATGTTCTCACTCATATGTAGAACTTGAGAAACTTAACAGAAAACCATGGGGGAGGGGAAGGGAGAAAATAGTTACACACAGAGAAGGAGGGAGGCAAAGCATAAGAGACTCTTAAATACAGAGAACAAACTGAGGGTTGATGGGGGGCAGGGGAGAGGGGAAAATGGGTGATGGGCATTGAGGAGGGCACCTGTTGGTATGAGTGCCGGGTGTCATATGGAAACCAATTTGACAATAAATTATCTTCAAAAATAAAAATAAATAAATAAAATGTGCCCCCTTGCTAACCCCTGTCAGTAGTGGCTCCTGGTGACCTTCCACTAAAGCCCATGTTCCCTGGACAACTCGCAACATTCCCGGGAGTGGAACCTGCCCATTGATTCAGCACCATCCCGAGCCACTCTCCCCCTGCAAACCCACCCCCGGCCAGGCCCAACCAGCTGCAATTCCCTGAACGTCTCTGGGCCACTTGTCACCTCTGGGCTGTCCACACAGTGTTGCCTCTGACTGGAATGCCCTTTCCTCCTTGGCTAGCCAGCGAACTCCTATTCACTCTACAAACCCCCTTCAAACACACCCTCTTCTGGGAAGCTCTGACAGCTGGGCATTTCTTCACAAGGTCTGACTGCCACCGGATCTGCCCCCGATTTCGCTGTTGGCTACACTAAGGCTCTGCGGATACGTAGGCTAGGGAACAGCGCTGCCTGGGGCTTTTCCACCCGGAGGGGCAGTGATGACAGTCGTTAGTTTCAGTCAAGGTTCTGTCATCCTCCCCAGCTTTGCAGACACAGTCAGACAGGTTCGTGTCTTCCTTGGCCCGCATTATTCTCACCCTCCTTTTACCCTCCTGCCTTCTTTCTCCTCGTGGCATCTTCTTAGGGGGATGAAGCCCTGTGTATGACGCTGCTCTCAGAGTCTGAGTTTGCCTTTCTAAACTCCAGCCTCCTGTGGTCCCTTCCTCCACTGCTGTTTCCAATTCTTCCTCCTCCTCCTCTCCCTCCTCCACTCCCTCCTCTCCCTCCTCCCCTTCCTCCTCCCCTTCCTCCTTCCTCTTTCTCCTCCCCTTCTTCCTCCCCATCCTTCTCCTGCCCATCCTCCCTTTCCTCCACCTTCCTCCCTCTCTCTCCTCCTCCCCTCTCTCCTCCCCTTCCTTCCCATCTTCCTTCTCCTCCCATCCTCCTCCCCCTCCCCTCCATCCTCTCCCTCCTCCCCCCTCCTCTCCCTCCTTCCCTCCATCCCTCCCTCCTCCCCTTTCTCCTCCTCTCCTTCCTCTCCCTCCTCCCCTTCTTCCTCCCCATCCTCCCTTTCCTCCACCTTCCTCCCTCTCTCCTCCTCCCCGCCCTCCTCCCCTTCCTTCCCATCTTCCTCTTCCTCCCATCCTCCTTCCTTTCCTCCTCTCCATCCTTCTCCTCCCCATCCTTCTCCTCCTTCCTCCTTTTCTCTCCCCTTTCTCCCCTTCACTTTGATGACAGTGACATTTCCCTTGCATACTCCTGGCCTGCAGACCCCTGTGCCCCTAGCCGCAGCCCTCCAGCCCTCATTAACACTTCCACCAGAGCTGGGTGGGGAAGGAAGAGAGTGGAAACCCTGTCATACTCTTTAGCAATTCAGGCCAGAGGTTTGGAGGGGAGGCTAGGCCCACTGGGTATCAGAGCTGGGTGGATTTTCCATTTCCCGTCTGCCTGTTGGACGCCTGCCCTTGCCTCACTCCTCCACCAGCTATCTGTGTTAGTCCACTGGGGCAGGCAGCAGCACGGGTGAGGCTCATTTGGAAAAAGCTTCAGACGTAAAAATCTAGTCTTAAAGTCAGGTAGGGGGTAATTAGTCACATCTCAAAAGAAGTCTTATGTTTCAAAAGGCTCTGCAGCAGGGAGCCTGTAATTAGTTGGCTTCCCTGGAGTATTGACATCAGAGAGGGACAGTTCGGCCAAGTTGCACTCCTGTGTGTGCCTGGCTCCCAACCAGCCTATTTTCCTTCCTTTTGAGTTAAAGACTTTTCCTCCCTCCCTCTCTTCCTTCCTTCCTTCCTTCCTAATTAATTTATTATCATGCTTCTTTACTGAGGTAGGCAAGGAGCATGGGTTGATGGTCCTTTCACAGATGTAGAAAACCCAGGTCACAACTGCACAGCCTGAGCACAGAGAAGACAGGACCTAAGGAGAAGCCAAACTGGTCGTTCTGTCCAACAGGTGTAAACCCTTTCTTCCTTAGTAAGAGAGTCCCTGTTATATCGAGGGAGGTCATGAAACCAAGCTAAAAACCCTGTAGAGAGAGGGAGACACAGAATCTGAAACAGGCTCCAGGCTCTGAGCTGTCAGCACAGAGCCCAACGCGGGGCTCAAACTCATGAACTGCGAGATTATGACCTGGGCCGAAGTTGGACGCTCAACCGACTGAGCCATCCAGTCGCCCTGTGAGCGGTTATGTTTAGTGGGACTTCTGGGCAGGTGGCTCAAGGAAACCTGGCTTAGCTGGAGGACCTGCCTCCCTTAGATGCCCTTTCTACCATCTCCCTCCCTCCTGCCTAGAAGCTCCAGCAGCCATGTGGGGCTAAAAGGGAGCCTTTAAATGGAAGCTCTGCACGGGGCTGGTGAAAGTAGGAAAACAGAGGGCATCTGAGTTCCAGTAACCGTGGAGTTGCCTTACCAGCCCCAGATCACTTACCTCTGCCTTGCTTTTAGGTAAGGGAAGAAAGAAATTGCCATCTTGGTTAAGCCACCATTAGTTTGGATTTTGCGTTAACATGCAGTTGAGGCTAATCCTGGCTAATAAATTAATTTTCATGACTCAGCTTCAGGACTACACCACCCCCACAGCCCGGAAGTAGATGAGAGAGCATCGGTTTGCCCACTGTCTGTGTTTACGCCCAAATTATAACTTTCCCTAAATCTCTTGTCTTTCACCCACTGCCCCACATTTTCCTTGTGGACTCATGGGTGTGGGTAATCTGCATAACGTCAAGGGAGGACTCTTTGAAAAGGGGGACCCAAGTCTTTTCTGGGTCAATCAGCTGGAAGCATCTTGCTGGGAAGTGCCTTGAGGAGGGAAGGACCTCTACCCTTTTGAGGTTGACTCTCCCCCTGTGGCCACGCCCACACCACCAGGCTCCACCCCCTTCCCCCTCTTTACTCCCTGACTTTTCCAGGTACTGCTCTTTGCTTAGCAGACGAATACCCAGACCAGACAGAGCCACCTGGTCCTCTCACTGGGTGTGCTGGACCGGGCTCAGTCTCTGTGCCTTTTAGCCCGTGCAGATCCCATTTCCTGCTCCCTCCCTTCCCCGCAACATGGTTTCAGTATACCTCTTAGCATTTCTGAACATCTTTGTTTGCCCACCATGAAAGAAATGAGTTGGATTGATCTCCGAGACTCCTCTTAGTTTTCAGTTGCCAAGATGGACTGAGGTCGGACCCAGAATGCCTACGTGCTACCTGGTAGCTTTTAGCTGGGACTTTGACCTGCCTGCTACCCGACCCCCCACCTCCAGGGACCCCCCATCGGTTCAGCAGCTGCGGGGAGGCAGGTAGGTCAGTGGTCTCTCCTTAACCTGAAAAGTATCTCGTTGACTGACGGCCAGGTGACCCCTTTCTTGGGAGCCTGAAAGGAAGAGGCAGAAGGTGCTTAGCCAGCTGGCCACATTTCTGAAGCTACCAAGGTAGGAAGACCATGGAAGAGTGGGTTTTTACACTTAAGACATCTTCCAGAGCCCTTTTGCTGGCAAATGGTGTTAACAGGCCTCTGAGGGGCCCTGGAAAGGAGGGTTTAAAGGCCAAACTTGTTAGAAAGAGCCACATTAGCAGAGATGGTGGTGACGTTGTGGCTTTGAGCACAGAGTTGGGCTGTGTACTTCCTGATTTCCTGGCCTTCCTGGATGGATTTCTCAGCATGTTTCAGCATCAATATTTGTGGGCTTGTCTTGCCATCTGGGCCCCGATGATGTAGCTTGTGGTTTTTAATCTACTGGTCCTTCTCAAACGATCTGGGAGCTCCCTCTCTTGTTCTGCCACCGGTTCCCTTCAGCACGTGATAATTTTTGCCGCTCACAGGTGGGTGGATTATAGCCCTTCCGCTCCTGGGGCAACGAAACACTGGCTGGGAAATTGTCCTTGTGTTCCCATCATGGGGCATTAACATAACATTAGCAGTGACCAAGTCCCCGGGGCCCCGGATGTCACTCAGTGGCCTATTTTGTAGGAAATGTCTGATCTTAGTTCAAAGTTGCAGGGGAGCGTGTCGGGCCCAAGCCCAGGTTCTACCCTGACCCTCAGATCATGTCCTCGCCCATCTCCTTAGGATGCCACCTGCTATTTCTTTCCTATGATTGATACTTTTCCTAGTCTCCAAAAATTCCTACTGTCTCCCTTGGAATTTGACTGTCTCTCTTGGAAATGCCTTTTTGTTGTGTCTCAGAGCTCTTCAGGGTAAAGGATTTTATTTTTTTCCTTTATGAAATCACACAGCTGGAAGGGACCCTGAAGGTAATCTGCTGCAACCCCCCTCCTTTCGCAAGGGGGAAAGCTGAGGCTCAGAGAGGGATGAGCTGGCCCAAATTTGCACAGCTTGTTCATAGAAGAGCTGGAGCTGGATGCTTAGGTCTCAACCCCCAGGGCTCCGGCTCCAGGCCTGCCTGGAGGGACCAGGAGGGGTGGGTGGGGGGGACTACCTTCTTCACCAATACTTCCGGGGCTCTAATCAGATCATATTGTTTCAAATCACTAGCACTGTCCGGCTCTACATTCTCTGCCCTTCCATCTAAGAACTTTCTTTTCCATGCCTGACCTTTAAGCTTTCATCCTGTTGAGACGTTTTTCCATGGGGTCTTGGGCTAGGATTGGGTACTTGCAAGCTGTGGGCCCCGGGCACTTGTGATTATGTCATGGGATGGGCAGACCAGCTGGAGAGGCTCTGAGTGAACCCACCACTTAGCTGGATGGCTCTTGGGAAGGACAGGGACAGAGGAGAGACTGGGCTGGGAACTGGGTTGGGTCAGGGCCATCTGCATGCAGAGGCTGTTTTCCCAGACTGCTCCCTATGGTTCCTGACAGCTCTGGGCTGGGGCAGAGGGACTCCAGCAGAAACAAAATGAGTGGTTCATATAGGACTCCGAGTGGCATTGGGAATGTAGTGTGCTAGTCTTGTGCTCATAGGAATAATGTGTGGGCCCAAGTGATGTGGTGGCGGGGGGTGGGTGGGGATGGCAGACGGATGTCTGTTTCCACAGCACAGGGTGCAAGGCAGGACCCCAGCACCACTGTGACATTCCTTGGCAACACCATCGTCTGGATGGGCATCTAATGCTATTAATTAGGGTCTTGGTTGCCACCGTGGGCATGAATGCTGGGGATGATGCTCACAACTTTGCAAAGACAAATGCAAGGACCCAGAAGATGATGCAATCACCTCCAAGCTGAGAGACACAAAGCCACCACCCTGAAGCGGATTGCCCAGGCTCACCCTCAAATCCAGCTCTCTCTCTCTCTCTCTCTCTCTCTCTCTCTTTTTCTTAAAGAGAAAGGAGAGTAATTAGTCTTTCTTGAGTTCTTTCAACACAATGACAAAAAAAAAAAAAAAAGAAATTCTAGAAAAGAAATCTCCGGTTGTAGAGTGGCAAAGAACAGCCGCATTGTTTTTTCCTTTCAATACACTACAACTAATAATAACAACAAAGAATACGACTGACTTAGAAATTCTTTGTGGTCCTTTAATATCACGGCAAAACGAGCCTGGGAAAACTGACGGGGAGGTTGCAGGCACCCGTGTGTGGAGAAGCACACCTGCACACCTATTGTATACGCCCAAGAGCCCCGTGGTGTCTTGGCAATAGCAAAGACAAAACGCACACCCACTTGAAACCAGCATGATGGAAATTGCCAGAGGCATGGAGAACAATGGCTTGCTACCTGGGCGCCCAGACCATGCCTTGTCGCTGCTTCTGAAGTGGAAATACGATACTAATGAAGCCACGACTTGAAATGTCTTCTCCGTTTGCAAGGTCGGAGCAGATACTCGTCAGTGGCATACCTGTGAACCTGGGGTTCAGAGGCCACATGTCTGGGAGCCCGGGGCCTGCCGCGGATGGAGACTTGGAGTTGGGATATGGAGATACTTGTTCCGTAGACTGAGGGATGGGCTGTGGTGGGAGGGCCGCAAGGTGTACACACAGATGGAGGGTGAGGGGAAGTGAGGGCTCAAGAAAGAAGAAAACTCTTGGAGATACAGGAGAATCAGACAGGTGGGGATGGGGACAGCAATACAGAATGGTCACAAACCTGAAGGAGATGATAAGGCAGGACGTGTGGACGCTGCCTTGGGACACTGGGAGGGTGAGGACAAAGAAGCTGGATGGAGGCCAGCTAAAGGAGGCCTGGGATGGGGCGGGTGGGTGGGGGTGGGGGGAGCTCTCTCTTAGGGGTGTCTCCGGGCTGGGAAGAGTCTGCCACAGAGGCCACTGGGGCCACATTAGGAAGGAACAATCCCTCTCTTCTGGAACTATGGGGCCGCTTGTGTCCAGGGAGGATAATGAGGTGTGTTTGCGGTGATGGTGGCAGAGACAGGAAGTTCGGTCGGTAGGCATCCGTGTGGCACACACAGTAGGCGCTCAATAAAGGCCCGTAGAAATTTATGAATACATTGCGGTCGACGCAAAAGTACCAGTTTTGTGCTAGTAGCTGTCGCGTAACAGCAGCTATTCCAGAGAGTTACGACGGTGATAAAATCAACCGGGGCTGCCGGGGCTCTGAGGTTTGGGGTGTACGTGGCGAGGAGGAAATGCACCCGACCAGAGAGAACCTCAGTGGCGAAGGAGTCGAACGTGAAGATGAACGGCAGGAAAGGAAATAGGTGAGGAAGAAGCAGTTCCTTAAAAGAAGCATCCTTTAGGGCTGGAAAACATGGCGGGCTGGCTTCCTGGAAAATAGCTCTCCAGGCAAACGAAAAACAGAGGCATTCTGGCACACAGGTCACTTCTTGCCCTGCTGTGTCGTGGCCTTGGACCAGCAAGGTGGACCGGAGGGAGGCTTTTGTGCCACCTTGATGCCTTGCAAGTGTGGCTAACATTTATCGAGCTCTTAATATGCACCAGCTGAGGGCCAAATATGTGTATCCCTCCAGAAGGCATATGCTGAAACTCTCACCCCCAGTGTAATGGTACTTGGAGGTGGGGCCTTTGAGAGGTAATTAAGTTTAGATGAGGTCATGGGGGTGGCGTGTCATGATGGGATTAGTGTTCTGACAACCAAGGGAAGAGACCAGAACCTCCTCTTTCTGCCAGGGAAGGAGAGAGCGAGAAGGAGGCCATCTACAAGCTGGGAAGACAGCTCTTGCCGGAACTTGACTTTGCTAGCACCCTGACCTTGGACTCCCAGACTCCAGAACTGTGAGAAGTACACGTCTGACATTTGAGCCCCAGGTCTGTGAGTGACCTGAGCTGACATGCACTAAGTGCTTTATACAAAGTAGTTCTAATCCTTATGTGCCTAGGATATAGATACCATTAATAATAGCCATTTTACAGATAAGACAACAGAGGCACAGAGAGTCCATGAGCTAACCTCTGTGGAGCCAAGAACTAAACACAGGGAGACTGGGCCCTTCCCCAGAGCTGCCTCTTCAAGTGGGTGCATGGGTGCTGTGGCTCCATTCCGTAGATACAAAGGCCATTGGAACTTACCCCATGATGCTGCGGTCACCTCCATGTCTGATTCTGGAAGGCGTGATGCAAGAGTGTGTGGGCTGTGGGGACATAATCACGGGGGTTCAGACTCCAGGTCTGCGTCTTATGATCTGTGCCGCCTCAATGTCCTCACCTGCGTAATTCCTGTGGTGCAGGTTAGAGAAAATGTATACACGGAGCGTTTTGTGTGCTGTGTGACGCATAGTGAGTTTTCTATGAAAAGCCTCGGCTCAGTCAATACTGGTTCAAGTTCTAAGCAATGCCACCTGATATAATCAACCCGTTCCTGTAGCCTGAGCACCTGCTTTTACTTGCCTTGGTTTCAGATGCTTGGAATACCCTTGGAGCTAATACTTGGTACGCCTCTTAACAGCCCCTGCGGTAGATTTCTCCCTGTTCGCCTGACACAATCCAGTGATTAACCTCAAATGGACATTAAGCTTTTGATTCTTAAGTCACTGGCTGAACCAACTGGGTGTCTGCCTTCCAGGTGGAGGAAGACCCACCAGCGGTGGCTGGGAGGAAGAGAAGCGCCATGTAGGCAGGGCATGTCCAAGCAGCTTGGTTTCTGGGGTGTAAATGGCAAAGTGGGATCTGGAGAGGGAATCAGGGCCCTTGCAGCCCACCTTAAGGAGCTTGAATGTGATCCTGCAGGTGATGGAGACTGTTGAGGGTGTTGTATAGGAGGGCAACTGGGTCACATTATGGAGGTCATTTTAGTAACGATGGAGCATGGAATGGGGGACAGCAAGACTGGAGGCCACAGGTTGTTCAGAAGCTATAGTCAGGGCCCTATGATGTCTGGCCCTTTTCTATGTCCAGGGCTCATCTTCTGCCTCTCTGCCTCCAGCTCCCTCTGGTCCTGTCTCACTTTCCCCTTGCCATTCATCAAACTCTCTAAGGGACTCCGGCCCATAGACATCTGCCCTTGCTGCCACCTCTATGTGACACTTCCCCTCAGGTGGCTGCATGGCCTTCAGGTCTCTGCTCAGATGCCATCTTACTCGGAAAGGCTTTCCCAAGCACTCCGCAAGAAATGAAACCCTGACCTCATCATTCTGTATCTTCTGGCCTAACTTCCTTATTTTCTTCCTTAGCATTTATTGCTACATGACATATTTATTCATTCATTCATTCATCATTTGTGTCATCCCCGCTGAAATGTAAGCCACCCGAGGCTTTTCTCTTCTGTCTTCCCAGAGCTAGACACTCAAATATGCATTGAATGGATGAATGCATGAATCGGGGTGATAACGTTCCACGGAGCTGGCAACAGCCTGACCCACAATGAGCAGAAAGGTAGTTCAGGACATGATTCCACTCTGCACACTTACACTCGGTAAACATTTGATTTTTAGTTCCAAGCACTGAACACCAGTCCCTTTCATGGGGGAGGGTAGCCCATCATCAGAAATAACCGCCCCCCCCAGGAGTCTTTTGGCAGGTAGTTTGTAGAGACAGCCCTGCACAGATAGTCGTGGAGCAACTTGACTCTTGTGATCACAGACCAAGGGTTCTTTGTCAGTTTGTGCTTTGTTCCTTCCTGCGATGACACTGTTCTTGAGTAGTGAGTAATTGGAGCCTCAGGGCCACCTTGCGTTGCGTGGATAAGCAAGGCTCTGACACACAAGGTGAAGTGCCAGTGTAAGAAACAGAACATTGCAATGTGCTAGCACAAACCAAGAAGTCAATAACTCCTTGACATTCTGGGAAACAAATACTCACTGGTAGACTCAACACCATGGAAGACCTTTTCTCTGTGGGCACTAAAGTGGTTTAACAATGGTTGCTTTTAATGGAAAATATGCTTGAAAGGAATGAATAGCCCCAGGAAAGCTAGAAGCTTCTGTCCAATTTTGGGGGCAACGCAAGGCAGGTTTTCGGGAATTTCATCTAAAGAATGGTAAATACCAGCAGCCTTGATGCGACAGTCAAAGGTGTGACATTGGAAATGATGATGTCATAGTTTTCCTATCTCCTGTAAACACTAGATGATTCAAAGGGACTTATTCCTTAGATGATCCCATAAATTGGAGGACTTCACTGAAATATCCCACACCAGGAATCCTAGAAAGCAGAGTTCCCATGAAACTGTAGGGAATTGAAGAAGCCCTCAGAGATGCCATGCTTAGGGTCTCCAGGTAACTTACAAGCATTTAGAGAATGATTACCCATGATTAGCTGCGGGTAAATTTGGGGAAGCTCTCATTTCTGGTACGACCTTTTCCTCAACTGGAATCTCAAGTGGCTGATTGCAGATACCTCAAGTGCACTATAAATAGATCTAAAGGAGGGGGGGTGGGAAACAGAATTCTTGAAAGTCTTCTCTTATCAGCATTATGGTAGGTACTTTTCATGCTTTAGGGTTTAACTTCATAGCAGCCCTACAAGATAGATATTATTATCCCAGTTTTACAGATGAGAAACTGTGGCTTAGAGAGGTTAACAAAATTTCCCAAGGCCATACAGAAAAAAAAAAAAAAACCCCAGGCTTTGAGCTCATGCTTTCCCAACTATGCAGTACGACTTCTCAACACCCACATGTACATCTGCTGTCAAATTATTACTGGACTGTTCAGCTTCTGTAGGAGTATAACCTATAGGTATATGTAGGTGGCTAGAGAGGAATTTTTTTTAAGTGGATGATAATAATAATGCTGATTAGGTGTTTAAGCACTATCATTTCTTTTCTTAGAGGAAAAAAAATAAATTTTCTTTTTAGTTTCCAAAAGGATTGAAGGAAAGGTTGGGTCCTGATGGGATTGTGCTGGTTTCCTCTTAGTGCACATTCTTTGGAGAACACTAAGAACGCTAACACTGAGGTATTGATCACTTTAGACTCTGATGGCCAATAGTATGAGACTAGCCTTCCAGTTTCCTCCATGCAACAAAGAATGGAAACTTCTCCTGAGGCCATACACCCCAACGTTAATAGTCTTTAGCAGCACAAACTGGGTGAATGTTATGTTGTCAATAAAAAATGCATCATGGCAGCTTCTGGATTAAGGCAATAGGGTAGTAACTTGGTCACAGTAACCCTTCCATAAACAATAGTTATGAAACCTATACAAAATATAAAAAAGCACAGAAGAGCCTTCAGAGGGGACTCTACCCTTGAAAGATTAACTGCATGAGTGAATTTTTTTTTTTATTTAAAAAAAAAATTTTTTTTTCAACGTTTTTTATTTATTTTTGGGACAGAGAGAGACAGAGCATGAACGGGGGAGGGGCAGAGAGAGAGGGAGACACAGAATCGGAAGCAGGCTCCAGGCTCCGAGCCATCAGCCCAGAGCCTGACATGGGGCTTGAACTCACGGACCGCGAGATCGTGACCTGGCTGAAGTTGGACGCTTAACCGACTGCGCCACCCAGGCGCCCCTGCATGAGTGATTTTTATGCGTTTGAGGCTTTTTGCCTGGAACACCCAAATCTGTACATAAATTATAGTGTCAGGAAGCCACAGATGTACTGGTCTGAGGTGCCAGAGGAAAGAGTTCAGGGCTGGACGAAAGCCCTAAACTTAAGGGGGGAATCCTTGAAGGAAGGGTATCACAGAGAAGGTGAGCCCCCAAATCTATATTTAAGATCTCCCCACATTCTTGGTCCATCTAAGATATAAATATACATATATATATGTATACATATATATATTCAGGGAATACTCAGTGGGGCCCAGAGAACAAAGAATAGCAGCTGGAACTTGAAGGAACCGAGTGGCAATTTCAGTTGCTACTGTGATCAACTTTGGAGACTGAGTCTAGTCAACTTAATTGCTTGCTAGAATAAAATGACAGAGAACAAAATGGACCCCAAAGATGACAATGCATCATTCAAAGTGTCCAGCGTCCAATCAGAAAATCACTAGACAGGCGAAGAAAGAAGAAAATGTTACTCATACTCACACACATTAAAAATAAAAAACAATCAATAGAAACTGACCACAAGATGATCCAGACATGCATTTAGTACAAAGCACCTGTTATTAATATGTTCAAGGACTTAAAGGACAATATATACATTATGAAAGACAGGCAGTCTCTACACAGATATAATTAACCTGCACTTAACATTGAAAACCTTCGTAGCTGGTGTGAGGGAGACCAGAGACAGGAGGGTTATTGTGTAGGAAGACATTCACTATCACTAACGGAATCACTGCTATCTATTGGCTCAATGAAATCTTTTTCTTTTCATGCAACTTTAACAAGGAACCTCTCCAATGACACTTGCTTTTGCCTCCTTTGGAGGATTTTGTGGAAATGTGACATTGCATTGCAGTAAACAGATTCATCGCTTGTACTCCTACAGCTTTATTCATGTGGTGCTTTTCTACAAAGCTTTGTACTGTTTCCCACATTTTACACATCTTCCTAATCTCATTTGAAGTGAGAGATTCCTCGCCGTTTTCTCCTCCTCCTCTGCAGATGAGATCTCCTCCATAACCTGTGGCTGTCGCTCGTGATGCAGATCCATCGGTTCATCAACGGTCAGCTCCTGGCTATGTTCCTCCACCAGCTCCTGAATGTCATCCTTGTTCACCCCCAGTCCCATGGTCTTCCCCAAGGACACAATTTCATCAACAACTGGTGGCTCCTGTTCATGAGCGAGCCCCTCTAAGTCATGTCCAAGAACACAACCAGGCCACAGTTTTCTCTAAGCAGAATCGAGGGTCCTCTTGGTGACCCCATCCCAGGCTTTATCGATGATGTTGGGGGAGTTCATGATGTGGAAATGATTTTTCCAAAACTCTCGGAGAATACGGTTTGTTCCTTTGGTCACCTTGAAGCATCGCTGAAATAGTTCTTTGGTATAAAGCTTTTTAAAGTTTGAAATGACCTGCTGATCCATAGGCTGGAGGATTGGAGTGGTGTTGGAAGGAAGGAACTTGCCCTTAATGAACTTGAATTCCTCCAGTAAGTCGTCCTCAAAGCCTAGAGGATGAGCTGGAGCATTATCCATAACCAGCAGGGCTTTGAGCTGCAGATTCTTTCCAAAAAGGTATTTCTTCACTGCAGGACCAAAGGCCTTGTTGATCCACTCAGCGAACAAGATACAAGTGACCCAATCCTTGCTGTTGGACCTTCACATGACATTCACTTGTCTCTTCTGCACCTTGCATTTCTTGAAGGCTCATGGGTTCTCAGAATGATACACGAGCAGGGGCTTGACTTTGGAATCCCTGCTTGCATTAGCACAAAACAAGAGGGTGAGATGGCCTTTCATGGGCTTGTGACAGAGCACTGCATTCTCTTCTTCTGTAATGTAGGTCCTCTTTGGCATCTTTTCCAAAAAAGCCCATCTCATCACAGTTAAAAAACTTGCTCTGGCAGGTAACATTCAGAAACCATGAGCTTCTGGAACTCGGTAGCAAATGCCTCAGTTGCCTTAGCATTGGAACTCACAGCCTCTTCTTGTCTCACAATATTACGGATGCCACGTCTTTTAAAATCATCAAATCATCCACTGCTTGCCTTGAAGCCATCTTTGTTTTCTGTTGACGTACTTGGCAGTTCATTTACAAAGTTGGTGTACAGGGCCTTCGCCTTCTCGCAGATAAAGTTCTTGGTCATGGTATCACCTGCTAGTTGTTTCTTATTTATCCAAACCAGAAGGAACTTTTCTACATCTTCCAGAACATGTGGACATTACTTTGATTCCTTCTGATGCATCTAGCCCCCTTCTTTCTTCTTTCTTCTTTAATATTGTGCAAATGGTCAACATGGACTTCTTATAAAATCTTTCAGTTTCAGCCACTCCAAACCTTGTTCATACTTCTTGATGATTGCCTTCTTAACTTTCACAATAATCATCTCTTTCTTCTTGCTGCCTTCCTTTTCAACTTTTTTTCTGAAGGGGTCCATTGCATATGCTCACACAGATGTTGACTGCAGTACAGTATTAATAAACTCTTGTCATATACTGTATTTAGTGCAGCTGGCAATAAGGCAGCAGAGGAAAGGGTCTCTATCTGCAGGCAGCCTGACCTAGAATGAAGCAAAACATTCCTAAGCTCATTCTTGGATGGAGAAGCAAAGGACTGTCCATAGGTGCTTCGAAGTGACAAAAAATTACTAGTGCCAGCTGGAGGCACCTTCTAGTGTCCTGAAAAATCACTGATTTCTGCCAAACAGTCTGAGACCGAGCATGGGAGATGATCACCCACAATCCCGCAGCATGAGAGAGAGAGAGAGAGAGAGAGAGAGAGAGAGAGAAGAACCATTGGCTCAGTTGTGATTCATGTGATGTTCGGTGTCACATACTACTCGTATTGCAAGATATAGCTTGCTTATCAAGTTAAAATTTATTAGAAATATTTGCTCATTTTGTGGAACACTCACAGAACAAGCTACTTGCAATCCAAGGTTTTACCGTATATGGGTAAAATATAAGAGAATATATATATACACACACACACACACACACACACACACACATATACACTCTCTTTTTTTAATGTTTATTTATTTTTTGAGAAAGAAAGAGACAGAGTGTGAGTGGGGGAGGGGCAGAGAGAGAGAGGGAGACACAGAATCTGAAGCAGGCTCCAGGCTCCGAGCTGTCAGCACAGAGCCCGATGCAGGGCTCGAACTCATAGACTGTAAAATCAGGACCTGGGCCAAAGTCAGACGCTTAACTAACTGCTACCCAGGCGCCCCTCTATATACTCTCTTAATTAAAGAAATACATATATCTGTTGAAATCAAAACTTATACTACCACATTGTGGGTATAATTTTTAAACATAGGTAGAAAGAATACATATGGCGCATATATCACAAAGGATAGAGAGGCAGGAAACAGCACTATCCAGTCGCAAAGTTTCCGTCATTGATGTGACGTGGTAAAATATTCGCTCTAAGTACACTGTGATGAGTCAGAAAGTGTGTATTATAGAAGATACCATGGAAAAGCCAACACTGGAATCAAAACAGAATACTGAAATATACTAACACAAAAGAAGGCAGGCAGGAAGGATAAGAAGAAAGCAGATGAGATTGATAGAAAGCAAACAGTAAACAGGCAGATTAAATCCAATCATATTGGTAACTTTACTAAAGTGAAATAGACTAGGTACTCCTTCTAAAAAGCACACATTGCTAGGCTGGACAAAAAGGTAAGACCCACAATGCATTTGCAAGAGATGGCTTAAAAAAATTTTTTTTAATGTTTATTTATTTTTGAGAGAGAGACAGACAGAACGTGAGCAGGGGAGGGGCAGAGAGAGAGAGAGAGAGAGAGAGAGAGGGAGACACAGAATCAGAAACAGCGTTCCGAGCTGTCAGCACAGAGCCCGGAGCGGGGCTCGAAGTCACAAACTGTGAGATCATGATCTGAGCAGAAGTCGTACGCTTAACGGACTGAGCCACCCAGGTGCCCCTGCAAGAGATAGGTTTTAAATGTGAGGACATAACTAGGTGAGGAGGAAAACAGTGGGGAATGAGATACTGTGCAAACGTTAACATGAGGGAAAGCTGGAGTGACCATGTTCATATCCAACACATCAGGCTGTCCGATAAAGGAGTATCACTGGAGATAAGCGGGACAGTTCAAAATGTTAAAAGGGCCCAGACATAAGGAAGACACCACAATTTGAAATATGGATGAATCTAGAAAGAAGGGCTCCAAAATCACATTGCAAACGCTGTCAGAGCTTACGGGAGAACAAGACAAATCCACAATCACAGTTGGAGATTTTAGCACCCTGGCCTCACTGCTTGATAGGACAATTAATTAAAAATAAATCCGTAAGAAAATAAGATATTGGAAGGAATATCAATTACCTTGCCCTAATGATATTTATAGAGCTCTGGGCAGAACAACTGCAGAATACATTCTTTCCCAACGTACATAAAACAGTTGAAAGACATATGGGAGGCCATAAACCAACTCTCAATCATTTTGAAAGACTGGAATATTACAGAATATATTCTCTGGCACAATGGAATTAAATTAGAAGTTAAGCACAATAAAAAAAAAAAAGAAAAGAGCCAGCATATTTGGAAATTAAAACAACTCTTCTGAAGAACCCATGGGTTACAACAACACAAAGAAAATTAGAAACAATTTCAAGCTGAAAGATGATGGAAATACAACGTTATCGAAAGTTGTGAAATGCAACTAAATCAACGTTTATAGAAAATGGTGTAGCTGTGAGTGGTTATATTATAAAGGGAGAAAATTTTAAAATAAATGTCCTGAGTTTCCACACAAGGCAGGTGGAAAAAGACAGGCAAACTGAACCCGCAGTGAGTATGAGGGAGGCAGAAACCACAGAAGGAGAAAATAGGCAAAAAATAAACAAAGCCAAAAGGTGGTCCATTGAAAAGAAAAATTGTGAAGGCTCTAGGAAGACTTACAAAGAAAAAAAAGAGAGTAAAAGACAAGTTGCTGGAATCAGGAACGAAAAAGGGGTGGTCACTATCGTGCGAACAGCCATGTAAGGGCTAATACGGGCTACTGTAAGCACCTTTATTCTAACCTATTTGACCAATTAGATGAAATGGATCAATCCCTTGAAAAACACGATAGAATGCAAACTGACACAAGGTGAGATAAGACATCTGAGTTTCCAAGAAATTGAATTTTTTATCAAAAACCTTCACACGAGGGAACGCCAGGCCCGGATGATTTCACTGACTAATTCTTTCAAATACCAATCCCAACGGCATGTACTTGTTTTCTTTATGAAGAGGAGAAGCTGATAAATGTGTTGTTCATAATAGAGGGAGAACAAAATTGCTGCAAGTCATTTCATGAGGCCAGAATCGCCCTGCTACCAAAACTTGACAAAGATAGTTCAGGAAAAGAACAATACAGGCCAATGTTCCTCCTGAACGTGGATGCAAAAATCCTTTGCGAAATATTAGCCAATGGAACTGAGAGATAAATAAAAAGATTAATACATCATAACTAAGGGGGAGTTTATTCCAGGAATGGGAGACTGGTTTAACATTCAAAAATTAGTTCATGGTAATTCACCAAATTAGGAGAATATAGGAGAGTCAGAAAAGGTACTTGGTACCAAAAAAGCATTTGAAAAGGTTTAATCCGTTTATAATTTTTTTCTTTTTAAAAAATTTTTTTTTAACATTTATTTATTTTCAAGAGACAGACTGAGAGTGGGGGAGGGGCAGAGAGCGAGGGAGACACAGAATCCGAAGCAGGCTCTGGGCTCCGAGCTGTCAGCACAGAGCCCAACGCAGGGCTCGAACCCACCAACAGTGAGATCATGACTTGAGCCGAAGTCAGATGCTCAACAGACTGAGCCACCCAGGAGCCTCAATGCCATTTATAATTTTAAGCTTAAGTATGTATATTTGAAAGTAGCCCAGATCTTGGCTACCTACCTATGTGAGGTAATGGATATTAACCAGACTTATTGTAGTGATCGGTTCACAATATACACGTGTCAAATCATTATGTTGTACACATGAGATCCATACAATGTTCTATGTCAGTTATATCTCAGTAAAACTGGGGGGAAATCTAAAACTTTCAGCAAATAAGACTGGATGGGAACTTCCTCCGTATGATGAAAGGCATGATGGAAAACTAGAGCTAACCTCATACTTAATAAGGGGGGAACCAAGGGTATCTGCTCTTACTACTTCTATTTCACAACATACCGGAAATTATGGCCAAGGCAATAAGGCAAGGAAAAGAAACAAAAGGCATCTGGTTCGAAAGGAAGAAGCAAACACTTTTTATTTGGAGATAACGTGCTTGTTTCTGTAGAAAATCCTAAGGATTAACCACAGAACTACCAGAACTACTAAGTGAGTTTGGCAGGATTGCAGCCTACCAGGTCACTATACAAAAATTAATTGTAATTTTATATATTAGCAAAAAAAAGGTAATTAGAAAATTACCTTGAAAATGGTCTTACAATATCTTTAAATATGCGAACCACTTGGGAATTTTATTAGTCTGCGCGGGAGACCGTAACAAAATACCATAGACTGAGTGGCTTAAACAACACACATCTTTTGTCCTTGTTCTGGAGGCTGAAAGTCTGAGATCAGGCAGCCAGAAGGTTGGGTTCTGGTGGGAGCTCTCTTACTGCCTTGCAAATGGCCACGATCTTGATGGGCCCTCACAAGGCCTTTCCTTGGTGCAAGTGGTTGGAGAGGCAGAGGGAGAGAGATCTCTTTTTCTTCTTATAAGGCAAATCCTACCCTTTCGACTTCATTTAACCTTAAATACCCACTAAAAGCCCTATTTCCAGCTATAATTACATTGGGGGGGTTAGAGCTTCAGCACTGAAAGTTTAGGGGGACCTAATTCAGTCGATAGCAGGGCTAAATACCTAAAAATCTGCAAGACCCCTACACATAAAACTATAATATACCGCTGAGAGAAATGACAGAGCCTATACTCATCATCATAATTTCTGCAATGTGTTTTTGTCATTTCTGTAATAAATAAAAGGAGAGATATACCATATTCAAGGGTTGGATGAGTCAATACTGTCAAGACATAAATTCTCTGCAAATTAGAGTCTCAATCCAATCTCAATCAAAATTCCCCCAGACTTTTTTTTTTTTTACAAATAGAAACTGATAACATGCTTCTCAAACTCATATGGAAAAACAAAGGACCAGAAACATCCAACCAATCTTGAAAAAGCTAGAAAATTTATACTTCCTAAATTCAAGACAAACTATAAAGTAATCAAAATAGTGCAGTATTACCATAATAACAGACTAATTGGCCAATGAAATAGAATAGTGAGGCCAGAAATAGACTCACACTTCCATGAGCAATTGATTTTTGACAAGGGCACCAAAATATTTCAGTGGGGGAAGGAAAATCTTTTGAATCAAGGTTGTTGGAACAACATGATATCCAGATGGGGAAAAAAGGACCTCAACTCTTACCTCAAACAATATGCAGTAATTAATATAATGAATGTAGAACCCAAAAGTTAGCATGAAATAGCTTTTGGGGGGTGGGGAATGAGAGTATTTTTGCCACCTAGGGTGGTAAAGATTTTTTAGATAGGACACGGAACATGATAACCATAAAAGAGAGAAATGAGAAAATTAGGCTTTCCCAAAACTCAGAGCTTCTCCTTGTCAAAAGATATCATTCATAAAACTAAAAGCAAGCCAGAAACTGGGGAGGAAATATTCACGAAACACGCATCTGACTAAGGACTCGTGTTTAGGATTTACAATGAACGTCTACAACTCGGTGCTGAAAAGAGAAACAACTCAATCCAAAATGATCAAAGGATATGGAACTACTTTATAAAGAAAGAATTATGAACAGCCAATAAGCACATAGAAAAGGGCTCAACATTTTATTAGTCATCAGGTAAACGCAAATTTAAACCACAATGAAGTCTTTTACACACCCACGAACCGGTGACACGTGTAACAGCGTGGAAGAATCTCACCAAAGTGATGCAGGTAGAAAGAATCCAAGCACAAAAGAGTGCATCCCATATGGTTTTATTTATATGGATTTCTGGTGAAAAAAATCAGGCCAGTGGTTGCCTGATGGGGTGGAGATATTGACTGGGAAGAGACACTACAGATCATTCTAGTCCTATATTGTAATGAGGGGTTGGTTTGCTGGGGTTCAGACCACGTTACCCTGAAATCTGGCACCTTGGCACATTCAACGTTTTACGCTTAAGGGATTTTTTAAATGGCAGAATCAAGAAAGTCGCTGTGACCTTCCCCACCCCTCCCTTCTTCCCTGAAATTCTTATCACCAGAGATCGGAATCTGGGGCCAAGCACGGCAAATTTGTTCGTGCAAACAAACCTTGCCAAACTAACCCTTCTTTTTTAATTCTTTTTCCTTTTTTTTTTTTTTTTTTTAATAACTAACCCTATTTTTCTAATTACTTCTTACCCACTTACTACCCCCGGTGCAAACCCTTTGGTCTTGTCCATTCTTCACTAATTTATTGGTTCTATTTTTTTGGTCTAAAACGTGTAAAAGCTTTCTGCTCCAGTCACTTCTTTGGGTCTTCCTTTCCTTGTGAAGGCTCCTATGGACATGTAAAAATGGGATAAAACGTGTAGACTTTTCTCTTGTTAATCTGTCCCTGCCAGTTTAATTTTCAGACCCAGCCAGGGACTCTGAGAAGGTCAAGGAAAACTTTTTCCTCCCCTACAAGTTATATGAATGTATCCATTTGTCAAAAACGTAGAGTGAAGCTTTGTGCATTTCAATGCATTTAAGTTTTACCTAAAAAAAAAACCTGCAAAAAAAAGAAATCAACAGGAGGGATGCCACGTGGAAGGAGGCATCGCTAAAAGAAACATGCAGGACGCTGATAATTGCCGGAGCCCCATGATGGGTCCCCGGGGGCTCATTACCCCATTCTGTTCATTTGTATAGATTTGTCATCTTTCGTGATAAAAACCAGGAGTGGAAAAAAATGCATGGGGGGGGGGGTGGGGTATCGCATCTTTGGCTCCGGGCCCTCTGGAAATGATCAGAGAAGGCGCCTCCCGGCACGAAGGCACAATCCCGCCAGAGTCGGTGCTCCCTGCGCCCTCTTGGCCGTCTGTATACGCCCGCCAGGAATGTAATATCTGGAGGCATCTTGCCAAGAACTGTCTGAAAATGGCACACCCCTGAGCTTTGCTGTCATGCGCAGAGTCAGGACGCGTCTGGACAAGGGATGTGAGCCTCTGACAGATTTCAAGCTCTTCCTGACAGTTTCTACTGATACTTCCTCAAGGTGACCTGGCTTCTGCAGACCTGGTTTCTCCCTCCGTTTCAGGGCTGAGACAGCCAGGCTGGGAGCTGGTCCCTTCTCATCTGTGGGCCCTGTTCTCCAGGGCTCCTGACAGATCGGAGCCGGTCACAGTAAAGCAGCTCCTTTTCTTGCTGCGACACAGGCTTGCACAGTTTTCTCCCCTGGGAGCTTTCTTGCACCATTCGTTACAGGTGTCAATTTCGGTTCTAGCAAGAGCCACTGTTGGAAAGTTTGTCTCATTTCCTTCCATGAGAGGGTGACCCCCACAGGAGCCTGCTCAGAGATTCTAGAACGCCTGCAGCCACACAGCTCAGCAGTGGGAGCAGTGCCTTCCCCTGGGACCAGGCTGGTGAGGAATGTTCTGTGCATGCTCCCACCCAGCTGATCAAAGGGCAAGATCTCAGTGAGGCTGGGAGCCAGCCTGCTGTTCCAAGGGTTTGTCCTCCCTCCCCACCTCTGCCCCTGCCCCCCTTCCCTGACCCACTGTCTGGGACTCCCTGCATACTTGGCTTTCTTGCCTGTCTTCTTAGCTTGCAAGGAGATGAAATTAAAGAATTCCAGCACATTCACTCTTCACCCCGCCCCCAGAGAAGATGCTTGTTTTTTGTTAACTTGAAAAAGAGAAAGGAAAAAAAAAACCACTTTAAAATATACATACAAATTAAGGACTGAAAGCCCACATTTCCTTCCCTCCTACCTCCTCCCTGAAAATAATTTAGTGCTTCCTGTGTTGTTGTTGTTATTGTTGTTGTTGTTGTTGTCGTTGTTGTTTTCTCCTTGTACACTGCTTGGAACATCATGGGGGCAAATCAAGCGAGAAACCCCAGGAAATTGTTGGGAGACATGAAGTTCAGTAAGGCTCCCCTGTCCCCCACCAGCACCTCCGTGAATCACAGAGAGCACCCGCCCCGAGGTGGGGGTCTGTGGTGCTGGAGAGGGCATTTATCGAGCTTACTGTTGTCACAGGATTCTTATCCACATCATCAGGGAAGATAGCAGGAGGAAGCTGCCAAGGGGTGAGAGGCCACCAGGCAGACCGTCCTTTATTGAGGCAAACTGCTCCTTTCATTCCTGTGACAGAGTAATACAGTCTCCCAGGCTGCGACCTTTTCTCGGGCCGTTATAGAAGTCAAATTTGCTTCAGTCAGGAGACATCGTTAGCAGGCTTCATCATAAACACCACACGTAAGGTGACCCCGCCAAGTGCCAGATGGGAAAGAACGGGCTAAACCCGCTGGGGTCCACGGCACCCAAGCCAGAGGAACCCAGGCAGGTGGCGGGGTCTGCCGGGGTGCGGACCCGCGGTTCCCCAGAGCACCCTGCCCTGAGAGGGACGGCCGAGGGGGACCTGGGCTGCCCTGGTGGGGTTGAATGACCAGGTGATGCACTAGGCACTCAACTGTCTGGACAAGCTGCTGGGACCCCCCGATAGCCCTGCATGGCTGCAAGGTGCACCTCAGGCTCCTTTTGGCCACAGGTTTGGCAGAGCTCAGGGAATTCTTGAGCTGGGCAGTTATCTGGGACTTCAGGGTCTCCAGGAAAGAGGCCTGGTTGGACGGGTGTGAGGTCACAGAGCCAGCCAGTGACTGAATTGTCCTCGAACCTGGGCTTCCTGTCCCCTAATCTGGTCTCTGTGCTAAATCCAGTGCATCAAAGATGCTTGGGAGGGGGAAGGGGAGAAGAGGCAGCCACTTATTCTAGGGAGGCCGTTTTGGGAGTCCAAACCCTGGAGTTCCAGGCAAAACCTCAAAGAACCTTCTCTTCGCAGGAGAACATTTCCTGTGCTCCCAGAGGCAGCCTTGGGTGGGGCCGTCCCTGGAGGCCAAGGCCTGTAGGGGGCACTGTTGGTTCAGTTGCTGCTTCGATGCGAGGTGGGGGGGGGGTGGCTGGTACAGGACAACGGAGGTGGGACAACCCAGAGTGGCCCAAGTTGGCGGGACTGTTCCGACTACAGCTCCACCCCTGGTTCCCCCACCCCCACCCCGCCCCCCGACCCCCGGGGACCCCGTGCAGGGCAGTTTCTTCCTGGCCTTCATCGTCTTTATCACCGTCGACTATTACTAGGCACTGGCTTCCCGGCAGGCATGACGCCAAGCATTTGACGTGGTTCCTGTCGTTCAGTCCTCATGGCAACCAGTGATGTCAGTGCTAACGGCCCCCTGTTTTACAGATCAGGAAACATAAGGGAAGGACATTGCGACCCTTCAGGGTCTGTCCAGGCTCCCACCCTGGATGATTCTGTGCCGCCCTGCTGACTTGCTTTCCAGTGTGAGAAAGCGGGGCAAAGCCTGTGCCCCTCCCAAGGGCACATCCGGGTAACTAGGGCGTCGTAGCTCGCTGGGTCACTGTCTCGATAGACACATTTGGAGATTTCTGTCAATTTCTGGGAACTTGGAGATCTCTCTTCTGGAAAACGTCTGCACATTCCTTCTTTTCTTTGCTTCTAGAAACAGGAGTAAGAGGCCCCAGGGCGTGGCCGCCAAGGCCCAGTCTGCAGGGCGATGGCAATTCTGTGACAATGGAGGGCCCCGAATGAGGTCCGTGGGGTGGGACCCCTTCAGCAGGGATATCATCTTCCCGGGAAGAGGGGCTCCCCAGGAAGACAGTCAGACATTCCCCTCAGATCTGAAAAGGAACAGCGCTTGAACACTTTCCCATAAGGGGGAAGAAACTGTAGCTACAGGGTGTGTTCTTCGGGCTCTTAGAGAAGAGCCGTTACCTGCCCGACCGCAGAAGGACACCAGCCGAAAGCTATGATCCAACAAGTGCTGGGGTGCCAGAGCTCCTGGGGGTGGGGGCGGGTGTCACGGCCCTGGGGCAGCTTCGCGATGGCATGAGGAACACAGCTGTCCCTGCTCAGGAGGACCGTGGCCTCATGGGAAGTGATGGTGATGGGATCACACATCCTCCCGCGCCCGTCAGAGCGAAATGGCTAAAACCATACAGGAAAAGTACTCCCGCTGAATTCATTACGTACCGAGAAAATGCCCCATAAAGAGGAGATCAGAGCGGAAAGGAAATATTCCAGAAAGTGTCTTAGGAACGAGTGTTAAGCCAGATTTTAAAGGTCACTTCTTTCCACCCACTTACCCATCCTGACCGATGCCTCAGACCTGTGCTAACTGAGGTCCAGGGAAAGTGATGCAAACTGATTCGTTCATCTATGTATTTGTACCACAACTCAAAGGTGAGGGTTTGATGAGTGTTTGCAGTGACCTGGGTCGGGGGGCGGGGGGAGGTTCCAGGACAGGGGGCTTGGTCCACAGAGCCTCTGAGGCAGGAGGGATGTGGATTGTGGGCGAACAGTTAAGGACGCTGGAGTTCTTTTCTCCGCTTCTTCAAAACAGAATGATCCGGTGGTTTTAACGAGACCGATTTGAAGTTCTGGATTGTGAGACAGTGGGCACTCTGACATCTTACCCTGGCTGGCTCGGGGCTACTCATGTGAAAAATATTTGTGAAGGGACGCCTGGGTGGCTCAGTCAGATGAGCATCCAGCTTCAGCTCAGGTCACCATCTCCCGGTTCGTGGGTTCGAGCCCTGCGTCGGGCTCTGTGCTGACAGCTCGGAGCCTGGAGCCTGCTTCGGATTCTGTGTCTCCCTCTCTGCCTGCCCCCCCCCCCCAGTTCTCTCTCTCTCTCTCTCTCTCTCTTTCTCTCAAAAATAAATAAACATTAAAAAAAAAAAAGATTCATGAAGAACCTCTGTGTGTCTTGCTTGCACTGTGCCAGGTGAGTCGAGAAGTGAGAGCGAGGCGAAGACGGACAGGGAGATGGTACATGTGCGTCCTCACCACTGTCACCGTGGGGCTCACGGGCCTTAGAGCCCGCCTGCCTGACCCAAGCACTTCCTTTCCAGTGACGTGTCTGTGTGGCTGAGACGTGCCGATGAGCCTCTGTCTCCCAGTGTGTGTGTGTGTGTGTGTGTGTACGTGCCCGTGTGGGCGCACGTAGGCAGGAGGGGACTTTCTCGGGAAGGGACGAATGGGGACAGGCCGGGCCTGTGGCCCATGTTTGAAAGGCCGTCAGGGAGCTGAGTTGTGGGGGGGCCTGGCTGGTCGGAAAGTCACGTCGGGAGCACCCAAGGTCGGCTGAAGAAGTGTGGCCGGGGCCCCGCAGGAGGAGGGTGTTGGCGGTGCAGAACCAGGAACAGAGAGCCCACCTGTGTCCCCAGGGCGGGGGAGGGGCAGGGGCATCACCGCAGTGGCAGCCTCGAGGTGGGTTCCTTGGGGGGGAAGCCCAGGCGGCTCCGGGAGGCACTGGGAGACGCCCCGGGGGGACGGCGGCCTGCCTGGGTCCGAACCACAGACGTGAAGGGTGTGTGTCGGGGAGTGGCCGGGCCCGCCCAGAGCCGAGCACCACGCAGGTGGGGACCGGGGCCACTGGGCTGTTCACCCCCAGCCTGGGCACCTGTGGGGTCTTGGGCAGGCAGGGTGGGGCCAGCCCCTTGACGAGGGCCGAGAGGGAGGTGGCCGTGCCCGGGTCCCCAGCCCAGCTGCTCCTGGCCCAGCAGCACTTTTCTTCTAGGCCCTTTGCTTCCGTACCCGCAGATTATTCATCCGGGAGAGGGGGACTTTTCACCGAGCTTTGTTTTCTTAGAGAGCAGCTGCTCTCAACCGCAGGGGGGTTGTCACTCGGGCGTGGCCTCCTCTTTGCTGTTTTCCCAGCGGACCCCTCCGGCCCCCCACCTCGAAGCTATCTCGTGGGCTGATCCACACTGGTAATCCTGGGTTCTGGCTTCCGAGCCGTTGCCATGGGGACCTCGGGACTCGGCATTCTGAGGATGGATTCGGTGGGGATGGGCGTGAGCAGAGGGGGGGAGACGGAAGTCTCCGGGTCCCTGACGGGGGTGGGGGGTGACAAGGAGGAAGTGGAAGGGGCGTAGTGGATTCCCGGGCTGCTCTGATGAAGCACCACAAATGGGGGGCGGGGGGGGCGCCTAAAATAACTGAAGCTGATGGTCTCGCGGTTCTGGAGGCCTGCTGTGCCAAAGCTGGGCGTCGGCGGGGGCGGGGGGCTCCCCCTGGAGGCCTTGAGGGCGAGTCTGATCCAGGCCTCTCTCCTGGCTTCTGGCGGCTGCTGGCAACCTTGCTGTCCCTTGGCTTGGAGACGCCGCCCTCCAGTCTCTGCCTCGGTCTTCGCGGGGCCTCCCCCTCCTCCGTGTGTCTCTGCGGGTGGCTCTCTGCCCCTGTTCTGCCTTCTTGTGAGGACACCCTTCACGGGACCTGGGGCCACCCTAAATCCAGGCTGATCTCAGCTCCAGATCTTTGCCTAATGCAGAGTCCCCTTTTCCAAATAAGCCGCCTTCATGGGTTCGGGGCGGGGGGGGGGGGGCGGGGGAGGTTAAGACTGGGACACGCCTTTCTGGAGGTCACCGTTCAACTCACTAGAGCGGGAAGCTCATACAGGAAGGCAGCTTTGCTGGGACCTGACGTGCCAGTGTCTGAACATTCGGGTTTGGTGGGTGGTTTTGTTGGAAGTTTGCCTCTTGGCACCAGGAGATCAACCTGTTCCTCTCCCTGCCCACCTACCTTCTCTCTCCCTCTGTCTCTTTCTGCCTCTCCCTCCCTCTCCCTCTCTCCCTCTCTGTCTGTCTCTCTCTGTCCCTGTCTCTGTCTCTCTTTCTGTCTCTCTCCCTCTCTGTCTCTGTCTTTTTCTCCCTCTGTCTCTCTCTCCCTCCCTTTGTTGCTCTGTCTCTGTCTCTATGTCTCTCTCCCTCTCTCTCTGTCTCTGTCTTTTCCTCCCTCTGTCTCTCTCTCCCTCCCTCTTCCTCTCTCCTCTCTCTGTCTCTCTGTCTCTGTCTCTCTCTCTCTCTCTCGGCCACGCAGTGACGTATTTAAGGGCACAAAGTGCAACCAGACTGGCTGAGTTAGCACCCTGGCTTTGCCACTCACTGCCCATGAGAGTCAAGCAAGTGACCGAACTTTGCCATGCCTCAGTTTCCCCAGCTGTAAAGCAGGGATGATAATGATTTCCTTCCTCCAGGGCTGTTGTGAGCTTCACGTTCAGGACGCCCTCGGGTCAGCGCTCAGCCGGCAGCAGATCACACACGTCGGCTGTGGTTATTACCGCTGCTACTGAGGTCCTGACTTGCCTTGGCCTGAATCCTCTCACTGAGAAAAGCATCCTCCTCTGCGCACTGCCCCCCACGGGGGAGGGGACTGTATTCAGCAGGCTTCCCTCTGGGGTGCCCCGCATGGGGAGCGGATGAGGTGAGCCTGACCCGCAGCCCCTGGGATCTGGGCCTCCCGCAGAGTTACAGGCAGCTTTCTGTGTTTGTCAACCCCCAATGTTCTCAGAGAAAAACTTCCTTGCTGGTCGGCAAAGGGGGAAAAACAAAGGACAAGCCGGTGAGGTTTCTTCTAAGTTAATTTTTTGACTCCTAAGTTAAGGAATTTTTTTTAATTTTATGTATTTATGTACTTATTTATTTTTAAATTTACATCCAAGATAGTTAGCATAGAGTGCAGTGATGATTTCAGGAGTAGATTCCAGTGGCTTATCCCCTCTGTATAACACCTGGCGCTCATCCCAACAAGTGCCCTCCTTAATGCCCCTTGCCCATTTGGCCCACCCCCCCACCCCCAACCTCTCCAGCGACCCTCAGTTTGTTCTCTGTATTTAAGAGTCCCTTATGTTTTGTCCTCCTCCTTGTTTTTATATTATAGTTAAATTTTTTTTAACATTTATTTATTTTTGAGAGACAGAGTGTGAGCAGGAGAGGGGCAGAGAGAGAGGGAGACACAGAATCCGAAGCAGGCTCCAGGCTCCGAGCTGTCAGCACAGACGAGGGGCTCGAACTCACAAACCGCGAGATCATGACCTGAGCCGAAGTCGGATGCTTAACCGACTGAGCCACCCAGGCGTCCCCAGTTAAACAATTCTTTTAAAGGACTTTTATTTGAAGCTTCTGGCCTTCCTTCATTTCTGCTGTCAAGGCTGTTTGCTCTTCGATGATACCATAGAGACGACAGATACTCACTTGTTTGTTTGTTTGTGTGTTAGGGTCCTTACCTGGCGGAATAGAAAGTCAGAATCTTATGTTGGCCCCAGATTTTTGGAAATTTCCCTCATCGATGGAGTCTCAAAGCCCGGGAATCACCGCTTACAAAACATTTTCAGACACATAATCTTTCTCCAGCTTCCCATGTCACACATAACAACACTGAGCTTCTGGGAGGTTTTGCACCTTGGCTGAGGCCACAGAGGAAAATGGTGGAATTAGGATCTCCCTGTGTCACTGGACCACGATGACTAAAATGGCACTTCTTTAAAAAAAATTTTTTTTAATGTGTATTTAGAGAGGGAGAGGGAGAGCACACAGAGGGTGGGACAGAGAGACAGGAGAGAAAGAGAATCCCCAACGCAGGGTTCGACCCCACAAACTGCGAGATCATGACCTGAGCCGAAATTGAGAGTCGGATGCTTAACCCACTGAGCCACTCAGGTGCCCCAACCTGGTGCTTCTTGTTGGCTATCTAGCCTTTCCAACAAGTCTGGAACCTCGCTTCCTCCAGGAGACCCTCTCGGCTTACACCAACCTACCTTTTGTCCAGGGGCCTCTTGAACGTAGGGGTCCTGCCTGCGCTCAACTAGCTGACGAGCGTCACTCTGTGATGCAACCCAGTGTTCATGTTCTCTGGGTGACAAGCTCTCTCCCCCGGTAGGAACTGCCTGATTCTCCTTTGGGCCCCACCTGGCCAGCCCTCGCACTCTTTACTTTCAGGGCAGTAATCCGTCTAAAGTGGGCTTGTCTTATTCTCTTCCTGGGGGTTCAGTGGGTTCCCCTTCTCCCGGCACCCTCTGCACTGGTGGTGCCGTGGCTGGCTTCCCATCTTACAGATGAGAAGACTGAGCTCGTAGACTCTAGGTCTTAGCCCAGCGTTCGGTCACTCTTGTGTCTGGAGGTCTGGCGCGTTCTGTAAGGAGGGAGAGTTGGTGGAGAAGGAGGGTAAGGACTGTTGAGGGGGTGAAGCGGGTCACAATTTAGAACAGTGTGGCCAGAGAGTCTGCGGGTTTCCTCTTTCCAACCGAAGCACTCAGAAGATTCTAGAAGACGTATCATCCCCTACCTCCTCCCCCAGCCTGGGACCGTCAGTGATCCTTTGCTCTGATGGAGAAGCCACCTATCACTGGCAGCCTGGGCTTGGAGCATCCCACCCAGGAGGCTAAGCCTCCAACCCCCCGGCGTCACCCAGTCCCTGGGGAGGGGGTGAAAGCTTGGGTGTCGGCAGTCAACACTTCCAGCAACTGGGGGTGGGAGTGTCGGCCCCCGGGGGAAGGTGGGCGGCTCGCTGCAGCACCCAGCACAGGGGAGGATGCACAGAAAGTCCTGGCCGAGTGCCCGGCCCGCGAAGGATGCTTAGCAAACGGTGACTGCTTGTATTCTGAACGGGGGTGGTCTCTTCTGCTTGTAATAGTTCCTTTCCTTGGCTTCCAGGACCCCACGGGCTCTGCCTTCCTTCCCGCCTCCCTGTCACCCAACACCCTCCCCCCCCACCTCTTAAATGCAGGTGCGGCTCCGGGCTTAGTCCTTGGCCCACACATCTCTCCAGCCACACACGCTCTCATCCATCTCGTGCCTTTAAATACCATTTATAAGCTGAAGACTCTTAAAATTTTATCTCCAGCTTGGACCTCACGTTGAACTCTAGACTCATATATCCAGCTGCCTACTCGCTATCTCCACTTCCACATCTAATAGGCTGTGGGGGGCCGTGAGAACGTTCCAGTCACCCCTCTGGTTGTGGGAGCACCGTGGCTGACATCCGCTGGGCTCAGCACCGTGGTCCCATGGGCTCCTCCCAGCCGGGTCCTGAGCCTGGTGGGGAGGGAGAGAGAGGGTATGGTGCAGGCCCGTCCCTGTGGGATGTGGGCATCCCTGGTGGGACGTTTTGGCTCAAGGGCCCCCCACCCCCACCTCGCCACTGGTCTGGCGAGAACATTCTCATAACCGTGCTGTGGCTGGAGGGCCTTCCTCCCCAGGCTTTCTTCCTTCCCTGTCGCCTTTCAGAAGTGCCAGGCCTGTGTCTCAGGCTGAGGGCCCTCTTTGTCCCTTATCCCTCACTGGCGTTTCTGCAAGCCTCGCGCTTGGCCAGTCCTGTCCTGGAGTCCGTCCCCGGGGGGACCAAAACTCACGGCGTAGCATCTCAAATTTCGCACGTTCCGAGGTGAATCAACCAGTTCCCCCTTCCTCGCCAAAAACCCACTTGTCCCCAGTCTTCAAACTTCATCTCAATCAATGGCAATTCTATCTTTCCACTTTCTCGGATCCAAAACCGCTGCCACCTTTGAGACTTTTGTCTTTTCTCCCTTGTCCAGTCCAACACCAGACCCTGCGGGCGCCCTGCTTCAGAGCCTGTCCGGTGGGACCGTGCCCTTGCTCTCTCCCCTGCACCGGCCCACCCAGACTGTCCCAGAGCCCTCCTTCCCCAGCCCCCTGCTTCTCTCCCTCCCCTCCTCCACCTACACACTCCCAGATTCTCTCATCTCCCTCCTGGGTCTTCACTCAGCCCGGCCCCAGCCACACACCCTGTTCTCTTGCCCGTGCAAACGGTGACACATGTTTTAATTTTTAAATTTGTTTCTTGATCTGATTACTGCCATTAGAGTGGAAGCTCCATGGAGGCAAGATGGGGTCCTTTCCCCCTCTTTGCCAGGTCCCCACGGTGCTTGGAGCATAGCAGGTGCTCGGTAAATACTTGGCGAGGGAACGAAGCGTCAACTCACCAAAGCACCCAACCCATAACAGTATTTGGTAACTACTGGCTTTCTAAAATTTGGTTTGCTTTTATTTTGTAGAATTCAAGAAATTGTAGAGCAGAGGGGCAGCTGGGTGGCTCAGTGGGTTAAGCGTCCAACTTTGGCTCAGGTCATGATCTCTCGGTTGGTGAGTTCGCGCCCCGAGTGGGGCTCTGAGCCGTCAGAGCCTGGAGCCTGTCGGATTCTGTGTCTCCCTCTCTCTCTCTGCCCCTCCCCCACTCGCGTTCTGTCTCTCTCAAAAATAAACATTAAAAAAAATACCAAAACAACCTATAATCCCACACGTTGCATACCTCCCTTTGACATTTTTTTAAAATTTTTTTTAACGTTTATTTATTTTTGAGACAGAGAGAGACAGAGCATGAACGGGGGAGGGGCAGAGAGGGAGAGGGAGACACAGAATTGGAAGCAGGCTCCAGGCTCTGAGCCATCAGCCCAGATCCCGATGCGGGGCTCGAACTCATGGACCGCGAGATCGTGACCTGAGCTGAAGTCGGACGCTTAACCGACTGAGCCACCCAGGCGCCCCTGACATTTTTAAAAAGATAAAAATAATATATGCGGACAGTTAGAAAACCCTATTTAGTGTCAAAAGGCATAGAATAAAAAGAGGCTTCCTCCTAGACCTCCCACACCACTCCCGGCAACCCCACAAAGTTGTTGTTTCCTCGGGCTGAGAAGGGTCCTGTCCACCGGGGGCAAGTGTGTCCAGGGAAGGGGCCAGAGACCCTGGGAAGCAGTCAGAGCAGCTGGGAGCTAGGTTATGGGGGGTTGTTTGTTTAAACCTTGCCCCTTCCCCCCCCCCCCCCCCCAGGACAGTTGTAAACAGGATTCTATGACATTGACATTTTATAGCCTTGTTGCTCTGTTCACAGCCCTTCAGGGGATCCTGGTTGGACTCGGGAGAAAACCCACACTGGCAACAGTGATCTCTAAGATCCTGCAAAGTCCCCCTCTCCAACCCCTCTCTCTCGGTCCCTCGCTACACACCAGCCACACCGTGGACTTTCCTGCCTCAGGGCCTTGGCACATGCTATTCTCTTTGCCTGGAAAGTCTTCTTTCTCCCCATCCTGTGCCAGCTCCCATTAACCCTCCCGCCTCAGCTGACATCAGCCGTTCTCACGCTTAAGGAAGAGTCAGACTCACCTGGAGAGCTTCAGTAGCTAGGCCTTGTCCCCAGAGTTTCTGATTCAGCTGTTCTGGGGTGGCCCGAGAATTTGCTTTCTAACAAGTTCCTTGCCGCTGCTGTTGCTGCTGTGGGGACCCTACTTTGAGAACCACTGGATTAAATTACACTTTTTTTTTTTAAGATGCTGGCTCCCACAGATCCCCCTCCCCCACCTTTCTAAATTAAGTCTTTCTTGTAGCACCCTCTGGTTTCTCTTCATACCACTTATCACAAATTTTTAATTATACATTTATGTGTGTTTAATGAAGGTCTTCTAATAGAGATTGCACTGGAGTGAAGATTTGGGTTTCACTCGTCCATTCTTTCTCATATTAAAACAACTACAAAGACCAGATATCATACAAAGTTAGTCTCTCTGGCCTCCAGGAGGGAGGAAATGAATATTTATTGCACTGTAATAGAGACTTTCAGGATAATAGGGACCCACAGTGACCACCATTCATTGAGCACCTACTCTGTGCCAGCTGTCGCACTGGGGAAGGATTTATGATTGGTTTTGTTCATTTCTACACCCCCCCCCCCCATGGTAATGCTTAATAAATAAATGAATTCCGGAGTGAAAATATACAAGGGCCCAGAATGGAGCATTTTCTCCTTTCCTGGAGGGTAGGGAGATGTTCATCCTGGGACTGATTTTACAGCCTTTTCTCCGATCTGGGAGTCTCTGGGAGGGGTTAGGAGGCTGGAATCCCTTACGATCTCAAACCTGGTCCCACTTCTCCAGAAAGAGTGACAAGGCCCCTGGGAGTTGAGCCTCTCCTGCGGAAGCAGCAGGTGAGACAGGGACGCCTTCCCTCCACTGCCTTTCATACAACAAAATAATAATAAGGAAAGGTGGGGGAAAGCCATAGGCTGGTTTATTTCCATTAAATGCAAAGCGGGAAATAACAAGATCAAAGCAAGGCCAAAAAGAAGGAGACAGAAAAATAAAAGGAGGGGGACCCAGAGGCAGGGAGGGAGGAGGTAGAGAGAGAAAATGCAGGAGGGAGTATCCACCCTGGAAATTGGCTCTCCCCTTCCTAGGTGTCCACGGGCTACCTGCCAAATCAATTGATTACATCTGTAGGCAGAGTTGCCTTTTTATTTCACACCAATTTCCACGGGCAGCGGAAGATAAAAATGGAAGAGATGGAGTGAATAGGAAAAGATGATTGAATGTTGGCGTGAGAGGCAGGTGCTGGGAAGGAGGTGACCGGATGCGCAGCTGCATGAGATTGCCGGAGAGGGTGGTCTGAGCCATGGGGGTCTCCCCCCACCCCCATTCTGTTCTTTTCTTTCTCCCGTTCCATAGTTTTTGAAAACAGCAGGTGTGCCCCAGGTCCCAAGGAGGCACTGCCCCGCTTCCCGGCTCCACCACCCCACAACCCCACGGCAGATTTTCTCCCTGACCCCAAATTGAGGGACTACCTGAAATGGACCCAGTCTCTTCTGTTCCTGGAGCCCCAGTCTCCCCACTGAGGGTACAGTGATAATCACTCACTTGGCCGTGATGCTGGAGAGCCCTAGCCGGTGAGAAGTTTGAGATGCGCTTTGCAAAAGAAAGCCCTGTAAACAGGCTTTGCGATCTGAGCAAATAAAGATCAAATAGTACCAGATGTAAAAGGAATGGCCCCTTATTAGAGGCTGGCCTGGGCTTCCGGGGGCTTGGCTCAGTGCTGTTCCCCTGGAAAGGTCCTTCACCCAGCTGGACATCTGAGCTGTGTCTTCAAAGGCCAGGTGGCCGGTGGTGGGGGGCCATGTCCCAGAAACCTTTTGCGTTGAGGCTACTCTCTGGGAGTGTTGGGGAGTGGAGCCCAGTCAGAAAACCCTCCAAATCCCAACACACTGTTCCCCACGGGACCATAGGTGAAGGGGGAGCCAGGAAACCACCCCTCCTGGCTTTCTTTTCTCCCATCCCAAATCCACTGGGTACACAGGTTTGTGTGCAACACGGCCGTCGGTGTGGATATAAGCAGAGCCAGAGGCGGGAGTAGAGGGTAGGATGTTGGCTATGCCACCTCAGCGAAGGGGGTTCATATGTGCCAGGCCATTGAGGTGGCTCTGCTCCAAGACTCTGAGCCCTGTCGTGGGAAGGGCAAAGCAGGGAGCCACCGCCACTCTCCTGTCCCCGCTTACTTGCCCCGCCAGACCTGGCATATCAGCATAGCAGGAGGTGTCTTGGGATGCTGAGGACCATGTGTCCTTGACGGAGAAGGTTGCATAAGGGAGAAGGCACTGAGAAGTGTGTTGTCCATCCAGGGGTCAGTAGTTTCTCTGGACCAGGGGCTCAGTGTCCCTGGGGGCCCTTTACAATCAAGACACAGAACACCAGTGCTGAAAAGGTCCTTATCAATGGATCCGTCCAACATCCCTGGGTTGCAGATGAGAATAAGAAGGCCTAGAAAGGGACATGTCACAAGGTGTGTGTGGAGACGGTTAGAGGCAGAGAGGAGGCTAGACTCTGAGTTTGCTGACTCCTGTTCTGGGGCTTTCCCTGTGCCTGTTTGGAAGGGGAGGAGCTATGCAAGGGCCATACCTTTCAAGGAAGCCAGTCTAATGCGGAGGCCCATATTCACTGGCCGCAGTGAGCTTGGCTTCTAGGACAAGAGGGGAAAATGACAATTACCTTTGCCTCATAAACTCAGAGTATAATGTGCCTGGGAGAAGAGCTGGGAGTTTTGTGAAACAGATGAAGTTATGGCCCACGTTTCCTCCTTTTTATTTTTTTAATGTTTATTTATTTTGAGAAGTGGGGGTGGTGGTGGTGGAGATTGGCAACGAGTGGGGGAGGGGCAGAGAGAGAGAGAGAGAGAAAGGGAGGGACAGAGAGTCCCAAGCAGGCTCCCCACTGTTTGCACAGAGCCCGACCCGGGGCTCAAACCCACGAATGGTGAGATCATGACCTGAGCCAAAACCAAGAGTCAGATGTTTAACCAACTGAGCCACCCAGATGCCCTCCGTGTTTCCTCCTCACGCCCTTCTGTGCCCAGTGCTCACGGATCTGCTGTAAGAGGCACGCACACGGGTTGTCACTCACCGTGCTGGCCCGTCAGCTCCCTGCGGCCATAGCCCACCCACCCTGGGAGTGCAGAAGGCCGGGATGGGGTCTGCTTAACCCCGGCACAGTGCTTAATGTGAGCCCCCTACATAGGAGGTTCCCGGGAAGAGGGTCCCGTGGCAGGAAGCCAGGCAAGTGTGTCAGGGGCCATCTTACACCCATGTGATGACGCGTCTCCCAAACATCCTTGGATGTTCCATTTTCCCCTTGTGCTCTTTCAAAGCCCTTGGGACAATGTGTATCCCTGGGGTCTGGGAATGGATCAGGGGGTCATATCTTTTCATCTGATGTTTTGGGGCAGAGGCTAGTCCCCAGCAGAGAACCAGACACAGGGAAGGAAATCGGGGTAGCAGTTTTACACCCATGAATGGGCCAGTGTTACTGACCATGGCGGGTGGCCTGCCCCTCCCTCTTTAGCCCACCCTCTTTGGCCAAGTCAAGAGGAGGTGCTGGAAGTTAAATCCCTAAGCGGGGCTTTCAACCTTGAGCCCTCTTGTGTTTTGCCGCCTCTTGGAGGCCCCTAGACATGGAGCCCCGGTTGCCCACAGTGGTAACCTGCTCACTCATTAACACCCCCTTAATTAGCTTTCCTCCCTTCCCTCTTGCCTCTCCGCTCTCTCCCGTGCTTCCTGGAACCACCCCCCAAATCAACTACTTGCACTCCAATCCTTGCCCGTATGTCTGCTTTTAGAACTCAAGCAAAGACACCAAGATACCAGGCTTCTGAGCTCTGGCTGTCCTGGCCACATGACATTAGGCCATGACGCATAACTTCTGAGAGCCTCTGTTTTCAAATTTGTAAGATGAGGGGTTAATGCTCTATGGTTCTTTGCGAGTCTGTTTCTTAATCATTAAAAAATTAAAGTCATTCAGGATGGCCACAGGGCAGGAACGTAGGCTTGTGAGCTCTATATCTGGATTGCAAGATCAATACAGCATTGTACAGAAGCAGGTGTTCAACTGGGTGACACATTCTAACTAGAGCTGGGAATCAGAGAAAGGGAAGATGTAGTCAGGGGAAGCTTCCTGGGAGAAAGGGGTTTTGAGATGGGACATAAGTGGGGTAATCCAGGTAGATTGGGGCCCACAGCGGGGAAGCGGAACACAGAGAGAGGCCTCGAGAGCCTATGTTTGTGTCCCCGTAAAAATCCATATGTTGAAGCCCTCACCCCCACTACGATGAAGTATTTGGAGGTGGGCCTTTGAAGTATTTGGAGGTAGTTAGGTTTAGATGGTCATGAGGGTGCAGTCCCCATGATGGGATTGGTCCCCTTCTGAGAGGAGACAGCAAGAAGGCAAGTCAGGAGGAGAGCCCTCACCAGGACCTGAGTCTGCCAGCACCTTGATCTTGGACTTCCCAGCCTTCAGAGCAGTGAGAGATGAATGTCTGTGGTTTAAGCCCCCATCGGTGGTATTTTGTTACAGCAGCTTGAGCTGACTAATACACGTGTAATGGAGCTTTCTCAATCCTGGGCGAACAGCACTGGACCACAGGCTATTACACACATTGTTATCTGGTAGGTGTTGGGATGGTATGGATATTTCTTCTTTATTTAGAATTTTTTTAATGTTTATTTATTTATTTTTGAGAGAGAGAGAGAGAGACAGAGCACGAGTGGGGGAGGAGCAGGGAGAGAGGGAGACACAGAATCCGAAGCAGCCTCCAGCCTCCAGCTGTCAGCGCAGAGCCCAATGCAGGCCTCGAACGCAAGAACTGGGAGATCATGACCTGAGCCCCAGTCGGACGCCCCACCGACTGAACCACCCAGCCACCCCTGGTTGTTTCTTTTTTAATGATCGATTATCCATAAGTTTTTGGAAAGTCAGGACTTTGGAACACATGGATAATTTAGCTAAAAAGACACTACTCATCCATTTCCTTTCCCATCTCATCCTGTCCCATCTTGTCCCTCCCATGTATGAAGGGACATCTGCCATGTGAGGGGACCCTGGAGACCGGTCCCTTCAGCACAGCCAGCTGGCATAGGCTCTTGTCATAAGAACCTCAGAACGAGGAGATCTTGGACCTAAAAACATGGATGGGCTAAGAGGCTCCGATGATGGAAACAACTTAGACAGTCCTGTTTCTAGAAGGAATAGAAGATGCAATTTTCAGTCTCTCTGGCCTGAGCCAGGACTGTTTAGGTAAACTGCTCTCCCTTGCTTTTCGGGCTGCGGGGTCAGTCCTACCAGTTCAGTGGTGGCCACCTGGGACGCATGACTCTTTCGCCAACCTTAAGTTGGGCTGTCTCCATCCAGTGTGTTTTGATGTTGGCCTCCCAGCCACTTTGACAGGCAGTCAACAGAGCCACCGAGAAGGGGCACAGGTCCCATAGCCAAGCGGTCTGGTTAAAATCCGCATGCTGCCTTCCAGCTGTGTGACCTGGGAAGGCTTCTTAACAGCTCTGTGCCTCTGCTCCTCGACCTGAGCGGCGGGGCTGAGAACAGCAGCTGTCTCTTGGGGTTGCTGTGGAGACAGAGGGGCTGTGTGTGTGTGTGTGTGTGTGTGAGATGGACTGAGGCTAGCACCTGATTCTTGGGGAGCGCAAACAGTTGTTAGCCCTTACTACCACCACCAGCCGTCTATTTTTTTAAAATTTTACTTAATTTATTGTTTTTATTTTTTTATTTTTTTATTTTTTTCAATATATGAAGTTTATTGTCAAATTGGTTTCCCTTAATTTATTGTTTTAATTTACATCCAAGTTAGCATATAGTGCAGCAACGATTTCAGGAGTAGATTCCTTAATGCCCCTTATCCATTCAGCCCCTCCCCCCTTTCACCCCCCCCCCCCGCCAGCAACCTTCTGTTTGTTCTCCATATTTAAGAGTCTCTTATGTTTTTGTCCCCTTCCCTGTTTTTATATTAGTGTTGCTTAAAAACCTGGAAGCTTCACGAATTTGTGTGTCACCCTTGTGCAGGGGCCACGCGAATCTTCTCCGTGTTGTTCCAATTTTAGTATATGTGCTGTCGAAGCGAGCACACCAGCCACCTCTTCTTATAAAAGGGGGGATCTGGCATTCAGGATGGGATGCCCCAGGGCGTGGGCTCTGGGGGAGCTTTTGGACTCGGAGTGAGGGGTCAAAGGCCGACTGCCTGAGGACAGGTGCAGCCCACTCTGGCAGTGCACCTTCTAGAAGACATAGCAGAAAGAGCAGAAGTGAGATTGGTGGCTCTCTAAGTCTGAACCACTGTCCTGACTGCCCGCCACCCCCCCCCCCCCAGCCATTGGCCAGCTGTGGCCTCTCACGCTGGGCTGGGTCCCTGTCTTACACTCAGGTCTAGAGTAGGACCTGGCTGGGCAGGTGCTGCATGATTTTGCAGCCCTAATGGGCCCAGCGGTTGCCGTCCAGGCAGCCCTCCCCTCTCTCCCTCCTTCCCTCCTTCTCTGCGTGTGCTCCCACAGAAGAGTCCGAGCTGGGAGGTCTAATACTGCCTGGTTAATGGCTTATAGATCGTTGGCGCATCAGGGCCGATGGAAGTGCCTGTTAAGCTTGGCATTGAGGGCCTGAGTCAAATGGCCCGAGACAGATTTATGGCTATCTTCCAGGCCACGCTGGGAAAGTGCTCCCAGACAGGACTCTAGACTCCCACGCACCGGGAAAACCCGGGACAATGGAGGGAGCCTTCCAGGGAGGGTACCCCCCAGTGCTGCTGCGGAGGCCCACGGCCTCGCCTGGGGTGTCGGCACCCCTCAGGACTCAGGATGGAATTGCCTGAGGAGGAACTGAGGTCTCAGCAAAGGACAGAGGTCCTCGTTCGCCCAGAAACAAGTCCAGGAAGACTGACTAATTAGCACTAATTTGGAAAAAGGCCAGACTGATCTAGTAACGAATAATAAATTCTGAATTATGTTTTAAAACAGGGTTTTACCACTCTGAATAAGCTGCAACAGACCCCTGTAGAAAACACCCAGTGTGTGTGTGTGTGTGTGTGTGTGTGTGCACATGAGAGAGAGAGAGAGAGAGAGACCTTATTCTTGTCCTGAAGGAATTCACAATATGTTTGCGAATGGGTGATATACAATTGTATTACTTGGTATTTAGTAAAATTAAATTACCAAAACAGCGGAGAGAAGGTTCTTGGGGACCTACTAGAACAAACAGATGAATGATGTGTAATAGCCCATCCTGTTTGTGTGCAAACTGGCACTTTTGCTGGGCTCGTGTGCAGCTTTCCTGTGGGTTAAACGCCTCCCGCACACTATGCTTCACACCTTCCTCTGCCATCACATCTCCTAACCTGAGCGGCGAATTTCCAGCCTGCCACGGCTGCTCAGGTGGGCCACAGATCTGCTTGTCCATCAGGGGGACAGAGCGCATATGGGACTCTTGGATGAATGCGTTTGGGGCCCTGGAGTGAAAACCCCGTCCTCGCCCTAGGAGGCTGGGCTTTCCCAACTTGGAGAAAATTGCTAAAGGCTCAGGGACAGGTTCGCTGTCTTATACGGTTTTCAGAGCTGGGGTCCTCCCTTCTCTTGGGCCCTTTAAGAACCTCCCGGCATTCACCTCCAAGGAGGAGGTTTGGCATTTCCATCTCCTTGGCTGGCAAATTGTAAATTTGGATATGAGCAGAAAATATAGTGACATCAAGGTTATGCGGTCCCGAGCTGACAAGATGGATAGCCCTCAGCAATCCGGCGTTTCTCTGTCTCCTTTTGGTTTCTTCTCTCTCCACTTCTCTTTCTTTTAACCTTTTTTTTTTAAAAAAAAAAAAAGAAAACATTTTTAGAGACTTTAATAACTGTGGAAGGATGCTGTAAGGCGGGCAGGGAAATCGATCATTTTTATTCGGTTGTGCGCGATAAAATGTAAGTTTGGGCAATAAATCTTCTTACCTGGAGGGGAAAGAACAGCATGCCTGGCCGTTAACACAACTCCCATTTTGAAGATTTTAATGAATGAATGAAACCCAGGTCTGAGTAATTGGTAACAATGGCTCCCACCTCCCTGGTGGGGACTCTGGGTTCTAGACTCAAGCTCTGCCTGGGGATGGGGCTTCACTTTTTCCTCCAATTCAGGCACCTGCTGGCTCCCAGTGTCCCCTCCCTCTGCTGGTATTGACCATCCTATCATTTCTAATCAATGACTCATCAAATACATATAAAGCATCCTCTGTGTGCGAGACAGCATGCTTGGTACCAAGGAAGGTACAAATGAGTATGTCGGAGTCCTGGGCAAATTGTCCCCAAGAAAGACCGTCACTAGGATCTGGCCGGTGTCTGGGGCGGGGGAGGGGTGGTGAGTGATGGCTTGGCAGATGCTGGAGGGGGGGACATTTGGTGACTCAGAGAAGGCTGCTGGGGATGAAGGGAATTGGAATCCTTGTGCTTTCTCGGAGGTCTTGGGTAGTTCCTTGGGGTCTGGTTTGAAGCCAAAATCTGGCCCTTAGTAATGGGAAGTTGTGGGTGCAGAGGGAACTCTCTGGCTTTCCAGCCTAAGTCATCCTCTGCTCTCACCCTTTCCAGAGACGTTAAGAATTTTTGGTGGGCTCTCTCCCCCACCGACTTGCCAGATGCTTCTCCACAGTGCTGGTCACCGTCCCCTGGGAGCATGACGGTGGATGGAGGCAAGGGTCTTGGTATTGGCTATGGGACACAATTTCGGGGGCCAGACATGTTAAAAACATTCTGTTGGTCTTTTCTTCCAGCATCCTAAACAGAAAGGCATGGGTGCTGCCTCAGCCAGCTCCAGCTGCCGTAACAAGATACCAGGGGCTTAAACCACAGCTCCGGAGACCGGGAAAGTCTAAGATCGAGATGCCGGTAGATTCGGTTCCTGGTGAAGGCTCGCCTCCTGGCTTTCGGACACCTGCCTTCTTGCTGTGTCCTCACATGGCAGAGAGAGAAAAAGGTCTCTCATCTCTCCTCCTCTTCTCATAAGGACGCCCATCACGAGGACCCCACCCTCAGGACTATCTAAACCTAATTACCTCCCCAAGGCTCACCTCCAAATACCATCACACTGGAGGGTTAGGGCTTCAACATCTGAATGGGGGGGGGCGATGCACCCACATTAAGCCCACAAAGACATTATGATGTTAGGCTCTAGTTTCTGCTTTCTTCGTGGGTAGATCAGCAGGTGCGAGTCTAGAAAGTGTGAGGTGTTGTGTATGGAAAGGACAGGGAGAGACCTCTGTTGCCAGGTGGGGAATGTCTACCGCCTGCTCCTGCCCCACCGAGCCCGAGGCCAGAGCTCAGAAAGGTTTAGGGAATGCTACCCCTGCACCCATAACCCAGGGCACCTACCTCAAGTCCTCAGCTCTCCATCAGCTACCCTCCTCTCTGGACCCTTCCTAGCAAGGGCACCTCCAGGCCTGTCTTTCTCCCTGTGGCTCACCAGTGCTCTGGACTTGACCAACAACAAGTGCCTTCAACATCCTGGGTGCACACGTGGCTCTGTAAACAAAGACAGGGCATCCAATTACTCTGGAAACAACCTGTTTCTGTCTGCGGATCAGACTAGCGCTGTTCGCCTTGGGCATCACTACTGATGGATGTGAACTTTCCCCTTCAAGCCCCGCCATGACTCATGATGTGTGAGTGGGGAAGCCTTTCTTCCCCAGGACCTGTGTGCACATAATCCCACTTAACCCTCTACGTGGTTGGTCTCACGACTCCTGTTCTAAAGGTGAGAAAACTGGGGCTGGAAGAGGTGAGTATTTACCCACATCTCCCAACTTGTAAGCAGTGGAGCCAGAATTTGAGGTCTGGTCATCTATTCCAAGAGCCTGAGCCCTTCCTAGTACATCGAGGTGGTTGCTGTGTGGGGAATCCGCTTTGGCTGGCCCCCATCCTCCCCAATCCAGAGCTGCACTCAGAGAGCAAACATGAGAGAATAGAAATGGCTGCTCTTGATTACGTTTATGTGGGACTGAGGGCAGCATCCAGCTAGGCCTGAAGTTGGATTGGTGGGTCCGTCTGACATCTTGAAAAAAAAATGGTGGCTGATTAAACTCTTCAAATTGACTCTCGCTTTTAAAGATTCTGCATCATATACAAGTCAGGGGCATTAGGGCTGAGTGTAACACATGGATATTTTGGTGGCTGGGAAATTCCCCGGTGGAAACAAAGTGAATACCCATTGCTAGAGATTCAGGTGAATAAATTATAGTACATTTACACACTATTGCAAAACAATTCACTGAAGCTACACCAGAGCATTTACAACTTCCCTGGGCCATTGCTGAGTAAGAAAAGCAAGACACAAGAAACTGAATACCATTTAATTCAGTAAAACAAACAACTACAAAAGCCCACCTGTACCCTTATAATAAGTATATATGTGTGTGTGTGCATGAAACATTATATACATATACGCATGTATGCACAGGTTAGTGTACATGATTTTAAAGAAAAATGTGGAAGGACCCCTCCTGGGATATTAGCACGGATCTCCCCGTGGTTATGTGGATAAAGAAGAGAGAGATGGAAAGGAAAATGGAGCTAACAAGGCAAAGGAAAATAAGAGTACACACACACACACACACACACCCATGCATATGACATTATTTATGCATTTACATTATTTATGCATTATTATGCATTCATATAAATAAGTGCAGGAAAACTTTTCAAAGTGTTTTTCCTAGAGCAATTGGGCTGTTACCCTCAGATCTGGGTGAATAAAGGAGAGAAGACAGGACCTAGGGGGACACAGGGCACTAGGCCCAGGCTGTGAGACGGAGAAGCCCAGGTCACAGGCTCTCCGCGCCCTCCTCCAACCTAAAGGGTGGCTTGTTTCCTTCTTGGCTTTGACTCCAGCAGAAGGAACTGTGTGATTTGGGGTCTTCCCGAACTGCTGCCTCAGAGGCTCCACCTGGCTCAGGGCTGAGCTGAACAGAAGGAAGGGGAAATACACTCTTTTCACTCTTGCTAGTGCTGGGGAAACCATAACATTATCATTCAAACGGGCCCCATTTGGAGAGCCAAGGGAGAGCTATTAAGGATTATATCAACAGGTACAAACCAGGCCTGCCCCTGGCGAACCTGGAGACAGGACCACGTGAGCCACAACACTTAAGTGGGGGAGGTGGCGGGTGGGGGGTGTCTACATATTAAATTTCATCATCTTCTCCGAGCAAAGTGTTCACATATCTAGTGTCCCTGGAGTCTGGCAAAATGGAAACTACTCTTAATTATGGTACCGCTCCGGGGAGAGGGGAGCTCTTGGCCTCAAGGTCATAAACACATGATGAGGCCAAGGGGGACTTATGGCTGCTACAGGCCCTGCTTGACCCCAAACGTCAAAGCCCTGGGCTGAGCCTGTCTGGGATATCTGCCCGTGGCCTCCATGTGATTGGTCTGGCCTTCAGAAGATGGAAATAATCACCAAGTTTTGCTGCTAGGGCAATTCGAACCTGATGTGTCCAGCATCACGAGCTTGGAATATAAAATAAGTATATGCCAGGGCGCCTGGGTGGCTCAGTCGGTTAAGCTTCTGACTTCGGCTCAGGTCGTGATCTCTCGCTGCTCGTGGGTTCAAGCCCCGTATCGGGCTCTGTGCTGACAGCTTGGAGCCTGGAGCCTGCTTCAGATTCTGTGTCTCCCTCTCTCTCTCCCTGTCCCCTGCTCACGCTCTGTCTCTCTCTCTCTCAAAAATAAATAAACGTTAAGATTTTTTTAAGTATGTGCCTAATATCCAAGTTCAGTGACCAACGCTCCATCCAACCATCTCAAGGAGGTTTTATTCCTCTCCCAGGGTCCTTACTTAATTCAGGGCACCCACATAGAAACTGCAGATTGGACCAGGGGAGGGAGAAATGGAAGGGAGGTGAGAAATTATATTTTCTGAAACCGTCTACTAATCTGAAACACCATGATTTAGGGCTACACGCTGCACTTTCCTTGGCTATGGGAGGAAGGTTATTTTAAATGGCATAGAGAATCAGACTAACACAAAAGGAAGCAGAGTACAGAGGTCGAATTGAGGGAAAGACCCTGATGATTCTGTTCAAACCCTTAGATCAAACCATGCCTGAAGCCCACTCCTCAGTGCTGCAGACAGAATAATCACTCCCTAAATTGCTCATGTCCTCATCCTGAAAACCTGTGAATATGTTATCTTACATGGCAAAAGGGACATTACAGATATGATTAGGTTCGGGATCTTGAGATGGGAAAATCATCCTGGCTTCCCCGGGTGGGCTCAGTCTAATCACAAGGGGTCTTTATAAAAGGGAGGCAGGAGGGTCAGAGTCCGAGAAGGAGAGGTGATGACAGAAACAGAGTTTAAACTGACGCCATTGCTGGAAAGGGGCCATGAGCCAAGGAATTCGGGCATGTTCTCTGGAAGCCAAAACAGGCAGGGAATGACTTCTTTCCCGGAGCTTCCAGAAGGAACGGAGCCTGGCTGGCATCTTGATTTGAACCACACAAACTCACTTTCAGACTTCTGAGCTACCTCCAGAACTGTGAGACAACACATTTGCGTTGTTTTAAGCCACTAAAACGAGGCAGTTTGTTACAGCAGCGATAGAAAACAAACATACCCAGCTTCCCGATCGCTGGGGCCACGTTAGCTTGTGTTAGAGTTGGTTTTCTGTCCTTGGGAACCAAAGGATCTAGACTAGCCCACCAGCTGCAGGGAGACTGGCACCCCTGTCTGGGGTAGCCCCATCATGCACTTGCTTCCGGGTCCGGCACCAGAAACTGGAGCCGTGGAAGGCGAACGGGGCAGTGCCGTGTCACTGCCTCCTTCCACTAATGAAGGATCCCAGCAGGGCCTGGGTAGGTCGAATGACTTCCCTGGGGCCGCAGATGAGTTTTCTACCATTCACAGGCTCTGGATCTGGAGTCCACGGACAGGCTGCAGTGGTTGGCGTCCCTGGGAAATCCCAGACAAGGACACGGGAGCACGGGAGCATGTGCACGGGGGTGGGGAGTGTGGGGGTGGTTTGTCCCTTGGGGCTCCCTGGGGGGTCCAGAACCCTGTGTCCCTGGGACTGCCTTTGCAGAGGACGCTGGGGGGGCAGCTTTGACCTGTGCCTGTGCCCCTGGGCTCTACGTCCATCGTCCCACACCTTCCCGATGTCCCTTCACGGCCTCACATTTCTCAGTGGAGGAGCCTGAGGCTGCTGGTGAGACCCATCTCCCGGGATGATGCCAGGCAGACACCATCCAGCCGCCCAGATCTGATTGTTTTGACAGCTTTGCCAAATTACAAAGCGAAGGCCCCATTTGGTGATGAGAAAAGCAATATTGTGGCAGGGACGTCTCATTTCTTTGAAAATCAGCGGTAAGTGAATTTGCATCCACTTAGTAGTAAATATGTCTGGCTGCCCCCCTCTCCAGCTATTGCGAGGGATTTAGATGCGTGCGGGTCTGCCTTATTATTTTATGATGGAGAGCAGGGGGAGACGGAGAAGGGCGGAGACAGCTGGGGAGGGAGAGAAAGATTAAGAGCCGTTTCTTGGGGAGGAAAAATTGAGGATGGGAAGTTTTCACATGTTTTGCGAGGTTTCTTAGCTTGTGGCTGGGGCGCCAGGGAATCAAGGTGGGCAAATCATTTCGGGAAAAGGACTAGGCCTCTTTGGTCCCGTGCATTATGATTTAGAAGGCTCTGAGGAACCCTTGTCATGCCATGCCCTCTAAAACCCTCTTTAAAATTCAGCAGGGAAGGACCAGAGAAAAGATATACAGGCCTTCGTAGAGAGCAGGGGAGCGGGAGACGTTTGCCAGGGCGCCACGGAGGAGAGTGTTCCATGCAAATCTGTTTAAATCCCAGGTTGGTAGCTGCTGGGAAGACGAACGCTTTATCCTTTTTAAGAATAAAGTGGACACTATCTTTTTCTGATTGGAGAGAAGCCAGTAACTGAATGTTTTATGATCTCTGCATAGGAACGCCCTGGTTGACTCTTCTCTTTTTACTTCTGCTGCCAGGATGGAGCCTGCGGGGGAAGAAAGGAGAGCAAGATCGCCTCCACAGCAGGATATGGAAGAGGGTCATCGGCATGTGATTCCCTAAGCGGGAACCGCTGACTCTATCCGAAACGGAGCCGCCAGGGAGAATCGAGACCAAACTTCTTACCTCGGCCTTCAAGGCCCCTTTGATTTGATTCCCAGCTTCTCACTCAAATGAAAGCCCAGAAAATCCCAAGAGAGTCTTCTTTCTTCACCTCTGTTTCTTTATCAGTGGAAGTTCTTCGCTGCTTCTTCCCTCTAGGTTCACTGTCAGGCTCAGGTTTATTCTTTCTATACAACACCGGAACAGTCTGCTACATGGACAACGGTTCCATGTCTCACCATGTGACACAAGAGATGCAAGTTGGCTTGCTCAGCAGGGACAGGACTCAGGGAGGCCAGGGAGGTGTCTTCCTAAATTTTATACCTGAGTTGTCTCACTTGCCCCCGGTTCCCCAGCCCTGTCACCCAAGGTCAACCAAGGTCATACAACTAGAAAAGGACATGCCGGGAATCAAACCCCGGGGGGTCTGGCTCTTATCCACTCCTCCATACTGCCTCTCTAATAATCATACATAGTAATTACTTTTTAACTAATAATCACCGGATGCTTACAAGGCACCTAAATGTGTAAGGCACTGTGTTACTTTATTTGGCGTTCATCCTTTCTGGTCGGCCTCACAACGTTATAAGGCAAGCATTATTATTAACTCCATTTTGCAGATGAAAAAAATGAGGCACAGAATGGCTGAGTGACTTACCCATGGTCACACAGCCAATAAGTAGAAGTAAAGGCCATTAACTTCATGCCCATCCAACTCCAGACTTGCCTGCAAAGGGGTTCAGGACGCACCTCCCCCATATATGCCACTTTGGCATAGTGATTATCTTGAGTCAAAGGTGCTTGAGAAGCGGCAGATTCAGGAAGGGCTCTCTCACCTTCCTCCTTCTACCTAAAAGTAGGTCCTAACATTTCCCGTGAGAAAGGAGCCCTCCCTGCCTCAGGAAGCGAACACTCTTATTACCAGAAACCAGGGTCAGCGCTGATTATGGGCCAAAATAGCCTGGATTTTCCATTCGTTCTGTAGCTCTTAGTCACTGTCCCACAGTTTACTGCCTCTAGCCCAGACCCCTTTGCCTTTGTTTAAAATGATACATGCTTTTGGTCTAATGGCTTCTTCGGGTCTTCACTTTCCTTCTGGAAGCTTCCATGTTGAAGCAAAAATATAAAATACTTTTGTAAGCTTGTGTCCTGCTGATCTCTCTTATGTCGATGGAATTCGTAGGCCAGCTGCAGAACCGAAGGGGATAGTGGAGAGTTTTCCTCCCTTACACGTTCTTAGCCCCTCGACAGCTTGGTTCCAGGTTCCTCAGCCCCAAATTCACTGACTGCTGCTCTCCATTGAGCACGGTCCTGGGTGCTCAGGATCCTGATCCCCGTCCTCAGAGAATTCGGAGTCCAGTGGGATGACAGATGTGGAAATGGACAACTACAAATGGGGTCTCTCAGCTCTGAGCTTTCTGGTGTCTCGCCTGTAGACAGCGTGGAGCAGGTGCCCGTCTGTTTCAGACACGACACATTGTTGCTCGGATCGGAGGTGGCTGCCCAGCTCAGTTACTTGAAGGCATCGGGACCTGGGTGGGCAGGCAGGAGGCAGAATCTCCCCCCTGCTTGAGTGACAGCAGCAAAGGCAAGGCGTTCTCAGCAGCCAGCCAGCCAGCTGCGCGGGGGCCCCCACGGCGCTCACCTGGTGGCTGCTCCAGGCTTGTTTACTGTCGCGTTTATTGAATCTTGACTAGTCTGGAAATAATTGCATTAATATTATTGACACTAATAGTACACCGGATGTATTTATGTCTTGCTTCTCCCCGAGCAAGATTCGATTCATCATCGCTCTTGCACGAGTGGTCAGAGGCAAGCAGGAGTGCTAGGTGGAGGGGGAGTTCTCAGTGGCGTGGAGGTGAGAAAACACCTGCAGGAACCACACCTGTCCAGGAGACAGACGTCTTAGAGCCAGAGGCTCAGGGCCCCAGGCCAGACACCCAGAGGCTCACGAATTAAAACCATCCTGCTCTGGGGGCACCTGGGTGGCTCAGTCGGTTAAGAGTCCGACATTGGCTCAGGTCGTGATCTCACAGTTTGTGAGTTCAAGACCCGCATCGGGCTCTGTGCTGACAGCTCGGAGCCTAGAACCTGCTTTGGAATCTGTGTCTCCCCCTCTCTCTGCCCCTCCCCTGCTCGCACTCTGTCTCTCTCTTGAAAATAAATACACATTAGAAAAAAACCAAACTGTCCTGCTTTGGCTCCCACAGCTGGCTGGTGGGGCATTCCTTTGAACGTGGGAGAGGGAAAGTTTGATACGATTTTTGGAGAAGGAAGGTGGGTGTCCCCAGAGCTCTTCTGAAACTGAGCTTCCCCACCGTCCACAGCCAACCACTCTGACCCTTGTGAACGCATCGATGGGGCTGCAGTGCCGGGCGGTTTCCTGTCTGCGCTGATTCTGCGGGTTCTGTCCGCTCGTCCACTTGTGTGTAGCTGAGAATCTCAGCTGGAAAGAGGAAGCGTGTGCCTGAGGTCTCCTGTTTGTGTCCAATATTGTATGACTTGCAAATCAAGGTGTGTGTGTGTGTGTGTGTGTGTGTGTGTGTGTGTTGTTTCAGAGGTACAAGTGAACCTCGACTCTCAAAATCTAGACTTTTTATAATTCACTAGGTTTATTTTACTAGCCACTTGGGATTTTAACACAAAAAGGCTTCCTGCTACTTTTTTTAATTCAAAAGAGTACATAAAATGTATATATGCAGTTTAAGGAATAATAATAAAATAAAAGCGCCCATATATTCACCATTCAGCCAGAGAAATAGAGCGCTGCCAGGACCCCAGAAACCCCCTGAGTATTTATCCCCCATCACATGCCTCCCCCTCCCTGCCAACCTTACCCTCGCTTTTGTGCTAATCATTTCCTTACTGGCCTTTTTTTTCTTATTCTTTTTCTTTTTTCCAAAGTTTTACCCGGCACGTATGCACTCCCAAACAATATGTTATTTAGCTCTGCGTGATTTTGAACCTCATATAATGGGATCATGCTGCATATTTTCTTCTGTGCCTTCCTTTTTCTGCTTAATATGTTGTGTTCTCTTCTGTTGTGTGTGAGCAGTAATTTATTATTTTCACTTTTTTTTAAAAAAAAAAGTTTAAATTTTTAAAAAAATTTTTTAGTTTATTTTTAGAGAGAGATAGAGAGTGGGGGAAGGGCAGAGAGGGAGAGAGAGGAAGAGAGAGGAAGAGAGTCCCAAGCAGGATCCGAACCGGCAGAGCAGAGTCCGGCTCGGGACTGGAGCTCACAAACCGTGAGATCATGACCTGAGCTGAAACCAAGAGTCAGACGCTTAACCGACTGAGCCACCCAGGCGCCTCTATTTATTTTCACTTCTAAGTTGGGTTCTGGTGTGCGGCTACACTGTAATATGCAGCAATTTATTTGCCCAAACTAATGTTGCTGGAATTTGGGGATTTTGGGCTTCAGGAAAGTCGCTCTGAATATCCACTCACTGCTGTTTGCCACTCTGAGGGTGGTTCTCAGCACGACAGGGTTGACATCTCCCGGGAACTTGTTAAAAATGCAGAATGTCATTTCTAGGGACCTTTCCTAGCCCTGCAGAATCAGCATCTGCATCGTAAGAAAATCGTATCCGCATTAAAGTTTGGGAGGCACTGCACTAGATGCATAGTTTATAGCTAGGAGTGGAGTTGTTGAGGGCCAGGGCAAGCACCTACTCCACTTTATAAAGACCTGGCAAGCTGTTTTCAAACACGATCGTGCTGGTGCCTGTCTCCTGCAGTGGGGTGTGGTGAACATTCTGTTTTCCACATTGTCGTTGCTTTTGGTATTGACTTTTTAAGTTTATTTTTGAGAGAGAGAGAGAGAGCAAGAGTGCGTGCATGCATGTGAGTGGGGGAGGGGCAGAGAGAGAGGGAGAGAGAGCATCCCAAGTAGGCTCCACGATGTCAACACGGAGCCCGACGTGGGGCTCGAACTCGAGAGTTATGAGATCATGACCTGCGCCAAAACCAAGAGTTGGACGCTAAACTGACTGAGCCACCCCCGCGTCCCTGGTATTGACTTTTAATCTTTGCCAATCTGGTAGGTGCCAGATGGTGTCTTGGTGTGTTTTTCCTTTTCCTTTTCCTGATTTCCAACATATCCTAGATGATGCCATGGCTCTGGTTCCGAGGACCGCGCTTAGAGTAGCAACCAAGATTCTCGCCTTTTCATGTGTTTATGGACCCTCATGCTTTCTTTTGTAGCCAATGCCTGATGTTTTGGTCCATTATGCTGTGGGGTTGGTTGTCTTTTTCTAATCGATTCATAGGAGATATTCTGTTTAAGACTTTCACAGAGTGGTTCAGGTGTTAGAGCCATGCCAGGGTTGCACACACCGTTTCCTCTTCCCGATAGATTTCTAGCCTCCTCTGGGGTCAGATGGGGACCGTGGGACTGAGTTTCAATTACAGGAACAATAGCCCTGTTAGTTTGCCAAGGCTGCCCCAACAAAATACCACACACTGGGGCTCTTGAACAACAGAAATTAATTTTCTCACTGTTCTGTTGGCTTGAAGTCCAAAATCATGATGATGGCAGGTTTAATTTCTTCTGAGGCCTCTCGCTTTGGTTTGCACATGCTTCTCTTTAGTTGTGTCTTCGCGGGGTCCTTCCTGGTCTGTGTGAGTCTGTGTCCTAAACTCTTCTTCTTATAAGGACAAGGATATTGGATAAAGACCCACCCTGTGACTTCATTTCACCTTAATTACCTCTTAAAAGGCTCTGTCTCCGGGGCACTTGGGTGGCTCAGTCAGTTGAGCATCCGACTTCGGCTCAGGTCATGATCTCACAGCTCGTGAGTTTGAGCCACACGTCGGGCTCTGTGCTAACAACTCAGAGCCTGGAGCCTGCTTCTGCTTCTGTGTCTCCCTCTCTCTCTGCCCCTAACCTACTCACATTCTGTCTCTATCTCTCTCAAAAATAATAAATAAAACATTAAAAAAAAATAAAGGCTCTGTCTCCAAATACGGTCACAATATGAGGGACTGGGGTTAGGAGTTCATCGTGTGAATTCTGGGGGGAGACACTACTCAGCATGTGACAATGGTCTAAGTCTTAGAATCACCCTACATGGTTTTCCAGCCCTTTCTTCCCCTATCGTGGCAACTTGGGAAACCACTTGTTCTGGGTGGGTGTCACCCCAAGAGGGAAGAAGCAGCCCAGCCCCCTGAGTGACTGCTTGGAATAGAGCTGTCTGTCCCTCGGCTAAAACACGGCAGTGAACCAAATCTTCCCTGTGCAAGACCACTGAGATCGGGGGATCTGTCACTGCAAACCCGTATCCTCTCTCCTGACGAACGCAGGTTTGGAGCGAGACTAGACTGAGTTTTCTTGCGGATATTGTCCTTGCCTAGTCTTGGAATTGAGGTGACGCTAGCCTTTTAAAACGATCTGGGCATGTTTCCTCTTTTTCTATTATCTAGAAGAGTGGTTCCTAAAACATTTGGTAGAAATTGCTGATAAATCATTTGGACCTGGTTTTTCTTTTCTGGGAAGATTTTTAACTAATGATTCAATTTCTCTAAAGGTCATTAGACTCTCCACGGTTTTTCTGCTGCTTCTTTGGTGGGGTGTATTTCTTTTTAAAGAATGCATCCATTTTGACTAAACTTTAAAATGTATCACAAAGTTTCCATAATAAACTCTTTTTTTCCGTTTGTTCAATCATTACAGCCTGTGCAGTTATGACCTCTATCTAATTCTTTTTTTTTTTAATGTTTATTTATATTTGAGAGAGAGGGTGCAAGCAAGGGAGAGTCAGAGAGAGGGGGAGACAGAAGATTCGAAGAAGGCTCTGTGCAGGCAGTGGAGAGCCCAACGCTGGGCTTGAACTCATGAGCTGTGAGATCGTAACTTGAGCCGAAGTTGGACATTCAACCCCCTGAACCACCCAGGTATTCCCTTTCTGTTTCTTAATATTGTTTATTTTTTCATTCTCCCTCCCCACCATCTTCTTATTTTCTTCTGATTCATCACGCAAGGGAATTGGCTTTTTAGAAAGCTTTTTTTTTTCCCCAAAGAACCAAACTTTGGCTTTGATTATTTTTTCTGTTGCACTTTGGTGTGTGCCTTTTACTTTGCTCATAACTTTAATATTTTATTCTTCTGCTTTCACTGGCTTTCTTCTGTTATTCTTTTGAATTCTTAATGTTTTTATTTATTTTTGAAGGAGAGAGAGAGAGACAGAGCATGAGCGGGGGAGGAGCAGAGAAAGAGGGAGACACAGAATCTGAAGCAGGCTCCAGGCTCTGAGCCATCAGCACAGAGCCCGACGCAGGGCTCGAACCCACAAACTGTGAGATCATGACCTGAGCCGAAGCTGGACACTTAACCGTCTGAGCCACCCAGACACCTCCAGGTCTATGGACTTTTAGTGGATGTGTTTTTGTTATTAAATTTCGTACACGAATGCATTAGGGTCAGGGAATACAGGATTCTTAGGATTTGTTGAGGCAGCTCTATGGTCTAGAACATATTTTTGTACTTATTCCATGAATGCTTTAGAATAAATGCGCTTCCTCCTACGTTGGGTGCATCATTCCATGTACCATCAGGAGAACTTTCTTATTGGCACTGTTCAAATTTTCTATTATTCTTGGTAATTTTTTGTCAGCATGATCAGTCACTGGGATGGATGGATGAAAAATCTCTTAACATGTGAATTTTTAAAGTTCTTCTTGTGGTTTTTGTCATGTTTTGCTTTATATATCTTGAACTTTGTTTTGATGCATAACAGTTTAGAATCGTGTCTTCTTGATGAGTTGAAACTTTTATCATTATGTACGAAGTCTCTTTATTTTTAGCTATATTTTTGCCCCTAAGTCTGTCTTAACCTAATATGGAGATAGCTTCACTGGCATTCTTTTGTTTAGTAGTTTCTTGGTCTATCGTCTTCCTTTTTTTTTTTTTACTTTAACTTTTATGTTGACTTTCTATTTTCATGTTTTTTCTCCATCTCCTCTAAATCACACTTAGATTTTTATTTTATCTATCATCTATCTATATCTATTTTTAATTGAGAGAGAGAGAGAGAATGGGAGCAGTGGACAGGCAGACAGGAGCGGGACAGAGAGAGAGAGAGAGAGAGAGAGAGAGAAGAGAGAATCCCTAATAAGTTCCATGCTCAGCATGCAGCCTGACTTGGGGCTTGATTCCATGACCCTGGGATCATAACCTGAGCTTAAACTGAGATCGGGACACTCAGCCCACTGGGCCACCCAGTCACCCCATAGATTTTTAAAATTTAGTTTGATAATCTTGGTCTTTTAACTGGAAAATCTAATTCATTCTCATTTATTATGATTGACATACTTGGATTGATTTCTACCTTTTCTTGCATGCTTTTTATTTGTCTGGATTTCTATTTGTTTCTCTCCCCCACCTCCTTTCTTTAGGATGACTTTTAAAATTTAAATTAATAATAATAATAATAATAATTATTATTATTAATTATTCCATTTTCCCATCTACTTGCCTGGGAATCATATGCTCTATGCCTATCTTATTTACTGATTGCTGTAGCTATTTTACATGCATACTTGGCTTAATAAAGTTTAGAATTAATTGATACATTTCCATACCTCTTGGCTATACTAACTCCTTTGCTTTTCCATATAAACTTGAAAATAAGCTTGTCAGCTTCTATAAAGAAGTCTGCTGGGAATTTGATTATGGTCGTGGCAAATCTATAGATCAATTTGGGGAACTGTTGACATCTTGATGATATGACCACAGTATACTCTCCATTTGTGTAAGTCTTCTTTGATTTCTCTCATCTGTGCTTTGTAGTATTCAGCATATAAATCTTGCACCTGTATTTTATTGTTTCCATCAATATTATAAATGATACCTTAAAACTTAAAAGAAAATTCCATTCCCATTTGTTCATTACTAGTACCTAAAAATAGGATTGATTTTGATCTAACGGCTTATATCCTGTGTCCTTTCTGAACTAACTTATTAGAATTTGTTGAATTAGAAATAGAATTAGAATTATTTAGAATAGAATAGAATTGGAATTAGAATTCTAATTAGAATTAGAATTAGAATTTGTTGTAGTTTTTATAGATTCCTGGGGTGTATATATGTAGTCAACCATGTCATCTGTGAATACAGACAGATTTATTTATTTTCCAATTAGTATGCCTTTTGTTTCATTTCTTGCTTATTTTACCCATAAGGACTTCTGACAGATGAGCAGTGAAAGTGGATGCCACCTGATGTTAAGTGGAAATCATTCAGCCTTTTAAAATTAAGTATGATATTAGCTGTAGGTTTTTCACAAATAAATCTTATCATGTTGAAGAAGTTTCTTTTTTCCCTCACTTGTTCAGAGCTTGGTTTTTAACATATTAGGACCCTATGTTACATTTAGCCAAATTATTTTTCTACATCTTTTGGGATGATCATATGATTTTTCTCCTTTAATCTGCTGATACAGTGAATTACACTGATTCATTAATGTTGAACTAAGCTAGAATTCCTGGGATAAGTCCCAACTTGGTTATGATATTATCATTTTTATATATTCCTATATTTATTTTGCTAATATTTTGTTAAGGATTTTTTTTCATCTTTGTTTATGAGGGATATTGGCCTATAATCTTTATTTTATTTTACTTTTTTTCCCTTGTAACGTGTTTGGTTTTAGTATAGCCTAATATTGGTCTCATCTAATGAGTTGAGAATGTCCACTTCTATTCTCTTTTCTGGAAATGTTTATGTAGAACTAGCATTATTCCTTCATTAAATATTTGAAGGACTTGTGATGGGGTGCATGTAGTCATCTGAACATGGAATTTTCCTTGTGGGAGTGTTTTTAACTCTGCAATTTTAACTATGAATTTAATTTCATTAATAGATATAGGACTATTGAGGTTATCTATTGCCTTTTGAGTGACCTTTGATACTTAGTATCTTTCAAGAAATGTGTCCATTTAATCTAAGTTACTGAATGTATTGTCATAAAGTTGTAATATTTCCTTATTATCTTTTTAGTAGCTGTAAGCTCTGTAGTGATGTCTCTTATTTATTTCCCACCGTTGGTAATTTGTGCCTTCTTTTTTTCTTTATCAGTCTGACTAGAGGTTTCTCAATTTATTGATCTTTACTGAGAACCAACTTTTTATTTCACTAATTTTTATCTCTTGTTTTTCTTTTTCCATTTTATTGATTGCTGCTTTTTATTGTTTCTCCCCTTCTGATTTCTTTGGGTTTATATTTTTTTGTAGCTTTTTAAAGTCAAAATTTAGATAATTGATTTGAGACTTTCTTCTTTTCTCATACATGCATATAGTGCTATTAATTTCCCATAAGGCACTGTTTTAGCTGCATTCTACAAATTTTAATATGTTGTGTTTTTATTTTTATGTAGTTAAAAAATATTTTCTAACTTCTTTTGCAAATTTTCTTTGACCCATTAGAAGTGTGTTGTTTAATTTCAATTATTTGTTGATCATCCAAATATCTTTGTTACTAATTTCTACTTTTAATCAGTTGTAGAGAATATACTTTGTATACTTTCAATTCTTTCTAATGTATTTTGTTTCCCAGAATATAATTTATCCCATGGAATGTTCGACATGTGCTTGAAAAGAACATGTCATGGGCTGTTGTTGGTTGGAGTTGTTGCTCTAGATATCATTTACAGCCTATTGGTTGATAATATTGTTTGTGTTTTCTATAACCTTACTAACTTTTTGTTTACTAGTTCTATTAATTATGGAGAGAAGAGTGTTAAAGTTCCAATTACATTTGTGGATGTATTAATTTCTTTTCAGCTATAACAGTTACTGTATGTATTGCATTTTGAAGCTCAGTTGTTAGGTGTTTACCCTTTAAGACATAAGTCTTCTTGATGAATTGATCCTTAACCATTGTGCAACATCTCTCTTTTTTTAAGGGTATAGGTGATATTTTATTTTATTTTATTTTATTTTATTTTATTTTATTTTATGTTTTGGTTTTTTAAGTTTTTATTTTATTTAATTAAAAATGTTTGTTTATGTATGTGTGTATGTATGTATGTATTTTTGAGAAAGAGAGAGAGAGAGAGAGAGAGAGAGAGAGAGATACCATGAGCAGGGGAAGGGCAGAGAGAGAGAGAGAGGGACAGAAAGAATCCCAAGGAGGTTCTGTGCTGTCAGTGCAGAACCTGACATGGGACTCAATCCCATGAACATGAGATCATGACCTGAGCCGAAATCAAGAGTTGGATGTCCAACAAACTGAGCCACCCAGGCACCCCTAAATTTTTATTTTAATGTAACACCTCTTTGTCTTTGGTAATATTTCCTGCTCTGAACTCACTTTTGCTACTTTTAATAGAGCCACTCCAATTTCCTTTGATTAATGTTTGCATGGTTTCCGTGAGTATATTTTTTCCATCATTTTACTTTAAATCAAATCATAGCAATCATTAAATGTAAATAATTAAAATGAAAAGAATTAAAATGTATTTTAAAGAAAGAGATAAATTGAATTTTAAAAGAGCTAGACTCAATTATATGTCATCCATAAGAAACGTACTTTTAATAGAAAGACATAAATAGGTTAATTTAGAGAGTATCTACTATGTACCGGATGCTTGCCCGGGCTTTGGGGATACGGTGGGGATTCTACACAAACAAGATCCACACTGGAGCTAATGGGACTTGCCTTCCTGTGACCTCTGACTTAGGTAATCACCTTTGTAAATATACTAAAAATTTCCCTATGCTTAATATGTTCTGTGTTACCCTATGGGGACTGTACTGTCTTATGCTTGCTTGATAAATGAGGGGCACTGAAGTGTAAGAAGGTTAGAAAATTGTCTGGGGTCACACAATAATTGGAGGAGACAAAATGCCAGGAAGTATGTTTTTAGTCATTATCAGGTATTTGTTGGTGGGAAACATTTTGTGGAGCGATCTAACTCATTTTGTCTTACAAACAGTATTTCATTGGCCTAGACTAGTGTCTTATGGGGCAGCTGGATTTGCTGCCACGCTTCTCAGAGGTACTCATTAGCATTTGACAATCTGGGGACACCAACATTGATGCGTAACAATGGTGCGAGGAACCTAGAATAAACAGCCACTAGGTTTGGCTTCAGAGACGTGTGACTATAGTAGCAAATTCTGATCATTTGCCAAGACCTAAAAATCCGCCCCCTCCCATAAACCTCTTATTTTAGAACAGCTTTAATTTTACAGAATCATTGCAATAATAGGGGCGCCTGGGTGACTCAGTCGGTTAAGAGTCCGACTTCGGCTCAGGTCATGATCTCACGGTTCATGAGTTCAAGCCCCGCGTCAGGCTCTGTGCTGACAGCTTGGAGCCTGGAGCCTGCTTTGGATTCTGTGTCTCCCTCTATCTCTGCCCCTCCCCTGCTCATGCTCTCTCTCTGTCTCTCAAAAATAAATAAATGTTAAAAAATTTTTAAATAAAACAGAATTATTGCAGTAATACAACAGAGAGTTGCTGTATATCCCATGCTCAATTTCTCCATGACTAACATGACAATGGTATGCTTCTCATAATTAATAAGTTAATTTTAATACATTATTCCTAACTAAAGTCCATATGTGACTCAGATTTCTGAGTGTTTCCTTAATGTCCTTTTTTTTTTTTTGCCCTGTTCCAGGATACCATGTGACACTTGGTAGTCTTGTCTCCTTGGGCTCCTCTTGGTTGTAACTCGGACTTGTTTTTGGTGCCCTTGATAGTTTTGAGGGGCGCTGGTCAGTTATTCTGTAGAATGTTCCTCACTGGAATTTGATGTTTTTCTCATGATTCGACTGGAGTAAGATGTTTTGGGCAGGAAGACCACAGAGGTAAAGTATTATCCTCTTCATATCATATCAAGGGTATCTACAGGTAGTGTTGAGTTTCTCCACTGTAAAGTCACTCTTTTCTTTCTCCCTTCCCATTCTGTCCCGTCCTCTTTGGGAGAAATTCACTACGTGCAGATCATTTCAGGCATGGGGAGTTATTCTCTTCTCCTTTGGGGTGGGGTAGCTATATAGATTGCTTAGAATTCTATACTATGGGAGGTTTGTCCTTTCTCTCTACTTAGTTACACTCTGCAGGCAGATCAGCAGCAAAGCAAAAACTGTCCCCTATCTCTCCTCACCCTCTCCCATCTCCTGGTGACTCTTAGTTCTGACAGTCCGTATTTCTTGAGGATTCAGCTGGACCCAGAAAAGCACAGACTGGTGAAGTCTCCTTGTTGCTGTCATTCCCGCAGGGGTCCCCTGTGATACCTTCAGTGAGTTTGGGGAGTCATATTTCTGGTCGTCAAATCAATGGTGGACAGGTAGGGTGCTGATGAGCAGAGTAGGTGGGCTGGGGAACAAGCCAACACCTCAATGTTGAAGTGACAAAACAGACTTGAAAGGGTGGGCAAGTTGTGATGTGCGGTGTCAGCTACCTTCCCAGGATAGGGAGTCTGATTAACTGGAGGACCTTTTGTTCGGCTGAGCACCAAACAGAATGGGTTGAGGTAAGCAAATGCGAGAGCAGAGGCTGGAGCGGGGATGAATCCCTCATTCTGTAGGAAGTGAGAAAATGGAAATTCCCAGGGGGGTGAGTATCTGGGATACCTGGAGAGCAGCAGCAGTGGGGCCGGGTGCTGAACGGGGAGAAGGGGCTGAGAGATGGGATTTGGAGAATTGTGTAATGTGGATGCTTTAGTGGTGGTAGGGTCGTCAGTGTAACCCTTCATGTCCGCTCCCCAGGAAAGTCTGGATTGCTCACGGAAGTTGGGTGGGGTGTAGGGGGGACTTGAAGACATGCCACGTTCTGTGTTCAGTGAAGATGTGGAAACAAACAGCACATGCGGATCCTGGCGGTCTCAGAGAATGGGCAATCGGCTGCTGTTTGGGTTGTAGGAATGGTAACAATGCCTAAGCTGCAGAGTCTTACACAGTCCTATTCACTGTGACAATTACCCTCCTGTGATTCTAAGTCAATCCTTTGGGGAAAGCAGAAAGGAGATACACATAGGGAGACTGAGGCACAGGGTAGCTGCTGACTGCCCAAGCTCACTGTTGGCTGCACTGTAGGGAGAGCTTGACATGCTGACCACCTCCTCCCCCCACTCAGTGTCCCTTTCCTCTCTCTACATCACATCTATCCACCTTTCATTAGCCCCTCCGAAAGAACCCGTTGTTTAATTGCACAAGGAATGGCAACATCAAAGTTGGAAAATTCCTTTCGAGTCCAGGGCTCTAAAAAACATGTCCAACAAACCAATCCACTTAAAATGCAAATTCCACTGACACTAATAAGCAATATATATACACATGCATTTACACATGCAAATGAGCAGAATGGGGGGGGCAGGACTTTCCTCCACGGCAGCGGCACATGATTATGTTCAAGACACCCCATCAAAGTGAAGCTGGGAGGCCATGTCCCCCACGTCCTCCGTAAGCTCGAGCCTTCCGAGATGCTCGGGGGCTGCGGGCGGCATACATGGTCCTTCGGAAGCCAGAGCGTTATCCAAGTTCAAGGCTCTATTAAGCTGTGTGAGGTGGGTGAAGTCACAACGCCTCTCTGAGCCTCCGTTGCTGTCCTGCTGGTTTCGATCTCCCTCAACCTTCAGGTCCGGGGGATCTCCCTTGGGCATCACTGCAGCCCACGCCGACCTCACCCTCACCTGAACTCAGAGCCCATGCAAGCGTTCAGTCATCCTAGACTCGTGTCTAACACTGAACCCACACTTGCCAAAATGGACCCTCCCCAAAAGATCTCTATGTTCCCTTTGCGTTATGCCTTCCCTTCAAAGTGTTGGGGTTCCCGGGGTGCCTGGGTGGCTCAGTCCATTAAACATCGACTCTTGGTTTCAGCCCAGGTCATGATCTCACAGTTTCAGAGTTTGAGCCCCATGTCAGGCTCTGCACTGACCCTGCTTGGAACTCACTCTCTCTCTCTCTCTCTCTCTCTCTCTCTCCCTCTCTCTCTCTCTCTCTCTCCCCCCCCCACCCCCTGCCACTTATGACCACTCAGTCTCTCTCAAAATAAGGAAAGAAACTTAAAAAATTATTTTAAAAAGTGTTGGGGTGCCCAGGAGGCAGGTGGTACTTGGGGGTTTTCCCTGTGGTGCCTTCAGCCAGGCGTGAAGGTTAAAAAAAATAGCCGCCCATAGAAGGTGAGGGACCCTGATGACACTCACGTGCGACAGGTTTTCAGCCAGCAGCAACAAGAGATGAGCTTTTCCACATACTTAAATTTTCAATAGCGATGTCCCCATTCTCCATCGAAACACTTTTTGGGCATGTGGAGTGGAAAGAATTTCTTTCTGAATTATTTTACGTATTCGGCTGCCTTCCTAAATGATGCTGGGCTCTAGGGGTCTTCATGACAAACATCACTTATTAGAGGTCTGTGTGACAATGTAGATAGATCCTTGTGGGGCCCACGGGAGCTCACAGCTCCCTCGCCCCTTACTCTCAATGCTTTTGTAACCCAAGCTTCCCTGGAGCTTTTGGGGACTGGGGAGGAAGCAAGGCATCCAAATCACATATTATCATTTCATTTGGAGGGAAAAGAGGGTGTGTATAAAAATGGCCAGGACTACATACACCAACATCTTGGAAATTATCTCTTGATGATAACTCATGGACCTCTGGGTATATCAATAAATATTGTTCTACCATGTGCATTAAAAAAAAAACGTTGATTTATGTTTGAGAGAGAGAGAAAGAGAGAGAGCGCTTGAGTAGGGTAGGGGGAGAGAGAGAGCGAGACGCAGAATCCAAAGCAGGTTCCAGGCTCAGATCTGTCAGTGCAGAGCCCCACGCGGGGCACGAACCCACAAAACGTGAGATCATGACCTGAGCCCAGGTCGGACGCCCAGGCGCCCCTCCCACATGCATTTTAATGTTTGCATAGTATTTCCTCACGTGGATGTTCCAAAGGGCTGAACTACTACTCTATTAGCTGCTTTCCAGTTATTTCTCTGCTATAAATAACGCTCCGATAAACCTCCTTGCACACACATTCCTGGGCACACTTACTCAGGGAAATTTCTGGAAGTACAACGGCTGGCTGGGAGGGCACGCCCCTGTAAGTTGTTTATACCTGGTTTCCAGTTGCCCTCCAGCACTACTGCCCGGACTTCCCCTCCCCCAGGCTCCAGCTTCTGTACACTAAGCAGCGGGTGTCTGGCCCCGAGCTCCGGGCTCCCAGGCTGGTGGGAGAGGCGATGCCCCCCCAGCCGCTGCGGCTCTGTTTCTCGGCTCCCTTCCCGCGGGCTCAGTTATGCACACGCAACCGACTCCCAATAAATACTTGAGGCTTATTGAATGAGAGCTCCGTCTCCCCAGCCCCGGGCCACCCCCTGGCATTGCCGGTGCGAGCCTGTCCTCCCCCTCCGGCACAGGCAGGTAATAGATGGCCAGGAGCCCGCCCCAGCCTCCCTCTCCGGAGGGTGATGAGGGGCAGGACAAATGCGAAGTGAGTGGCAATATTTCCTGAGAGCAGGTGCGGCGGAATCTATCACTGGGCACCGGAGTCCCCGCAGACCAGGGGAGGCGTGTCTGTGGGAGAGCGCGTGGGGCGGGACCAGGGGTCAGGGCCAGGAGCGGGGGCGGGGGCACCCGGGCGTGGGGGGCAAACTCTGGTGGGTCCCTCTCTCTGAGCAGGAAGTAGCCTTGCAGGCCCCTGGAGTGAAATAAAAAATAGAAGTTTCTGCACAGTCGGTTCCTGGTGGCTCAACACCCTCACTAGACAGGGGTGGGGGGATGCGGGAGACAGAAAGAGGAGAGAGGAAGTGGGGGGGGGCAGACAGAGGTTGTCTGATAAATGCCTAGGACACTGCAAATTCACTGCTGGACGCTCAAACCTTTTGGGAGTTCTTGCAGGTATGTTAACACCTCCCTCCTCTCTACCTTCTCCCCAAACCTTTCCACCCTCAGGCTCGCTCTGGGGCCCCAGATGAGGTAGGAAGCCTGGCTAATGACCAATGGCTAATCTCCAACTAATCACAGCTGGAGATGCCCCCTCCTTCACCCCCTCCCTCCCACTTTATTTTGTGGTTTCTGTTCCAGCAACAGAAAGACTGGACTTCTTTATTCCCAGGCTGAGCCCGCTGTGGACAAGCCTGTAATCACCAGTGAGCTGCTCAGACCTTGGACTCCCCGCAGCCAGTTTCCAAGGTCATTCGGACCAGGTGCCTCCAATCATCTCTGCTGAAGGTCCTGAGCTGGTCTCTGTGGAAGATCGATTGTGTTAATGGCTTTCCGAGGGGCGTGTATCCAGACCCTTTGGTAGTGACCTTCCACACTCCCCAAGAATCTCAATTCAGACAGGTGGCTTGCTTGGCCAATGAGACAGAAGCAACCTTGACTCAAGCCAAGCTTGGAGAAGTGCGTGTGCGTTGCCACCAGGCACCTGCATTTCCATAATGAGAACACACCCGGGCTAGTTTTTCCGGAAGGGATGTGAGAGTTACGTGAAAGAGAGCCATGCTGTTCATAGCCCAGGTCATTCTGGAACAGCCAGCCACCGG